>NC_047016.1:50028637-51228637 GCF_902652985.1 Pecten maximus | reverse complement strand
TTCAAGGAAGAGTGGCTGTATCACGTATAGCGGAGACTCATCTGGATTAAGTATCATATATATAATTGTATACCAGATTAAATGGGCAAATACATTTCACACTGAACACATCACATCAACATTGTATCTATATTCATCCTCCAAGTATTCATAATCTCCTCTTTTGAAGGAATATGCGACCTTTTATTTCACACCCAATTATGTCAATATTGGACGAAACATAGTGCTGAAATTCTGATGCCAATTTAAAATGCCAGAAAACCTCATCAAAATCAGGTTGATCAACTGCTGGGGTTGTTTCAGATAAATGGTACATAGTTCAGAAAATTTGGAGTCTATAAATATAACTTTTTATATTTATTAGATCGAAAAGGTTGTGCCAGACCTCTATTACTCCTGATACAGTTCCTTCTAGTACAAAGCAACATACCTTCTATAAATTAAAGCTCACTGTTTTAATATATATATATATATATATATAAGATCTATATAGGGGATTTCCATATTGAAATATTTGATATCTGCTAAGCAGATTTTTTTATAAGATATCAAATATTTCTGATCCATCAAAGTTCATTACATACTTTTGTGACAAGTCTTTGTTTAGTTTAACATAAAACATTAATGTAAATTTATATATTACAAGTTGAAACTTAAATAGAACAAAATAATATATACACCTTATTCATATTATGTGAAACTTGTAAGAAACAGAAACATAACAGAAATTAATTTAAAATTTTTTTTTTTGAAATTGTGCCTTCCATTCGATCAGTGCCGAGATAATTTGGAAAGGCACTTTTAGGGATTTCAGACAAAGATGCTTTTCTTTTCTTTCAATCATGAAGATTAATTTCCAATCATATCTGATCCAGCTTTATCCAACAGCCTTCAAATGCATGATCAAAGATGTGTCATGCAAGGGGAGATAATTCTTGGATTTTTTTTTTTTCATTTTTTAACATGATGTACAAGACAATAGAAAAAAATCTTTTTATATGTTTCAAATGTATCATATATATAAAGATAGTGGATATATATAACATACCGTCTATTGTATTGTTATTGTATTGTTTAAGCTGTTAATTAAAGTCTTCCTAATTCAATAAAGACAAACTTACACAGAACAATTAGCTATTGTCTCATGATCAGTGAGCGGAATTTTAAACAGCTGTTTTTTAAAATACAATACCGGTTTGGTTAAGTATTGTCCTATCAACAGCTAAGGTCATATAAGGTAGTTAAACTACAAAGTTAACACAAACTTATTGAATGTTGGTTCTTCATTGAATTTTCTTCTGAAATATTCATAGTAAAATCCAATAACTTCATTTTTCAAGTGTCGAACTCACACTGGTGTCAAATCCTATTTGTGTTCACTAATCGTAACTCTCAAACCAGAGTTATAAAAGTTTCCGAAAATCAGGTACTTCTGCCAAAGTTTTTATGTACATCTTGTTTGGAGTGCAACACGGTAAAATTTCTGTGGTCAGTTCGTCATTTCATTTCTTCAATGTATAATGGATTCATTTTGTTATAAACCGGCATTGAGATTAAACTCTCAATTCAACTTGCATTTTCATGACAGCTGATCATGATTGGTCATTTCCTATATACATTTGGACAAGTAGCGGATCGTTTTCTTCCCCAGTCTCTTGAGTGTGGCTTAGTTGTTGTGGAACCTGGGACTCAGTACTTTGCATATGACCTGCTGTGACACCGCTAGCAGCGAGCGAGGGCATGAGAATGTCTTGTTTAGCAAAATTAATCCTTCTAAATTTTTTGCGCAAGTCACGTACTTTTTGTGAGATGCCTCTCGCACAATCCGTCTGAAAAATACACAAGGATAGGAAGTCAGTGAACAGCTTGTCGAGTTTTCTAATCAAAAAGACATTAAAATAAATTAAAACTATGGTCTGTCTTTATTTCCTTCTATCATGCTAATATGTTCAACTTTTGGGGATTCAAAAACAGATAGGTACTTATAAATTATACAGGATGACAGTAAATCATGCTCAGTATTGAGTTTGTGATTTTTTAAGGTATTTCTCATCAATAACAGTTTTTATAAAGAAAGATGCCTATGAATATATATATATTTAATGCAGAGCTATTTCCCTTTTAATACATATTTGAATGCAGAGTTATTTTCCCTTTTAATACATATTTTAATGCAGAGTTATTTCACTTGTAATGCAGAGATATATCCCCTGTGTGATTTCGTTGTACAATAGTATATACATAAAGTAACCCTCACCCCACTCCAACTCTAATATCAATCAACAAGAACAAAATGCTTGATACAATTAATTACCCTACTGATTAAGTAATTCAAAATAATACACAGTGTGCTACAAACAATTGGTTTTTTTTTGTTTTTTTGTTTTTAATCCCCAAATAGTAGAAACAAAATTAGCAGTATTCTATCACACGATTAAATCTATTTTGTTCAAACTCCCAGGAAAATATGTCAGGAAACCTCAATACAACAGTACACAGCATGGTAACAATATCATCAGTCATTATCCATTCTGTTACTGTAGAACCTCGGAGGCAGAGATGAGGATTCTGTAAACAATTCAAGTGAATCAAACTCTGTTGCTTATGTCAACAATCCATATAAATTGGTCACTGTCATTTATGCTGTTGTTTATGTGTTAACTATCCATGTAGATTAGTCAGTTATTTATGACTTAGCAATCCAGGTAAATTGAGTACTGTTGTTTACGATTTAGCAATCCAGGTAAATTGGGTACTGTTGTTTACGATTTAGCAATCCAGGTAAATTGGGTACTGTCGTTTACGACTTAGCAATCCATGTAAATTGCATGGTTACTGCTGTTTTCGTAAGCAATCCATGTAAATCGGTCACTGTTGTTTATGTAAGCGATCCATGTAAATCGGTCACTGTTGTTTATGTAAGCGATCCCTGTAAATCGGTCACTGTTGTTTACGTAAGCAATCCATGTAAATTGGTCACTTTGTCGTTGTATCACCCACTGATAGTTGTTTTCGTGCTTTCCTACGGAAGTTACGCACTCTTTGGGAAACAATTCTAGCAAATTCCCACTGAAATGAGAACAATCCTATCTGTTAGTTTGATAGCCTCCATTTTAAACATTTAACTAAAGTCACTGTGGATCCTAATAGAACTTAAATATTCAGATTAATTTGACATATCTTCATTGAAGATCCTAACTTACATCTCGGACAAAAAGTAATAACAATCAATTGAAAACAATAATTGTTAACTGTTGTATATTTCTGTACAGTACCCAGAAGTTACATACTTTAACCAACTCCCAAAAGGTTGGACGTCTCTTGATCTCATTTAAATTTAAAGTGATGCATTCTCAAACAATCTATTGTAGTCCACCTGGTATTGTTGTTTTCATTTTTATAAACGAGTCATTTTTAGGATGATAATATTATTTTCATTTCTTGGTGTTAGACTGTATTTTCATATTGTCCGTAATATCAGATATATTTCTGTGAGAAGCAGTGTACAAGGTAAATTCTTGTTCAGTATAAAATTTAATTTGTGAATACAATGATTTTTTTTCAAAGAGACCTCAATGACCTTTGACCAAAAAAATCCACTTTAACGTGGAACCCAGACATCAATAAAGAAGCTCCCTGTAATTGGGACAAATGTTATGATCTGCTATTTTAAAACTACCCTGTTACTATTAATAGACTGGCGGATACAGAATTGGACAATAAGCTGGAACACCAAGCGTTTGAGATAACAAAATTTATTCAAAACATTACAAATGGAACAAAATAGGAAACATTTACAATACGAATATTTTTGTCAGTTCACTGTACATTATACAAAGTAGTATACTGTACATTATATAAAGTAGTATACTGTACATTATACAAAGTAGTATACTGTACATTATACAAAGTAGTATACTGTACATTATACAAAGTAGTATACTGTACATTATACAAAGTAGTATAAGATATAGATTATACATGTCAAAACACCTATACATGTAATTTATAACCTTAAATTTTACTCCTGAACTGTCGGCTAAAATAAAACAAAACAATACGTAGATAGTATATAATAACTATTTATATAGTGTCAGATGTCTATGAATGTTTCACATTTTCTTCTTCTGACAAAATTATTTTCTCTATGACTTATATTATATTACAGAATACACTACTAATGATTTGGTGAAGGTTTCTCTTTACAAATAAATATCAATGTTAATAATATAGTTTAAATTTTTCATTTCTAGAATCCTGCAGAACTGTTAATGCATTGCATTGATCAAACCATGAAGTCAAACAACAGTTCTAGTGAACAAGTATACCTTGTACAATTTAAACCTTTCACGTATAACAACAATGAAATCGAGGGAAATGGTCAAATGAATACAACACACAGCAGTAATTTAATATTATTGTCACTATATAATAAGTTATGTTGATATATTTCTCATGTACTCGGATGAAAATGATTAAATGATTAATGTTAAATTAACACTTTTATTATGATTCCTCAATGATCCTGATAAGAAGTCAATAACTGTATACAACGATTAACACCATGCTGGTGATTCATCAGTATCATATAGATATTTAACGAGGATTTCACACAGGTCTATGTGATGATATCAGGCCTGGTAAAATATCCAACACAGATATAGTACCCTGTTTTCATACATCACATGCCTTTGGTGATGAAATATGCATCATCTTAAGAACTTGTCAACTGCACATGTCGACTTAAAAAAAAAAAGGAAAAAAAAATTTGGTATAAAAAAGATGATAATACGTAAGCAGTAACTGATTTCCGTAACGAAAGCCACACCCCTTTTTACTATAGGAAGACCTGTACATACGGAGCAACATGTCATATTAATAGTATTTGATGAGTAATAAAATATATTGTATGTACATGTATACAGTACAAAACCAGACAGACTTAGGACTCTATCTGAATACATCTGGAACGCGATTCGCGATTCTGGGTCAATTCTCTTTCGTCAAATTGCTGCTACAGACAAACTTAATACTTAATTAAATTGTAATAAATTTACTATGTGTGGTATATGGTACACAGATATTTACAATTACGATTACAACTTTACACATAACGTGGATTATTTAAATACACGGCATCTTGTGACATACAATAAATATTTTTCTTCAAAATTAAATATAAAATTAAGAACAGTAGTTCAACTGTCCCATGACAAGGGGTACTTGTAACACCTGTTTCACAAATGTCATCAATAATAATATTTCATTGGAGAATAAATATGATTTGAGTCAGCTTAATTAAAGTTCAAAATGTTTTTACAGGAGTCCTTTGAGGAAAGGGGTGTCTTGGTCAAGTGATTAAAAACTTATCTTATAAATCAAAACCAGAGGGTCTTAACATTTTGTTTAATTTTGTATCATAGATATTCAGATTGTGAATTAAATATAAACCTTAAATATCCACCTTCACACTCAATTACATTACTGGCTGTCATTCCAGAAAACTTCCTCCACATATTACAACACCTTCAAAATCAACTTTCCAAAATTCCAAAATTTTCTTCCCTTTTGAAGTTTGTTGGCCAAATTGCAAAGCCTTTTTCAGGTAATTATTTTGTTATTTTCTGTAGACAATGTAGACATTCTGAGAACTGGGAGCATGCTGACTGTTTCACAAAGAAATCTGAGAATCTGAGAAACTGAAGTCAGGTCGTTTTAAAACTGTACCTATGGTCTGGTTTTACTGCACACCTGCAGAGTCAGCCGAGGCCGAGGTTTCAGGAGTAGTTAAAGATTTGGCCAGATAGTGTTGCCGGCTACGAAATTGCTTACGTAAGTTGCGCACTTTTTGGGAAACACCTTTAGCAAACTCCCACTGCAACGAGAACAGTTCAGTGTTTTAAAATGTGTGCCATATAAATTTTCAGACCAATATATATAAATATATATAGACAGATAGAGAAGAATTTAACCAGTTTCCACTTCATAACATTCTGTTCACCTCATAACTAGGATATTCAGCAGACAGAAAAAATAAAACAGTGTTTCATATTCTATTGAAAAAAAAAAATTGAGATATTTTCAATCCATGCATTTTTCATCAGAGACATCACAATGCATTTAACACAACATTGTGACAACACAAATTCTGAAATAACGGAAACCTACATTCACCAGCTGCTGTTAAATGTCTGTTTCAAGCTTTAAGACGATATTACATTGACAACAGGATAGCTACATGGTCAATATCTTTATGCCATTAACATGTTTAAATGTCTAACAGTCCAGTAAATATTGACTATTATAAAGTGGTTGTATTTCTTTTACTGAATTATTCTTTTTATTATTCATGTTCCTAATGAAAACTGTGTAATTAGAAAACCTGTATAAACCAGACCTTTACTAGGTCACACTGTAGACATTTCTATGTAAACTGAGCCTGCGTAATCAGAAAACCTGTATAAACCAGACATTTACTAGGGCCTTTAGTAGACATTTCTATGTAAACTGAACCTGTGTAATCAGAAAACCTGTATAAACCAGACATTTACTAGGTCCCACTGTACACATTTATATGTAAACTGAACCTGTGTAATCAGAAAACCTGTATAAACCAGACCTTTACTAGGTTCCTCTGTAGACATTTCTATGTAAACTGAACCTGTGTAACATGAAAACCTGTATAAACCAGACCTTTACTAGGTCCCACTGTAGACATTTCTATGTAAACTGAGCCTGCGTAATCAGAAAACCTGTATAAACCAGACATTTACTAGGGCCTTTAGTAGACATTTCTATGTAAACTGAACCTGTGTAATCAGAAAACCTGTATAAACCAGACATTTACTAGGTCCCACTGTACACATTTATATGTAAACTGAACCTGTGTAATCAGAAAACCTGTATAAACCAGACCTTTACTAGGTCCCACTGTAGACATTTCTATGTAAATTGAACCTGTGTAATCAGAAAACCTGTATAAACTAGACCTTTACTAGGTCCCACTGTTTACATTTCTATGTTAACTGAACCTGTGTAATTAGAAAACCTTTATAAACCAGACCTTTGCTAGGTCCCACTGTATACATTTCTATGTTAACTGAACCTGTGTAATTAGAAAACCTGTATAAACCAGACCTTTACTAGGTTCCTCTAGACATTTCTATGTAAACTGAACCTGTGTAATCAGAAAACCTGTATAAACCTGACATTTACTAGATCCCACTACATTTCTATGTAAACTGAACCTGTGTAATCAGAAAACCTGTATAAACCAGACCTTTACTAGGCCCCGCTGTATATATTTCTATGTAAACTGAACCTGTGTAATTAGAAAACCTGTATAAACCAGTCCTTCACTAGGTCCCACTGTATACATTTCTATGTTAACTGAACCTGTGTAATCAGAAAACCTGTATAAACCAGACATTTACTAGGTTCCTCTGTAGACATTCCTATGTAAACCGAACCTGTGTAATCAGAAAACCTGTATAAACCAGACCTTTACTAGGTTCCTCTGTAGACATTTATATGTAAATTGAACGTGTGTAATCAGAAAACCTGTATAAACCAGACCTTTAATAGATCTCACTGTAGACATTTCTATGTAAACTGAACCTGTGTAATCAGGAAACCTGTATAAACCAGTCCTTCACTAGGTCCCACTGTATACATTTCTATGTTAACTGAACCTGTGTAATCAGAAAACCTGTATAAACCAGACATTTACTAGGTTCCTCTGTAGACATTCCTATGTAAACCGAACCTGTGTAATCAGAAAACCTGTATAAACCAGACCTTTACTAGGTTCCTCTGTAGACATTTATATGTAAATTGAACGTGTGTAATCAGAAAACCTGTATAAACCAGACCTTTAATAGATCCCACTGTAGACATTTCTATGTAAACTGAACCTGTGTAATCAGGAAACCTTTATCAGACATTACTCCTTACACATTATATTGATTGATACAACAAATGGAAATAATTCAGCACGTGTCAAAGAAAACTCTATTTTTAATAAAACGTGTTATTTCTCAAATATAATCCAACTAGTCTAGACGTTCAAGATTTACAATGTAACTAAGGGTCGATCACGATCGCATTAAACGATCGCATTAAGTATCACCAATGATTGGGTTCTTGTTTTTAATGAGTCGACTTGGTTGACACCTCTACGTGCAAAACTTCCATCAGGCCCAATATTGGAGAATATATACACCAAAGGGAAGTAATTCAGGATCCGTCATTTTTCAATGAGTAGGTCATCTTCAAAATTAAATCATTGTTTCTCTTTACAATCATTATCTATCCTATCTTCATATACAAGAGTCAAATCTCACAATTCAGTACCAGCAAATGATGCCATTCCTATGGAGTCGACAAAGCATCTCTGGTTTTTTTCCAAATTATCCAGTATCACAATATTTATATGAATCACAAACACATTTTTAATAACAAATCAGTTCAGTTTTTAGGTGTTAGATAATAAATCAACACTCCGTTGTTTCATCTTGCTTCGAAAACGAAGGTTTCTGACTTTTTGGGAGACGCAAGTCGCGAAATGTCTCTGAAAAATAAATAGAAAATTTTTAAGAATACTTTTAATTTAGACACCCAAAATGTTTTCTGTCTAGAGATTCCAGTATATTTGGAAATAACTGCAGCTATTCTAATTTTTACAAACTGTTTTCGTGTATACCCTAAGGTAAATCATTTTTCTTCTAGATCTGGACCCAAGAAAACTTTGCAGTATAAAGTACACCAGCACTTTATCCTGAAGATTCATCTTTCACATCCATCTTAATTTCAAATTTGTGTTTATATCATGTACCAGGTATGTAATATTTTTCTCTCCATGATTAAGTTTCTCTTTATATCATGTATCAGGTATATATTATTTTTCTCTCCATAACTTAAGTTTCTCTTTATATCATGTACCAGGTATGTATTATTTTCCTCTCCATAATCAAGTTTCGCTTTATATCACATACCGGGTATGTATTATTTTTCTCTCCATGATTAAGTTTCTCTTTATATCACATACCGGTTATGTATTATTTTTCTCTCCATAATTAAGTTTCTCTTTATATCATGTACCAGGTATGTATTATTTTCTCTCCATAATGAAGTTTCTCTTTATATCACATACCAGGTATGTATTATTTTCCTCTCCATAATTTTTCCTCTCCATAATCAAGTTTCTCTTTATATATCACATACAAGGTATGTATGATTTTCCTCTCCATGATTAAGTTTCTCTTTATATCACATACCGGGTATGTATTATTTTTCTCTCCATAATTAAATAAGTTCATGTTGTCAATTCTTATTGAAAAAGTCATAAGCTCACTGGTTAACAGGTTTATTGTCAGACAGGCTTTATGTCATATATTGTTAAAATCAGTTTCCCAAAACGATAATAATTTCCCTAAACAACAATAATATTGGTAAGCTTGTAGAAATTGTATCTTCAACTTCCATGAGGACAAAATTAAAAGATATATGAAGAATATATATAATATATTAATGGACTTAAAAGTCTATTTTTACAAAACCATGTTTTCTGATAATGTCACTTTCTCCTTTATATCACATTAAATGTATGTTCTTATTGTCAATAACAGGTTTCTTATAAATCACTGACGAGATCGTTAGTATATATGTTTAAGAAATTTACCTTTCACCTATTTGGGTCATAGAGAAATCCACTGAAGTTTGAAGAGTTGCCGAACTTCGTTTTTTTGAGAAGTACCTAATATCTCGGATTTTGTGGGACACCGATTTTGAAAAAGAGCTCTGAAAAGGGAAAGGGAAGTATATGATTACATATCTACCTTTTTTACGAGAACATTTCATAATCTGACAAAAATGGGAAAATGACATGACGTAGCTTTCAATACATACTGGTATTTTCTGAAATTATATTGCATATAGATATATATTATGATAATCTTATTATGTAACATTTTAAAACTTGCACAGGAACACTAATATACAGTAGAACGCCAGTATACACAGAGTGTTATTTTTACTTCAGCATATTTTAGATAAACATTTTACTACATGACTAATAAGTCAGAGTTTAATTTTTCAAATTCAACTGATGTTCACTTTTGAAGTCATTTGGTGTCTGGACCTGTTTGTTGAGGAGTTTATCATCAAAGCAATGCTCATATCTTGAAAACGTGTCAATTGGTATGACTTTAAAAACTAGATGATAAAATTAAGTCTATCTTAACTTGTTGAATCCAGAAATGGTAGAAACCAACAGCTCAATATCATCAGTCAAGCTATCAACCCAATAAACCATGGACAATATATTACAGAGCTGGTTATAGAAACCAAAAGCTTATAATATCTGATGTCCAACTTTTTAACCCATAAACCATGGACAATATATTACAGGCTAGGCCTGAGAAGAAACCAAAAGCTCAATACATAAATGCCAACTATTAAACCCATAAATCAAACACATTTCAGAATATTACAGGCCTGGGTTTTTTTCAGGCCTGTTTTTTTTAAAACATGCAGATTAACAAATTCTTCTCAAATTCTTTTTTCCCTAAACTTCTTGAACCCACAGCAAGATGTTTTGAATTACACAAACCCTCAATGCTCCACGAGACAAACAATTTATATGCAACAGCACCTGACGTTTTATCTATTGAAATATTTCTCTTTATTTATCGTCATTTCAAGATGATATTTAGACAAATGCTATTATTAATTTTCCGAAATTTTACTTTAAAATAATACCTTTGAAACTTGACCCAGCTAGTACAAATTAATAATGAGAGATTTTTGTTGAATCCACTCTTAACCTTTCCATATGTAAATCTTGTATTGAATTCATCCAAAATATGTCACACATACAACAGACTCTGAAATCAACAGGATTACAGTAATTTTATTTTCAACTCAAGTTTTTTTTTACATACAAACAGTACTATATATATATATATATATACATTTATTTACATTTTACCAGTGAACGATACAGACAATACTAACGATGACAAATGCTTTACAGATTACCAGTAATTAAAGTAAATCAGTAGATTTATTGAAAAGGTAGGTGTTGTTTTCTAGTTCAGTTCAAGTGAAAACAAAATCCAAAGTACTTTAAAACATATACCAGGTGATAGTATTTTCTGTATAACATACAGCCGGGATAACTTGTTAAATGGCGTGACTGAGAATAATAGTGAATATATATCAATCCACAAAATGTCTATAATGCCCTCTGTACTCATGTCAAGTTCATTTCAATGTTTAAGTTACTGGTTATAATATATCCCCCCCCCCCCCCCCCCCCCCCATACTTCTCAAGAAAAAGCTACAAATATTTTCACCAGTCAAAATTAAGATAACTACCGGTCGACCATTTTGTTATCACCCCCGACTCGAAATTGAAGGGGGAAAACCCAGACATATAGAAACCTTTTTTAAACTTTTCTCTGATATTGTTGGATTCAATACAAACTGAAATGAAGCCAAAAATCACACAAAAATGTTCTATAAATAGTAACAGTGACCTTGACATTTAAAACACAAACACATCCGAGGTATTTGTTGTAAACTGGACTAGTACATACAAAAACATAATGGAAAAAGTGATTTTAATTTTGTATAAAATTTAAACGGAATGAAAAGACACACTGCATGCATAGGTCAACAATATTCTGTATTTCTATTTTATCTTCATTTCTACTATCTTACCTTACTAAACAAAACAGAAAGTAATCAGATCATAATTCTCACAATTTCCATTGTTGAAGTGATATATGAAGGACTATGTTCACATGTCGTCATTAAATGATGTCATTTTGTCTAACGTCACTGTATCCTTTACACTTCATGACTAAAATCCCCAGTACAGGCTGAAAAAACCTGACTTACAACATGACGAAAATTCCCAGTACGGGCTAAAAAAAACTGACTTACAACAATCAATGTAGTCATGCTGAATAAAAGATGAATATCCTCATGGTAGAATATATTGATGAAAATATTGAAATAAAACGATGATTTTTGTTTATTTCTACAAACTAAAAACCGAAGACAACAGTTTCACACTTAATTAAATAGCAACAGACCCTTGCATCCACAGATACCAACTCATCTGAGGCAAGATCTGTTGGGGTCACAGATACAAACTCATCTGATCAGGCAAGATCCGTTGGGGTATGTCCCTGGCCCCTTAATTAAAACTGCAGGGAGGACATTTATCATTAGGTCAGCGGCAATAATACCGAAGATTTCATCTTTTTTAAAGTAGAACAACATTTTAACCATATATTGTGCACCAAGAAATCAGTATCACTTTCGTAATTTATCAGAAATTTTACACGTACATGCCTTTTCCCAATCAATGTTTTTTTGTTGTTAATTTCAAAATTTCGGAGCTTTATCATATCGCTGTGCTGCCTAGCTTTCAAAATTATAAAAAGTTCAGGAGGATATATATCAAAACACTACCAGCTTATTACCATTCTTAAATAGATTTTCAAACTTAGGTAATATCATAATATTATTGTCTGACAAATAAATATAAAACATTCACAATTTCAGAAATCTTGGATAAAAATTTAATGCCATATCAGGATATATAAGCATATTTTTCTTAATAAATACAGATTAAAAACCAAAATAGTAATACAATTCAGGATAAAATGATAAAAACATCTTTTTAAAACCTTAAATAAAACACTATGGCATAACTTTCCATAACTCACAAGTTCACATTCATATCATCGATAAAGTAACAGGATGCCACGAACTTCACAACCGCCAGCTGTTATAAATCACATCCATTTCAATACATCATGATTGAACAATCTGTCAGTTTTTTTTATGCTCAATAAAATTGCATACACTACATACATAAATTGCATCAACATTCCTTCAAGATATTTTCCATCGCCACAAATTTACAAAATTTGAATACTTGGATCTAAGATAATCTAACATGGCAGAGTCTGTTGACACCAGCAGGGACAAGAATGGATATCAATATTGTTTGACCTCCAATCAAAATGCGTACGTACTACAACTTAAAAATAACTTCACTTAGGAATCAGTACCTGTGATCAAACAGCACACAGACTATTCCCAAAGGGATATTCACATACTCTATCTCCTCGAGGCTTGGTGAAAACAAAGCACAGAGAAGTCTGTCGAATATTTACAAATGTACACCGACTCAGGAGTTCTGTAACCATTAACAACTACTGGGAGTACGATCCAGATTCCATTTCACCAGAAATAACGTTATCATTATTTTTGAGCAACAAACCCTCCATTTCCACTGCGTTTTGCACCATGATCTTGCATTTCTTCTTGTTGCTATAGCGAATATTGCGGATACTTCGAGAGAGTGTTTTTGCAAAAAAACTCTGAAAAAAACAAAAAGAGTTTTGCACTATTCTTGAAAAACGTTTCTTAACCCGTAAAACAACATTTCTTTTTTTACTCTGAAAAAAAAAATCCCCCATTGCCACTAATTAATTTTATTGTAAGCAGACTAAATTGAACACTGATTTATCATGACAGTGGTTAATAATCATACAAAATTCTACACTCCTCCTAAACAATCAGGTTGGGTAAATATCATCCACATTTCCACCTCAGAAACATTTCATTTATAATACAAACAGAATTGCAATATACCATCATAAGGATGGATCCATATGAGCACTGCATAGATTAATAAATAAATTTCCAATAGTCCATATTCCAGAATGTCCAAATCCTTAACTTCAAAATGTCCAAATCCTTAACTTCAAAAATGTCCGAATCCCAATGTTCAAAAGGTCCAAATCCCAATACTCAAAATGTCCAAACTCCAAAACACAACACATAAATTTTCCTCTAGTACAGACAAATTGTTTAATTCATGGTTCCAATCTCGGGGATATAATTCTGCTGCTTGGCTAATTTCCTTGTTTTCCACCTAAGGTTGCGAACACTTGCGGATATAGATTTTGCCAACACACTCTGAAAGTAAAATAAGAGAGTTTTGGAGAAGAGTGGAGTTGAGCAATCAGAAATATGTATCATAACCTTAACAAGCAGAGCCCTAAATCACAGACAATCCACCATCACCAACAGGAATCAATGCTATCTAGGTATTTACACTGGATGGAGAATTAACACAGGCAAAAATCCACATGAAACAACACGATAGAGACAGAAGATCTGGTGATATCATCGAGACATTTTACCACTATGAGCTGATGGGTTAAAACAAGACAGTATTAAGAAATCTTAAATCTAAATCTGACAAGAAAAATGTTCTGTAAGTGTACATGTGTCACCTTAGAATCATACAAAGTTTACGTGTACATCAGTCAAACATTGAATATACTCTATATTGACCACCTTAACAAAAAATAGTTACGTTTGTTACAAGTTATATTTCTCAAAACCAAACATTGAATATACTCTATATTGATCATCTTAACAAAAAATAGTTACGTTTGTTACAAGTTATATTTCTCAAAAAAAAAAAAAAAAAAATTAAATCTGTAAAAAGTTTTCTTCTGAAAGTATTATTACAATTTTCAGTATTATCATATGATAAATTAAAACCTTGCGATTACCAAATTTACATATCTTTTTTTAAGATTTCATGTTTTGTTTTAAAAGCCACACTTTTCTTCATAAGACATACAAAGGAAGTGACAGCATGAATTCTTATATTTAATTTCTAAAGATATGTTTTTGGAATTTTATAACAAAGGGACAATTGGTACTTCTCTGGGGTTTAGCTAATAACAAATACTTCATTTATAAGAGACAATTAGTACCTCTCTAGAGTCTAGTTAACAAGCAATGCTTCATATGAATTAAGTGCTTTTCTTTTTGCTCTCCATCTCATTTTTCTGACACTTGAGGAAACGGATTTGGCAAAGACACTCTGAAAATACACAAGGATAGAGTGTTTTATTGGAACATCACAATAATTTTATTCATGGAGAAAAACCCTAATTTGGAAGAAGTTTTTTTTAATTTAAACTGTACATGTACCATTAAACATAGTGGGACTCAAAAAGACACCAAATCAGAGTCAGAAACATGAGATTTCTGTTTCTTATGATACTGTCTGGTACATTTTTATGATGTTTTTAATAGTTTAGCTATGATAACTACTGGTCAGTGGTATGATAATATTTTGTTCTAGGGTCAACATTTTGTGCAGAACTTTCTATTTGTAAGGATTACAATTCTCTGTGGGAACAGTGATGGGCATATCCATCATTTGCAGTGCTTGAATCTTTGCTGACAATGTTTCTAAATTATCAACATAATAATGTTTAAGTGAATATTTTTTCCCCAAGACATTAAAAAATATAAACACAAGTATGATGTATCTAAATATATTGTAAATCACAAAGTTGTCTTGGTCAATATCATTTTAAGATGTCTATTTCACCATATATCTCAAACATACTCATTCAGTCACTAACTTCCAACTACATTGTAATTTGGAGTTTGTTTCAGTGGGAGTTGTCTCCTATAAAGACATTGTCATCTTCAACAATACACTGTCATAAAATGTCAATGTCATTGATTATATTTTACACATGTATGCTGTGTAACAACTTTGTGCAATATTGGTATATGATCATATAAAAATCTCATTTCAGGAATGATATCAATGCCAAGTAAAAAAAAAAAGTCTAAAATAACACTTTTAAGAATGTTTGTCTTCAGCCCAAAATTCTCTTCTCACACCAGTCATTTACACAAGACTTTCTTTACTTCATCCATCACTCAGTACTGCACAATATTAAACTGAACATTTAGAGACAATATGAATACTTAACTCCTCAATAATAATACCTGGTAACTATGAAGTAAACAATAAATAAACAGAAATGATGTCATCAAGTGACATTATTTGTCCGAGTCTTCATAGACAATTTAAAACTTATTTCTAGGACCAGTACAGACATGCAGATGTTTTATAAACTACCATCATTTTGTACAACAGAGCGCCACGGTAACACAGATAGATATTCCTTCTAAAGTATCAGTTACTGAAGCCATTCCTTTTCTGCCAGCGGATGTTGCGAATTTTCTGTGACAAGGTCTTAGAAAACAGTGTCTGGAATGAACAGCACAAAAAAGTGGGATCAGTTTGAATTATTTGAAAATTGGAGCGTACATATTTATCAATGTATGAAAACTGAACTTGTAACCAATTGGAGCGTACATATTTATCAATGTATGAAAACTGAACTTGTAACCAGAGAAAAAAGTCATAGAAGTACTTGTATAACAGTCTAAATTTTTAATTCAACAACTGCAGTTACGTGAGCTTTGGAATTCAATCTTTATAATTAAAGGATGGCATGTCCAAAACTGTGTGTCACAATAATTTGACGTGAAAAAAATTGTCACAGTATTCTTATATTGTACCGTATTTGACCTAAGGGCGCAGGGCGCGGGTAATTGACAGTGGGGGCTCCCTTATTAAGATTAGTTATACTGAAGTTTTATGAAACAGACTATACCTTATAGCAGAATACCTATGGCTGTGGAAACGGTAAAATATTTAGTCATAAAAATATTCCAGATGAAAATATCTATTCATTATCATATATTAAGCTTAAACATCACTTGAATATTCCTGTAAACTTGTAAACCATGCCAGCTGATCTTTAGACCAGAGAACGTGTGTTCCACCATTTATGTTCAAATGGAACTCTTTTGTGTTCTATTTATAGACACAGGTGATTTCCCAGATCATATCAGACATCGTTTTCTTTGACCTAATAATTGATTTACAATGTCTTTTACTAGCTTTCTGTTCTGAACAAAAGTTATTTATCAACAAGAATGAAGTCTTTTACTTTATCTTCAAATAAAGATGGTAAGTTATTATTTGTACGTGTGTTTAGTTTCAGGTGCTCTTTGCACTGACATGTCATCTGTAGGAATAGACAAAATGTGGCGAAAACTTGTATTCCAATTACTTAATTTGCTGAAGAAAATTGAACACATAAAGTAGCAAAACATTTCACAAGAACGCCATTTTGACACTCAGTCAAAGATTTATTTCCTTGAAAAAAGGTAGGGGCGCCCTTATTAGGTCAAATACGGTATATGTTTTTATGGAAACATTGCTTAATGAAAAGCAGAACTTGTTCATTTTTCTCTTGTCAGATCTTTTCAGTTTCATTCCCTCAATCCGCAAACATAGTCACTGATGGACATTGTGTGAAGTGTTAGGCATCAGACTGATGGTACGTACAAGTCACAAATATCACAAATCTATAGCGAGTTCTCTAGACGACTATATCCGTGGCCCAACTTAAATGATCTGGAAACCTCTTTAAACCAGGTAAACACTTCACAGGAGAAAACCTTGGTATACATAATGCTATCAGGTAGAGTGAACATCTCTGTGGAAATGACATCACAATCGCGGATTAAAACACATAGCTAGGCAAGAGTTCAGTCCATAGTGACTTCAAATTGTCTCCTAATAATCTTGATTCCATGGAGGTCTGGCTTCCGCACCAACTTGCGCATATTACGAACTTTTTGTGAAACACACTTTGCGAATTCAGTCTGAAAGAACAAATAAGTTCCCTTTACAAATGTACACAAGTCGGAGAAGTAAAAGCCAGACCACCCAAATTTTATGTACCATCTAAAACAGATTTTTTTTCTATTTATAATCATATTCTCAATGAATTTCCTCCAACAGCTTTCATGCTAAACAGCCCACAACTACCTACAGTAGCTATAATACTGGAACTGCCTATAGATCTAAATCTGTGGTCTTACAGGAGAGTCCTGACACATCTTTAATCTTTAGTTACTAGTAATATTTTAAAATTATCAACAGTATCCACTATATATCCTTTTTCTTTTTAATTTTTTCAAAATCAAATTTATTGAATGATTTTTACATAAACTAATATTAATAATTTTACAGAATAAGATTATTGTTCTCTCGTTTTAAGATATTAAAAGGTTCTGTTGTAAATTTTCTATCCAATGACAATTACTGATAGTCATGCAGAAGAAAATGTTCTTATTAACAATTCCACGTTGAATTGATTTTTAAATTGACATTTTGTTACCATGTAAACTCAAGATTGTTTAGCACTTGCTTTGGGTTTAGATTTAACAGAGTGATTTTATTTGTACAAAGTCTTAACCAATAAGATCCTAATTACCCAAGCTTTAAATATTGGTACGTTTTACTATAACTAGTATAATACCCAACCATCTATTGTCCTAATCCTTTTGCTGCAACAGGTCTCTTATTCTGCCATCGCGCAGTCCGAACTTTCTGTGACACAGTTTTTGCAAACACGCTCTGGAAAAAGGATAGAAAAGGATTTTTATGGCTTTCTTCAATTAGATTTATTTTAGAAAGAGTTTAAAAACTTGTTTAAATTTGCGTTAAGAGTTGGGTTTTTTCATCTCAGAACTTTTTTGATCAATTTATATAATCACTTTGATAATATATCCAATGGAACCTGAAATTGCACTCAAAATCCTTTTCTATTTGATAATAATGGAATCACCTTCTGACAGATGCAGCCTTCATAATTATGAAACAATCAATGATTGCGAAAGCTCACCGGCGGCAGCAATCACACTATGCATTCATTTTTTATGTATGTATAAGCATGTCATTTTGAAATTGTACGTCACATAATATCGCTCCTAGACCTCTAATGGATGTATAAACCAAATAAGAAGGGTGTGGACTTACCAGCGTTTCAAAACTAACCCCCAAAATCTTTAAAGTGAGTTTTGGTTAAAAAAAAGTTAAGTCCACAAAATGGTAAAATGCAGAAAAAATCACAATTTTTTTCTGCATGATTTTGCCATAACATCACTCCTAGACCTCTAATGAATGTATAAACCATTTAGAAGGGCATGAGGTGTATACTTTTGGACTTACAAACTTTCCAAAAACTGTCCCCAAAAACTTTAAAGTGGGTTTTGGTGCCAAAAAAGTTAAGTCCACAAAATGGTAAAATGCGAAAAAATCAAAAAATTTTTCTGCATGATTTCATTCCTAGACCTCTAATGAATGTACAAACCAAATAAGAAGGGCATGAGGTGTATACTTTTGGACTCACAAGCTTTCAAAAAACTTACTCCAAAAACTTTAAAAGTTTTGGGGTGGGACGCCGACGCCGGGGTGACAGCATTAGCTCTCGGTTACTCGTAACCGGTGAGCTAATAATTATATCTTTTTTCCACTGCATGCATCATGGTTTTTGATAACAAACAAATTTAATTTGGATTGCCCATGCTACCGTACTGGTCACACCGCTGATGATACATTATTTTGCCTCTGGTTTCACAGTTGAAAATACATTATACATATAACATCAAGGCCTCAATACATCATATATCTTGTCACATCAAGGCACCAATACATCACGTATCTTGTCACATCAAGGCCCCAATATATCATATATCTGGTCACATCAAGGCCCCAATACATCATATATCTGGTCACATCAAGGCCCCAATATATCATATATCTGGTCACATCAAGGCCCCATCACATCAATATCTGGTCACATCAAGGCCCCAATACATTATATATCTGGTCACATCAAGGCCCCAATACATCATATATCTGGTCACATCAAGGCCCCAATACATCATATATCTGGTCACATTGAGGTCCCCAATACATCATATATCTGGTCACATCAAGGTCCCAATACATCACATATCTGGTCACATCAAGGCCCCAATACATCATATATCTGGTCACATCAAGGCCCCAATACATTATATATCTGGTCACATCAAGGCCCCAATACATCATATATCTGGTCACATCAAGGCCCCCAATACATCACATATCTGGTCACATCAAGGCCCCAATACATCATATATCTGGTCACATCAAGGCCCCCAATGTATCTGGTCACATCAAGGCCCCAATACATTATGTATCTTGTCACATCAAGGCCCCAATACATCATATATCTGGTCACATCAAGTCCCCAATACATCATATATCTGGTCATATCAAGTCCCCAATACATCATATATCTGGTCACATCAAGGCCCCAATACATTATGTATCTTGTCACATCAAGGCCCCAATACATCATATATCTGGTCACATCAAGTCCCCAATACATCATATATCTGGTCATATCAAGTCCCCAATACATCATATATCTGGTCACATCAAGGCCCCAATACATTATATATCTGGTCACATCAAGTCCCCAATACATCATATATCTGGTCACATTGAGGTCCCCAATACATCATATATCTGGTCACATCAAGGCCCCAATACATCATATATCTGGTCACATCAAGTCCCCATCACATCATATATCTTGTCACATCAAGGCCCCAATACATCATATATCTGGTCATATCAAGTCCCCAATACATCATATATCTGGTCACATCAAGGGCCCAATGCATCATATATCTGGTCACATCAAGGCCCCAATACATCATATATCTGGTCACATTGAGGTCCCCAATACATCATATATCTGGTCACATCAAGGCCCCAATACATCATATATCTGGTCACATCAAGTCCCCATCACATCATATATCTGGTCACATCAAGGCCCCAATACATCACATATCTGGTCACATCAAGGCCCCAATACATCATATATCTGGTCACATCAAGGCCCCAATACATCATATATCTGGTCACATTGAGGTCCCCAATACATCATATATCTGGTCACATCAAGGCCCCCAATACATCATATATCTGGTCACATCAAGGCCCCAATACATTATATATCTGGTCATATCAAGTCCCCAGTACATCATATATCTGGTCACATCAAGGCCCCAATACATCATATATCTGGTCACATCAAGGCCCCAATACATCATATATCTGGTCACATCAAGGCCCCAATACATTATATATCTGGTCATATCAAGTCCCCAATACATCATATATCTGGTCACATCAAGTCCCCAATACATCATATATCTGGTCACATCAAGGCCCCAATAAATCACATATCTGGTCACATCAAGGCCCCAATACATCATATATCTGGTCACATTGAGGTCCCCAATACATCATATATCTGGTCACATCAAGGCCCCCAATACATCATATATCTGGTCACATCAAGGCCCCAATACATCATATATCTGGTCACATCAAGGCCCCAATATATCATATATCTGGTCACATCAAGGCCCCAATACATCACATATCTGGTCACATCAAGGCCCCAATATATCACATATCTTGTCAAATTAAGGTCCCACTATTTTTTGCATATAATATTGTTTGGA
Organism: Pecten maximus; assembly: GCF_902652985.1. Lineage (NCBI taxonomy): Eukaryota > Metazoa > Mollusca > Bivalvia > Pectinida > Pectinidae > Pecten > Pecten maximus. Next base: position 51,207,349 of record NC_047016.1, on the reverse strand, counting down.
CACCAATTGATGTTTTATGTTAAATCATCTTTAAGTGTGTTGAATATCTTAATACACATATCCACATGTAAGATCAACAGCCATGCCTATATCTAATGTAAAACAATAGCTATAGCCTACTAAGTAAAAGTACACACAAAATAGAAAATGGTAACTAAGCCTTCCTGTATGTTCTTTAACATTTAATACCAAAGACCCATACAATTATTTTTACTTCAAAACTTCACAGAATTGTAAGGTCTTCAGTATAATGGATATTCATCATAGAATTGTAAGGTCTCCGATCTCTGGTATAATGGGTATTCATCATAGAATTGTAAGATCTTCGGTATAATGGGCATTCATCATAGAATTGTAATAAGGTCTTCGGTATAATGGGCATTCATCATAGAATTGTAATAAGGTCTTCAGTATAATGGGCATTCATCATAGAATTGTAAGATCTTCGGTATAATGGGCATTCATCATAGAATTGTAATAAGGTCTTCGGTATAATGGGCATTCATCATAGAATTATAAGGTTTCCAGTATAATTGGCATTCATCATAGAATTATAAGGTTTCCAGTATAATTGGCATTCATCATAGAATTGTAAGGTCTCCAGTATAATGGGCATTCATCATAGAATTATAAGGTCTCCGGTATAATGGGCATTCATCATAGAATTATAAAGTCTTCAGTATAATGGACATTCATCATAGAATTATAAAGTCTTCAGTATAATGGACATTCATCATAGAATTGTAAGGTCTTTGGTATAATGGGCATTCATCATAGAATTGTAAGGTCTCCGGTATAATGGGCATTCATCATAGAATTGTAATAAGGTCTTTGGTATAATGGGCATTCATCATAGAATTGTAAGGTCTTCGGTATAATGGGCATTCATCATAGAATTGTAAGGTCTTCAGTATAATTGGCATTCATCATAGAATTATAAGGTCTCCAGTATAATGGGCATTCATCATAGAATTATAAGGTCTTCAGTATAATGGGCATTCATCATAGAATTGTAAGGTCTTCGGTATAATAGGCATTCATCATAGAATTATAAGGTCTCCCGTATAATGGGCATTCATCATAGAGTTATAAGGTCTCCGGTATAATGGGCATTCATCATAGAATTATAAGGTCATCAGTATAATGGGCCTTCATCATAGAATTGTAAGATCTTCAGTATAATGGGCCTTCATCATAGAATTATAAAGACTTCGGTATAATGGGCATTCTTCAGAGAATTGGCTCATAACTATTCCTCAACATCCATTAAAATCTGTACATATCGCAGCAGGCTTTATAACGTATTTCACGTCTTGAGTCCAACCATTGTTGTCTTCATATTAAAAAATTATTATAATATTTATCATATTCATTAACTACAAGTTTACTTTAAATCACTGTCTATGTTAAATAGTCACTCAAAGAAAGGCAAATTCTTTTATATACATAATATTGATTTGAAGCAGTTCATCATGTGTCTGATAATAATGTAGGAAACTTTTTCATGGTCTATGTTATAATCACTCGGTTCATCATTAGTACAAATATCACATCACTCATCAGTGTATTCACAAAGTAAACTTTGGGTGTATAATTACTACAGCTTCAACACTTTTACATTCATGAAGACTGCAAAATACCATGGAACCTTGAAATGTTTTGAAATTTTTTTTTTAGTGGTAATCTCCGAAAAAATTTTAACACTAAACACTGCACAAAATTGATTGTGCAAATAGCAGATTCTTATTGTTTAATTTCTGTTAATATATACATATATATACAGGGATAACTCTGGCTCTTAAAACCTATGGGAGATTTTATGAGATTAGCAAAATTCCTATGAGATTTGTCTGTATAAAGAGGTACAATTTTGAATTTTTAATGAGATTTTTTTGAAAAACATGGGTAAAAATCCTCAAATCTCTGCCCAAAGTGATCCCTGTATATAGCTTAAAATTATACATTTTCTTCAGCACAAAAATCATAGTTCCACTGTATCATTAAAGCATGATAAAACATGTAAAAGTTATTTCTTATAAATTAGTGAATTATTTACATACATTGTATCTCAGACATCAAAAATGTCCGATATACCAGCAATAAAAGCATAATAAGGACCGACAGCTCAACTTCACTGATATCAACTTACCTTGCTTCATATGTGTATGTAAAAGTTTGGAGTGTTGCCAAATATTAACCTTATTTGACAATGCTGAGCGCTGTGTGTGATGTGTGCTATGTAAAGGTAGTTCCCTACTTATTGTTAAATGATTGTATTAGAATAAAACAAAGGGCCATAACTCTGTAAACATATCATGTGCACACTAATTATACTGTATATGCTTGTATACCATATTATGTATACCACACTTTGCCATTCCGAAACGAAGTGTGAGTTTCCAACCAAAATTTGACATTCACAGACCTGTGAAACAGTTTTAAATATATAATGATAGGTGCCATTGCCTTTAATTTCTTGAGCATAAACTTAATGAATAAAGGCCCATAACTCTCTCTATATATATGTTGGTCTGGATTACGACTTCGGTTTGCTACAACATTATATCACAAGTGTTACTGCCAAGGGCTTTTTCTCACTGCTTTGCAAAAGGGCCTTTTTGTTTCATTTGGGTAAGAATTTTGGTCAATTGGGAATGGGCCCCATTAACGGCCCCAAAAAGCCCCCAGAAAAAGCCCTGCTGGTAGACAAAATCTGAATTCGAAGGACCCTTTTAATTACCTATAGACAGAAGATATCTGATGACTAGTGACATGTTCAAACTTTAAAGATATGTGTAGTTAACCTAATTATAAGTCTCTTATATAACTAGAGTATTTTTACAAATTCTAACTATCATAATGTTGATGTTGGTGCTACTTTTGAATTTGCTTGTATGAGAAATAATTTACCATTTAATTTGATTTTATAAAATTGGCATTAAAATTTTGGGCACATGAGTATTTGTTTCTGTTTTTTTTTTTCTTTTGCTAGACCAGGATTCCATTTAATAGTAGCTCCAGTTTATAAATAAAATAACAGATGAATTCAGCTTTATAAGAGTGTATATATAATAACACAGTGAAGTAAAAGATCTGTATTAATGTGTCAATAAATTTAACTACTAAACCAGGTCACTGATGTTAGGCGAGATGCGTGTGTGTGACATGTCACCAACACTAATTACGGTTCTAAGTAAAAATGAAATGTGTGTAAGCCTAAAGCTGACCCTGGATTTTAAGTTTATGGGTAATACTAGATAGGATATATAGATATAGGGAAAAAATTGATTTATTCTATTTCAGAAATATCATTAATTTTATTTTAAGAGTCGCTTTCATAAACTTCTGTTGTAATACCATATTGTATGTTTTCATAAAGACTAACACAGTTATAAACATGAAACAGAAGACTTTGTAATAGGCAAAATACAAATCTACTTATATTATATTGTTATAATCTAAAGGTTTCTCCGGGTCTGTATCAGGCAAACACTATTTACATCTTGTGTATGATTGATGTTTAAGGGCCTCAACTCCGGTCTCCATCATGTATTGAACAATAGCTGTGGTAGTGTATATATATATATATATATAGGTAATTAAGTTATAAAGTTGAACTGCCAGTCCGATCAATTAAACACTAGATATTCCATCAACATATGGGTGTAATTCAAGGTCACATCAAGGTCATTCTCAGGAAAAATCCTTAAGACATTAAACAGCCTGGTACCTTAGTGTATACATTAATCCATCAAACAAAACTATTATTTTTTGCTCTGATAATTATTGGATGGAAAATTGAAGAATTTTTGAAACAGAAAACATAAATTGAATTTCTTATGAAAATTAATGTGAAAATACAGAAAATCACAGATTGATTTTCTGGTCATTCTGAAGTGATTTTATACAGTATTTCAGACATTTTTACATAACATGTACAATAGCATTGCTGGATGACACATGTACACCAAATAGATTCATTTTAATTTATATTTATTCAGTTCTAATAAGATAATCTCCAAATATGGTATCCAGGCTGCAGAATGTCTTAAATTTTATCAGTACAAATATCTTTTTTAACAGATCTAGATCCAACAAAACTTAAAATCCCATGTGCATCTCAGTAAGATTTTCAAATAACAATTCATTCCCTTATTTTTCTTATTATCAGATTACACACCTGTAGAAGAATGTGATGTGACCTTTTGTATTTCATTTCCTCATCTCCACCTATAACCCCCGCCCAAAGACCCAAATATGCTTATTTTAAAAGGTTTTTTTTCAAAAAAATTTCCAAGTTCTGATGCCGACAGCCCAGGTTCCACCTATAACCCCAAACCAAGGTCCCGCCTATAACCTCCCTCCCCAGGTTCCACCTATAACCCCCCCACCCTAGGTTCCACCTATAACCCCCACCCTAGGTTCCACCTATAACCCCCGCCCCAGGTTCCACCTATAACCCCGCCCCAGGTCCCACCTATAACCCCCCACCCTAGGTTCCACCTAAAACCCCCCACCCTAGGTTCCGCCTATAACCTCAAACCAAGGTCCCACCTATAACTCCTGCCCCAGGTCCCATCTATAACCCCTAACCCAGGTTCCGCCTATAACCCCAAACCAAGGTTCCATCTATAACCCCGCCCCAGGTTCCACCTATAACCCCGCCCCAAGTTCCACCTATAACCCCTGCCACAAGTTCCACCTATAGCCCCTGCCCTAGGTTCCACCTGTAAGCCCTGCCCCAAGTTCCACCTATAACCCCTGCCCCAGGTTCCACCTATAACCCCCGCCCCATGTCCCATCTATAACCCCCACCCCAGGTTCCACCTATAACCCCCCTCCCCAGGTTCCACCTATAGCCCCTGCCCTAGGTTCCACCTGTAAGCCCTGCCCCAAGTTCCACCTATAACCCCTGCCCCAGGTTCCACCTATAACCCCCGCCCCAGGTTCCACCTATAACCCCTAACCCAAGTTCCACCTTTAACCCCCAACCAAGGTTCCACCTATAACCCCAACCCCAGGTTCATGATCAACATATAACCCCACCCCAAGTTCCACCTATAACCCTTAACCCAGGTTCCACCTATAGCCACCACCCCTGAATCCACCTATGACCGCCATCCCATGTTTGACAACTTATACATACATGTTTGACAACTTATACTTACATCTAACTACAGAACCAGCACATGTATGTCTTCCTACCATCAAACCCCCAAAAGATTTAGTTTTTTCTTTTAGATTTCATTATAAAATGTTATCAGCACATCATTAGCTCCCTGCTCCCATGTACATCAGTCATAACTTGACAACATGTTGACCTCTGACCTAAAATATCTACTTATTTGAAGTTGTCTCTGAATTTGACCTGGTTATCTCACTATGTAAATTTTCAATCATTTAAGTAACACTAAACAATGACCTTTGACCATGGTACCCCAGAAACGATCTTTTCTCAGACGTGTTCTCATCCTTCAGTATATTGATGAAGTATGTGACTAAAACCTATTACCAAGTAGTTACTGTATAGTAATTAAAATTTTAGCTTGGTATTAATTTTTGCATTATATTTAATTACTTCCAATTTAGCGAAATTAAATCCCTCATGAATACAGTAAATTCCAATATTTTCAATTTCTGCAAAATGCGAATATCCAAGTTACATTTTACTTTAACCAGTGGTTATTAGTGACAATACTATAAAATTTTATTTTAAATGGTGACAAATCCAGTTACTGAACTCCATACAATACAGTGTGCTGGAATGAAATTCGAGTAACACTCACACTAAGTAAGGACTAGTAATTTGACCCCCTATCTGGTGCTCTAGGACATATGTTGATGGAGGTTCTAGTGTTTTACAAGTAGCAAGGAAAACTGTGAAAGAACTTACCCATGGATTAGGCCCTCGATTCGTTCCTATACATGGATATCGCAGATAAAAGGCTTTACTGAACAACTGATAGTCATGTTTGTGTGGGACTCCTTTCGACAGCATATGATACGCACATCTCGTGATAATCTTGGACCACATATGTCGTGAGGGGGCAGCACCGTCTTCTAATACTCGTCGCACTAAGGGATCTTCGAATTTCGGTAAATCAACTTCTTGTTCGCCTACAGTGTAAAGACCTTGACCAAAGCCGAGAGGAGTCATGCCACCAGCGCCGGGGTTCTGTTGTGGGGAGTATGCCTGTCCTTGATTAAAACTTGCTTCGCTGTCCGATAAACTGTTGTCGCCCATCATATACATCTGACTGTTCTGTTCATCTGTACCTGCAATATACAAAGTTTCTATAAGTCACAGGAGGTTGAATTAATTTCTATAAAGTTGCAAAATTATTAATCTGTAATTAAAACCATAATAGCCCGATTAGTGATTCTCAAGCTCATCCAGTAAAAATATCTACCAAACTTTAACCACACAATTCTACTATGTGTGCCTGTTACACAAGAATAAAAAATGTAGAGAACTTCAGCTGAAGTATAACATCAACACAGTAGAATTCTGCTTTTAATAAATTGATGAAAATCGAATTAAATTCTTCATGTACATGAACCTAAATGAACCTATCTAATTGGATCACCACATAAACAAGATTCGATCTGTAAACAAGCAGTGACGTGATTAAGCAGCAGTAAACTGACATGCTTGGATAAGTTTGGTTTGGATTAACATCCATCAACAAAACAGTTATTTAGGGATGATACCTGTTAGGAAACAATCGTCGAAACCGTCGTTAACTTCTTGTTTGATTTCTGTGGTGGATGGATCAATGGAGGAGGAGGTTTCCATAGGTGTTGACCCTCCCGGGTCACTAGGCCTCGCTACATGGAGTGCTACTGGTACAGGCATCGCGACGGGCTGCTCAGACAAACCACTGCTGGATGCTGGGTGGTTCTGAGACATGTTTTGTGACGACTCATTTCTAGCACTCATTAACAATTCGGGTCTAATACTGGGTGGTGGTGGGTCGTAAGATGATTCAGATTCTTCTGGAACTGATGCACGGGATAAGTCAACCATGGCTACCTGTCTTTTGGGTGGGGAATCTTCTCGAGGAGGACGCGAGAATGATTCCTGATCATGTCCCTCCTGTATAAAAGATGACCCTGTCATGCTCCCAGCTGTTATAAAACCATGACTGCTTTCTTGTTTTGATGTTACTGTGGATGAAACTAGAGGTCTACGGTGGCGCTGAAGTCCCCTGCTAGCAGGATGCGTTATCTCTACAACATCATCATCAACATTTGACGAATCTTTGCTTTGAAAAACTTTGTCCATTTCTTTGATGTCCTCTGCTGTTAGGTCGGTAGCAGGTTCTAACGATATAACTTGCGGCATCATGTCTTTATTACCTCCCCTTGAACTGGAATTTTGTACATTGTCCCCTACATTAAGAACTTCGTTTATATATGATTCATTCCCTTGACGCCGAAAATGCAAATTTCTATTTCTTTGTTGCTGCCGCTGAAATGTGTTTTGGTTTCTTCTTTGCTGTATCTGATTTGAGTTATCTGCCCTTGATTGTCCTGGATTGTTAGAGGTACACTTTGGACAGCTTGGTGGCTGAGGGGCCACATCATTGCCCGCATCATTATCATCATCCGGACTTAACCAACGGGGTTTAGTTGTTTTCTCATGATCTACAAAATTCAAACACGCACTTTCATATATCAAATTTAATATTTATCATCAATATATCTGAAAACAAACATTCTTCTTGACAATTAGGAATGGAACCATTTTGTCCCATTTTGGGGGAAAATGACAAATTTAAAAGTAACCTTTCAGGAGTAAACTGAAATGCATAGATATTTATAATTTCCTTTGGAATTTGACCAATATATTAAATTAACCTCAGAAGACTACAGAAAAGACCTTGGAAACAATGTCATTGCTTAGGAAAAAGGTCCAGGTACACGATAAACTCACCTAGCACCATATAGCCCTTAATTTTGTATTCAGACAGTTTAAGGTCGAGCCACATGACAAATTGTGTGAGGGTCCATGGCTGGGCTTCCTTCACCATTAATGAGAAATCCTCCTTAATTTTGGACAAGTCCAACATCTTGTAGTTTTGAGGTTGTATACTGAAGTTAACAAAAGAAAACAATTATTTTAATATGATTTTTGATGTAACATTGACTTCATATAAAATATCATTATTAAGAACAAAATATAATTTCTACATTACTATAGACTACAGTACAACAAATACTTCCATGTTGGCTTTATTGTCTACTCACATATCATATACAATTATTTAGAGCTAGCACACTGTGACACAGGTGTCTGCATCTGGTTAGTACGTATTGATAGAACAATAATTAGCTCCTACTATGATATAGTAGTAGAAGGGGCTAATATTTTTTTATAAATACTGACCAGATGCAGACGACTGTGGACCTAGAATTAAAGGACATTGTATCAGAATATGCAACAGGTATATGTATTCTATATTTTAATTTTAATTCAGTTTCAATTTGTCTTTCCAGTTCAGTTGAATTCAATCCACAAAGTGCAATATCTATATATGTGCATGTATAATAGTATAAGTTTAGTGGTACTGTAGGATGTTCACTCAGATTCCCTGTGCCATTGACCACTCAATTTGTAAGCTGTATTGTTAATTATTCAGCAGTATCTCTTTTAAGTACTACTTTTGACAATCAAATTTCCTCTTTTTGTGTGCGTGTGAATTTTGAATGACTGTTGTGGGATTTTCCCATATTTCCTTAACTGACTATCAGCCCTGTAGAAACATATCCTGATTAATACAACATGGAACATCCAAATAAATTGATTAAATCAGAGGATATGTCAATGTTACCATAGTATGGACTTTATACACTTGAGTTTTGTTTACCCCTACCTGTCACATGTTAGGAGGTGTAAAGTACAGTGATCACCACGGGCTGTTTTACTATGGAGCAGCGCCATAGTAAAATGTCTACCCGCCATAGTAAAATCATGTAGCGCCATAGTAAAAAAAAATCTGCCCCGCCGATCTTCGTATTCAAAACTCTGTTAATCCCGTGGTGAGCCCCAGATACCGCCGACTGTGTAGTGTTTTACTGACTGCAAAGGTAAGAGCTTGAGGCCAGTTAATTACCTGTTCACACGCCAGGGCGACTTTTGACACTTCATTCAATGACCTGGACGTCCAATACCCCGACGAATTAACCGATGTAATTATATCAATCATACCAATATTAATTGATGGCTTAATTGATCAGGCCACGAACCGCGTGTTTGTGTTTTGACAGCGGTCGATCTGTGTCGAATAAAGGCTTCAATGGCTTCGACAATTAAAGTCAAACGCATATATGACCCCGATTACTTTATAACACACGTGACATGGATGTTGCGTTTGTGAAGAAATGAGGAGTTTGCAAAACGAAAGTAACATGAACTGTAGAACAAAAAGACCGATGATTATAATTTCATTCTGTAATCATGAAGCGACAACTAAAGCAGCAGTCTATTGAATCATTTTTCGAGAATTCGCCGAAACGACAGAAGGCTTAGCCCGGTCTGTTCACCGACAAAGTCAAAACACAGATCGTCATTTTTACTGACTGAATGAAGAAATATTTATGGCTAAAGTACCACGAAGATGAAGGTAAGTTATTTAGGTGTCAAATGGTTACTAAAATGTATTTTGTATAATATAAATCTCTTACATGTCATAATAAAAAATATAATTTTTAAATTATTTTTTTTAAATGTTATTGGCTAGTTTGTATATGACTGATTTATAAGCCTGTACATATTTAATGTAAACAAACTTAATAGTTGATATTTGATAAAAAAATGTATTATTTCCAAATTTCACATTAGTGACTTATATACTGACTTTGTTTAATCATAAAACCAAAAATTAAAATTAATTCTTTTTCAATATTTTCAGTGATTAGGTCCTAAGTATTTACCTAGAGTGAAAGTTTCATGTTTAAACATTTCATTAATTTATTTTTATTAACTTTGAATGTTTCATTTGATTTGTAGGCATGTTTTGTAAACAGGACAGCAGACCTATGGACACAGATCAGAAAAAGAAATATCACCATCACCACATTGTTTGATCCTGAGGACAATGAAGTGTGAAGTTGGGCTGTAAAAAAATGGACAATTTGTGTGTGAAAATGACTGACAATTGTGAAATCATATTATATTAGTGCTGTGACATTACATATTGTTATTGTGTTTAGTGTGATATCATAGTGCTTATTATTTTAAGAAACTTGAGCTTTGGAAGTGTATCAGTAACATTTAATTGGTAATCTTAAAGAGAGATAGAGAGAGACCATGAGTCTGAGAAAGTCTGAGTTGGTAAAGAGAATGAAGAATGAGCAATGTATTAATTTAAGGATGTACAAATATGGATGAGTCAGAGATTGGTAAATGCTGTATTTATTTTTCTTACATATTGAATAAATAAATTCATATTACCATGATTAAAATAGTTTATCATTATTTCTCAAAACAATTTCTAAGGGGATATAAATATAACTACTGTTCAATAAATCATCTTCCTAAAAATGAAAAGGGACATAACTCATGTAAACAAATTATCTCCCTTTAATTAATTAATAATGGTCTTGCGGCGCGCTGGGAAAATGTCCCCGCAGGTTCCTCCATAGTAAAATCTGAAGCCATGGTGATCCCTGAAGTAATCGCAGAACTCAAGCGTACGCAAAGCCATGGGTGCCTCAGCAGCTGTGAAGAGAACAGCCAAATGCAGTGGCCATGGAGAACAAGCTAAGTAAGGGTTTGCTGTCCCAACAAGGCATGGTGGTTTTCCTCCATCTTAAATATGGTAAACTATCTAGCTAGCTGGTAATAGTAGTAATGGAAATTGGTTCCAAAATCAGTATCAATCTTTAGTTTCTTATAAACAACTTATCATTAAAGATCAATAATATAATGTAATTACACAATTAATATGGTAGCAAAAACTTCCCAAATATATGGGTTTATAAATCAGACAAAGCAATCAGACAAAGCATTATTAACGGAAAAGAGTTGGGAATTCATGTTCGTATGTATGCAAGTGTCATGTTGTAAACGTATACGTAATGTTGGTAGATTTCTTTATCATGACTTTGGAATTATATGTAAAGTGTAGTTTTAAACATAATTTGTATCCAGTTTATAGTGTTATGTCTGTTCCATTTCCTAATCACTGATGTAGAGCTGCTGATTTCATTGAAAAAACGGTAGGTTGAGTTACCTCCCCCTAAGCATACATTACGTAATGAGGTGAAGATTTGTAAGCGTTCTTAATTAGCAATTGGAAATGTGCTATAAGGGACAAAATTCGTGTTTTGGGGTAAATAAATATTTCATTCATCCATATATGTAAGGTAGGTAATATGTCACACGTCGCCCACTTTATTTTGTTTGCACCAAATAATAGTGACACCAAACAGTGTCAGAGAATTCCACATTTTCATATAGAAGTGCGCTCTGACCCTATATACACCAGACATGTTGTCAGGGCCAGAGGTACTCCAACAATGTTTGAGGTTTTACACGACAAGATACTTCTGACAGGGGTGTGTAACCTCTTACCTGCTTATAGCTGATTTTCCCTGATGCTGACGATGACATTTTCAAAGTTTGTACTTTGAAAAAATATAGTGTGTCAACGGACATTTAAATGATCAACAGGGTCCAATATATATTCCTTTCCATAATTTAATGATTAACCGAGAAGAATTTCGTAGCAAATACACAAATTATCAAGTTTTCTTCTTCCGAAGCTAAGCAGAGCTCAAGTAGACAATACTGCCGGAAGTGAAAGTAAAAATACCATGTGATTTGCCTGTTAATACAAAAATGGATTACAAGATATGCCCTACCAACGGAATAAAATCTGTATCATTTCGCTCTGTTTGAAATACCCTCCATTATCAACCTTTAGGCAGCCATTTTTAAAAACCGACCAGAAAAGTGCTACAACGACATGGACATGTATTTTGTGTGTTCTGTACTGGATTATACTATATATTTGTGTCTGCGACATACAATTGGGATATATATTGCATGCCGTAAAAGGAGAAAAGACATCATTGTAATGACATGTCAACCACTTAAGTGGTTATTTCAAGCACATTTCGTTATTCCAAGAGGTCGCAGTCGGCAAAATCATATCCGATAGAAAAAGTGCCCACCAGCTGCAGCCTCTTATCATGACTTATGTTATATGGGTAGGCCAGAGGAAACTCAGGCTAGACATCATTCCCATTAATATGAAAGGTTTTATGTTAATAACACCTTTCTAAAACTGTCTTGAGGCGATGTATGGGGATTAAGGATAAGTTAGTTAGTTACTGGTTACATGATCGTGGAAAGTTTGGACTACGCGCCCGACAGACCGGCCGGCGCGGGGGAGGTGTGTATTCCACACAAAGAGCTCGAGTAGTTGATTCCGAGACAATATAAAATTCGAAGGGAATCTAAGAAAATCATTTAGCGAAACAGTTATGATGAATAGCAAACTGCATATTACTATTTACAAAACCATTGACTCGGGAGTGCTATGTATCGAAAACTGCACAACGAAATCCGGAGAAAATATTCATGACGTCACTGTCTCATCACGAGGCATGGCTATGTCATTACATCAAAAAATAAACGTATTGTCAGCCATTCCCGCATGATCTTATGGTGCATTGGGGAAAACATATTCTTATAATTCAGCTTACACATAAAAGGTAGACAGATTAGGCACGACTTCCTTGAAAATACCGCTTCTTTGGTGGACTTCCTACAGCGAACAAAAAGGTACGCTAAAAATGTTAATTACTTCCGGTTACTATATAATTCCCAAACCGATAGGTTAGCTTGGTTCCGGAAAATACAGGACCCGCATTTTTTATGGTGTATGCATCTATATTATTTGCTATTCATATTGTATTTTTCATATTATTTCTCTTTATTCTTATATATCTTCATCATTGATACTAACTTTTGATATTGCTGTTGTATAATTGTTATTCGTAGTTAATTGTACAGTATATCAGAGTTTCGACAACATGCTAAAATAAAGTCCGCACCGCGTCATAATAGACCATACTATAAGAATACATAAACAATAATAATAACAAAGATACACTAAGTATATTGAAAAATTCGCTGGGAGAAGCTCTAGTGCATAAAGTGAATTGCGGTACCAGATTGTACATTATCTATTTATATAATATAGGCTCAACATTAATTTGATTGAGAGGATCACGCAAAAGGTTCACATATAGACATGTAACTGGGGATAGTATATCTCTACCATAGTAAGACTTCATTCCTGCTCTCCGTGAATATCAATTAGCTGTCTGTAAAATGTTTCATTATATTTGCTATAAATATAAGTCCTTTGAAGTTTAAATCTTTAATTTGAATATACCCTATATCACTTAACAAGGTTTAAACTTTATTTACTTTACAACAATTGCGAAACAAGTTATATCAACTTATATTAAGCATGCTTGTTGGCCCGGATGGAAGCGCGCGAGGGGTCTTACTGTGGAAGAAAACCCGGGAAAAACCCAAATGGTCGGGCAGGTGACCCCGGTGTCTTCTCACTTAGGCAACATTCTGAATTTTGAGGTATACAGGTAAAGTATTTTGTTGGCCAAGTGATACTAGGTGTGAAAGGTAGAACAATAGGAGATTATTACAGGTAAGGCTATAGACTGCTTCATAAAACTTCAAACTTTAATGAGTATGTCATCGTGATCTATTTCTATTGGGTTATTTCTTATTTATTTCAATTTCAACAGACCAAAAGGTCCAATTACAGCATTGATAACAAATTGATAAAATATACCATAAGAGTAAATAAAATGCATAGTAAGAACAAATACGGTATATAAATATCTTACACATGTAAAACAGAATTAATGTCTTAAATAAATATCATGTAAGACATTAAAAACCTGTCAGAAACATGCCCAAGATAGTTAGAATTAATTTGGACATTTTCTTTATTAATCCGGCATTTACAGGGATGAAGCAGAGTTGAGCTACTCAACCTTAAAAACCGACGTGGAACTAAAAAGTTAATTTCTCCTGTGAAATAACTACAAAGTTCAATCAAGTAGGCTATGTATAGATTTGAATAAACATATAAAATATATGAATTTACGTCTACATTCCAGACAAGGAAAGTTTAATTGTGTACACATTTGCAAGTAAGATAGGCTATTATAGTTTAATTTTGATTTAATGCAGAAACTATAAAAACTTTCTCTGTACTACTTCAACCTGGCGTATGAGTGGTGTTTGATATGGTGACCATATTTCAGAGCAGTATTCAAACTGAATGCGTACCATACTTATGTACAGAGAGCGGATAACAGACGCGTTTGTAAATGGACTGCAAGTACGTTTTAAAAACCCAAATTAAACATGTAATGAAAAGTTCTTCTTCACGGCAACATTGCTTTACTTCATTAAGAAACACGCCCGCTGCTAGTATGATATAATTTTATAAGTACTGGTATGCACGGAATGGATTTCATTTGGTTTCTTTTCTAAATCCTTTATTTGCAGAAAAAAATACGTACACACATATTTAAGGGACAGTGATTAAAGACAATTGTACTTAATACATTTTTTATTAAAAGCACAATTTAAACTAGAAACTAGAGATTAAGCTATGTTTCATAATACATGTCGATTAAATAAAATTGGATTTACCGCAAACATTATGAAGATTTATTATGATAAGTAGCCTACACACATTCATTTAAATCTTTATTATATAAGTCATTTAATTTTAAAACTTTTTTTTAATATTTTCTTTCATGAAAAGTAAGAACATACTATAGCTGAAACTCACTCAGGTGTAAAATTTGACATGTTGGCCAGGTAATACAGGTAAATTTCAGAATGTTGGCTAAGTGAGAATGAACCGTGACCCCATACCTTTTCACGTCATTATGTGATCGGAGAATCGAACCCCGGCCGCCTAGGTGAAAGGCAAGTGTGTTGCCACTGTGCCACCCGATCACCCAAATTCAATTCAATTTTATTCCAGGGGCCTTACAGCCCAAAGGTTTACATTAATGAACATGTTGTAATAAACATAATTTCACATTTGGAGAGTGGTCGATTGCGACGTAAACACAATTTTAAATATATGTTCTTATTAAATATATGTTCTTATTAATTATTCAAGTATTCTTTGAGTCAAAGTATTACACAAATATTGTGAAAGACACCGATATGTATACTTTGCATATAGATAGATATTTATGTGTACAGTCTGCAGTACTTGTTGTTCCGACTGGAATAAACATTACATCAATACATCTCAATAGAAATGAAATATAATATTTGAAATGAACACAAGTATTTACTTACAATGCTTCTGACCTTCGTTTATATGCAAAATGAATAAATTTTCCAAGATTACTTAATTCTTTGACATTTTTCACACTCATGAGTTGAATAAGTTTAAGTTTAGGTGTTTAGCTAAACCACCTGTGACAGAATTATATACTCCGTCAGCTAAGTGCTTCTATCTTCTTAAACAAGTATCCTCAGTAAAAATGATAAACTTGCGAATGTGAGTGATTGGAAGTGTGGACGATTTTTTGTTGTTGAGTGTATTGGTGTAACGGTTGAATGTGTTTTGATCTCAATAAGCCATTTCCCAATGATATATATGTTTTAAGATATATCCACAAATTACAATCACAACATGGGATCATCGCAAGCATACATTAGAGAAAATTAATTTCCAGGATTTCCGAAAGGGGGAGGGGTCCAGTAATTTATTGATAATGCGAGCGCCATAGGCGCGAGTCGATTTTTTTTTGGCGAGGGGCCGCCAGGCATTTTTAAAGCTATAAAAAAAATATGTTCCTCCTCAGGGGGATGGGGGTCATGGGGTCATGGGGGTGAGGGCCCGGGGTGGTCAATTTATTGATAATGCGAGCGCCATAGGCGCGAGTCGATTTTTTTTTGGCGAGGGGCCGCCAGGCATTTTTAAAGCTATAAAAAAAATATGTTCCTCCTCAGGGGGATGGGGGTCATGGGGTCATGGGGGTGAGGGCCCGGGGTGGTCAGGACCCCCCCCCCCCCCCGTTTGATACCCTGACATGATCATTGTGGAAGTCGTCTATCAGATGATATGAATACCTGGATCGCAATGTATTTACATACAACATTAAAACTCTCCCAAAATATATAAAACTAGATTTTTATGGTTATATTTCCGTATGGATATTATTAAATTATTAATGCATTTTTATTTTAAACGCAGTTCTCCCGAAAGCTTATAGTCTAGTTCAATGATGTTTCGTGATTTTGAGCTGTTCAGTTTAAATTCGTTAGTGCTATAAGATTAAATTATATATATTTCCATAATTGTGTACGAGGATTTCGGATGTATCCATGCGGGCTTGCGTTGAATACTGGTGTCCTCCCTTTTCGACATTGTGTATGTTTTGGTTTATTGACAGTTAAATAATTTCCAGTTACTATCAAGTATCTAATACATATATTAAAACTGGCAGTGTACATTTTTTCTGTTATTTTAGTGCTCTATATCTGGCATATTTCGCAACATTATACCGGAAGTACTATTTGCTGCGGTCCTGTATATCTCTCCAAGAAAAGCATGCGCACATGGAGGGGATAGACAACACGTTTCAAGTTTCTCCATATAAAAATTGTATTTTTTACGTAACTTCTTATTATTCGTCTAGAAAACATAATGGCAGACACAAGTCTTGACGACTTTTTCGCGAAGAAAGACAAAGGTAAAAAGAAAAGCAAGTCTAAAACGACACCGAGTGATATACTGTCGAAGCATGACAATTTCGTCAGTGGAGATGATACGACGAAAGTGAAGAAGAAAAAGAAAGAGAAAGACAAACAGAACGCTGCCACGTCAAATTCAGATTCAGGAAATACAGGAACTGCTTATCCTAGAAAGGTATAGGATGTTTGGTTATATTCTATTCCCCGTCAATTGTTTACTTTTCGGCCCACCATCTGGTAGGTCGAATTTGACAGCCGGTTATAATATTTACCTAACAGTTTCATTTTTATGTGTCACGAGTTTTTCATGGAATTAACTTAAATGCTTATAAGTAATGTAATATTAACAATTATTACGTCATAATATGACAAGAAATGACGTCATATACGCACTTTAATTATGAGTCAAAATTAGGGACAATTAAACCAGAGACCTATATACTAGGGATTCGCAACAACCGCTTTTCTCGCAGAGTCACGACCTCACCTATTGTTCTCATAACCGGAGGTATATTCAGCACGAGATCTAGCGAGACCAAGCGCTGCGGCTGCGCAATAGGTGGATATCGGAGTTGTTTATATTAGTGACATGTGCCGTGCCAAGAGATGGCGACGACTGTCTGTGCACATGTGTCACCGCGTTTGGCCGAGATAACTTCACACTGGCGATAGTTATACCTATGCACTGTAATGTATATCGGCAGATGTGAACAACGATATTTAAGTAGTGTCTAACCGAAAAAAGCACCATTTTTCCGTTAAAGATTCATATAGAAACATATGGAAAATGTCGTCCGATTTTCTGCCATTAGACGATGATCTAAATTTAGATGTATAGAGAAATATACTGACGACGATTCTTATATTTTCGATAGTGATACTGACTTCAGTCAGTGCTTCCCTAATTATACCGGACTCTTACAAGAGGAAATATAATCACCTGTGTTATTTTCTTTGTATCTAAATACACTTTATTAATGACAACTGTCCAAGTATTGAATTACAGATGCTTGATCTTTTCTTGCTAATGTATACCGACGACATGGCTTTATTTGTTAACTGCCCAGAAGATTTACAAATTATGTTGGATTCTTTATATGCATATACCATAAAATGGAATCTGGAGGTCAATGTTGATATAACTAAAATCATGGTGTTTAGAAATTGTGGACAAATAAGAAATAATGAGCCATGGAAATATAATAATGAATAATAATGACAATATAGAAATTGTTGACAGTTTTAAATACTTGGTTATGCTGTTCAACTACAATGGGAAGTTTTACAAAACACAAAAACTCTCTTAGAAATCATTGCTTGAATGTAGAAACTTATTGTTCTATTTTTGATTCGTATGCAAGTAGTATTTTACGTTATGCATCGGAAATATGGGGATTTCATAAAGCACCGGATGTCGAAAGCGTACATTAGAAATTCTGTAAAAAAAAGTACTTAACTTAATAAGGTGCCTAAATCAACTTGCAATGACTTCGTTTACTGTGAATTGGGTAGATTACCATTAACTATTATGAGAAAATTAAGAGTGTTCAAATATTGGTGAAACAGTCGGATAATCTGGTATTGAAAACATGTCTTGATGAAATGGTAAATGAGAATGACGTGTGGATATGTGACATTAAGAATGAATTAGCCGCTTTAGGTATTGAGTACATGTTTTATTCTAATTCACCAGTAGACTATGCTTTTAAAAGCATTGAGCAGAGATTGACCGATGTTACAAAACAAAACATGTTAACAGATATCTAGTTCGTCGAAAGGTAGATTATATATCGATATCTGATAGATAGCCACTGTGTACAGTTTTAAACCTATAGAAACTAAATATAAATGTATGTGGAGCATCCTCACACAAATTAAATATAGAAATAGGTAGACATAATAATATTACCCAAAGAAATAGAACCTGTAACAATTGTGATTTGTGTGACATCGAGGATGAGTTTCATTTTATTTTGATATGTCCATTATATACAGGTCTGAGGGTAAAATGTATAAAACAATATTACTACAAATGACATTCTGTTTTTAAATTAATCCAACTATTATCTGTTAATAATGTTAGAGAGTTGTCAAATTTAGGTTAATATCTATACTTGGCTTGCAAAAGACAAAATTTATTAGTGTAGATAATTTTATATTGAACAGTTTTCATGTACATGTATGTAACACTGTCATAAAGCTGACCGTGTTTCAGGCGTACCTTCAATATGGCGTCTAAACAGTAGGAGCAGCAATGCACTATGGGATAAATTACCCGAACTTCCGCTCGGCGGTGACGTTTGGTAAGCCAAAGAGCTTGTTGCGAATCCCTAGTCAGTGATTTTTTTAGGGTCGATTTGGGGCCGAATTTCGGCCCCTTCCCCTAGAGAAATTTTGTTGTATTTTCCCAATTTCTTGCTCATATTTTCCCATTCAGAAAATATCCCTTCATATTAATTGGTATAAAGAAATGCCGACCAAAATGTATTTCACAAGAAATTTTCAACGCTGGTGTTCTCGTTCTATGTTGGTCGCGTTCGATAACGCAAATTCCCGTGCTTTCTGTTTCCGTGTCTGAAACGATGTCGTTTTCCTCAATGTTTCAAATCGAGCGCACCGCGAAAGTCTGTGTCGATCGAGTGTTTTAATCGCACACGTGTCTCACATATGCTATGACAAGCGCTTGAAAGTTTAAGATCATGTAAACAAGAGTCGCACAACACGAAGTATTATGTCAAAAGACTGACAAAAAAGATAGGAAAGGCCTTACGAAAGTGAGTGACTTCTTCAAAAAGTCTTCCGGCGGCGATATACCAAACAACCCGTCAACCAATGAATCATCATCCAACATTGAATCTGTTTTATCAACCGTCCAGACGGAATGTTTACCCGTAGCAAACGTCAATGTACATGTAACCCGCGACGAAAATCTGGTATTAACTTTATCGGAAAAAAAGAGGAGCAGCGTCGATAGATGAACATTTAATGCTGCCAAATATGGATCTTCCTTCTCTTGTCTTTATCACAGTAGTGTGACATGTGGCTACATGTGCAAGTACTGAGAATTGTTTGAGAATTGTTTATTTTTTGGTGCACATTTGAGTTGTAAGCCATTTGTTACAAAAGGGTATAAAACTTGGGACACATCCTTCAAGAAAATTGAAAAAACATGACAACTGGCCTGGACTCTTTGGTGGACATGTTCAAGGGGCAAAAAACAAGGAAAATGGCCCTTTAGATAGCTATTAAGAATCATTAGGCCAGATGAATGTTGAAAATTTAACAGATAAATAAATATATGGACGTGTTATTGACTTTTTTTTCATTTAAAACCAACACCAAATTTTCCCAATTGGGGAAAAATGCCGCTGTATGTTCCCAATTGAAAAGGTACAGGCCCCTGTAAAAAAGGATGAAAAAATCACTGCTAGTATATAGGTCTCTGATTGAAGCAGAGACCTATATACTAGGGATTCGCAACAACCGCTTTTCTTGCAGAGTCACGACTTCACCTATTGTTCTCATAACCGGAGGTATATTTAGCACGAGATCTAGCGAGACCAAGCGCTGCGGCTGCGCAATAGGTGGATATCGGAGTTGGTTATATTAGTGACATGTGCCGTGCCAAGAGATGGCGACGACTGTCTGTGCACATGTGTCACCGCGTTTGGCCGAGATAACTTCACACTGGCGATAGTTATACCTATGCACTGTAATGTATATCGGCAGATGTGAACAACGATATTTAAGTAGTGTCTAACCGAAAAAAGCACCATTTTCCCGTTAAAGATTCATATAGAAACATATGGAAAATGTCGTCCGATTTTCTGCCATTAGACGATGATCTAAATTTAGATGTATAGAGAAATATACTGACGACGATTCTTATATTTTCGATAGTGATACTGACTTCAGTCAGTGCTTCCCTAATTATACCGGACTCTTACAAGAGGAAATATAATCACCTGTGTTATTTTCTTTGTATCTAAATACACTTTATTAATGACAACTGTCCAAGTATTGAATTACAGATGCTTGATCTTTTCTTGCTAATGTATACCGACGACATGGCTTTATTTGTTAACTGCCCAGAAGATTTACAAATTATGTTGGATTCTTTATATGCATATACCATAAAATGGAATCTGGAGGTCAATGTTGATATAACTAAAATCATGGTGTTTAGAAATTGTGGACAAATAAGAAATAATGAGCCATGGAAATATAATAATGAATAATAATGACAATATAGAAATTGTTCACAGTTTTAAATACTTGGGTATACTGTTCAACTACAATGGGAAGTTTTACAAAACACAAAAACAGGCAGAAAAGCTTTATTTTCTCTGACAACTTCTCTTAGAAATCATTGCTTGAATGTAGAAACTTATTGTTCTATTTTTGATTCGTATGTAAATAGTATTTTACGTTATGCATCGGAAATATGGGGATTTCATAAAGCACCGGATGTCGAAAGCGTACATTAGAAATTCTGTAAAAAAAAAATACTTAACTTAATAAGGTGCCTAAATCAACTTGCAATGACTTCGTTTACTGTGAATTGGGTAGATTACCATTAACTATTATGAGAAAATTAAGAGTGTTCAAATATTGGTGAAACAGTCGGATAATCTGGTATTGAAAACATGTCTTGATGAAATGGTAAATGAGAATGACGTGTGGATATGTGACATTAAGAATGAATTAGCCGCTTTAGGTATTGAGTACATGTTTTATTCTAATTCACCAGTAGACTATGCTTTTAAAAGCATTGAGCAGAGATTGACCGATGTTACAAAACAAAACATGTTAACAGATATCTAGTTCGTCGAAAGGTAGATTATATATCGATATCTGATAGATAGCCACTGTGTACAGTTTTAAACCTATAGAAACTAAATATAAATGTATGTGGAGCATCCTCACACAAATTAAATATAGAAATAGGTAGACATAATAATATTACCCAAAGAAATAGAACCTGTAACAATTGTGATTTGTGTGACATCGAGGATGAGTTTCATTTTATTTTGATATGTCCATTATATACAGGTCTGAGGGTAAAATGTATAAAACAATATTACCACAAAAGACATTCTGTTTTTAAATTAATCCAACTATTATCTGTTAATAATGTTAGAGAGTTGTCAAATTTAGGTTAATATCTATACTTGGCTTGCAAAAGACAAAATTTATTAGTGTAGATAATTTTATATTGAACAGTTTTCATGTAACACTCTCCTGTACACATCTGTAGTTGTTTAATGTTATATATCTTATATACCTATAGGCCTTAGAGCTCA
The DNA here is from genome assembly GCF_902652985.1 of Pecten maximus. Lineage (NCBI taxonomy): Eukaryota > Metazoa > Mollusca > Bivalvia > Pectinida > Pectinidae > Pecten > Pecten maximus. The sequence goes on along the minus strand of NC_047016.1, from coordinate 51,185,272 downwards.
TCTGCACCCACCACTAGACCAGTGATTCGTTGATTTATTTCACCAGCAGTTTTACAGTATAAAAACCACCATTAAAACTATGCCTTTTATCTTTTTTTTGGAGATATTTCTTGTTTATTAGACAAATGCTATAGCAAAAGTCTTGAGTAAAATGAAAAAAAAAAACCACTGTTATGTTTGATGATTGATATTATTTTATTATTTAGTATTGAAAACTTTGATAGTGCTTAGGTCATGTACCCATGGTAGATCTTTTCTTCTTTGGCTTTCTGAAAAAAAAAATCAAGTTTAATAAGTATTGATACATTATGGTATAGAATAGGCAGAGAAGCTTCTATAAGATTTAAATTTGAAACATTCAAATTTCAAATACCCTGCAGTAAATTCATATACCCCAAATGTTGATTAAACAGATTCGTAAATTCAAAATTAACCTAAAAACATATATATCTAAATATGAATGGACCCATTTAAGTTTAATTAGGGAATGAGGACACACCTGAGGGATTTTTGTCTTCCAGAGTACAGGTAAATATTTAGATTGTATACTGCACAGCATGCCTTTAGTGAACTCTAGTATTTTGGGGAGATGGACATGGCCAGCCTCAGGACAGGTGTTGACAATGAGACACACCTGTTTATTCATGTATATCTCAAAGGTAATAAAGGTGTGGTCAATGTCCCTATGGTTTGGATGGAGTGGGGGAGCCCAGGTGATCACCATGACAATATTTTTTTCTGTAGACCCAGAAGTACAGGTACATACAGGTATATACTCTACATATATTCTGAATGGACCCCCCTTTGAGTTTATTAGGAGATGCCCCATGACCAGGTGTTAATGTTTTTATCAAAGGTGAGGTGTGATCAATGCCCCAAAGGTTGGGGGGGGGGGGGGGGGGATATATATCGGTCATAATGGGGAAAAAAAAATATATATAACCTTTTGATTTTATTAATTTCCCACACAATACAATAAAATATATACCGCAGTATTTAATGTTTTGCTATGTGCAAAAGATATCATAGCTATTATATTCCAACACACTCATTCCTCGATCAATCCCTGCAATTCTGTATCAAATATCTGTTTTGAAACACTAAATAATTTACAAAAAGTATAATATTTAATTTAATTTACATTAGACTGATTTATACTTTTTTCAATTAGTTTCAATTAATGCATTTCTTTCAATAATGGCTTTATTATTCATGAGATCAATGTTAACAGAAGTCATGATTATACTATATAAAATTCTACAGATTATAGCTATCAAATCACTAATCTAATTATAAATATGATATTAAAGACAATGAATTACACAACAAATTTGACTAAACGCGATACAGTAACTATCGAGCAACAATTATTTGAAAACCATTTTGAAATTGGTCAATAAATAAAAAAGGAGTTAATTATATAAACTGAAACCATGTAGCACTGTCCTTAACACCAGCCATTCACAGTATAACCATAATTTGTTTTGTTTACTTATTTTCACTGGGCAATAACTAAATATTCACAATGAATTACACAACAAATTTGACTAAACGCGATACAGTAACTATCGAGCAACAATTATTTGAAAACCATTTTGAAATTGGTCAATAAATAAAAAAGGAGTTAATTATGTAAACTGAAACCATGTAGCACTGTCCTTAACACCAGCCATTCACAGTATAACCATAATTTGTTTTGTTTACTTATTTTCACTGGGCAATAACTAAATATTCACAATGAATTACACAACAAATTTGACTAAACGCGATACAGTAACTATCGAGCAACAATTATTTGAAAACCATTTTGAAATTGGTCAATAAATAAAAAAAGGTGTTTAACAAGTAAACTAAAACCATGTAGCATCGTCTTTAACACCAGACATAAGCTAACCAGCGTGGTAATCGCCGTGAAAAGAACGGCCACATATGTGCAGTCTTCCGAACATAAAGTACGACGGAATACGTTTGAAACACTAGTTTACATAAAAATAATTGCACTTACGTTTGATTCCCGTGATTTGTTATCGGACAATAGTCTTCTATGAGCTGTCATAAAGCTGACAGTGTTTCAGGCGTACCTTCAATATGGCGTCTAAACAGTAGGAGCAGCAATGCACTATGGGATAAATTACCCGAACTTCCGCTCGGCGGTGACGTTTGGTAAGCCAAAGAGCTTGTTGCGAATCCCTAGTATATAGGTCTCTGATTAAACATAACAATAAAGAAGTCATTAATTATGTAGGGAGCCTACTCCAACAATGTTAGAGGTTTCACACGGCGAGATACTTTTGACAGGCGCCGTTTAACGCAGTCGGCAAAATCAAATGTGATAGAAAAAGAGCCGACCAGCGGCCTCTTATCAGGTCAGGGGAAACCCCGAGATCGGCGTATAATACCTCGATCGGCCTATTATACGCCGATTGAGGTATGGATTTGTTACTAAAAATAGCTCAAATCAATTTAAACTCATCTTTTTAAAATTTTCTATCCAAGTCGCATGAATTTATGACAAAATAGATAATATTTTGCTGAAATATGTTTAATGGAAGCAGTGGCTACTTAGAAACTTGATGCCGCCGTAGTAACACTACCATCGTAACATAGGCCATATAGACCGGAAGTATTACATCTGTTTTCAGTTCTTTCCCGCACTCAAATAAATTTAATTTTTGTATTTGTATAACGTTTAATGCCTAAATAAATGCGACTTGGATAGAAATTTTTAAAAAGATGAGTTTAAATTGATTTGAGCTATTTTTAGTAACAAATCCATACCTCAATCGGCGTATAATAGGCCGATCGAGGTATTATACGCCGATCTCGGGGTTTCCCCGACCTGCTTATGTTATAGGAGTAGTAGTGAGCCTAGCTGTAGATTAGCAACTGTACTAGAAAAGTGACAAATTCAAAATTGTTGAATGCTTTTCCACTACAACAGGTTTTGAACTTCTACGGAACGTCAGGACAGTCTTGATATTGGGAGACATCGTTGTATTTTACAATTGAGTGCGCATGCACCCTTTTGTAGAACTTGGAAATTTCAACTTTTGGTAAATTTTACTGAAAACCACTTCGCTTTTGCATATTATCAACAATATCATTTTGGAAGGTTTAAATATAATAATATAAGCAGAGGTGCAGTTTCAATAAAATGGACCTGAATCCGAAATGTTATAAAAGGCACACTTCTTTTCAAGGGAGATTCATACGTGAACATTAGTTTCTGTACCTGCAGATCTGAAAACGCATATAGTAGGGCAAATTTAGATAAATGTGCCATAGGAAGCCGCGATAATTGTGTCCACATGTACATAAATTATTGTGTCCACATGTACATAAATTTTTAAAAAGTCAAAGCTAGCAAGCCGGTAATTATATAAAATGAAAAGTTTGAGGTATATTATAAGGGTGCACTCAATCGTAAAATACGAATAAAGTTAATGTTGACTTTGGTTGGAAAAAATAGGCCATTTTCAAAATAATCTTGTGGCCGTTCTGTTAAAGATATCGAAAAACTAAACGGACCGTTTTCTTCAAGAAACGTATATATATACCTATAACTAAAATGCATCTCTAATTTTGCTTCCACCTCACAGATCACGGGGCCGCGGTGGCCGAGTGGTTAAGGTGTCCCGACACTTTAACACTAGCCCTCCACCACTGGGTTGCGAGTTCGAAACCTACGTGGGGCAGTTGTCGGGTACTGACCGTAGGCCGTTGGTTTTTCTCCGGGTACTCCGGCTTTCCTCCACCTCCAAAACCTGGCACGTCCTTAAATGACCCTGGCTGTTAATAGGACGTTAAACAAAAACAAACCAAACCTCACAGATAACATTCATTGAATACTCTACATGTCCGAAGGCTCAAAACTTCATCAAAGGGACACGATTATTTGCAGGCAACATGATATGATGAATATTGAATTGGACTATATGGGCCACTGTGTGTTCATTAGACATAATACAGTTTGCACTGAGAAATAATGAAATTCAACAATTCCCTGAAATGAAGCAAATGCTAAAGACAAAAAATTATTTCACCTATAGCTAGCTACTTAATTGAATTGGTTATCCATTTTTTTGCGATCTGAACACATAGATGTGGTTCAGGTGCACATCACTGCACCTAAAATTTGATAACATTATATATATAAGAGATTTACTACAATATTGCAATTGTACCATGTGAGAGTGAAGTCGTGATGGAGTACAGATACAAGAATCTTTATTTAAAAGTCGAGCATGTTTTATGTGTAACATATTTAGCTCTGAAGAGCTGGTTTTTGACATAGTGTGCTTGTGAGTCTATATTACTAACCGTGGTATTCTTCTATGGAATCAAACACTAATGTATAATCAAGATTATTTTTCCAGCAATTGGCTTTTTCGGCAAGGTTGAGGTTAATTAAAAAAAATGGTTGTCACAAATTGGTTTTAAAATTATATTAAAACATAATGCACAAATACTTCATCACTACATAGTTTGATGTTTAAAATTAATTCTTAGAACAGTATAGAGAGCTCGAGCTACATCAATATTTCAGTAGAAATAGATCCTTCATTGATTAATATCTAGCTAATAATGACATATAGGTCAGGATATTGATATACAAATGTATATATATTAACAGATTATCCAGATCAGTTGGCAACATCTTGTATGCGTGTATATAGTTTCTGATTAGTGTGATCCGCAACAGCAGTCGATACCTGATCAAAGTTATTTGACTGCTTTTATTTTGTGAAATCATCATTCACCAATTAAAAGTGATCATGATAGCTATATAGGATTTCAGTATTTTCCATGTTTGGAAGTTTTACAATACTAGTAATTACAATCTTTCTAACTTTTTAATAAAATTTATGCCTCCTTCACAAAATAGTTGGAGGCATAAGTGTTTTCTTGTTTGTCCTTCTGTTGGTCCACCACAGATAATTGAGATTTGATTTTGATTTGCATTGTAGGAAGATGAAGAGTGGGTAGATTTTGTAGATGAATCTGAGAAGGACTACAGTGGATTGAGGATACAAAACTTGCAAATCTCTCAGTAAGTGATTGCCGATAAATAAAACTCACAGTATTAAGCAATCTGGTGCAAATGATGATTGTTTAACAGTTCATTTTTCTAGTCCCAAGTTTTCTCTAGGCCCACACTGCTACCAACCCTTAAACATTTTGACAAACAGATTTCTATTGTAGCTGGATCTGTAAAATAACCCCTGTATTGGAGCGGGAGGAAACTAGCTGGTCATCATTTTTGGTGTTTTAACAAAACCATTTGATGTAGAATTTTTCATGCCTGTCAGTTTTGATCTGCATTATAATGCCCCTTTCTCAATTCTGTATGTTATTTTTTCCCATGGCAATAAAATTTCCAAATTTCCAACAGGGCCGTGGTCATTTCCCCAAAACGGCCAGGAAAAACACTGATGAAATACAACATTATTTGTAACCAACTGATGATTAATTTGTTTATACAGCAAAGAAGGAGAAGATTTAGAAGAAGATGATAAAGACAATGACAAAGATGACGACGGAGAAAGTGGAGAGAGACGTGATCTATCGGGTCCATGGAACGTATCCCAATCAAGTCGACCTCGAGTGGAAGGTAACAAATTTCTCCTTCCTCTTATAATTACAGCCCAGTAATAAATTCCATTAAAACATTACTAATAGCCCAGTAATAAAGTCCATTAAAACATTACTTATAGTCCAGTAATAAAGTCCATTAAAACATTACTAATAGCCCAGTAATAAAGTCCATTAAAACATTACTAATAGTCCAGTTATAAAGTCCATTAAAACATTACTTAAAGTCCAGTTATCAAGGCCATTGAAAAATTACTTATAGTCCAATTATAAAGTCCATTAAAACATTACTAATAGCCCAGTAATAAAGTCCATTAAAACATTACTAATAGCCCAGTTATGAAGTCCATTAAAACATTACTAATAGTCCAGTTATCAAGGCCATTAAAGCATTACTTATAGTCCAGTAATAAAGTCCATTAGAACATTACTTATAGTCCAGTAATAAAGGCCATTAAAACATTACTTATAGTCCAGTTATAAAGTCCATTAAAACATTACTTATAGCCCAGTTATCAAGGCCATTAAAACATTACTAATAGCCCAGTTATAAAGTCCATTAAAACATTACTAATAGCCCAGTTATAAAGTCCATTAAAACATTACTTATAGTCCAGTTATAAAGTCCATTAAAACATTACTTATAGTCCAGTTATCAAGTCCATTAAAACATTACTTATAGCCCAGTTATCAAGGCCATTAAAACATTACTAATAGTCCAGTAGTAAAGTCCATTAAAACATTACTTATAGTCCAGTTATAAAGTCCATTAAAACATTACTTAAAGTCCAGTTATCAAGGCCATTAAAACATTACTTATAGTCCAGTAATAAAGTCCATTAAAACATTACTTATAGTCCAGTAATAAAGTCCATTAAAACATTACTAATAGCCCAGTTATAAAGTCCATTAAAACATTACTTAAAGTCCAGTTATCAAGGCCATTAAAACATTACTTATAGTCCAGTAATAAAGTCCATTAAAACATTACTAATAGTCCAGTTATCAAGTCCATTAAAACATTACTTATAGTCCAGTAGTAAAGTCCATTAAAACATTACTTATAGCCCAGTAATAAAGTCCATTAAAACATTACTAATAGCCCAGTAATAAAGTCCATTAAAACATTACTAATAGCCCAGTAATAAAGTCCATTAAAACATTACTAATAGCCCAGTTATAAAGTCCATTAAAACATTACTAATAGCCCAGTTATAAAGTCCATTAAAACATTACTTATAGTCCAGTAGTAAAGTCCATTAAAACATTACTTATAGTCCAGTTATAAAGTCCATTAAAACATTACTTATAGTCCAGTAATTAAGTCCATTAAAACATTACTTATAGTCCAGTAATAAAGTCCATTAAAACATTACTAATAGTCCAGTAGTAAAGTCCATTAAAACATTACTTATAGTCCAGTTATAAAGTCCATTAAAACATTACTTATAGTCCAGTAATAAAGTCCATTAAAACATTACTAATAGTCCAGTAGTAAAGTCCATTAAAACATTACTTATAGTCCAGTTATCAAGTCCATTAAAACATTACTTATAGCCCAGTTATAAAGTCCATTAAAACATTACTAATAGCCCAGTAATAAAGTCCATTAAAACATTACTAATAGTCCAGTAATAAAGTCCATTAAAACCTTACTTATAGCCCAGTTATCAAGGCCATTAAAATATTACTTATAGCCCAGTTATAAAGTCCATTAAAGCATTACTTATAGTCCAGTAATAAAGTCCATTAAAACATTACTTATAGCCCAGTTATAAAGTCCATTAAAGCATTACTTATAGTCCAGTTATAAAGTCCATTAAAGCATTACTTATAGTCCAGTAATAAAGTCCATTAAAACCTTACTTATAGCCCAGTTATCAAGGCCATTAAAATATTACTTATAGCCCAGTTATAAAGTCCATTAAAGCATTACTTATAGTCCAGTAATAAAGTCCATTAAAGCATTACTCATAGTCCAGTAATAAAGTCCATTAAAACCTTACTTATAGCCCAGTTATCAAGGCCATTAAAATATTACTTATAGCCCAGTTATAAAGTCCATTAAAGCATTACTTATAGTCCAGTAATAAAGTCCATTAAAACCTTACTTATAGCCCAGTTATCAAGGCCATTAAAACATTACTTATAGCCCAGTTATCAAGGCCATTAAGACATTACTAATAGTCCAGTTATAAAGTCCATTAAAACATTACTAATAGTCCAGTAATAAAGTCCATTAAAACATTACTTATAGCCCAGTAATAAAGTCCATTAAAACATTACTTATAGTCCAGTAATAAAGTCCATTAAAACATTACTTATAGCCCAGTTATAAAGTCCATTAAAATATTACTAATAGCCCAGTAATAAAGTCCATTAAAACATTACTTATAGCCCAGTAATAAAAGTCCATTAAAACATTACTTATAGCCCAGTTATAAAGTCCATTAAAACATTACTTATGGCCCAGTAATAAAGTCCATTAAAACATTACTTATGGCCCAGTAATAAAGTCCATTAAAACATTACTTATGGCCCAGTAATAAAGTCCATTAAAACATTACTTATAGCCCAGTTATAAAGTCCATTAAAATATTACTAATAGCCCAGTAATAAAGTCCATTAAAACATTACTTATAGCCCAGTAATAAAAGTCCATTAAAACATTACTTATAGCCCAGTTATAAAGTCCATTAAAACATTACTAATAGCCCAGTTATAAAGTCCATTAAAACATTACTTATAGCCCAGTAATAAAGTCCATTAAAATATTACTTATAGCCCAGTAATAAAGGCCATTTAAACATTACTAATAGTCCAATTATAAAGTCCATTAAAACATTACTTATAGTCCAGTTATAAAGTCCATTAAAACATTACTTATAGTCCAATTATAAAGTCCATTAAAATATTACTTCATCATTACTGACATCATTCTGAATAGATACCTTTAAGTAATGATATCAGGTTTTTTTTTTCACTGTTGGGATGGATCATTTTTTGTCTCATTTTAGGACATTTCAGGAGTAATTTTTGAATTTAATAATAAGATACTATATATTTTCAGTTGGGAATGTTGTCATGGAAAATTCAAGGAAGTGTACTTTTTAGTGGTACATGAATTATATACACAGAATTGCACATTGTAGTACATAGTACATAAATTATAGACATGGCAATGTACATTGTCATAACTACATATATAATTACATAACTGTAAATGTACATTGTAATGGTACATTAATTATGTAAACAAAACAAAAAAATTTACAATAGTTTCCAATACCAAATTTGATATATTTATAGGATTTTCATTTTGTGTTACAGTTGTACCAGAAGCACCACCTAAACCAGCTGAGGAACCATCTAAAGAAGAAGCTCCTAAAGCCCCTACAAAGTATGTGCCTCCTGGGGCCCGTGGGTCTCAGGCTTCAGGTGAATCTGGCATGGGTTCAAGGGCAGCCATGATGAGGAGGAAGAAGGGTGCACCAAACCTTAAAAGTGAAGATGACTTTCCAACACTTGGGGGAGGTGCACCAGAGGTGGCATCGTGGGGTCCAACAGGGTGAGGAAAACAGTCATTGTGGCATTTTAATAGATTTGTTCGCTAAATAGGTGTTTTATAGGAGGAAGTATTTATCCTCTCGACTTCTATTTTAAGTTTTCACATCAAGTGTGTTTTGACAAGTTTATGTTTGAACTGGAACGTACACATGAAATTCCTATGACAAGTTTATGTTTGAACTGGAACGTACACATGAAATTCCTATAAAATTAAAGACATTAGAATGTACATTTAATTAAATTTAAATTTAATTTCAGGTCTGGAAATTTTGAGCGTGTCCAAGGTGGAGGAAAACAAATGGATGATCCGTCAAAAGTGAACATGCAGCTTTCACTAGGAAACAAATATGCTGCTTTACAAGACTGACCCTGTGCCAGTGTAGATTGCTTCTTTGTTGTGCTGCATTGTGGCACAACTGATGGGCATTTTGACGCTGATGCGTCATGACAGTTCTGTTGATCAATTTCCATGGTAATGTTGCTGGTTCATTGCCATGGTGATGCTCTGATTCATTGTTATGAGTATGTTGCTGGCTCATTGTCATCATAATGTCATTGGCTCATTACCATATTGTGATGCCTTTGGTTCATTTTCATGGAGATGCCACCATGTCATCATAATGATGCCACTGGTTCCTTATCAGAGTGATTTCACTGGGTCATTGTCATGGTGATGTCACTGGGTCATTGTCATGGTGATGTCACTGGGTCATTGTCGTGGTGATGTCACTAGTTCATTGTCATGGTGATGTCACTGGGTCATGGTCATGGTGATGTCACTAGTTCATTGTAATGGTGATGTCACTAGTTCATTGTCATGGTGATGTCACTGGGTCATTGTCATTGTGATGTCACTGGGTCATTGTCATGGTGATGTCACTATAGTTCATTGTCATGGTGATGTCACTATAGTTCATTGTCATGGTGATGTCACTGGATGGTTATCAAATGATGTCTCGGTTATCCACTGTGTATCAGATCAGCGGTACTGCTAGAACGTGATGATGGCATCTTGGTGACAATTTTAGTAATATAAACAGCCTATTATCCTATACTGAGAAACTGACTACACTGTTAGTGCTATCTGGTTTGAAGATTTTAAATTCACCCAGAACATGAATTGTTGATTGATAACATTGTCATGTTGTTAGATACATTCTGAATGTCTAAACAATTGGCAAATCATTAAATCGTGCTTCATGCTTCTAAAGATTACTCAAAAATGTTATGTAAAAAGAAAATTTGAAATTTACCCATGTTTTGCCTTTTAGGGACAGAATTTTATTTTGTGTATAATTACTATAGAATACTTATAGGGTGCTAATTTCCTCCGTAAGTGTGAAGTGCTGAATGAATACATTTGTGTGTGCATGTAAAATAAGGTTTACATTGTACATAGACACTGAAAAGTGTTTTTCTGACTCACCAATATAAGGCTCCTGGGTATGTACATGCATGTTTGCTCGACATGTTTCAATTTGTACTAGGCTAATCGTGGATGATATATTTAACACAAGGTTGACAACTTTAGCACATCTTATATAAAAGGTAAACACTGTCTTTATGGTATGTCTATTTTGTTGTCAATTATTGGTAATTTCTTTAACAAAAATTAAAACTCCTACTTGTCCGACTTTATTTCTGTGATGGAATGTGATTATAGCTGATTTAGTAGCACATCTAGCCCAAAGGGCCTGTGAGCTTATACCATGGTGCAGCGTCTTGTGTCAATATGTCAACTTTCTTGAGTGAAAGGGAACCAATTTTGTATAAACAGTGGGTCAGAAATAAAAATTGAATCAACTGACGTAAGGTGAAGGTCACCGGATAAGAGGTAAAGGTCAAATATAGTATGTTTTCAATGATTAACATTTTGTTATGCAATTATGAAGCAATGCTTGTTGAAATTAAAAAATGATTTTGTATCTTTTCACTAATAAACATTTGGTGATAACATAACAAGATAATTTGCCTGGAATCAATCACCAAGTCAACTGACTGAATGTCCAGGTTGTAGGTCAAATTTACTGTGTCCAAAGGTTAAAGGTGAAAGTCATAATTTGTTATTTTTCACTAATAAACATTTTGTCATGACATACAAAGTCCATATGTCAAACTGAACCACAGAAATGATAGCTTCTTGATGATTGTGGGGGATTTATAGCCATATGATGGCACCCTTGTTGACTTGTCAGTAGTCTAGTTTGCTTTGAATTTTCTTTGGAACCATAACGCCAAATTAAGTTAAAGGGGAAAGTTGACAGAAATATATGGTACTAAAAGCTGATCCCAAACTGGGAAAACAGTATGTAATGTAACTTCTGAGTGCTACTGAATATCCAGGTGAGCAGTACAGGCCCTATGTGCCTCTTGTCTCCAGAGACCTTTGCCATAAATCCATTTAAGTGAAACATTGAGATGTACCCAGTAGATAAAGCCATCAGTTTTATCTCTTCAGGTATATTAACAGTCCTTAGACTAATTCACTTTCTGAAAGAAGTGGTTATTTTGTGGATTTTATTTTGGAACTGGTTCTTTGTTTACACAGAAAGTGTTTCTTGTAGATGTACATGAAAAATCAGTATTGAGGAATATTTGAGATGAAATAAAATTTGTCATATAATGGAATTCTCACATAAAATATAAACCTGTTTAAAAATGTCCTTTTGGACACAATGTCAGATTTAAATAGATACCCTCAACCCTCCAGTGACCATTACTTTAAATTCCAGATGTTTTCTCGTCTGTGAGAGGATGGATATCAATAACTGTTTTGTGAAGTGTTGATGAGAATGTTAATATGACAAGCATACCTCTGAGAACTTGGAGCCTTCAGGTGTTATGTCCTTACCTGACCTATACACCGGGTATTGTGTATTTCTGTTTAAATCGGTCAAATCTGTCCCACCCATCTGGTCATGTTAATTACAAATATTACTGCTGTTTTTGTTACGCTATATTTTTTTCATTACATTTTGTCATGTCGGGTTAGGGTCCATGTGGCCTGAAAAATTTTTCTGCATATTTTGTCTTAAAATTTTAAAAAAATAGTAAATATGTTTAAAGCAACAAATGATTCATCTAGAAGATGAGTGTTACAGTAGATTGTTTTTCTTCAGAATATTAAAATTTATATTATGTTTAATATTGAGGAGTTCCATATAACCTGAATCTTGACTACAATAGAAATATTTGCAAAAACAACCAGGTACAGTAGCATAAATTTTAAAGATAAATCTTGATAGTGTACTGGCTAAAATTGGTGTAATTGATTGAAGTTCCTATTTTTAGAATAATTGGTTACAGTAGATTTGTGTATTAGTCTCAAAATGTTCACTTGTAGCTTACATTCAGATTATCTAATGAATCTAAAATCACCCAAAACCAAGAACTAAAAAAATCAAATGTATTCTAAGGATGTATGGTGCCTTAGTTATTTTCTATCTTCTTTCCAAAAGAGCTACACACAAACAAATATGATGTCTTAAAAGATTCATAATAAGGATTAATTTGAAATAATCAGTGATGACATTTTCATAATTCTCTGGATTTTCACACATTGTGGTAGTTCTGAAAATTCAACAAACATCAAGGGAAATAACTGTTTCTGAAAATTTGTTTCATTTTAATCTATAAAGGTAGAAGGTGCCCAAAGTTGATAAATGAATACTGGTTTTTGTGCCATAAAAATATTTGGCATTCTGCTGCACTAAAGGTACATGTAAAATACATTATTGCAAAAGTAAACAACAAAAAATGAGGTATATTCGGGTACTTGAAAATTGTTAGTTTTTGTGCATGTGATTATTTGAAATAACATCTGTGTTATAAAGAAGCTTGCAGGTAATCAGTATTTAAGTTGATAAATATAAATTTTTATGATATGGTTTGAAGTATTTCAAAGGAATATCCACATTTAGTGCTGATTAATTATGATTATTAAAGATAAGTCTATCATTTGAGGTTTAGTGTTGTTTATTAACTGATATAAGAAATTAATAAGAATTGATCATATACATTGTACCTAAAACAGGCACACTGGAATGTTACTTCTACTTTGCAGAAATTGTGATCTTTAATTTCCTTTCTGCTTGACCACCAGGATAGGATCATATTAATCTTGCTGTTGGTGACATCTGAAATGGTACCAAATATTTGTTTAATATAGTCTCTTTCAAAGATATCAGGATACACCAGAATTCGTCTTGGAGCACTTACGCTGCAACCACACCGCTACGTGATTAGGGTACTACACTTTGATATGTCAAATTCCCCTTCAACAATTAATAGGACAAACATCGGGTAACTATTCTGTAGGTTTAGGTAAAAATGTTTATACTTCAATGTCCGTTAAAGAAAATTGGGAGATTTCCCAGAAAGAACAATTTGAACTTAAGAATGAAGCGAATAACATTTGTGGATAATTGTACACTGTAAATAAGAAACTACCAACCTGTACTAATTACATCAGTGCTTTATTTATATACAAGAGTTTAGGTTAACAACATTGTACATTAACTCAATACACATGTAACAGAGCCATGGTTAATTAAATTTAAATCACTGCCTCCGCTAGGGATCAAACCCTGGCTTACTAGTCTTACGCTCAACCGATCGAGTTAAAGAGAAGATCTCTCAAGCTGAGCGGTATATTGCGACTAGTATTTACCAGGGTTACACACATTTAACCATTTACAAAATTTTCAAGAATGTAAAATGCCCCGACAGGAATCCAAACAGGGTAGTCAATGAGATAACCTACGACAGTGAAGCATGCTCTGTCACCTGTGTTACACCAGAGACGTGTATATCACGATATACATGTCTCTGGTTACAGGGACTGTATTTTACACGGTACAAATCCATACGGATTGGATTATTTACACAACAAATAATTCAGAAAAATTTTAATCCTGAAATATCCATCTCTGCCAGAGGTTGAAGAAATTTCAGCTCTGCTGTTTTTTAGTGTAAATATATACATATATATTCAAATTTTGGGACACACTAATGACAGGAACCAAACAGCTGGCATACTAGTGATAGGAACCGAATCGCGGTGAAGGTACATTTGATAACCTAAGTTAATATGTTACTCAATTAAATTCATATACATAAACAGCACAGAATGAGATCATTTTGCTACCATGTATCAAACTGTTGAAAGGCAAACAATGTATTTCGATTGAAAAATTCAGGCTCTTATTCAAGATTACTATTGTTATTTTGGTAAATAATAAACAATGCATCCAGTTTGTAATAAATGGAAAATGTTGAATAATGTATTGAAAATTATAAGTCTCTTAGATGATGCAAATCACGAGCAGTCATGACTGAAGCTATTGTCATGATATTGTCGTAAGTGATTTTATGATGGTGATCATGATATCAGTTTGGTTTCCAAAATTGACATCTGAGCTCCATATTGGTATGAAATAATGTTTGGCATCTGCTAATGTAATGTTGGCAAGATTTTTTTTCAATGGATGTTGAGTCTTAGATCATCTAGATATTGAATGCAATTTCAGATCTTAATTAGATTAATAAGATTGAAGTTGTTGGTAAAATAATTCCTTTTAAGCAGTAAAACTCATGTAAACATTCATAAATTCGGTGGGCTTACATTTTACAAGAGGTATAATTTGTAAGTTTTTGGTTTGAAAAAAATACAAGAAAATAAAGTAAGTATCCAATTATTGATTTAAACTGAACTTATTTTATAGGAAAACCTGTATAAACTGAACTTATTTTATAGGAAAATCTGTATAAACTGAACTTATTTTATAGGAAAACCTGTATAAACTGAACTTCAACATGCTCCCACTATGACTATATACATTTCAGAATCTATGTAAACTGACCCTGTTTTATCCGAAATTTTGTATAAACCAAGTTTAAATTAGGTCCCAATTTGTAAACTCAGAAAACCTGTATAAACCAGTCCTTTACTAGGTTCCTCTGTAGACATTTCTATGTAAATTTAACCTGTGTAATCAGAAAACCTGTATAAACCAGTCCTTCACTAGGTTCCTCTGTAGACATTTCTATGTAAACTTAACCTGTGTAATCAGAAAACCTGTATAAACCAGACATTTACTAGGGCCTTTAGTAGACATTTCTATGTAAACTGAACCTGTGTAATAAGAAAACCTGTATAAACCAGTCCTTCACTAGGTTCCTCTGTAGACATTTCTATGTAAACTGAACCTTTGTAATCAGAAAACCTGTATAAACTAGACCTTTACTAGGTTCCTCTGTAGGCATTTCTATGTAAACTGAACCTTTGTAATCAGAAAACCTGTATAAACCAGACATTTACTAGGTCCCACTGTAGACATTCCTATGTAAACTGAACCTTTGTAATCAGAAAACCTGTATAAACCAGACATTTACTAGGCCACGCTGTAGATATTTCTATGTAAACTGAACCTGTGTAATCAGAAAACCTGTATAAACCAGACCTTTACTAGGTCCCACTGTAGACATTTCTATGTAAACTGAACCTGTGTAATCAGAAAACCTGTATAAACCAGACCTTTACTAGGTTCCTCTGTAGACATTTCTATGTAAACTGAACCTTTGTAACCAGAAAACCTGTATAAACCAGACCTTTACTAGGTCCCACAGTAGACATTTCTATGTAAACTGAACCTTTGTAACCAGAAAACCTGTATAAACCAGACCTTTACTAGGTTCCACTGTAGACATATCAGAAAATCTGTATAAACCAGACCTTTACTAGGTTCCTCTGTAGACATTTCTATGTAAACTGAACCTTTGTAACCAGAAAACCTGTATAAACCAGACCTTTACTAGGTCCCACAGTAGACATTTCTATGTAAACTGAACCTTTGTAACCAGAAAACCTGTATAAACCAGACCTTTACTAGGTTCCACTGTAGACATATCAGAAAACCTGTATAAACCAGACCTTTAGTAGGTTCCACTGCATTTCTATGTAAACTGAACCTTTGTAATCGGAAAACCTGTATAAACCAGACCTTTACTAGGTTCCTCTGTAGACATTTCTATGTAAACTGAACCTGTATAAACCAGACCTTTACTAGGTTCCTCTGTAGACATTTCTATGTAAACTGAACCTTTGTAATCGGAAAACCTGTATAAACCAGACCTTTACTAGGTTCCACTGTAGACATATCAGAAAATCTGTATAAACCAGACCTTTACTAGGTTCCACTGTAGACATATCAGAAAATCTGTATAAACCAGACCTTTACTAGGTTCCACTGCATTTCTATGTAAACTGAACCTTTGTAATCAGAAAACCTGTATACACCAACCTTGAATTAGGTCCCACTTTTCACACCCAGAAAATCTGTATAAACCAGACCTTTAGTAGGTTCCACTGCATACATTTCTTAAACTGAACATGTGTCCTAAATATGACACCTAGAGTTATTCCAGGATTGACGGCTTGCACTATTTACAATGATACACGTTTATTTGAAGGTGATCTTGTTTTCTTCCTTTGTCAGCTGTTCATGGTTGCCTTTGTTTCATTGGAGTTGTCTTCCCTTTCCCTTTAATGACAAAACAAAACATTTTCACTTACATGAGCATTAACTCCCTACAAGATATATGTTAGTTAATATTGACACCAGGTTAGTAAAGTAGTGTTGGATTTAACTAATTGGGTTACAAATTATGCGTAACTGTTGTGTCAAGTATTTTTAAATGCAGTCGGAAAATATTCAGTATTTTCCTTTGGGGCTCTGCCTCTCAATACCATTAGGAGAAATTTAACCTTCCTTTGAATGACATCTGATTACCTTGTCCCAAAGATCACAGGGACTTGGCCTGAATTTCCAACCTTACATGTGTATAAATTATAGTATCTCACTGATTCTATACTATACATAATGACCATAAGTTGAGACTTTGCATCAAGTCCCTGTGCCAAATAGGCTTAATACAAATTTGGATTGAACATTCTTGATTTGTCAAGGGAAATAGCTTCTAAATATTTAATATCCAACTTTTTCACATATTGTATATGGCCCCAAAGGGCTGGGATTACAATTTGTATGTTATAGATATAATTCCTCCAGAATTAGTCCCCACTAGCAGAGGGTGAAGGCAAATCCTGGTAGTATGATTGTGTTTGCATTTTCATTCTAAGCAATCCACATTTTGACAAAAGAACTGTCAAAATAGCTTGGAATTCAGTCCAATATGACGGCCGTACTTACTGCTCATCATACATCAGTCCATGGGGCCCCCAGCTGTCATAATTGTCGAGGAAAGGCATGGTCAGATAGGAGCGATCGTATGTAAGGAAGAAGTAACACCAACAGGTATGGATGTTTGGAGGATCAAGTTTCCTGCCATTGTGATCTTCTGTCAGCTGAATTATTATTTGCTTTCGTCGATAAAAATCTGGGTGTCCTTCAAATCCATCCAAGAAACTAAGCATTTCCTCATCAACTTCAAATAATTCACCATGCACTTTCTGAAAATAATGATTTTGATAATCGTAAGATAAAAAAAATATACGTAGTCATAAAAGATTATATCTGTATATATAACGACTTGTTGTCTATAGCGCCAGGAAAACTGCAAAAGCTCAGACAGATAGAGCGTTGGCCTGTGTAAGTTTCTGCAACCTCACATGACATAAGTCAGGCCTCCTACATATGTTCAGATAGGTAGCCACCAACTACTACAAGGAAACCAAACCTAAAATGGCCCTATTGCTGTTCATTTAGTGGAAGCCTCATATCTCAAAATGTAATTATTTATATTTCCAAGACTTTTATAACCATTGTTTTATTGAAGAATTCTCCCGGTCTAATATAGGTATCACTTCTTACTTTGCCAGTTCCCTCCACAGACAACATGCAGGGCAAGTTCCACGAGGCAGCCGCTATCACCAACGGGTACGCTTTTCCCGTGAGGCCCTTCCCCATATACGTCACTTCTCCATCGAATATTTCCTCCATCAGTTTGTTGTTAGGTTGGCCTCTCTTTAGAGTCCCATACACAAATATTTTGGACTTACTTTTCGACATAATCCTTGTTTTAAACTTCAAATCATGACCGACTGATTCGTTATCTAAAAGTTATACACGTAACGCCGGACAGGACTTTCGGAAGAGTTCAACTTCCTACATAACTAACACACAGCTGTTTTAAGTCGTTCTGTCACTCTGAACTACACATCTTTAGAGGAGTGAACTAAGGATTCAACATGCCTTTGGTCAACCCATGTGGATCTGCTTAACGACGCAGAAAGAAGGGACTTAATTCTTGTTTTGTATTCAGCTTTCGGTTTACCTATATTTTACACTGTAAGCGTCAGGTGCGAAGATTAGTTGTGGTCAGTTTAAGTAATCTGGTATAATCTCACAACGTCTGGTGACAAATGAAAAGCTCAGGTCACCAGGATATACAAAGATCAAATGTGGGTTAATCCTTCGAGTAAAATCGTCCACAGGGACTTGTGTAGTATGCGTTCGCCGAAACTTTCTGTCTAATGTAAAAATTAAATTATCTATGCAGTCATGTTTTAACGTTATCAAAAGCTATATATATTTATTTTTTTATTTAGAATTTTTACCTTACCTTTCGGATTTCCGTACGTTGGGCTTGTAGCATTAATCGGTGTAATGAGTAATTACTTTGTAGTTTCAGAGACCTATATATAATAATAATTAATTTTAGTATATAAGTCTCTGGTAGTTTTAACTATTTTTATTATTATTTTTTCACACTGTACATCATCGGTTGCTCTTCTTATTTAATATTGTCTTTTCTTTTAGATACCACACGATCCCCAATAACAAATTTTACGCTTGATTAAACACATAAAAACTAGATGTGACTCAGCTGTCTTTAATCCAAGCCCGTGTGTGATGGTATCGCTATAAATAAATATTTGTACCTCAAGAGGTTACTATATAAGTAGCATTTTACATCCATTATAAATGGGTAACATATAATCCCTTAACACCAGCTGATACAACAATGCTTACAAGGGCTAATCAATTTAATTACCTAGGGGTTACAATTAATTTCAGCTCGTAAAACATGGATTAATAAATTAATACAAAATATTAATCTGTAGTAACTGCGACCTAAGGTAGGGTTTATGTTATGTTATGATATCGACTATGAGTGACATTTACAGACAGATCTCCTTGTGGTATAGATATCGACTATGAGTGACATATACAGACAGATCTCCCTGTGGTATAGATATCGACTATGAGTGACATATACAGATCTCCCTGTGGTATAGATATCGACTATGAGTGACATATACAGATCTCCCTGTGGTATAGATATCGACTATGAGTGACATATACAGATCTCCCTGTGGTATAGATATCGACTATGAGTGACATATACAGACAGATCTCCCTGTGGTATAGATATCGACTATGAGTGACATATACAGATCTCCCTGTGGTATAGATATCGACTATGAGTGACATATAGACAGATCTCCCTGTGGTATAGATATCGACTATGAGTGACATATACAGACAGATCTCCCTGTGGTATAGATATCGACTATGAGTGACATATACAGACAGATCTCCCTGTGGTATAGATATCGACTATGAGTGACATATACAGACAGATCTCCCTGTGGTATAGATATCGACTATGAGTGACATATACAGACAGATCTCCCTGTGGTATAGATATCGACTATGAGTGACATATACAGATCTCCCTGTGGTATAGATATCGACTATGAGTGACATATACAGACATCTCCCTGTGGTATAGATATCGACTATGAGTGACATATACAGACATCTCCCTGTGGTATAGATATCGACTATGAGTGACATATACAGACAGATCTCCCTGTGGTATAGATATCGACTATGAGTGACATATACAGATCTCCCTGTGGTATAGATATCGACTATGAGTGACATATACAGACAGATCTCCTGTGGTATAGATATCGACTATGAGTGACATATACAGATCTCCCTGTGGTATAGATATCGACTATGAGTGACATATACAGAACAGACAGATCTCCCTGTGGTATAGATATCGACTATGAGTGACATATACAGATCTCCCTGTGGTATAGATATCGACTATGAGTGACATATACAGACAGATCTCCCTGTGGTATAGATATCGACTATGAGTGACATATACAGATCTCCCTGTGGTATAGATATCGACTATGAGTGACATATACAGACAGATCTCCCTGTGGTATAGATATCGACTATGAGTGACATATACAGATCTCCCTGTGGTATAGATATCGACTATGAGTGACATATACAGATCTCCCTGTGGTATAGATATCGACTATGAGTGACATATACAGATCTCCCTGTGGTATAGATATCGACTATGAGTGACATATACAGACAGATCTCCCTGTGGTATAGATATCGACTATGAGTGACATATACAGACAGATCTCCCTGTGGTATAGATAGATATCGACTATGAGTGACATATACAGATCTCCCTGTGGTATAGATATCGACTATGAGTGACATATACAGACAGATCTCCCTGTGGTATAGATATCGACTATGAGTGACATATACAGACAGATCTCCCTGTGGTATAGATATCGACTATGAGTGACATATACAGATCTCCCTGTGGTATAGATATCGACTATGAGTGACATATACAGATCTCCCTGTGGTATAGATATCGACTATGAGTGACATATACAGATCTCCCTGTGGTATAGATATCGACTATGAGTGACATATACAGACAGATCTCCCTGTGGTATAGATATCGACTATGAGTGACATATACAGAATCTCCCTGTGGTATAGATATCGACTATGAGTGACATATACAGATCTCCCTGTGGTATAGATATCGACTATGAGTGACATATACAGATCTCCCTGTGGTATAGATATCGACTATGAGTGACATATACAGATCTCCCTGTGGTATAGATATCGACTATGAGTGACATATGGTATAGATATCGACTATGAGTGACATATACAGACAGATCTCCCTGTGGTATAGATATCGACTATGAGTGACATATACAGACAGATCTCCCTGTGGTATAGATATCGACTATGAGTGACATATACAGATCTCCCTGTGGTATAGATATCGACTATGAGTGACATATACAGATCTCCCTGTGGTATAGATATCGACTATGAGTGACATATACAGATCTCCCTGTGGTATAGATATCGACTATGAGTGACATATACAGATCTCCCTGTGGTATAGATATCGACTATGAGTGACATATACAGATCTCCCTGTGGTATAGATAACGACTATGAGTGACATACAGATCTCCCTGTGGTATAGATATCGACTATGGAGTGACATATACAGATCTCCCTGTGGTATAGATATCGACTATGAGTGACATATACAGATCTCCCTGTGGTATAGATATCGACTATGAGTGACATATACAGATCTCCCTGTGGTATAGATATCGACTATGAGTGACATATACAGACAGATCTCCCTGTGGTATAGATATCGACTATGGGTGACATATACAGATCTCCTGTGGTATAGATATCGACTATGAGTGACATATACAGACAGATCTCCCTGTGGTATAGATATCGACTATGAGTGACATATACAGATCTCCCTGTGGTATAGATATCGACTATGGATGACATATACAGATCTCCCTGTGGTATAGATATCGACTATGAGTGACATATACAGACAGATCTCCCTGTGGTATAGATATCGACTATGAGTGACATATACAGACAGATCTCCCTGTGGTATAGATATCGACTATGGGTGACATATACAGATCTCCCTGTGGTATAGATATCGACTATGAGTGACATATACAGACAGATCTCCCTGTGGTATAGATATCGACTATGAGTGACATATACAGACAGATCTCCTGTGGTATAGATATCGACTATGAGTGACATATACAGATCTCCCTGTGGTATAGATATCGACTATGAGTGACATATACAGACAGATCTCCCTGTGGTATAGATATCGACTATGAGTGACATATACAGACAGATCTCCCTGTGGTATAGATATCGACTATGAGTGACATATACAGACAGATCTCCCTGTGGTATAGATATCGACTATGAGTGACATATACAGACAGATCTCCCTGTGGTATAGATATCGACTATGAGTGACATATACAGATCTCCCTGTGGTATAGATATCGACTATGAGTGACATATACAGATCTCCCTGTGGTATAGATATCGACTATGAGTGACATATACAGATCTCCCTGTGGTATAGATATCGACTATGAGTGACATATACAGATCTCCCTGTGGTATAGATATCGACTATGAGTGACATATACAGATCTCCCTGTGGTATAGATATCGACTATGAGTGACATATACAGACAGATCTCCCTGTGGTATAGATATCGACTATGAGTGACATATACAGATCTCCCTGTGGTATAGATATCGACTATGAGTGACATATACAGACAGATCTCCCTGTGGTATAGATATCGACTATGAGTGACATATACAAGATCTCCCTGTGGTATAGATATCGACTATGAGTGACATATACAGATCTCCCTGTGGTATAGATATCGACTATGAGTGACATATACAGATCTCCCTGTGGTATAGATATCGACTATGAGTGACATATACAGATCTCCCTGTGGTATAGATATCGACTATGAGTGACATATACAGACAGATCTCCCTGTGGTATAGATATCGACTATGAGTGACATATACAGACAGATCTCCCTGTGGTATAGATATCGACTATGAGTGACATATACAAGATCTCCCTGTGGTATAGATATCGACTATGAGTGACATATACAGACAGATCTCCTGTGGTATAGATATCGACTATGAGTGACATATACAGATCTCCCTGTGGTATAGATATCGACTATGAGTGACATATACAGATCTCCCTGTGGTATAGATATCGACTATGAGTGACATATACAGATCTCCCTGTGGTATAGATATCGACTATGAGTGACATATACAGACAGATCTCCCTGTGGTATAGATATCGACTATGAGTGACATATACAGACAGATCTCCCTGTGGTATAGATATCGACTATGAGTGACATATACAGATCTCCCTGTGGTATAGATATCGACTATGAGTGACATATACAGACAGATCTCCCTGTGGTATAGATATCGACTATGAGTGACATATACAGATCTCCCTGTGGTATAGATATCGACTATGAGTGACATATACAGACAGATCTCCCTGTGGTATAGATATCGACTATGAGTGACATATACAGATCTCCCTGTGGTATAGATATCGACTATGGGTGACATATACAGACAGATCTCCCTGTGGTATAGATATCGACTATGAGTGACATATACAGACAGATCTCCCTGTGGTATAGATATCGACTATGAGTGACATATACAGATCTCCCTGTGGTATAGATATCGACTATGAGTGACATATACAGATCTCCCTGTGGTATAGATATCGACTATGAGTGACATATACAGATCTCCCTGTGGTATAGATATCGACTATGAGTGACATATACAGAAGATCTCCCTGTGGTATAGATATCGACTATGAGTGACATATACAGAATCTCCCTGTGGTATAGATATCGACTATGAGTGACATATACAGATCTCCCTGTGGTATAGATATCGACTATGAGTGACATATACAGATCTCCCTGTGGTATAGATATCGACTATGAGTGACATATACAGACAGATCTCCCTGTGGTATAGATATCGACTATGAGTGACATATACAGACAGATCTCCCTGTGGTATAGATATCGACTATGAGTGACATATACAGACAGATCTCCCTGTGGTATAGATATCGACTATGAGTGACATATACAGATCTCCCTGTGGTATAGATATCGACTATGGGTGACATATACAGACAGATCTCCCTGTGGTATAGATATCGACTATGAGTGACATATACAGACAGATCTCCCTGTGGTATAGATATCGACTATGAGTGACATATACAGACAGATCTCCCTGTGGTATAGATATCGACTATGAGTGACATATACAGACAGATCTCCCTGTGGTATAGATATCGACTATGAGTGACATATACAGATCTCCCTGTGGTATAGATATCGACTATGAGTGACATATACAGATCTCCCTGTGGTATAGATATCGACTATGAGTGACATATACAGACAGATCTCCCTGTGGTATAGATATCGACTATGAGTGACATATACAGATCTCCCTGTGGTATAGATATCGACTATGAGTGACATATACAGATCTCCCTGTGGTATAGATATCGACTATGAGTGACATATACAGATCTCCCTGTGGTATAGATATCGACTATGAGTGACATATACAGACAGATCTCCCTGTGGTATAGATATCGACTATGAGTGACATATACAGACAGATCTCCCTGTGGTATAGATATCGACTATGAGTGACATATACAGATCTCCCTGTGGTATAGATATCGACTATGAGTGACATATACAGACAGATCTCCCTGTGGTATAGATATCGACTATGAGTGACATATACAGATCTCCCTGTGGTATAGATATCGACTATGAGTGACATATACAGACAGATCTTCCCTGTGGTATAGATATCGACTATGAGTGACATATACAGATCTCCCTGTGGTATAGATATCGACTATGAGTGACATATACAGATCTCCCTGTGGTATAGATATCGACTATGAGTGACATATACAGACAGATCTCCCTGTGGTATAGATATCGACTATGAGTGACATATAACAGATCTCCCTGTGGTATAGATATCGACTATGAGTGACATATACAGATCTCCCTGTGGTATAGATATCGACTATGAGTGACATATACAGATCTCCCTGTGGTATAGATATCGACTATGAGTGACATATACAGACAGATCTCCTGTGGTATAGATATCGACTATGAGTGACATATACAGACATCTCCCTGTGGTATAGATATCGACTATGAGTGACATATACAGATCTCCCTGTGGTATAGATATCGACTATGAGTGACATATACAGATCTCCCTGTGGTATAGATATCGACTATGAGTGACATATACAGATCTCCCTGTGGTATAGATATCGACTATGAGTGACATATAACAGATCTCCCTGTGGTATAGATATCGACTATGAGTGACATATACAGATCTCCCTGTGGTATAGATATCGACTATGAGTGACATATACAGATCTCCCTGTGGTATAGATATCGACTATGAGTGACATATACAGATCTCCCTGTGGTATAGATATCGACTATGAGTGACATATACAGATCTCCCTGTGGTATAGATATCGACTATGAGTGACATATACAGATCTCCCTGTGGTATAGATATCGACTATGAGTGACATATACAGATCTCCCTGTGGTATAGATATCGACTATGAGTGACATATACAGACAGATCTCCCTGTGGTATAGATATCGACTATGAGTGACATATACAGACAGATCTCCCTGTGGTATAGATATCGACTATGGGTGACATATACAGACAGATCTCCCTGTGGTATAGATATCGACTATGAGTGACATATACAGACAGATCTCCCTGTGGTATAGATATCGACTATGAGTGACATATACAGACAGATCTCCCTGTGGTATAGATATCGACTATGAGTGACATATACAGATCTCCCTGTGGTATAGATATCGACTATGAGTGACATATACAGACAGATCTCCCTGTGGTATAGATATCGACTATGAGTGACATATACAGATCTCCCTGTGGTATAGATATCGACTATGAGTGACATATACAGAAGATCTCCCTGTGGTATAGATATCGACTATGAGTGACATATACAGATCTCCCTGTGGTATAGATATCGACTATGAGTGACATATACAGATCTCCCTGTGGTATAGATATCGACTATGAGTGACATATACAGATCTCCCTGTGGTATAGATATCGACTATGAGTGACATATACAGAGATCTCCCTGTGGTATAGATATCGACTATGAGTGACATATACAGATCTCCCTGTGGTATAGATATCGACTATGAGTGACATATACAGACAGATCTCCCTGTGGTATAGATATCGACTATGAGTGACATATACAGATCTCCCTGTGGTATAGATATCGACTATGGGTGACATATACAGATCTCCCTGTGGTATAGATATCGACTATGAGTGACATATACAGACAGATCTCCCTGTGGTATAGATATCGACTATGAGTGACATATACAGATCTCCCTGTGGTATAGATATCGACTATGAGTGACATATACAGATCTCCCTGTGGTATAGATATCGACTATGAGTGACATATACAGATCTCCCTGTGGTATAGATATCGACTATGAGTGACATATACAGATCTCCCTGTGGTATAGATATCGACTATGAGTGACATATACAGATCTCCCTGTGGTATAGATATCGACTATGAGTGACATATACAGACAGATCTCCCTGTGGTATAGATATCGACTATGAGTGACATATACAGATCTCCCTGTGGTATAGATATCGACTATGAGTGACATATACAGATCTCCCTGTGGTATAGATATCGACTATGAGTGACATATACAGATCTCCCTGTGGTATAGATATCGACTATGGGTGACATATACAGACAGATCTCCCTGTGGTATAGATATCGACTATGAGTGACATATACAGACAGATCTCCCTGTGGTATAGATATCGACTATGAGTGACATATACAGATCTCCCTGTGGTATAGATATCGACTATGAGTGACATATACAGATCTCCCTGTGGTATAGATATCGACTATGAGTGACATATACAGATCTCCCTGTGGTATAGATATCGACTATGAGTGACATATACAGATCTCCCTGTGGTATAGATATCGACTATGAGTGACATATACAGACAGATCTCCCTGTGGTATAGATATCGACTATGAGTGACATATACAGACAGATCTCCCTGTGGTATAGATATCGACTATGAGTGACATATACAGATCTCCCTGTGGTATAGATATCGACTATGAGTGACATATACAGATCTCCCTGTGGTATAGATATCGACTATGAGTGACATATACAGACAGATCTCCCTGTGGTATAGATATCGACTATGAGTGACATATAGACAGATCTCCCTGTGGTATAGATATCGACTATGAGTGACATATACAGACAGATCTCCCTGTGGTATAGATATCGACTATGAGTGACATATACAGACAGATCTCCCTGTGGTATAGATATCGACTATGAGTGACATATACAGACAGATCTCCCTGTGGTATAGATATCGACTATGAGTGACATATACAGACAGATCTCCCTGTGGTATAGATATCGACTATGAGTGACATATACAGATCTCCCTGTGGTATAGATATCGACTATGAGTGACATATACAGATCTCCCTGTGGTATAGATATCGACTATGAGTGACATATACAGACAGATCTCCCTGTGGTATAGATATCGACTATGAGTGACATATACAGATCTCCCTGTGGTATAGATATCGACTATGAGTGACATATACAGATCTCCCTGTGGTATAGATATCGACTATGAGTGACATATACAGACAGATCTCCCTGACATATACAGATCTCCCTGTGGTATAGATATCGACTATGAGTGACATATACAGATCTCCCTGTGGTATAGATATCGACTATGAGTGACATATACAGAATCTCCCTGTGGTATAGATATCGACTATGGGTGACATATACAGACAGATCTCCCTGTGGTATAGATATCGACTATGAGTGACATATACAGACAGATCTCCCTGTGGTATAGATATCGACTATGAGTGACATATACAGACAGATCTCCCTGTGGTATAGATATCGACTATGAGTGACATATACAGACAGATCTCCCTGTGGTATAGATATCGACTATGAGTGACATATACAGATCTCCCTGTGGTATAGATATCGACTATGAGTGACATATACAGATCTCCCTGTGGTATAGATATCGACTATGAGTGACATATACAGATCTCCCTGTGGTATAGATATCGACTATGAGTGACATATACAGACAGATCTCCCTGTGGTATAGATATCGACTATGAGTGACATATACAGAATCTCCCTGTGGTATAGATATCGACTATGAGTGACATATACAGATCTCCCTGTGGTATAGATATCGACTATGAGTGACATATACAGACAGATCTCCCTGTGGTATAGATATCGACTATGAGTGACATATACAGATCTCCCTGTGGTATAGATATCGACTATGAGTGACATATACAGATCTCCCTGTGGTATAGATATCGACTATGAGTGACATATACAGACAGATCTCCCTGTGGTATAGATATCGACTATGAGTGACATATACAGATCTCCCTGTGGTATAGATATCGACTATGAGTGACATATACAGAACTGCCTGTGGTATAGATATCGACTATGGATGACATATACAGACAGATCTCCCTGTGGTATAGATATCGACTATGAGTGACATATAGACAGATCTCCCTGTGGTATAGATATCGACTATGAGTGACATATACAGATCTCCCTGTGGTATAGATATCGACTATGAGTGACATATACAGATCTCCCTGTGGTATAGATATCGACTATGAGTGACATATACAGATCTCCCTGTGGTATAGATATCGACTATGAGTGACATATACAGATCTCCCTGTGGTATAGATATCGACTATGAGTGACATATACAGACAGATCTCCCTGTGGTATAGATATCGACTATGAGTGACATATACAGATCTCCCTGTGGTATAGATATCGACTATGGGTGACATATACAGATCTCCCTGTGGTATAGATATCGACTATGAGTGACATATACAGATCTCCCTGTGGTATAGATATCGACTATGGGTGACATATACAGACAGATCTCCCTGTGGTATAGATATCGACTATGAGTGACATATACAGACAGATCTCCCTGTGGTATAGATATCGACTATGAGTGACATATACAGACAGATCTCCCTGTGGTATAGATATCGACTATGAGTGACATATACAGACAGATCTCCCTGTGGTATAGATATCGACTATGAGTGACATATACAGATCTCCCTGTGGTATAGATATCGACTATGAGTGACATATACAGATCTCCCTGTGGTATAGATATCGACTATACAGACAGATCTCCCTGTGGTATAGATATCGACTATGAGTGACATATACAGACAGATCTCCCTGTGGTATAGATATCGACTATGAGTGACATATACAGACAGATCTCCCTGTGGTATAGATATCGACTATGAGTGACATATACAGACAGATCTCCCTGTGGTATAGATATCGACTATGAGTGACATATACAGACAGATCTCCCTGTGGTATAGATATCGACTATGAGTGACATATACAGACAGATCTCCCTGTGGTATAGATATCGACTATGAGTGACATATACAGACAGATCTCCCTGTGGTATAGATATCGACTATGAGTGACATATACAGACAGATCTCCCTGTGGTATAGATATCGACTATGAGTGACATATACAGACAGATCTCCCTGTGGTATAGATATCGACTATGAGTGACATATACAGACAGATCTCCCTGTGGTATAGATATCGACTATGAGTGACATATACAGACAGATCTCCCTGTGGTATAGATATCGACTATGAGTGACATATACAGATCTCCCTGTGGTATAGATATCGACTATGGGTGACATATACAGACAGATCTCCCTGTGGTATAGATATCGACTATGAGTGACATATACAGACAGATCTCCCTGTGGTATAGATATCGACTATGAGTGACATATACAGATCTCCCTGTGGTATAGATATCGACTATGGGTGACATATACAGACAGATCTCCCTGTGGTATAGATATCGACTATGAGTGACATATACAGACAGATCTCCCTGTGGTATAGATATCGACTATGAGTGACATATACAGATCTCCCTGTGGTATAGATATCGACTATGAGTGACATATACAGACAGATCTCCCTGTGGTATAGATATCGACTATGAGTGACATATACAGATCTCCCTGTGGTATAGATATCGACTATGAGTGACATATACAGACAGATCTCCCTGTGGTATAGATATCGACTATGAGTGACATATACAGACAGATCTCCCTGTGGTATAGATATCGACTATGAGTGACATATACAGATCTCCCTGTGGTATAGATATCGACTATGAGTGACATATACAGACAGATCTCCCTGTGGTATAGATATCGACTATGAGTGACATATACAGACAGATCTCCCTGTGGTATAGATATCGACTATGAGTGACATATACAGATCTCCCTGTGGTATAGATATCGACTATGGGTGACATATACAGATCTCCCTGTGGTATAGATATCGACTATGAGTGACATATACAGATCTCCCTGTGGTATAGATATCGACTATGAGTGACATATACAGATCTCCCTGTGGTATAGATATCGACTATGAGTGACATATACAGACAGATCTCCCTGTGGTATAGATATCGACTATGAGTGACATATACAGACAGATCTCCCTGTGGTATAGATATCGACTATGAGTGACATATACAGATCTCCCTGTGGTATAGATATCGACTATGAGTGACATATACAGATCTCCCTGTGGTATAGATATCGACTATGAGTGACATATACAGATCTCCCTGTGGTATAGATATCGACTATGGGTGACATATACAGACAGATCTCCCTGTGGTATAGATATCGACTATGAGTGACATATACAGACAGATCTCCCTGTGGTATAGATATCGACTATGAGTGACATATACAGACAGATTTCCCTGTGGTATAGATATCGACTATGAGTGACATATACAGATCTCCCTGTGGTATAGATATCGACTATGAGTGACATATACAGACAGATCTCCCTGTGGTATAGATATCGACTATGAGTGACATATACAGACAGATCTCCCAGTGGTATAGATATCGACTATGAGTGACATATACAGACAATCATATCAGAATCATATTATACATAAGATGTTTCCACCCCATTTGAGTAGGAACTTGTATGGTAAATCAGTGAACCAGTATAAGCAGTCTGTAGTTAGTCTTTTGAAGCAGGTATCTGTTGTCATGATTTAATTTGGATAAAATACATCGATTTTGTCAATGAAACATTATAAACAAAGGGAATGTTTTCACAGTAGAGAAGAAAACAATTTAGATCCTGATTAAAGCATCTTGGTATTATATTGTCAGATAAAAGACAATAAGATATTTGAAGGTAATAATGATATTTTTTTATTGTCCACTGAGACGAATATTTAATATGCAAAGTACATATATGTATATATATACACTCATAATATCACAGTTCTGTTGGGTATAGAACATACTGGTGAAAACCAGTACTTCTCATCAACAAATAGTACACTATAGCTCTCGGGAACACCAAATAATATTATTAAGAACTCTTTATTCATTTTCAGGTGGTACCACATGAAATTATTGCTTGTCCCATTTCATACATAAAATAAACAAACATTTCATACAAAAAAAAGTGGAATACATCAGTAACACTCACAAAAAATATACATAATTAAGGAGGTATGTCACCTTCATTACTGTACCTCTGATCCATGAGAGTAATTTCCATTTTTGATGTTTTCCATCTGTTAATCTATATATCAAAATTTATTATATACAATGTTTATTTCAATTATGTTTTCATTTTGAAATGATTTGTAAATTGCAATGATGTACTTTAGAATGGAAAGTTTTTTGTTCATCCTTGAAAAAGTTTTTCGTTACGAAATACATACTATTTGTCGGTGTCTTTTTCTTAATGAATAACTGTAACTATTATATTTCATTTAGATATTTTTTTCTTCATTTAAATTATATTTTTTCCTCAAACTTTCAAAGAAATGTTTGGTAATGTGGAGAATTTTTCTCTTACTGAACATATGAAGATGTATGATAACCTGGAGTTGAAAACTTCTCCAACAAGGTTCTACTGCTCCATGAAGGAACAGGAAAAAAGGAAATAGTTTTCTATAATTTTGGCCTTACATTTATCTCACTCATCCAATAATGTTTTATTAGAAACAACAGAAATGTCAACTCTCATTGTCATGGTAACTAGGACTCAAAAATGACAATATTTTAATCTCAAGTACACTGTACACGACTGTTAACTAAAATCTAAAACATTGTGTAATCTCACAACTAATTCAACCAACAAAAATACAAGAACAAAAACTTTTAAAATATCTTTGTTTCCTCTAGCCATACTTTACAGTTTCACTAACTGTTACCAAGTACTTTTTTTGTTATCTACAACAGGACGTATGAATTCACATTTCCTTTATATTCCTGATAAAAACTACAATGAAATATTTTTAGTAATAAAAAGTGAAGTCATATTTATCCTCATTATATTTCTCTAGTACATTGTATTTTAGGAGTAACAGTTATTTTTTTACTTTGCCTAAATAAATGAAAGCTATTATATTAATGTAAAAAGCATGTGTTAACATATAAAAACAGAACATTACAAAATGTGTATTCAAATGATATTACAAACGTTTATGAATTTTAAATGAAGATATTTTATTGTTAGTTTGAGGATTTTCTGGCTATGATTGTTCTAAAGTGTTGATAATGCTTATGGTTTAAAAAATGAAAAATAAAAGAAAAAAAATTGAAATTACTGAACACTTTTTCTGAACATCAAAAAAAGGTTTTTAAAAGATAAATTTTCCTCTTATATCTTGTTAAAATATACGTCATTAACATACACACAAACCTGTATAATCCGACACTCTTTTGGATACAACATATGGGTTAGATGAACCTGTCTAGTTTGAAACCAAGTGGAACACAATATAATTGTCAGATTAGAGATGTCATCAGATTACTCAAGTTTTATTTGTTAGATATCTGAAGATGTATGTTTACAGCAACATTTATTCAGTTGTCAGATTTGACAGGATGTCAGAATACACAGTTGTCAGATTTGACAGGGTATCAGGATACTCAGTTGTCAGATTTGACAGAATGTTGGAAAAGTCAATTAACATATAAGACAGGATATCAGAATACTCAGTTGTCGGATTAGACAGAATGTCGGAATACTCAGTTGTCGGATTAGACAGATTTCACCAGAACAAAATAACATATACACAAATATATGTTAAAATACTCTTATATTGATCAGTTGCTCTACGACATCCAACACATTCATACACACAGAACTAAAATTGATCAGACTCCGAGACGGGTATAAACAATGTAATAATTGTCACAATACTTCTGATCGATTGTCAAGGAGGACTTTACATTAAAATTTATTAAGAATTATTTGAGGTTATCACTTGCTTTTGGTTTTCAACTGAGTTACAAATCTCAGGAAATCAGCAGCATTATGATTTTGAACTGTTCTAGAGAACTGTCCTATTTTGAAAATACTTGTTTGTTTATACAGGGTTTTCAATAATAAAATAAGATAAAGAAAAGTATAATTAGTCACATTAATTACATGTCTAGTAATTGGTGTATTTGTTAGACTGTCTTTTGGCTAATTGTGTCTCATGACACAGTGTGTTACCATGTATGAGTGAGGAAAATAAAAATCTAGCACCTTTAATCTGAGAATCTTTACTTTATCCCATATTTTAATACTGACCAGTGTTTAAAACAAGCACTGGACAGTTATTTTAAATGTCATGGTTTAAATAAGATAAGATTTTTTTTTTTTGAAGATGAAGAATTATTATTGATTTTGTGATGTCTGAAGTTGTTAATTGTTTTTTTTTTACTGAGGTGATGTCTGAAGTTGTTAATTTTTTTACTGATAACAGATAAAGGCACTAGGATCAGCCAACATAAGTTAAACAATCACAATAACGAAATCAACCCACTGTTAAAAGTATTACTGTTAAATCAATACAGCCATGTAGAGGTACCATATTATTAGTGTTTATTAAAGGTCAAACAGGGTCCAGTTTATACAGGGTTTCATTGTATACAGGGTTCAGTTTATACAGGGTTTCATTGTATACAGGGTTCAGTTTATACAATGTTCACTGTTTACAGGGCTGAGTTTATACAGGGTTCACTGTTATACAGGGTTCAGTTTATACAATGTTCATTGTATACATGGTTCACTGTATACAGGGTTCATTGTATACAGGGTCCAGTTTATACAATGTTCACTGTTTACAGGGCTGAGTTTATACAGGGTTCACTGTATACAGTGTTCATTGTATACATGGTTCACTGTATACAGGGTTCATTGTATACAGGGTCCAGTTTATACAATGTTCACTGTTTACAGGGCTGAGTTTATACAGGGTTCAGTTTATACAATGTTCATTGTATACATGGTTCACTGTATACAGGGTTCATTGTATACAGGGTCCAGTTTATACAATGTTCACTGTTTACAGGGCTGAGTTTATACAGGGTTCACTGTATACAGGGTCCAGTTTATACAATGTTCACTGTTTACAGGGCTGAGTTTATACAGGGTTCACTGTATACAGGGTCCAGTTTATACAATGTTCACTGTTTACAGGGCTGAGTTTATACAGGGTTCACTGTATACAGGGTCCAGTTTACACAATGTTCACTGTTTACAGGGCTGAGTTTATACAGGGTTCACTGTATACAGTGTTCATTGTATACAGGGCCAAATTTATACAGGGTGCAGTTTATACAGAGTTCATTGTATACAGAATCAGGTTTATACAGGGTCCAGCTTATACAGATACTAGTTTCTACATTGTTAGTGGTATTAAGCATAAATAAGTTTTTGATTTTATTTTTAATTAAAGTTTAGCACTTAAGAACACAAAATAAACATTAAAATTTATTCTTCATGTTTGATATTTTTTCACTCGGTTAAAAGATCACAACCAAATTAGTCAGATGTATAATCACCTATCAAAAAAAAAAAAAAAAAAATCTTTTAATCTAATACCTGCAGATTTCATTTCCTCAAAAGGTAGCAAATACTGCTAGTAAGATTTGGTCTCTTGATATATTAAAAGAAATTTTAAGATTTCAGTCCAAATTGGCAAGCATGTTTTCAATTTTTGTTGGTAGATTGGAGTTTTAAAGAAGAGAAAATTCTTGATTACATACAATGTAGATTGAAGATATACAAACAATTTTTACACTTTTGACATACCTATATGTCTATTAAGATTGATTAATAGAAACCCGTTATCCAGAAACATTTCAAATGTCTACAACATAATCACATGGCTATCATGTAATTACTGGTATTTACAGAAGAAAATTAGGGAAATGTTGATTAGGGAAATGGTAATACACTTAATATTTTAGAGTAATACGGCTACGATATGATGGTTCTTACTAATTTCAACGTCTTATAAGATTTTGAAAAGTCCTTCAATAATTCCTTACATATTGGTATTTTCTCCCTTCTGAATCAGTTTTAATAGTTTGATATCTCGTCGGTTCACCAGAGACTACTGATTATAAAAGATTGACTTTTTGCTACTCATGGTTGTGTATACATGTGCCATGATACCAATAATCTATGCTAGTTTACATAAGTGATATATTTGCAATGTCATGATCACAATAATAAAATATTTCCCCCTGAGTAGGGCATCACCACATCAACATTTAAAAGCTGGGAATTTCTAACTACACACCTCACCTTAGAAATGTCCTTAGATTTAAACATCCACCAGGAAATATATTCCATTAATTAAACTTAAACACGATTTAAAACAAATACTGAGCATGTAGCATAAAACATTTCATGTGGATTTCAGCACCTCAAAGTCAAAAATTACCTCCCCTTGGTTGGTCATGGCAATGCGAATATGCTACCATGAATGACATTTCTATATGTGTAGCCTGGTAGACAAACTTATATACTAGTGAAGCTCTCTATTAGGAACTACCATACTGACCCACAATACTAATATAACTCAAGAACAATGAAATTTCAGCAGCATCAAAGTATTATTCAATCAGATTAGCTATATACATTTATGATAATGTCAGCATCCTGTACCTAATTCCTTTACACAACTTACTGAACTTTTAGTAGTAAGAAAGGATGACAGCTGTGTTTGCTCTTATCTATTTCTGCATGCTGATAAGTTCTGAATACAAAACAGAACAGATGGACATTTTTTTTATCAACCATATATACTTCAGATATTACAGAACAACACAACAAACGACCATACATCACTTTGCATAAATAAATATAAATTCATCAACATTTAATTATAAATGGTGGAAGTGGTGTGTCATGTATGATATAACCGCTGAGAGACACACTTGCTATCTCTCTCCCTTTCTGCAGCAGCAGTAGAAAAATATCTGTTGGTGTCTGTTGTGATCTCTACTTTCTGGGTGGCGGTTGATGTCTCTAATGCTGTTGATCATGACTGTTAAGTGTCCTCTTCGTGATGATAACGATGAGAATGTAAATGACTTTAAACACCGAACTTAATTCTCTGATAGAGAGTTGCTGCCAACTGCGGTCCATAGACGATGATATAGTTGATGATTTCAAACACCATCTTGATGTTCCAGACAGCTGTTCCTAAAGCAGTCCATAGATGACAGGGACGATGATATAGTAGATGATTTTAAATACTACCTTAATACTTCGCCTGACAGTTGCTCTCAAATCTAGTCCAGAGATGACATGGACGATGATATAGTAGATGATTTTAAATACTACCTTAATACTGTGCCTGACAGTCGCTCTCAAATCTAGTCCAGAGATGACAGGGACGATGATATAGTAGATGATTTTAATACTACCTTAATACTGTGCCCGACAGTCGCTCTCAAATCTAGTCCGGAGATGAGAGTGATGATGATACAGTAGATGATTTTAGACTCATCTACTGGGCAGATTCCTACATTTGATGATTAAGAGTACAAGAATAAAAGTCTTCTATTACTTGAAGACATCAGGACACCTCCTCTGTACTGAGTTCGTCTATGCGTTGTGACAGGTACTTTAGGTAGTCTAGTAGGAAGCCCGAGAGACCTTGTTCTACTGCTGACTGTGGGATCCAGCCCTGTGGAAAATAAAAATTAAGTTAAATTATAACCCTTTTTTTCCCTTCTTTTTGTTTTAAAAAACATTCTCCCGTTTTTGAAAATTCCTGCTATTGTCGACTTTATGTCAGCTAAAACCATTTCTTCTGAAAATACTTAGAAATAATGACTTTATACAGGTAATCTTTGAATAACACAAACAACATATCAGTACTTTCTTTTTGAGTAAATAACAAAATAAGTCATTCAGACCACCTAATCCTCCATCTCTGACTTTGAGTTATTCTATCATTAAATAAACAAAGGGACATAACTCTGTTTCTATAGTGTGACACTGATTTGACTGTAAAATAATCTGTCATCCCCAGCGGTCCACATACATTGTAGATAACAAGAGTATTTGATCATGATCCTGCATTGGTATTTTATTTTACTATGATCATTGGACAATGATCCTGCATTGTGAACTAAAGGACTTTGTATGTATTATGTCATAGGGCCTGATTTTAAATAAGAAATATTCTACCATCCCCAAAAACCTCCCTTCATAAAGCTACTGTAGAGGACACATATAGAATAAATGGGAATTTAGAGAGGGGAGGGGGGGGGGGGGGGGGGGGGGGGGGGGGGGGGGGGGCGGCACTCACATATACATACCCCTACCCCTCTCATCAATAAAATAGATATGTCCAGGTGTCCACCCCCTTTTCTAAAACACCTCTCGCCCAACATTACTAAATCTTATCTCACCCCAGTTTACTAAATCATCCCTCGCCCCTCCGGTACGAAAGCAGCCCGTCACCCGCCGTACGAAAGCCTCGCACCCCGCCGGTTACGAAAGCAGACCGCACCCCGCGGGACGAAAGCAGCCCGCACCCCGCCGGGACGAAAGCAGACCGCACCCCGCCGGACGAAAGCAGCCCGCACCCCGCCGGGACGAAAGCAGCCCGCACCCCGCCGGGACGAAAGCAGCCCGAACCCCGCCGGGACGAAAGCAGGACGGCACCCCGCCGGGACGAAAGCAGACCGCACCCGCCGGGACGAAAGCAGCCCGCACCCCGCCGGGACGAAAGCAGCCCGCACCCCGGCCGGGACGAAAGCAGCCGACCCCGCCGTGACGAAAGCAGACCGCACCCCGCCGGGACGAAAGCAGCCCCGCACCCCGCCGGGACGAAAGCGCCCGCACCCCGCCGGTACGAAAGCAGGCCCGCACCCCCGCCTGGACGAAAGCAGCCCGCACCCCGCCCGGACGAAACACCCGCACCCCCCGGTACGAAAGCACCCACCCCGCCGTGACTAAAGCAGCCCGCACCCCTCGTACTAAATCAGCCCTCACCCCTCCGGTACTAAATCAGTCCCTCACCCCGCGACTAAAACACCCGCACCCCCTTTACAAATCACCCTCACCCCTCCTTACAAATGCATCCCCCCCCTGTTACTAAAGCATCCCCACCCCCTTTACGAAATCAGCCCGCCACCCCCCTTACGAAAGTCAGCCCCACCCCTCCTTTACTAAATCATACCTCACCCCCCCTTTACTAAATCATCCCTCACCCCTCCTTTACTAAATCACCCCACCCCTCCTTACTAAATCATCCCTCACCCCTCCTTTATTAATCGATCCTCACCCCCTTTACTAAATCATCCCTACACCCCTCCGTTACTAAATCATACCTCACCCCCACTGACTAAAGCAACCTCACCCCTCCGTTTACAAACAACCTCACCCCTCCTTGACTAAGCGACCCACCCCCTCCTTTACAAAGCGTCCCTCACCCCCCTGCTACCACCCCCACCCCCCTTGTAAAGCGGACCCCACCGCCCTTTACAAAGTCAGCCCTCACCCCGCCGTAGAAAGCGACCTCACCCCTGCTACAAAGCATCCCTCACCCCTCCGGGACGAAATCACCGTCACCACC
The DNA here is from genome assembly GCF_902652985.1 of Pecten maximus. Taxonomy (NCBI): domain Eukaryota; kingdom Metazoa; phylum Mollusca; class Bivalvia; order Pectinida; family Pectinidae; genus Pecten; species Pecten maximus. The sequence continues at coordinate 51,146,201 of NC_047016.1, read as the reverse complement.
CTGACGAAATCAGCCCTCACCCCTCCTTACTAAACACCACACCCCTCCAGCGAAAGCAGCCCTCACCCCCCTGTACGAAAGCACCGCACCCGCCTTAGAAAGTCATCCCAACCCCTTGACGAAGATGCAGCCCTCACCCCCCGGACAAATCATCCGCTACCCCCCGGACGAAAGTCAGCCCGCACCCCTCCTACTAAAGACCGCACCCCGCGGGGACATAAGCAGCCCACCCCCGGACAAAGACCGCACCCCCGGAGAATAGCACCCCTCACCCCTCCTTTACTAAATCACCCCCACCCCTTTATTAAATCACCCCTCACCCCTCTTTACTAAATCATCCCTCACCCCTCTTTACTAAATCATCCCTCACCCCTCTTTACTAAATCGTACCTCACCCCTCCTTTATTAAATCACCCCTCACCCCTCTTTACTAAATCACCCCTCACCCCTCCTTTATTAAATCACCCCTCACCCCTCTTTACTAAATCATCCCTCACCCCTCTTTACTAAATCATCCCTCACCCCTCTTTACTAAATCATCCCTCACCCCTCTTTACTAAATCGACCCTCACCCCTCTTTACTAAATCATCCCTCACCCCTCCTTTACTAAATCATCCCTCACCCCTCCTTTACTAAATCATCCCTCACCCCACTTTACTGAATGTTCCTCACCCCTCTTACTAAATCATCCCTCACCCCTCTTTACTAAATCGTCCCTCACCCCTCTTTACTAAATCATCCCTCACCCCTCTTTACTAAATCATCCCTCACCCCTCTTTACTAAATCATCCCTCACCCCTCTTTACTAAATCATCCCTCACCCCTCCTTTACTAAATCATCCCTCACCCCTCCTTTACTAAATCATCCCTCACCCCACTTTACTGAATTGTTCCTCACCCCTCTTTACTAAATCATCCCTCACCCCTCTTTACTAAATCGTCCCTCACCCCTCTTTACTAAATCATCCCTCACCCCTCTTTACTAAATCGTACCTCACCCCAGTTTACTGAATTGTTCCTCACCCCTCTTTACTAAATCATCCCTCACCCCTCTTTACTAAATCATCCCTCACCCCTCTTTACTAAATCATCCCTCACCCCTCTTTACTAAATCTTACCTCACCCCTCTTTACTAAATCGTACCTCACCCTTCTTTACTAAATCGTACCTCACCCCTCTTTACTAAATCGTCCCTCACCCCTCTTAACTAAATCGGCCCTCACCCATCCTTTACTAAATCACCCCTCTTTACTAAATCGTCCCCGTTAACTAAATCATCCCTCACCCCTCTTTACTAAATCGTCCCCGTTTACTAAATCGTACATCACCCCTCTTTACTAAATCATCCCTCACCCCTCCTTTACTAAATCATCCCTCACCCCTCCTTTACTAAATCATCCCTCACCCCTCTTTACTAAATCCCCTCACCCCTCCTTTACTAAATCATCCCTCACCCCACTTTACTGAATTGTTCCTCACCCCTCTTTACTAAATCATACCTCACCCCCTTTACTAAATCATCCCTCACCCCTCCTTTACTAAATCATACCTCACCCCTCTTTACTAAATCACCCCACCCCTCCTTTACGAAATAGCCATCACCCCGTACGAATGCATCCCTCACCCCTCTTACTAAATCGCCCCTCACCCCGGGCTTTATAATCACCTCACCCCCTGTACTAAATCAGACAGCACCCCTGACTAAAAGTACCTCACCCCGCCGGTACTAAATGCACCCCACCCCGCGGACTAAATCATGACCGCAACCCCCGGTACAAATGCGCCCGTCACCCCCTGTACGAAAGCAGCCCGCACCCCGCTGGGACGAAAGCAGACAGCCACCACCACGGGACGAAAGCATGACCGCACCCCGCGGGACGAAATCAGCCCTCACCACGCCTTACTGAAAGCATTACATCAACCCCTCTTGACTAAATTCATACCTCACCACCCTCTTCACTGACCTCATCCCTCACCCCTCTTTACTAAATCATACCTCACCCCTCCTTTACTAAATCATACCTCACCCCTCCTTTACTAAATCATACCCTCACCCTTCCTTTACTAAATCATACCTCACCCCTCCTTTACTAAATCGCCCCTCATCCCACTTTACTAAATCATACATCACCCCTCCTTTACTAAATCATACATCACCCCTCTTTACTAAATCATACATCACCCCTCTTTACTAAATCGTACCTCACCCCTCTTTACTAATTATGGGGTATATTCAGGCAGTCGAAAGTGACAGAACACACACAAATGTACATGTTAGGGGCTACATTGGCCACTCCCTCTATCAGGCAGAGAAACGGATGTTGATCACTACGTTAATTTTATCCTATAAATATCACGAAGTAAGGAGTGGTATTATTTATCCCCTATTCCAGAACGGAAAGGTAATACACACAATAAAAAGAGATTTTCAACCAAGGAAATTTTAACTCAAGTACTCTGAAGTGTTGAGCTCTATGTTAACTATATCCTCTACATATTATGATTAAGGAGTGGTATATCAATTATTAATCCCCTATTCTAGAATAGGAGGGTAAAACACAGAAACAGAGAGTTTAATTTAAGGAGATTTTAACTCAATAAGTACATTGAAGTGTACAGAAACTATTATCACTTCTGAAGCACAAAATTTGTATCCTTGTTTGACAAATTTAACATGGATTAAAATATCAGCTAAATATACCATGAACCCAACAAAACAACAATATATCTACCGGGTACCTTAATTAGGCCAAATTAAGAAATTTTAACTTATGTGTATATTAATTAATGAATTAATTATTGACATATTGTCCATTTAGTAACATTTAGTAATCAATTTTTGGTAAGCTGAAAACACTAAGTTATTTTTATCAATGGAATATAAACACTGATGTTTCTATTGATTAAACATTAATTAACATTACTATTTTTTTATTATTACCTTCAAGCTTGAATTTAAAAACCAGGTGAGAAGACTTTTGCTGGGATCTTCTGGAGAGACTTGTAGTATGATACCTCCGGGACCATTCTCTCCTCTGTCAAAGCAGAACAGACATTGAGGATGATTAATAAAAGAGGCAAAATAGGCCTGTAGCCCTTCGAGGAAAACAATCAAATTTTCAGTTCATGTTAGGAATTGATTGCCATTTCATAATTGATATTAAAGTATCAGCCACAATACGTCATCGTCATTTTTGCAGAATCATCAATTTTAAAATAAGTTAACAGTTAACATTCACAAATGTATGCCCTCCCTAAATTAACACTAGATTTTGATACTAGTAGAGGGGGCTGATTTGGGAATTAATATGGCTGATTTGGGAATTAATATATAGTAAGTCATAAATGGTCATTTTTTTATCATCTTAAATTTATTTAGTTTTCCATTTTGGATTGTCGAACAGAAAAATGTTTTTAAAACCCTTTCCAATTATAATTTCACTTACATAATCAATAGATATAAGCTTAAATTTGTGTCATATCCATAGCCTCAGTGTCACTTTATACTCTACAGGATCTACCAACACTTCAGTGGATTAATTAATTTTGAAATTCCCACAACAGTTACAGGATACATAATTAGATCCAGTTTTTGTAATTAATAAATTTTCAATATTTAAGGAACCCCACTTAACACATACAGTTAGATAATATTTATATAAACATTCAGAGGAACCCATCTGAACCTATGAAGAGTATACTAATGGACTAAAGGGTTGTTTGGTTTCCTGGAAACAGACGGAACAGAAAACTGGTGGATGTGTTCGTCGGTCTGCCGAAACGTCTCGTACCTGACATATTTTTTCTGAGGGGGCATGTCTGGGTAAGTTGTTCCACAAGCACAGCTGAGGTAGACACCGCCCCGTACGCCCCAACATCGGACGTTGACAAAGTCACGAGAGGTAACCAAACCTCCCGCAGCCTCCGCAGCAATGTTGTAACTGATCTCTGTATTGTCATCTATTGTCTCCAGTGTCTGTAATGATACATAAACAAAACAATAGAATTTACATCAATTATATTAAATAATGAAGCTTCACAGACAATACAAATCATACCAAGAACCAATCACTAATGTAAATCTTTTTATAGTAACAGTTACCTAAGTTTTGACACCAGGTAGTTGAAATGCGAGCTTGTCGGGCAAATGTATGAAGTTTCAGTTTGTTTATTTACTTAGTTTTATTGGCCTATGAAAAGCTAGGGGTTGGGTCTCCTTGTATAGTTGGTGACTACCTCACTGAACAGAATACGGGAGGCCTGTCAAATGTCATTCAGAGCAATTAGGGTAAAGTGTCTTGCCCAGGGACCCACTACGACATCACAGACTGGCCCATTACTCAGCTTCACGAGTAACACAATCCAACATGGGTAGAGAGTGTTGAACCCCATACTTCGGATCTTCACCCTGAGGTTACGAGGCCAGTGCTCTTAATTTACTGAGCTATTGCACCCCCCTAAAGTTTCAGGACAATCAGGCTATTAACAAGAGATCCCAGAGGGATCTTGGCGCCCACCATTGAATGATCTTCATAGGTTCCATGTCAGATTGATCTTTTCTCCCCTCCTCTTACTAATCTGTATAAATTGAGAAATATCCTTTCAGTGCTTTTTAAACAAGGGACTACTTATATATGAAATTTGAGATTTAGCGATAATGTTTGTCTGTCGACAATGTTTTCAGATTAGTCCAAAAATGCAATACGACGGACCAAGGAGAACCTACATATGAAAATTGAGAAAGATCCCTTCAGTACTTTCTCAGAAATAGCGATAACAAACTTCAGTTGTCAAAATCCAAGATGGCTGCCTGTCGGCCATGTTGTTTTCCGATTGGTCTCAAAATGCAATATGCATAACTAGGCACCAAGGGGAACATACATATGACATTTGAGAAAGATCCCTTCAGTACTTCCTCAGAAATAGCGATAACAAACTTCAATTGTCAAAATCCAAGATGGCTGCCTGTTGGCCATGTTGTTTTCCGATTGGTCTCAAAATGCAATATGCATAACTAGGCACCAAGGGGAACCTACATATGAAATTTGAGAAAGATCCCTTCAGTGCTTTCTCAGAAATAGCGATAACAAACTTCAATAGTCAAAATCCAAGATGGCTGCCTGTCGGCCATGTTGTTTTCCGATTGGTCTCAAAATGCAATATGCATAACTAGGCACCAAGGGGAACCTACATTTGAAATTTGAGAAAGTTCCCTTCAGTACCTTCTCAGAAATAGCGATAACATTCTTCAGTTGTCAAAATCCAAGATGGCTGCCTGTCGGCCATGTTGTTTTCCGATTGGTCTCAAAACGCAATATGCATAACTAGGCACCAAGGGGAACATACATATGAAATTTGAGAAAGATCCCTTCAGTGCTTTCTCAGTAATAGCGATAACAAACTTCAATTGTCAGAATCCAAGATGGCTGCCTGTCGGCCATGTTGTTTTCCGATTGGTCTCAAAATGCAATATGCATAACTAGGCACCAAGGGGAACCTACATTTGAAATTTAAGAAAGTTCCCTTCAGTACCTTCTTAGAAATAGCGATAACATTCTTTAGTTGTCAAAATCCAAGATGGCTGCCTGTCGGCCATGTTGTTTTATGATTGGTCTCAAAATGCAATATGCATAACTAGGCACCAAGGGGAACATACATATGAAATTTGAGAAAGATCCCTTCAGTGCTTTCTCAGTAATAGCGATAACAAACTTCAATTGTCAAAATCCAAGATGGCTGCCTGTCGGCCATGTTGTTTTCCAATTGGTCTCAAAATGCAATATGCATAACTAGGCACCAAGGGGAACATACATATGAAATTTGAGAAAGATCCCTTCAGTACTTTCTGAGGATTAGCGATAACAAGAATTGTTTACGGACGGACGGAAGGAGGGACGGACGGAGGGAGGGACAGACGGAGGGAGGGACGGACGGAGGGACGGACGGATGGACGACGGACCACGGACGCAGAGAGATTTGAATAGCCCACCATCTGATGATGGTGGGCTAATAAAGTCGCTAGGGGAAGGACATCCAAAATATATCTATTTATAGTAACAGTGACCTCAGTTTGACCCCAGGACATTCAAAATATATCTATTTATAGTAACAGTGACCTCAGTTTGACCCCAGGACATCCAAAATATATCTATTTATAGTAAAGGTGACCTCAGTTTGACCCCAGGACATTCAAAATATATCTTTTTATAGTAACAATGACCTCAGTTTGACCCCAGGTAGTTGAAATGTGAACTCGTACAAGAGATGATGATTGTGAGTAAGTGTACAAAGTTACAGAACAATCAGACAATTAATGAAGTCAGTAGAGCAAGGACATCCAAAATATATCTATTTATAGTAAGTGACCTCACTTTGACCCCATGAAAGGTATCTATAATATATATGATATATTTCAGTCAATAAATCTTTCCACTTAAATGACTACATTATAGCCAAATCCAATAAGACACAACCTCACATATTAAATAAAGGTAGACTTTTAAAACTCCAACTGTATTTCACTTACAAGTTATTCATACACTAAGCTTGCAGACTGACACCCTGTATATGACCAAAGATTCATACCCCTGTTGTCTGGTAGACTGACTCCCTATATACGACCACAGATTCATACCCCTGTTGTCTGACAGACTGACTCCCTATATACGACCACAGATTCATACCCCTGTTGTCTGACAGACTGACACCCTATATTAGATCACAGATTCATACCCCTGTTGTCTGGTAGACTGACCCCCTGTATTGGACCACAGATTCATACCCCTGTTGTCTGGTAGACTGATACCTACCCTACACTCCACTAGCGTGGGGTTCCACTGCGGCGAGTTGTTCGTTCCATAGGCTAGTTCTTCCCATATCCTTTTAGGGTCCATATTAACTAATGCCTGCATTGATCAAATGAAAATATGATTGATATATAATAATACATTAATACCACATATATACATATTCTAACAATTGAGTCCAAATGGAAACCGGGCAACAAGTCCATGTATCAAGCTCTGTATTACAAGTAAAAATTCCACAATTTTGATAATGATACAATTGCATGTCATTGTCACTTCTTTATGAGCAAACTAGCCGATGAGATGGCTGTTCATGGCCGGTGAGATGGCTGTTCATGGCCTGTAAACGACATTGGTCATCTGACATCATAGTTGTTCACAGTAACCATATGAACAGTGACATTAACCAATCAAAATAGCTATTCCACAAAAAAGGATGACTCCTGACACTGTACAGCTGTAGAAAATGTAAATATAAGGGTCAAACTGCAAAGCCGTGTGATTTATATTGACCATCAATGCCATACCAATTTATTGAAATAATCAAATATATACCTGTAGTCGGAATATTTTCCTTTTGTATTGTTTGAAGAATTGGCTGTGTACAATTCCAGTTTCCAGACTGTCTCCTGCCTGGAATTTCCAGCCCTCTTCCATCTTCATCAGGTCTAACGTAACATCCATTGCCTCCTGTGCCTGTCTCACAAAGTCCTGCTCCTAGAAATGAGAAAAACAATTGGTTCATAGAGATGGTCATGACAAAATACTCAAAGCATCCACAAAAAGCTGTTAATTAAATTTTTTTTTTCCAAAATAGAGAAGGCTTGCATTTTTTTTTATAAAGTATGTAAAGTATATTCATCTATTTTTTAAAAATACCTTTTTTTTTTATACATTTTTGTGAAAAAGTGTAATTTTTTAGTCCATTTCAGCAATGAAGATATGCATTGTCCTTTAGATGAAACAATTATTCATCAACCTGGAACTCACTGACTCGCCGACATGGGATAAGCAATATTATCTTTTTTCTGAACTCGGATGTACACTTTAATGTTACTCTAGGTGGCATCATGTTTGTTAACTACCCCTGAAAGTTGGTAATTTTTTATGATATATATATAAAGTATAGTATACACCATACTTCTATGTAATAGGAATGCCCTAAAGTTATGGTGTAAGAATTGTACCTGCTGCACCATTGCATGATTGTAAGAGGCGACTAAATTTGGGAACTTATTTTTTCTCTTCTTTCTAAACAACTTTATTCTTCCTAATGTCTCCCTTTGACACTGCCTCACTTAAGGCTTTTAGTTGAGTGTTCGACCCTGTGGGGAAGGCTTTGAGTTCTGTCCCCTGGCCGAGACATACCAGAGTATATAAAATGGTAGTTGCTACCTCTGTTTAACGTTCAGCATTTTGGGGAGTGGGACGACTGGTTCACCCATCGACAGTATAATGTGACCACGTGGGGTGTCCTGCTGGATGTCAATGGCAGTATGTTTCAGTGAGATAGCACTATAAAGTTGACAAATGTGTTATGGCAGTCTCCTAAGTCATACACACATACACTAAAAGCATGCATCTTGCATACGGGGGAGGCCATCCTTAAAAGACCAAAGCTGTTGAAAGAAAATATTCTGCCTACATTTGGGCTTGAACTACACATCTCTCGCTCTTTTAGCAGACATCCTACCACTAGGCTAAAGGGCATTTTCTGCTAGCCTGAGCTAGCAGGCTAATCTATACTCCCATCATCCTACCACTAAGCTAAAGGGAAATTCCCACAAGCCTGAGCTGGTAAGGTGACCTATACTCCCCACATCCTACCACTAAGCTAAAGGGAAATTCCCACAAGCCTGAGCTGGTAAGGTGACCTATACTCCCCACATCCTACCACTAAGCTAAAGGGAAATTCCCACAAGCCTGAGCTGGTAAGGTGACCTATACTCTTCACATTTATATCAACATATCTCACCACCACCAAGGTTGCCTTGGAAGACAAACACAACCCAAGTTCTTTAGCCACTCAATCTCTTACACTGAGTGGTCAAATCTGTAGTAGGAAGGAGTAATGAAAACAATCATCCCCATACTGCTGGGCTAAAACTACTACAATCTTTAGCTTTCCATTAGCAGTCAATCCCACCACTAAAAACTAAAGGAACATTCCCATTATAGTCTGAGCTACACAAAGATTTTTACTTTCCCACTGCTTCAAATTTTCAGGATTGACAAAATGGATGGATTTTTTTTCATTAAGATGAAAAAATTTACAGCAATTTTCTCTAATGATATTACTTCAAGTACCCGGTAATCAACATTTTTCAATTTTAATTTTTTGCAAAAAACTGATGAAAAGCAGAACACCTTTAAAATAATGACTGTAACAGTATAAAGGAAATTCCACCATTAAGTACGATTTCACCGAGTACAGCCATTGACACTTTCTGTTGTTTTATTTTGGTTTTCCAGGTGACTTAAAAAATTTTCATTTTCTTTTTGTCAAAAGTAAAGATCTAGTTCTTTGTCAATGTTGAATGTCCTTTACCACCATTTATGCAACCTTCATATTTCTAATAGCTTCTGTAATTACACTACTCTTAAAGAAATCTGTACCAGGAAGTCAAAAATGTGAGAATGAATGCTTAATGTGTGTAATATATATCACTACAGCCGGTAGGTGTAGTCATACCGTATTTAATATAGTAATCACCAAACTTATATATATCACTACAGCTGGTAGGTATAGTCGTACCGTATTTAATATAGTAATCACCAAACTTATATATATCACTACAGCTGGTAGGTATAGTCGTACCGTATTTAATATAGTAATCACCAAACTTATATATATCACTAAAGCAGGTAGGTATAGTTGTACCGTATTTAATATAGTAATCACCAAACTTATATATATCACTAAAGCAGGTAGGTATAGTTGTACCGTATTTAATATAGTAATCACCAAACTAATATATAACACTACAGTAGGCAGGATAGTCGTACCGTATTTAATATAGTAATTACGAAACTTATATAATATATCACTAAAGCAGGTAGGTATATAGTCATACCGTATTTAATATAGTAATCACCAAACTTATATATATCACTAAAGCAGGTAGGTATAGTTGTACCGTATTTAATATAGTAATCACCAAACTTATATATATCACTAAAGCAGGTAGGTATAGTTGTACCGTATTTAATATAGTAATCACCCAAACTAATATATAACACTACAGTAGGCAGGATAGTCGTACCGTATTTAATATAGTAATCACCAAACTTATATATATCACTAAAGCAGGTAGGTATAGTTGTACCGTATTTAATATAGTAATCACCAAACTTATATATAACACTACAGTAGGTAGCTATAGTCGTACCGTATTTAATACAGTAATCACCTAATGTTGTGTTGTTATGTCTACGATATTGTAATGCTCGCAGATATTGTAAGAGGTGGATTATATAGATGAAATACGACAAAACTTTCGACACTTGTCAGAGTTGGATTGATCAACCCAGGGTATATCTCCTAAAGGCCTTTCGACCTCTATGTATCTGTCACAGTACACATGTTAAACCCCGTAACCATGACTATCTCCTTCTCTACTATGTACTAAATAAACAAATTCCCTCAAAGAAATAACTTTTTGGCCTTTCAGTAGTGAAATTAAAATCACTTGTCTACTCACGATCAGTGACATGTACAATGGTAATACTGCTAAGGTGAAAGGGCTTCAACACAGACAGCAGGAAGTAGAATGTTAAACTAAAGTATTAATTGTTTCAATTTAATGTTTGTTATTCTAAGCTGACCATAAACTGTGAACTTCAAGCAATAAAAGCATCTACAATAATATATATCATGTTCATTTTGAGAATGTCAGCTTCATAAATTTCTGTTCAAAAGATTACAATTAATTTTCCATTGTTTGTACGCAGATTGCAGCTTTCTGTTTTATGAGATTTTTTTCCATACCACTGTTAAAAAAATTCCGAGAATGGCACGAAAAATGTGACGTCACAATACGACAATTGACGTTGTGTATTGATTTGAGAAAAAGAATCCCATATAAAACCAGTAAAATCGTACATAAAACATGTTTTAAATTAGAAAATTATTTTCAAAAGTTAATTATAAGCGTTGATGTCAATTAATTTTTAGTTTCATCAGGGTATGAAAAAAAAATTGTTTGCAAACTTCTGTAAGAATCCACTACACGGATTCATACAGTTTGCAAACAAATGTTTTTTCATACCCCGAGGAAACAAAAAAAAATGACATCAATGCTTTATTAAAAAAATTATTATCACTAAAAAAACCCCATAAAAAACTACCATTTAAAGTTACAAATAAACAACATTCTTGATACTCTGGTCTTTCAGTAACTCATTTCACATTTACATAAAAAATAACAAGAGGACAATTCAGCATACTTGTTTGTAATGTATATACACACGAGGGGTCAAAGTAGTCTTTATAAAGCCTGAACTTTAATTTTACACAACTGTGTACAGAAGATTATAATCTGACTCTATTTCGATTTACGCCTCTTCAGGACACACGTTTATTTGTCTCTGGGCAACCTGATCCATTAGTGCTCCAAATAACTAACAGAAATTACACTTACTGACGCGAAAGATCACACGCTGCAGGCTGTCCATCAATATGTGTTTGGAGTATATAAACCAAGTAATGAAGTTGTTGATTAAATATTGATAAACAAATCACATAGCTATGATTACCTTCAATAAAGTCAAAATGAGATAAAGTCAAAATAATTAGCAATCAACCGAATCACGCGATGTCTGGGTGATGATATAATGAAATATATGCTGGCCACTTTAATAACGCCTACCGATGACTGGGTGTCTATAAAAGAGTCCCTACTACACATTATAAGATTATTCAATTCAACAAACCTTTTGACCTATGAAAGGTGGTGTATGTTGAAATACCCACCAATCTATAGATATATTGATTTGTATGTCACACAAGATCAGGTACCTGTAGCCAGTGGTTTCAATAATATATACCATTGTTTGGGACGGCTCATTTGAGGACCCCTATGGTTGTTGGGTAAATATATATATATATACTAATCAGTAAAATACTATTGATATATGAATGCAATTCCATCTTTCATTTAAAGCCTTTTGAATAATTCAAACACTTCATAAATTTTCTACATGATTGAAGCAAATGGACCGTGACCCACGTAAGTGTCACTAACTTTGTCATCTTACTTAAGTGCATGTATTACTCAAAGTTATAAAAAACAATTTCAAAAATTTATCCAAAGATCATATAAAAGTTTGATCTTTTTATCAGTTTTATCAATGTTACACTTTTATTGTTTGATGTTGCTTATTTTGTGTTGTCAGCTTTAACAGTTCTGAGAATATCAACAATACAAGTATTAACAATTACGAAGATTTATTTATTTTTCTAGATTAAGTCTTTTTAAGCTGTCAATGCTTTACATAACTGACTCCAGATCAATTTAAAAACACAGCAGGGTTTAAAAATCTACTATTTACAAAAATCGATAATTTGGAAAAGTTGATGGTTATTAAAATGGTCATTGAAAGTTAAGACACGATTATTTCACAACATATATTCCATATACGTATATATGAATAATGGTAGGCTCGAGATTAATAGAATCTGACATGGGCATGTTTCATGGACAGAGATACCTTTATCAGAGTGTAAGAGTTTGGCTGGCTGACCTAAACTAGTACTCTTACATGAGCGTTGAGATGTTTGATTATTTTTCTCAGATACTGTACATCAAATAGTAAAAATAATCGTAAGGTGTTGTGAATCTTTTTCATCATGTCATCATGAAAATATGCATCAAAATTGATGACGTTAGCAAGTTGCGACATGGTTAATTGCGCAACATAAAATGATGATTTTACGCTATTGTGAGTTGCGTCATAGCGTGTGCCAGCTGTCTTCCTTTACCACGTGTGAAATTGATTTATCCCATCCCTACCACTGGATCACCCTGTCAAGTATTGGAGAAACCCCGATTTATCCCATCCCTACCACTGGATCACCCTGTCAAGTATTGGAGAAACCCCAATTTATCCCATCCCTACCACTGGATCACCCTGTCAAGTATTGGAGAAACCCCGATTTATCCCATCCCTACCACTGGATCACCCTGTCAAGTATTGGAGTAACCCCGATTTATCCCATCCCTACCACTGGATCACCCTGTCAAGTATTGGAGAAACCCCGATTTATCCCATCCCTACCACTGGATCACCCTGTCAAGTATTGGAGAAACCCCGGTACTTGGTCCTCATATTAAAGTATATTTGCTTTGAAAATACCGAGTGACAAGTATAAAGACAAGATTTCAGACATTCCTTGTACATTTCCTTACCTGGAGAGTTTTGGTCTGGAAATACTTTATATATATATCTCAAACATGAAATGGATGTCAAGAGATTTAGGGCATTGTATATAAACATATGTTTATGAAACGTTTTTACAAATTTTGATAAAGATAAATAAGATATTTACACTGCTACAGAGAAAGCATATTCCAGTAAAGTGGCGTCTAAACGTGTTTGAGATCAGGAATAAGCACTTTGTGATAAGGTGAAAAGACAGCTTGAGTGGAGAATGTTACAAATATTTACTGAGTGAAGAATATATATAGTGTTTTAGTAAAAACTAGTACTACAACTGAGGAATTGGACAATCTGATACGCACAGAAACAGGGGAAAGGTTGCTAGGACTCAATTTACTTATATGTTATAATTAAATACTGCAGTGGAGGGGCAAATTTAATTCCCAGTGGAACATATCTTTGATTATGATAAATATAAGAGGCCCATGGGCCTTGACAGTAACCTGAGTTTTGATAATTTTAGCATATTTGACCCCTGTGACCTTGAATTAAAGTCCAGGTCATTTATTTGAACAGTCTTTATAACCTTTACCCAAGAATGCTACACACCCAATGTCAGGGTCGCTGCTCCTCTTGGTAATCAAGAACTTGTTTAAAAGATTTTCGCATATTTGACTCCTTTGACCTTGAATGAAGGTCAAGGTCATCCATTTGAACAACATTGGTAGCCCTTCTTCCCAGCATACTAGTCTACAGACCCAATATCAAGTCCCTTGGCCTCTTGGTTATTGAGAAGTCGTTTAAAGAATTCAGCCTGTTCGACCCCTGGGACCTTGAATGTAGGTCAAAGTCATTCATTTGAACAAACTTGGTAGCCCTTCACTTCCACATACTACAGACCCAATATCAAGTCCCTATAGGCCTTTTGGTTATTGAGAAGAAGTCGTTTAAAGATTTAGACCTATTTGACCTCTGTGATCTTGAATGTCAGTCTAGGATATTCATTTGAAAAAACTTCACCCAAGCATGGTGCAGACCCAATATCAATTCCATAGGCCTCTTGGTTATTGAGAAGAAGTTGTTTAAAGATTTTAGCCTATTTGACTTCAATGACCTTGAATGTAGGGCAAGGTCATTTATTTGAACATCTTGGTAGACCTTCATTTCAGCATGCTACAGACCCAATATCAGGGTAAAGCCTATTTGACTTCTATGACCTTGAATGTAATGTAGGGCAAGGTCATTTATTTGAACATCTTGGTACACCTTCATTTCAGCATGCTACAGACCCAATATCAAGTCTCTGGGCCTGTAGGTTATTGAGAAGAAGTTGAAAATGTACAATGTTAATGCCGGACGCCGCTGGACAAAAGGCGATTGCAATAGGTCAACTGAGACTTCGTTTCAGGTGATCTAAAGATACAAAAGTCAAGAATATTTTAGGGTTCATAAATTTAAAGTATTCCAACCAGGGATGAAAAACTTTAAGACTAATTAATGGTTTTGGATTGTGGCATTTTGATTGTCTACAGAAAACAAACAGGTAGACATAAAATTGTCTCGACCCTTAAATTTGCAGATAATCACAATATATTCTCCCAATAACTCTGCCATAGACCTCTCCAAATACTGACTGGGAAGAACTGGGAAGGTGCTTTCCACAGAAGACAAGTGATGGAAGACACTCTGGAGTGTAGAGGAAGGATGGATAGAGAGAAGCCGTGAGCGGAGACAGAATGTAACCACATACCCGGGCCCCCAGTATACTAGTCACGGACGACTGACTTGCCTGCCTACTGTGACCACGACGTGGCGTCTGGTACCCATGGTGGTGTTCCCCCTCGTCATCAGAACCTGCAATGGAAGATAACGACATACATTACTCAACACAATAACACTTTCTGTGACAAGTCCTTTGTTTAATATTACATTTCAATTCAATAGACATCCTCAGTATTAACTATTTTTACTAAACCAATGTTTATAGAACAATTTTCATATAAGAACAAAATATTCCTTTATATATATATTCCTAATATCATGTCATTTCATATCACAAGTTGGATAATAACATGTTTTTTTTTTCTAAAACACAATTTCCTCAATAAACCACAAACCTGTGATGAAAATAATAATTTCTTTTTATATAATACTGTTTAATATCACATATTGGATAATATGTTTTTCTTTAATTTTGTCTGTGAATTGGATGTATTTCTTAGAGTGAATATTATTTTAAATTGTGTGTGATTTGACATATTAACTCACACCATATGTTCATATGCTAGACTATATAATATACAGACTAATATACAGTTGCTATATATTAAGTTAAGTCACCTTGACAGTCTATTAAATTTGTATGATGTAAAGCAAATAACCCAGACAGCTGTGGAAGACCTGTCAACATTGACCTTAACACTTTTGCTATGTTTATGTTGTATTTAACATTAGACTTCAAAAACAATTTTCATCTACATGTATACAACCTTTAAGAAAATACTATAAATGGCTAATTTCACATTGAAATCCTGCAATGTTAATGTCACATTTTATCTAACAATTGGAATGACATTAAAGAATTTTGGGGTCTACTATACATCCTCGCAACATCTATGTTATATACAGCGAGATATATAGTGTTCATGGATGATTGGACAACTGATGGATGCTTTTATAGTGTAAACACACTGAAATGTCAATTTCTGGATATGTATAAATGATACCCGGTCACATTATGGCCTCACCAGTCCTTAGCACCAACAGGACCATTTTTCACTTTTGCAGTCCATTCCTTTACAAAATATTTTAAGGATGGACAAGTCACTTATAGTGACTTCATTTAATTTCTGGTGGGTCAATTGACAAAAACTTTCAAGTCCTTTATTGATTTGAATGTCCCTCAAGATTTAGGCCCGATACATTGCATTTAGTTTTCAAATTGATGAACTGGTTGGTCCGCATATCTGTCCAGGCCCTTATTTTATCTATGTCGGGGGATAACCCATACCTTTCCTCGCTTATGTACATCAACCCTAAAAGGCCAAATGCAAGGTTTTGCCAAGTTAGGAATTAAGAAAGAAGGTAGGTCTATTTAGATTAAAGATATGGTTTCCTTACATGTTCCCAAGCAGGGAACACTGAATATTAAGTAATCCCTAAATTCAGAAGGAATTATAGTTACCACATTTGTTACCAAGTTGAACATGCAGGGGGTATTTAACAGACAGAATCTCATTAGTTGTCAACCTGCTAGATTATATATTGTATAAAATTGATCATCAAATGTCAACAAACTATTTATACAGCAATGAATTAAGTAATCCCTGAATTCGGCAGGAATTAAGTTTGTAGGGGGGGTATGTAACAGAATGATTCTCAACAGCTGTAGATCATCTAGGTTACACATTGTATAAAACTGTTCATCAAACGTCAATAGCATAATCTACCTATCAAGAATAATTTCTTGAATTGAAAGTCCAGATTATATTTTTAACCAACACAAAGTATATATACGTTTATAAACAGTTCTGTAAAGATAAATTAAAATTTTAATCCTCTCAATTGTATGTTTGATAACAGACTGGATGGAATGAATTAAGTCGGACAAAAATGACCTGTCACGTTGACCTTTTCGTGGAATATTCAAAGTAGGCGATTCTGTTTTTGGGTATATATACAACCTGTCAACTGATATTTTGGTGCGTTAAGTACATAACGCACGTGTACACATTGTGGAGTAAACACATGGTTATGTAGTCTGACCAGAATGACCTGTCACATTGACCTTTTCGTGGAATATTCAAAGTATGCGACCATGTTTGTGGGTATATCAGCCTGTAAATTGATGTTTAAGTGAATAGAGTACATAATTAAGGCACGTGTACCTTAGAGTAACTTGGCCGATTTTGGGCGACAAAAAACAAGCAGTGAAAAAGCCTTATAAAAATATCCAATATCATTCTATTCTTGCGGCGTCTGGTCTCTGTCACACAACCAATGTGCCTATGCATACAGGTAAAATGATTTTTTTTTTAATAAAATGCTGATGTTAAACAGTATATATTAAATAACACTAGAAGTTCAGCTTGTCACATGTATTAATATATTTTGATTATCAAAATTTCAGAACCTAACGTTTCTCGGTTGTTGGGGGTACCTTGTTATCTGATATTGTTAATAGTTTAGTTACATATTCAAGTTCCCAGAAAGATGACTGAATGTAGAATTACAAAAAAAAAATCAAATTTAAACAAGAGTACTGCAGGGCAGAACTAAATACGCCTGTTGATTGTCATATATTGTTATATTTTGTATATAAATTTGGATAACCTTAACAACGATGTACCATAATACTCCCGTTAAATTTGAGTTGCTTTAAAAACACAAACAAAGAACGTATACACTGCCACATGTAAAACAGCAGGCAAACAAAAATTGTGTCATAATGGGAAAAATACCCTATATTGGAATCGAACCTGTGACACTGTCACCAGTACTTCAGTAACGTACCACCTAGCCCGCGACTGATTCATTGTAAACTGTTGCACATTTAAGCATTGAACGGCTTTCAGTTGGCATTCATATTGACTATGAATGCCAACTGAAAGCTGTTTAATGCTTATATTTACCATCTGCGATTTTTTATTTGTCGTGCGATTTTTTTTGGAAATTTTCAAATTCAAATTTCAGTTGGCAGTTCATAAGCTGGTGAACTCGCAACTGAATTGGTAAGGTTATATAGTGGCAGTGCCATACAATGGTAAATATATATACATGTATGCTATGCACCTGTTTCCCTTATATGACTACCGACTTGACTCCAATCAATATGCTACTCAAAGTTCAAAAAGACAGGTCATTCAGACCGACCAGTCTATACCTTTTTCAACACCAAAGTTTTGTTTTCTATTTACTAGACATGTATTTACAAGCTCTATGGCAGCTTGACAAGGCCAATATTGTAGTTGAAGGATATATTGGATAATGTGTTACAGTTTGCTACACAACACACAAAGAAACTTGGTAGAGATAGTCAGTAAGCAGTTTAACTCACCACAGTTTAAATATCGTATTGTGATTAAGTTTGGAGATTTAAATCTACCTCATAAATAGCTTGGATACAGTAAATCAACATGCATAGCATTAGTGTTTGCCTTTACTGATATTACAACCATAGTATATAAAATAAACCTTGGGGGGTGGGGGGGTCACAGGTGGAGGGGGGGGGGGGGGGGGGGCACAGGTGGAGGGGGGGGGGGGGGGTTACGGGAGGGAGGAGGGGGAGGGGTCTCACACCTGAGTTATCTGTACAGTCCCCGGACTTGTTAATAAGTTTCTGTTAGATTAGTAACCAATGTTTAGTATGGAATCGAAGCAGATTAAAACCTTTAAACACATAAAATAATCATCTCTTTTCATTGGTATAACAACATATTAAGTGTAAAATAAATGTGTAGAACTTTCTTGTACAAAATGTACCTTGAATATTAAAAAAAGATTTTTTTTGTTGTGAAAATCGATATGATATTAATGAGTTGGCAGTAAAAAAACATGAATAGCTTATTGATTACGATTTTGGAAGTGAAAACAAAACATTTAAATCTATAATATATTTTTCACGTGAATTGCCTATGATTTTAATATAAATCTACAGTCTTGTTTAAACAATGTATCTGGTAGTTGATTTAAAATTTGATCTGAATAAATACTAACTTTGTCAAGGAGTGTAATTATCATTCCATCTTAAATGTTACAAAGAGAGACACAAGTAACCTTAATGAAATGTTGACGCGTAGTACTTCATAGAATATTGATACAGTCGTGTATTACTGCAGTCATTAACACACCAAGCCCTCAACGATCTGTTCATGTAATTATGACCTATAGCTTCATTAACTTATGAACATCAAAGCCAGATTGATTTTAAGACATTGTAATATTCTGTTGATACTATAGGTCACAACAAACCCAGAATTTTATTTGTTTCCGATATAAATAGTAAGTAACCTTCATGTAGGTGTTTCTTGTTTGTACTGGAAAATATACATTCACTGATTGTCTTAAAGAAAAGACATACAATTGTACTATACTGAAACTTTGCATTAAAATGTTTTCAAAGCAGTATTTTCAAATCAGTTGCCATATTCCTCTGATGTATCAGCTATGGAAATTTTATTTTATTATGCCGAGATTACTTAATTTATCGAATAACTTAAAAATCTTGGTACGCTTTCAACCATCATATATTTGCGCCTTACAGAGTAGTACTTTGAGTTGCGATCTTTGAAAGAATAATCACTTGTTGTTCATTCAGTATTTTATTCTTGTCCGGGATCTTCTCATCAATCTAAATGAAACTTCAAACTGAGTGGTCAGCTAGGTGTCACAGTGGTAACACACATGCCTTTCACCTAGGTGGCCAGGGTTCGATTCCCTATCAGATGTGAAAAGTTGTGGAGACACCAAGTGGGTTTTTACCTAGTACTCTGGTTTCTAAGACCCCTCCTGCACTTCCATTCGGGCCAACAAGAAGGAATTTTAATCTTAAAATAACTTCAAACTTGGATTTGTCACTATAAAATGAAGTAGTGTTTTTTTTACACAGTTTATTGATAGATAGAGGATATCTAACAGTATCTTCAGTAATATCAAATATATTTCACGAGTGGGGCTAATATTTTGATATTTTTCACTCGTGCTGCGCACTCGTGAAAAATATCAAAATATTAGCCACACGAGTGAAATATATTTGGTATTACTGAAGACACTGTTAGATATTCTGTTTATTACATTTTTTATCAATAAAAACCCTACCCCGTATGCTAACTAGGACTACAGCGATAATTTGTAAACAAAAAAATAGTTTCCCCTGTCCAGGTGCTGACATATATGTCGGGCTTTCTGATTGGTCAATTATCTTGGTATTTTCTAATCATTGATTTGATTGGTCAAATCAGCAAAAGTGATATTTTTCACTAGTGAATAATATGATATTTGTCACTAGTGAAAAATATCACTTTTATAGAATGAATAATTTTTGATATTTCACTGGTAAAAATGTAATAAAAGTTGATATTTTTATATATTTTGATAGCACAAGTATGAAGATCACTTGGTGTCATCGGACATTAATGCTCTATAGGAGGTATATACAGTCACATGGATTTTAGATATAAATCAGGTCAGTTAAAATCTTTTTTTTGCTAAATGTATGTTGATGGCGCGTTTCAACTTTAAATTTGCGCATGATTGTATGATCAATACAAACAGCCGTGCCTTTGACCTGACGTTTAAAGAGTCATACTAATTGTGTCATTGTGGACGTTTTAAAGTTCCTGTGACATTTAAAATACCATATTATCACAGATTGATTGAACTAAAATCAATACCCAATACCCCACTGAGATACATACAAAATGTCGGTCGGTTTTACTGTTTGTACAATATCACTTACAAGACTAAAGACCTTTTACTAATTCATACCCTCTATAGACGTGGTCAACAATGGCCTGTTATAGTACGTAGGTCTGTGCTTGTTTATTCTAGTCGCTAGGCTCTGTCAGAAAACAAAAAGGTCAATATATATGTCACTCAAGGGGGGGTCTTACACAATCTCTATCAACGTCATTACTGATTTGGAAAAAACCATGACCCAATGAAAAGTACCATGAAAGTCCATGACTTCAATAAGAATTTCAAACATTGAATTATCATGAATATTTCTCCTAGAAATTTCTCTAAAACTTTGTAGCCAATATTTTTGTAAAATTCTATAATATAGGATTTAAAAATAAAAGTATTTTTTCTAGTCCAATAAAGTTGAACATTAAGGCAGTATGCTACCTTTTGACTGCTACTCTGATTACAGATTAGACTGTATCAAACTCTCCCTTGTCATATACATATGTATATGTACCTTCACTAAATAAAAAAAATATCTTATTTGAATATTTTGTAAGAAAATAATACATTTCTTCAAGAAATAACTGGAAAATTGCACAAGATATCTTAAAACTAAAGCTGTTATTTGTACTATATTCATATCATTTTCATCAGTAGTCTATAAACTAGAAATAAGTGAGGTCATATTTAGCTCCTACCTGTAATCCCCCTTAAGCTTGTATGCTAAGATAGCACTTATCAGCTAAACCAATTGGAGCTTTATTCCCTCCCCCTCCACAAAACTTAATTCTGTATTCCATACCCATATCATCCAGTATAGAATCTTACAATATGTATCATCATAAAACATAAAGTCCAGCATAAAATAGTCATTAGGGATCATGAAAAAGATGCAGGTTATTAATTCCATAGGTTTTGAAAAAGCCATGATTATCTAGTTTATACATGAATTGACTTTTGAGCAAGGAGCCACAAAGCTTGGCATTATCCCCCGCGCCCCGCAGTTGGTATGAAAACCCAAATACATGTACCGTATATATCAAGCTTAAAGTAAGAGTTATTAAGGAAACAGTAATTTGGTATTTTTGATTAAGTTTCCATGGTGACAGAAAAAATACCGAAAATGGAAGGTCCGCAATAGCAAAAGGCACAACTAGGGCACTAGTCCAATATATACAGAAAGTTTCAAGGAGCTGCGTCGAACGGTTTTGGAGTTATAGCCCGGAAACAAAAGGAAACAGTAATTTGGTATTTTTGACTAAGTTTCCATGGTGACAGAAAAAATACCGAAAATGGAAGGTCCGCAATAGCAAAAGGCACAACTACGGCACTAGTCTGATATATACAGAAAGTTTCAAGGAGCTGCGTTGAACAGTTATGGAGTTATAGCCCGGAAACAAAAGGAAACAGTAATTTGGTATTTTTGACTAAGTTTCCATTAAAATTGAACATTAAGGCAGTATGCTACCTTTTGACTGCCACTCTGATTACAGATTAGACTGTATCAAACTCTCCCTTGTCATATACATATGTATATGTACCTTCACTAAATAAAGAAATATCTTATTTGAATATTTTTCAAGAAAATAATACATTTCTTCAAGAAATAACTGGAAAATTGCACAAGATATCTTAAAACTAAAGCTGTTATTTGTACTATATTCATATCATTTTCATCAGTAGTCTATAAACTAGAAATAAGTGAGGTCATATTTAGCTCCTACCTGTAATCCCCCTTAAGCTTGTGTATGCTAAGATAGCACTTATCAGCTAAACCAATTGGAGCTTTATTCCCTCCCCCTCCACAAAACTTAATTCTGTATTCCATACCCATATCATCCAGTATAGAATCTTACAATATGTACAGGGCTTTTTCTGTGGGCTTTTTGGGGCCGTTAATGGGCCCCATTCCCAATTGAAATGATTTCATATTTAAGCCAAATTCCCAAAATTTGAAGTTTACTCCTGAAAAAAACTTTCCCAATTCACTAATTTTCTTCCCAAAATGAGACCAAAAGGCCCCTTCCCAAACCAGTGAGAAAAAGCCCTGATGTATCATCATAAAACATATAGTCCAGCATAAAATAGTCATTAGGGATCATGAAATAGATACAGGTTATTCATTCCATAGGTTTTGAAAAAGCCATGATTTTCTAGTTTATACATGAATTGACTTTTGAAAAAGACATCACAACATCAGGAATAAATTGAATAAGAGAAAGTTCCAGAATGTGTGTAATATGGTCAGACGAATTATGCAACCGTAATACGTCACCCCAAGGACATTAATACACCTATATACTGGTATTAAAATGCTGTCACCTTAACGAAGTATGGTTATCTTCACAGTTCTTCAAATTAATTTTCTTTAAATAATTTCACTATTTATATATATATATTGTTAATATATCAAAATCATTTCACCCCCTGCTGATAATATTCTCAAAAATTGACTATAAATACAGTGATTTTACGAATTAAAAAAAAAAAAATTTTAATTAGATTTTTAAGTGTTAAGCTGAGTGAAGCCAACCTAATACTGACTTGTAAATGTCCAAGCAGTGTCCCCAGGTACATGTATTCAATGACGTTGACAAACAAATCCGTGAGGTTATACATACAATCAATGATTGTAGGACTTGGTACAATATCAATAATATAGAGTTTAATTAAATATTGTCAACAAGATCTTTTTCTTCTGTAATTTTAAATCCTCCTTACCTTTACTATTTTTGACCTGACACTCTCTATATGAGGACAAATTTTAAAAGTCAAAAGTGGAATTGAAGTAGAATTTTAAATAATCCATACCATTACAATTTTTGACCTGACACTCTCTATATGAGGACAATTTTTAAAAGTCAAAAGTGGAATCGAGGTAGAATTTTTATGTCAAATGTGTAATCAATGTAGCATTCACATTTCACCGCTAGTAAATTTCTATCTTTTTGTTGGTTAGATACGCTACATTGAAACATATTTTAGTCTTCCTAAATATATGTATTGACAATTTAATCACAACCAATCGTGAGGAAATAGCTTAAAGGTACTTCAGTATCGGCCAGAAATTGTCAAAAATATTACTGCTATAATGTTAGGATGAGTAACATTATGCCACAAATATCACTTAAAAACAATGCAATCCAGTTTTAGTTCTGTGTAAACATTTTGTAGTAATTTTATCGATATTGTGATGGCACAAATCCAAAATGACAGGTAACAATTTCCTGTCATATCTTATAACACTGAAATAACTTATAAAACTTTCAATAGTACTCAAAATAAATCTGCCTGAACGTTTTGTTTTATCAAAATGATGGAAAATGTAACAAATCTCATATATCTTATTGACATGGTAAATAGTGTATTTTTTTTCACCGTTTTTTTTTTTTACACATATACTGTACATGTACCTTATTTGATTTAATAAGCACCCCCCCCCCCCCCCCCCCCAACCAATTTTTCAAATTCTTTATTTCCCTGATCTTGATGTTTTCGTTACATAAAGGGTACCATATACAAAGATGTATATGTAAATGAAAATATTGTTATTTCACCCAGATTTCACACAGAAAGTTCTCCCTGTACACGATTCTATTAAGTGGACCCCTTTTGTATTTTTTTGTGTTTATTAGGTAGAGTACAGTAATCTAACATATTGTATGAAATTCTATTATAGCTTAGCCTTTGTCATCCGATCTCCTGGACAGATTTATGTGGTACAACATGGCTAAGATTTGTATCAGCTGTTTCACATATAATAGAGAGTGGGGAATGTGTCAAGGATGCTCAGTCACAAAAGAATAATTTCTTAGCATGGGATATCGATCTCCATGGGGATGGTCTCAAAACACAAATTTTAGAAAGATGTTATCTTTTAATTAAAAATCAGCCATTTGTGCAACATTCAAGACATCAAATTTTCAAAATTATCTATGCGAACAATTTTTGTGCTGTCCCGAAAATTCTCAATCAATATCAGTCAATTCAAACACAAATAAAAAAATCAGGTAACTACAAATTATGCTGGCATTATGCTTACCTTGGACATGGCTGGAATTCTTGTGGGGTTTTTTCACTTTCTTTTTCTTAAATAATCCAGACACTTTAGCTATACCAGCTTCAATTTGCAGCGCCATGCTTATTGTAGTTTATAATAGTTGTGACTTAGAAAGTTAAAAATCCTGTTTGTTGTTGACTAGTTGTCACAAGGTTGACAGATCTTTATGGTAAAATCTAAATTATCATACACAAAAACAAATCTTATATATATCACAGAGATAAGTGGCTAGTCAGCCTGCTAACATGTATATATATGTATATATGCCTCCGATTGCAACAGATCTAATACCTTAATAAACTACAGAAAAAATAAATAAACAAACCAAAACTATGTAAATAAATAAATAATATAAATCAACCTGAGTACGATACAGACTTAATCGAGGTAACACTGTAATATCACAGAATTAAGATCTCCAGGACGTCGGGATCGGTCACATTATCCACACGATAAAATACTCTAAAGACTCCATACTACTGTACACACTTCAGTGTCCCACACAGACCTATAACAATATGTCCAGCCATTAGTCCATTTAACACAAAACTGACCACTCAGACCTGACTTTAAGGTGTTGTCCAGTTGAACAGTCCACTGATTTTTGAATGGTCCACTAATTTTAGATGTCCTACTTTATAAGTTTTTCTCCAGGTAGATGTGACTGGTGACTCCAGGTCTTGCCCTAAGTAATTGCAAAGTTGAGCTGACAAGTTTTTGGTGAAAGCGGTTAGGTTGAGCTGACTGGTAGTTGAGGATCACACTCCAGATTTAAATCCCAACCTTTAGTAGCACAGTATGTATTAATTACAGTAATTGGTTAGTGACCAGGTAACCGTCTAGAACTGTAGAACAGCCATTGACCAGTCTGGAGGACTCGATCAGTGTGTGTGTTATTGCTATATAGTACACACCCCTGTATAAACATGTAATCACGACTCAGAAATCTCAGGTAGTTGTGAATAACACAAGAGAGATCACCCCATGCTATTTATAGTATGACACATGGTGCTGGCCCATTGAGTCAATTTGACCCCAATGGTATTTGCATATTAAGGTCAATATATTACTATAGGCTATATATAGATCTCCAGTTTACTACTGTTTATGTTATTTGTTTATAGAAACAACACTTTAAAAGGTTGTTAAGAAAATGAAGAGGATATATATAAATAATCATGACAATATGACTAGTTATAATCCAGGTCACCTGACACAATTAGCATTAATTAATGCATGCTGATGAGTATGAGCTAAAATTACCATATGGTCTAATATATATCAATTTTGTGATAAAAATAATCATAGAGGTACTTAGCGGGTCTCAGAATCTTAAAATCAAAATCAACCGGTACCAATTAAAGATGAACTTTCAGATAATTTTTTTTCATTACCTAAGAAATTTGATAAAATAATAATAAAAAAATGATGATACAACTAAAAAATGTGCTTTATATTTTTTCCAGACCAGCATTAGATTTTTCAGGTCATGTACATGTACATGTCTTTTATTTGGGTCAGCTTGTATTGATTTGTGATATAGATCATAATCACTGTTCCCTTGAGATGACCTGGAACATCATTGATTTACAGACAAAGCCAACTTTTATACTGAATCCTGTAACAGCCAGACAGTCTCTGGGTACTCACAAAAGTCAATTACATAGATCTGGTAGACATCTTCATAGTATAGCCAAAATTTTCTGGTAAATAGCACAACAGGGGCATTCAACATTTTTTCTTCTTATACTTTAGACTTTCTTATTTATCTTTTTTTTTTGTGGGTGTTGTGGTCTTTTTATTCTTATTATTACATTCGTTAGATTAAATTTTCATATTTGATTTTATTCAAATATGTTTTTTTTTTTTTTTTTTTTTTTTTACATATTTTTGTTTTAACTAACACATATTTAATTACAACAAAGTTCATTTGAACATCAATTTTTAAGACTAAAATTATATCTTTTAACAACAATTGACTTTCTGTATTTCCAAAATAAATATTGATGTACAAAGGTGACAGATGTGTATTTTGTTGCACAGTTAAAGACAAATCTTTTAATCACATTAGTATCTTCTTAGAGATCACCATATTGTGCTACCTTAGTGACAATATTCTGATTTGGGTTATCTCCCTTGAAAACATATAAAAGGTACCGAAATCATTATCGCTATCCAAAATGGCAAAATAAGCATTATCATTATATTTTAAGGTAGAATGATATTCTTTGTGTTTATTTATTGGGAAGGAATTCTTTTGGAAATAAACGAGACATGTTTTTCAAGTTAATTTATTTGGCATCCCACAGTACATTAACATCTTATCTATGGGACAATGATACCTGTATAGAGTATGCACTAGCTCGTAGAACCTTTAAAGGAATTTCAGACCACTAGACGAGTTCATTAATCATGGCATTATTACCTTGTATAATCATACAACCTAATGTAAGAAACCAATTATAACCTAATTCATCCAATTTTTATTATTAATCTTTTTTCTTCATCAAATTGCTGTATAGATAAATTTTTATCACAATTATACAATGTTAGGTCAGAAGCCCAAGAATTTTTCTTTTCTTCAGTTGTCAGGAGATTTGATTGCCTCATAAATTTTTCAAACATATTTTACATTCTAGTAATAAGTATTTTTAAGCTTCAGAAATATTTTTCATTTGAATTTAAACATGTGTTTGTCCCCAAGTCTGAGTTTACTACAGTATATTAAGGCCTCCGTAAACAATATTCATCTTGTACAGACAACTATGTATCTTGTATTTACAAGTTAGTATCTTGTATTTACAACTAAGTATCTTGTACAGAAACTATGTAACTTGGACAGACAACTTAGTATCTTGAACAGAAAACTTAGTATCTCGGACAGACAACTTAATATCTTGTACAGACAACTTAATATCTCGGACAGACAACTAAGTATCTCGGACAGACAACTTAGTATCTTGGACAGACAACTTAGTATCTTGGACAGACAACTTAGTATCTTGGACAGACAACTTAATATCTTGGACAGACAACTTAGTATCTTGGACAGACAACTTAGTATCTTGGACAGACAACTTAGTATCTTGGACAGACAAGATATCATATATCTTGTAAAGACATAATAGTATTTATGGACCAATTGTAGTAAACTCTCAAGTGTGGAGGAGTCAATGTTAGAACGTCATTTATTAAAACTAATTAGTTTTTCGATCTGACCTACTTATTAATATTTACTAAGTTACATGTACAAGATACTTGTTTTACTTTACATCAGAAATTAACTAATTAAGGATTTAATTTAAGGTAGGAACAGGTGTGGTGAAATAAAGGTTGATATACAGTCAAACTTCGATGTTTCGAAGTTCAAGGGACTAACAGAAAAACTTCGAAACAGCGGGACTTCGAATTATTCATGGCTAACAATAGATCGATGTTTTCTTGATAATGACCATATCTGTTAACGTTACATGTCCTCAGTGTCTTTGTGTTGATCGTCGCCTGTCAGGCTCACATCGAAACGTTTAGTTAATTTATACCTCAAACACAACAAAATATAAAATTCTTTTCGTTTATTATACCTAAGCATTTTATTAATTAAACAAAATATGTATCGGTTACAAAACACTTATATCGCGTTTAACAGATAAAGCAAAAGAAGTACAATGCACACTTACGTAAGTCGTTAGGTTTTTCTGCTAAAGACACGTGCGTTTACGTTATGTGCATATAAAATACGGAATGCCGATCGGTTGGAAAATGCATGATTGAATGACAAATAATCGATATACTTGAATATTTATGTATAAGTTTGAAACGTGACACTTTGAATATGAGTGAAGCCATCGCTAATTGTTTGTGTTTGAAATTGGTCCGGTTGTTTTACAGTTCCGTAAAATTTACTCACCGACCGCTGATTTCAATGGCGGCGGAGATTATCAGAGACGACTACCGAAATGTTTTACCGGAGTGATTAAATGTCATGGCTTCTACATACACCTTTTATCTATCAATTTGGTCTGATTATTAATTAACCCCATGAACGGGAGTGACAACACACGCTATCGTTATCCCTATTGTCAGTCAGGGCATTTGGGGGAGAGGTGTGAAATCTTGCCGCAGGGGTCACGACAAACACCTGTCCAGTGGTCAGTACAGGTAAATTTTTTGTTCGAATCATGAGATGTCAATTACCTATAATATCATAGCTAACGGGTCATGAAAAAAGTTCGATACATCGAAAACTTCGATTTATAAAAATTCAAATCATACATAGTTTCGTTAGTAGTGTTATATAGTGAGAAAATTCGGGACCAAGCAAAAAGTTCGATACAGCGAGAAATTCGAATCAACGAAGTTCGAATCATCGAGGTTTGACTGTATATGTATAAATCATATTTGATGATGTCACATAGTCTTTGACTTCATTACGTATACGGCCAGCTGCAGATTAAAAGATGGAACATAACTAGCAAGACAATGTTAAATTTCTCTTGTACTACAACGTCACAAGATATACAACCTCATTTTCCATCACAAGAGGTACAACATCGTATTACATCACAGGATATACGACCTTGTATTAGTGTACATCACAGAAGGTACGACCTTGTATTACATCACAGAAGGTACAACCTTGTATTACATCACAGGAGGTACGACCTTGTATTACATCACGGGAGGTACGACCTTGTATTACATCACGGGAGGTATGACCTTGTATTTCATCACAGGAGATATGACCTCGTGTTACATCACAGGAGGTACGACCTTGTATTACATCACAGGAGGTACAACCTTGTATTACATCACAGGAGATACGACCTTGTATTACATCACGGGAGGTATGACCGTGTATTACATCACAGGAGGTACGACCTTGTATTACATCACAGGAGGTACGACCTTGTATTACATCACAGGAGGTACGACCTCGTATTACATCACAGGAGATACGACCTTGTATTACATCACAGGAGGTACGACCTTGTATTACATCACAGAAGGTATGACCTTGTATTTCATCAAAGGAGGTACAACCTTGTATTACATCACAGGAAGTACGACCTCGTATTACATCACAGGAGGTACGACCTTGTATTACATCACAGAAGGTACAACCTTGTATTACATCACAGAAGATACGACCTCATATTACATCACAGGAGGTATGACCTTGTATTACATCACAGAAGATACGACCTCATATTACATCACAGGAGGTACAACCTCGTATTACATCACAGGAGGTATGACCTTGTATTTCATCACAGGAGGTACAACGTCGTATTACATCACAGGAGGTACGACCTCGTATTACATCACAGGAGGTACGACCTTGTATTAGTGTACATCACAGGAGGTACGACCTTGTATTACATCACAGGAGATACGACCTTGTATTAGTGTACATCACAGGAGGTACGACCTTGTATTACATCACAGGAGATATGACCTCGTGTTACATCACAGGAGGTATGACCTTGTATTACATCACAGGAGGTACGACCTTGTATTACATCACAGGAGGTACGGCCTTGTATTACACCACAGGATGTACGACCTTGTATTAGTGTACATCCCAGGAGGTACGACCTTGTATTACATCACAGGAGGTACAACCTCATATTACATCACAGGAGGTACGACCTTGTATTACATCACAGGAGGTACGACCTTGTATTAGTGTACATCACAGGAGGTATGACCTTGTATTTCATCACAGGAGGTACGACCTTGTATTACATCACAGGAGATACGACCTTGTATTACATCACAGGAGGTATGACGTCGTATTACATCACAGGAGGTACGACCTCATATTACATCACAGGACGTACAACCTCGTATTACATCACAGAAGATACGACCTTGTATTACATCACAGGAGGTACATTATTTGTACAACCTTGTATTACATCACAGGAGGTACGGCCTTGTATTACATCACAGGAGGTACGACCTTGTATTACATCACAGGAGGTACATTATTTGAACGACCTTGTATTACATCACAGAAGGTATGACCTTGTATTACATCACAGGAGGTACGACCTTGTATTACATCACAGGAGGTACGACCTCGTATTACATCACAGGAGGTACGACCTCGTATTACATCACAGGAGGTACAACCTCGTATTACATCACAGGAGGTACGACCTTGTATTACATCACAGGAGGTACGACCTCGTATTACATCACAGGAGGTACAACCTCGTATTACATCACAGGAGGTACGACCTTGTATTACATCACAGGAGGTACGACCTTGTATTACATCACAGGAGGTACAACCTTGTATTACATCACAGGAGGTACGACCTTGTATTACATCACAGGAGGTACGACCTTGTATTACATCACAGGAGGTACAACGTCGTACCACATCATATAATATATGATAATATTGTAGGTAAAACCTTTTTTTTGCGATGACTTACCATCAGGTGTGACGAGTGGCGAGTAATATTCGTGATCCTCCCCAGACATGCCTCCTTGTTCTGAGTCACCAATCAGCCTGCTCCTCTCAGACACATACTGTCGATTCTGGTTAACTGGCGAAACACATCAGGAAAGTATTGGTAATTTAAGTACTCTGTACAAAATGGATGCTGTGTTGTTCAGAAAACCTTTACACACAGGATTTAATTACAAAAGTCAGGCTGAAATATACATTTAATATACTGAACTGGTGTAATCAGAAAATATCACCGATATGGGAACCAACCTACATATTAGCTATATAGATGCATTCTGTAGTATTTTATTTGTATTCTTTTAAAGATGAAGAAAATAATCAAGTAAAAAAATTGTTCATTCTAATTTAAGATAAAAACTGTGTAACAGAAATATTACATAGTGCTGGATGAAGAGAGAACTGAATACTTGTAGTAAGGACAAATAAAATGTGATACTGTAAAAGTGGAAATATTCGCGGTGTGGAAATTTTCGCTTATTTCGCTATCAGTAAATCTCCGCGAAAATTTCCACACGCGAATATATTAACACATAAAAATACTAAATATAAAAGATACAAGTTAGCGCAAAAATATCGACGGTGCGAAAATAACCACACCGCGAACACTTTGGAAGCTGGCTAAGCGAAAATTTCCACACGCGAAAATATCCACTTTTACAGTAATCATAAACCCTATTGAAATCACTTTAAGATATTTGGGATTTGATCTGACAGATATCTCACCTCGATCCCGGTGCTTTTTCTCTACTGGGATGACCTTGAAGTCGAGGAACCAGGTCTCGGCCCACGCCAACACAAACGATATAATGAGGACTACGTAACTCAGTGGGTTGTTGTTATTGTCTTTAAACTGAAAGGATAATAACGTTACAGGATGACTTATGTGAAAAGATGAAAATGTGAAGGATGAAAATGTGAAACATGAAAATGTGAAGGAGGAAAATGTGAAACATGAAAATGTGACGCAGACAATTTTAGATATGAAGATGTCAAAGATGACAATGTGATGCAGAATTTTTTTTAGACATGAAGATGTGACGGATGAAAATGTGACAAAAAAACTTTTTAGATATGAAGATGTGACGGATGAAAATTTGATGCAGAATACTTTTTAGATATGAAGATGTGACGGATGAAAATGTGACGCAGAAAAAATGGAGACATGAAGATGTCACCGATGAAAATGTGATGAAGAAAAATTTCTAGATATGAAGATGTGACAGATGAAAATGTGACGCAGAAAAATTTGAGACATGAAGATGTGAAGGAAGATGATGTGTGATATGAAAATAAAAGGATGACAATGTGAAAGATGTAAATATGAAGACTGACAAAAGGGTGGAAATGATCAGGAATGAATGTAAAAGGATAACAATATAAAAATTAGAATATTTCCATCTTTATATCTACAAAGACAGTATCATTATTTATCAAAATATCACAAAACATGTTCATTTCCATCCATAACTTTTTTGACAATTTTAAAGTTTATTTTTATGCTTTTTTATGTGTTTAAAGGGAAATAACACCTTAACTATGTAAAATAATTTGAGATTTGATTATATACTTACATTAAATAAAAAACACTTTGCTAAAAGATAACCACAAGTTAAAAATGTTGTTAGCTGAAAAAGAAAATGGAAACAAAATTAAATGACAATTATTGATATGTTCTCTATAACTAAAGATCAATATATAATTCATAAAACTGAACTGACTGAAACTGTAACATGCCTTGTTAAAAGTGGATGTCATCAAGCATCAAGTATTAGGTGGAAAGTGAAAAATACAATATATTTTATTTAAAACAAGAGATCCCAGAGGGATCTTGGCGCCCACCATTGAATGATCTTTATAGATTCCATGTCAGATTGATCTTTTCCCTACTTTTCCCTTCCTCTAAGTCTTACTTATCTGTGTAAATTCAGAAACAGCCCTCTAGTACTATTCAAACAAGGGGAACCTATATATAGAATTTAAGATTTAGCTATAATGGCTGTCTGTCGGCCATGTTGTTTTCGTATTGGTCCCAGTATGCAAAACTAGGCACTGAGGGGAACCTACATATGAAATTTGAAAAAGATCCCTTCAGTACTTTCACAGAAATAGCGATAACAAACTCCAATTGTAAAATTCCAAGAGGCTGCCTGTCAGCCATGTTCTTTTCTGATTAGTCTCAAAATGCAATATGCATAACTAGGCACTGAGGGGAACCTGCATATGTAATTTCAGAAAGATCCCTTCATTACTTTCTGAGAAATAGCGATAACAAATTTTAATTGTCAAAATCCAAGATGGCTGCCTGTCAGCAATTTTGTTTTCCGATTGGTCTCAAAATGCAATATGCATAAGTAGGCACCAAGGGGAACCTCCATATGAAATTTGAGAAAGATCCCTTCAGTTCTTTCACAGAAAAAGCGATAAAAAATTTCAATTGTCAAAATCCAAGATGGCTGCCTGTCGGCCATGTTGTTTTCCGATTGGTCTCAAAATGCAATATGCATAACTAGGCACTGAGGGGAACCTGCATATGAAATTTCAGAAAGATCCCTTCATTACTTTCACAGAAATAGCGATAACAAACTTTAATTGTCAGAATCCAAGATGGCTGCCTGTCGGCCATGTTGTTTTCTAATTAGTCTCAAAATGCAATATGCATAACCAGGAACAAAGAGGAACCTGCATATGAAATTTGAGAAAGATCCCTTCAGTACTTTCACAGAAATAATGATAACAAACTTCAATTGTCAAAATCCAAGATGGCTGCCTGTCGGCCATTTTGTTTTCCGATTGGTCCCAAAATGCAATATGCATAACTAGGCACCAAATGGAACCTATATATGAAATTTGAGAAAGATCCCTTCAGTACTTCCTCAGAAATAGCGATAACAAACTCAAATTGTCAAAATCCAAGATGGCTGCCTGTCGGCCATGTTGTTTTCCGATTGGTCCCAAAATGCAATATGCATAACTAGGCACCAAAGGGAACCTACATATGAAATTTGAGAAAGATCCCTTTAGTACTTCCTCAGAAATAGCGATAACAAACTCCAATTGTCAAAATCCAACATGGCTGCCTGTCGGCCATGTTGTTTTCTGATCGGTCCCAAAATGCAATATGCATAACTAGGCACCAAGGGGAACCTACATATGAAATTTGAGAAAGATCTCTTCAACACTTTCTCAGAAATAGAGATAACAAACTTCAATTGTCAAAATCCAAGATGGCTGCCTGTCGGCCATGTTGTTTTCCGATTGGTCTCAAAATGCAATATGCATAAGTAGGCACCAAGGGGAACCTCCATATGAAATTTGAGAAAGATCCCTTCAGTTCTTTCACAGAAAAAGCGATAACAAATTTCAATTGTCAAAATCCAAGATGGCTGCCTGTCGGCCATGTTGTTTTCCGATTGGTCTCAAAATGCAATATGCATAACTAGGCACTGAGGGGAACCTGCATATGAAATTTCAGAGAGATCCCTTCATTACTTTCACAGAAATAGCGATAACAAACTTTAATTGTCAGAATCCAAGATGGCTGCCTGTCGGCCATGTTGTTTTCTAATTAGTCTCAAAATGCAATATGCATAACCAGGAACAAAGAGGAACCTGCATATGAAATTTGAGAAAAATCCCTTCAGTACTTTCACAGAAATAACGATAACAAACTTCAATTGTCAAAATCCAAGATGGCTGCCTGTCGGCCATTTTGTTTTCCGATTGGTCCCAAAATGCAATATGCATAACTAGGCACCAAAGGGAACCTATATATGAAATTTGAGAAAGATCCCTTCAGTACTTCCTCAGAAATAGCGATAACAAACTCAAATTGTCAAAATCCAAGATGGCTGCCTGTCGGCCATGTTGTTTTCCGATTGGTCCCAAAATGCAATATGCATAACTAGGCACCAAAGGGAACCTACATATGAAATTTGAGAAAGATCCCTTTAGTACTTCCTCAGAAATAGCGATAACAAACTCCAATTGTCAAAATCCAACATGGCTGCCTGTCGACCATGTTGATTTCTGATCGGTCCCAAAATGCAATATGCATAACTAGGCACCAAGGGGAACCTACATATGAAATTTGAGAAAGATCTCTTCAATACTTTCTCAGAAATAGAGATAACAAACTTCAATTGTCAAAATCCAAGATGGCTGCCTGTCGGCCATGTTGTTTTCCGATCGGTCCCAAAATGCAATATGCACAACTAGGCACCAAGGGGAACCTACATATGAAATTTGAGAAAGATCCCATCAGTACTTTCTGAGAAATAGCGATAACAAGAATTGTTTACGGACGGACGGACGGAGGGACGGACGGACGACGGACCACGGACGCAGGGCGATTTGAATAGCCCACCATCTGATGATGGTGGGCTAAAAAACAAGCTTAATTTATAATTAGGTTACAAACTAGTTGATTACTGCATACTATTTTCTTTTTCTATTTTAGTTTTCTATAGGGTTAGTTTGAAAAATAAAATTGGCTCGAACATAGAGGTGATTTTGGTATAATGTCTCTAGTTTTCCCATTTGTTTGGCTTTTTGGTATATTTCTGTATATTAATTATTGAAATGGTTAGCAAAAACATTGAAGTTAGCAGGTATGAAAAAAAATTGATACTTTAGCATAGAAGAAATTGAAAGATTGTTTGTTTGGTTTATCCCCTTTGAACAGACATTTTGAGGTGGGGTATCCTTGTAGTAGTTGGTGACTACCTTACTGAACAACATACGAGAGACATGTTGCATGCCATCCATGCAAGTTATCTTGCCAAATGACACAATGATGACAGCACAGGCCGGCCTATTTCTCAGCTTCACAAGAAACACGAACCAACACAAGTAAGGAGCGTCGAACCAAGCACCTCAGATCTTTTGAGATGGTTACCATGGTTTTCACAGGTCCAAAAGCAGAGGAAGAATACGTTTACTTATCCTTCATTACTGTATAACTTTACAAATATATATACTTTAGTATAGGTAATATGCAGGGTTAACTGGCTTTGTTTACATATCAAAACAGGTTTTAAAAAAAAAAAATTCAGGACAAGGCACTTTTACTGTTACCTTAGAATAGCAATCTCCTTACACTTTCACTGTATTTCTTGTGTACAATTGAAGGGAAATTATATACAAACACTGTTTTAACCAATTTCCATTTCTAAAAATAGTTCTTGCCTTGTCAATTACCATAAATCCATCTAGAATTCTGTGTACTGTGGTATCCTTCTTTCAATGTAAACAATCAACTTTATGTACCTTCCACTAAAGAGTTCCGACAGGGGAGATAATTCATCCCTGTAACTAGCTTAAATTTAAGGTCTCATACAACTAATTCAGCCAATCAGTTGGTGTTTCACCTGAACAAAGTCCCTGAACAAAATGGGTTTCTTGGGTTTGTAGC
This sequence comes from Pecten maximus, assembly GCF_902652985.1. Lineage (NCBI taxonomy): Eukaryota > Metazoa > Mollusca > Bivalvia > Pectinida > Pectinidae > Pecten > Pecten maximus. Next base: position 51,109,661 of record NC_047016.1, on the reverse strand, counting down.
GTACTTTCTATATACGGGAATAAAGAGTAGGGTCTTGAGATTTTTAAAATCAAAAATATAAACTCCTGGTATGAATAGAAAGATGTAGGAATTCCAGGTGTAAAAAGGCGGGAATTCCCCAGGTGGGGATTCCCCTGTCCACTGGTAATATTAGGGTTACTGTCTTCCAAGTACTGGTGAGCTCTTATTTTCTATTAAACCTATCCAATAACATCATTTTTCTGGTAGGGAAATCTTCAAACTTTAATTTGATATAAATTTCACAACATTTGAACTTTAAGTGAGTGATTGAGGGGATTGAGTCATTGGTAATAACATATAGTGAAATAATTAGTTGTGTGAGACCTTAATGGTAGTAATATCAAATCCCCTTTAATTTAAATCTATAACCCCGATCAAGCTAATGATTATATACTACCTTTTCTGTACTAAAAGATGTATAATAATCAAAAGAAAAATTGGCTGGCAAATGATACAGAAAAAAATAGTAAGATTTTTATCTTAAATAGGTAGTAAATGGGACAATTTTTATTACACAGGTTAAAAGTCTAAATACGAGGATGTAATAGTTTTCAGTCTCAAATGATTAATTAATATGCACTAAGTAACTCAAAACTTAAAAAGTAAAAGAAATGTTACACCAAAAATTTAAAATAAATTTATTTATTTAAATATTGTAACATCACACTGAGCCTGAGTGACTACTTTAAAGACCGGTCAGTTTCCTATGGCAATGCTGATCACATTGATACTCGGTGCCTCTTTCCTTGCATCATATTACATTCAGACCAATATATGTAATTCTGAAGCATTTTGATAATTATTACATTTTCCATATTTTGCCAAAATTTCTTGATGCTTACTGACTTCCACTCTTAAAATATGCATTTTTTTTTTTTTTTTAAGTGCACTGTGCCATTACTAAAACACAAAAGGGGTGTGCTTAACAAAACCATGAACAGAGAATCGAAATCTGGGTTGAAGAAATAACTTTTTCTTGTTTGTTTATAAACCTTTATGTAGCTATAACAACCCAGACTCGTTGGTTATACAGACTGGAGATTACATAAGCAGTTCAGTGAGGTTAGGACATTTTTATATGTTTCAATAAGTACACCTATCCTATAGTGTCTGTTAGGTCCAATATGATAATAACTTGAAAATCTTTAAAAGGATTCTTATCAGACTTCTAGAAATTATTTAAATGTTCTTTTTAGAAATGTTATAGAAAATTATATACATTTACAACTAAACACAAAAGAGTTTTCAAAATTCAAATATAAATGAAGTAAGGTGTGGTCTCTTTAACAAATTTCAATTCAATCCTTGTTTAACTGAATGACCTTGTTACCTTGACCTTTGACCTTCAGTTGAGTTAAATGGGGACACTTACTGCTATGACCCACCAGTGGTCAAGTCGTAAGAGGGCGTAGCCCAGTATCAGGAATGTAAACCGCATCGTAGCCAACATCTGTCAAAACAAGGGGAGATAATTCAGAATATTTATTTTTCTTTACATTCCTAACATGTACATAGTATTATATATTTATGAAATCTAGAATATTTTGATATTAGTGCTTGCTATAAGACATTTCTATTGTCATCATCAAAATTTTAAACAAACAATTCTTTATCAATCAAAATTATCATCAACAGAGTTGGTATGTAATTTTATTAAGATCAATTGTGTAGTGTATTTCATTTATCAAATCTTACAGTTGTTATAAGTTTGGTTAACAGTAACAACTTCAACAAGGACACACAATATGATATCAACATATCAAATACCATGACACCAATATGTATAATATTCTAATTAACACCGAGAAAGGTAAAACGTTTTACAAAAACTTCCTGGTGAGAGGGTTGAGAACTTACAACAGTATCAAACAACGACGTCTTGATTGTAAATCCCGCCAACTGTTTAGTAAAAGCTTCCCATACTGACGAGTCACCAATTAACTGTAAAAAATGAGAATCATTAATATCAAGAAACGTCTAGTCGTCAACATAATTAAAGTTTTAAAATGAGATAGGGAGGTCTTGTTTAATCATTTAAGCATGCTTCTTGTAACTTTTTATTATACCAAAAATAAAAGCCCATAAAACCTAGAAAATGTCTGTAAGACATAAATGCCCCCACTGCCACTTGACACCCCGAAACACAGTTTGGTGAGGATCACATCAGAAGTCCCTGAGATCAGTTAGTTAATTTGCATCGGGACGGGACAGGTCTGATATTGGTAACATAATATGCCCCCCCCCCCCCCCCCCCATTTCGTGGTGGGGACATAAAAATAAAATAAATAGATAGATAATCAAATAAATAAATAAAGTAAAAAATAAATAAATAAATAAATAACCTAGCTGCATTCCATCTACCCGACATTAATTATTTTTGAATCCATGAAAGGTAAAGATGTTTCAATCTGTTAAATCATTTTAAAATACCCCCGGTAAATGAAATAGAAATTGTCAAGTGAATTAACACAGCCTCATAGATGAGGAAACAGAGAAATATTTGATCTGGCCTTAATACATATATACCTGCCAGTATCAGCATGTCAGGAATCATACAACACAGAGTCAGAAATGTAACACAGCCTTAATTCTGGATTTTTTCTTTTTTTTTTTACATTTGAGAATCAGTACATAACTTGTGAGAGCAATAAATGTTAATGTTAACTGTTTGGAAAACCTTCAATTTTAATCCTGTCTTGATAAGAACATCCTGGTTTCATTACAGAAAGATTTCAGTAAAGTAAAACTTACTTGGGTGTATATCACCCACAGTATAAAGGTCAATATAAGGTCAAAGGTCACAAACAGACAGAAGGTCCGGCGCACAGGGGACATTTTGCCACTCTCTGGGAACCAGCCACACATACGGCTTTCGGTACGACCCATGTGTCCAACGGAACCATTGGGAACACTGCAATGTAAAGATCAAAGGTCAAAGGCAAAGAACAATTAGGTCGTAACCAACGACAAGTTTAGGGAAAGTGATGATTGAAATCTTTTGAAATTTCTTCTTTTAAAAAAATAATTATAGAAACACTTCTTTTTCTATGAAATCCTAAATGAAAAAGCACAATGATGAATTGGTGCACTGTTCATACATGTACATGTACTTACGCTTGTCATACAAAACAATATACACAAATTGCAATTTAGTGCAATAATAATTTAGCAGAAGGCTTTTGGTGCAAAAGCAACTAAAAAAAGATTTCTGCTATCAACAACTATGTAATTTCTTTTTTTTTTTCAGTTTAGAAAAAAAAAACAAAAAAAATATGTAATTTTATACGGAGGTTTATTTAGATTGTAGAACAGCTGATAGATTTGATTATAGATAGAGTTGTAAATAATGGTATGCATAACACAAGTTACTGAAATACAACATGAAGGTTATATACTATATCAGTTTGGTGACGGGTTATAATTTAGTCATCATGATCATGTACTTAAATTACAACAGTGCTGGTGACTTATGACACCGTGTTATCACAAACAGGCCATCCACTGTACATAACATTATCAGTAATCACTCAGTTTAGAGGTTCCAGATCATATATATAGCTTCAGATTATATCTAATAGGATCAAACTATATCAAATCATTTCATAGAACAATTCTTCCTAAAGTATATGTATATATTTTCATTTCAATTGGTAAATTCAATAAAATAAATAAGCCTAAAAAAATGTAATTTTGATTTATCAGTCGCAATAAAATGGTTTATAAATAATTTTAGACTATATTCTCAGGAAATATATTAAATTTCATCAGATTCATAAAAAGGTACATATCTTTGAATTATTTGAATTTGTGAAGATAAAGATTGGGATTGGAAACAGGAACAGGCAGCAGTATCTTAACATGATACCAAAAGTTATACTTTATTTTTTTCTCATTATTTTCAATTTATTGGTGTTAATTACATATATTCCTATACAATAGGTACTCTTTAAGACATTTTTGTGAGAAGCTTTGTAGACACTGTCAGCATTACAGCATCTTTTTTTAAACCAGAAATAACATTTTAAATATTTTTGTATTCAATTTACAAAAAGCATAATCAACCAAAAGGCATCACATGTGATACCATTAAATCCCCTCGCATGGTAAATTGGGACAAAAAACACCCCACAAACAACCTGCTATAAGCTCTGAAGCCAACTTGCTCAAGGTATTTTCTCGAACTCAACCAATATGCAAATGTAAAAGTTTGATCAAAATCCATTAAAGTGACTTGGAGGATAACAACATATTTTCTTTAAATAGTAGTCTTGACCTTGACCTTTATGCCTTTAAAAGGATTTCTAACATTTTTGATCATTATATAATGACACTTATGTTGCAATGTCAATAGATAAAACTTATCGATCCCAATTTTTTTAATTAGGTAATTACGCTTGGTGATTAGGCTTGCACATCAATATTGGGCAGACTCGTTACGCACTCGTCAAAGTATAACTGCGCAGTGGTAAATTATGATTTTATGCAATTGATATGAACAAAAACATGTATATAAATGATGAATTGTCAATTCACAAATGTACGGATTGTTCTTTATTTCTTGTAGCTGTGTATCAAAGTGTATTTACATTGGATCCGGAGTAAGTACATACTTAACTTGTTGTGCTTTTGCACATCAAGCAATATGTACTTACCAAAGTGTTAACACACTTTAATTCAGCTACAAAAGATAAAAATCAATTTCTTAATGAAGTTTGATAAAAATTGGTTTTAAAATGAATTTTGCACTAGGGTGTTAGGTAAGCTATATCCCCTACACGACTTTGCTGCTAGGGGATAATAACTTGTACATCAACTTAAGACTACACATTCTGTGTAAACATAGTTCTTCTCTGGTCCATAAGACCATCTACATCTGTGTAATATGAACCCTATACAGTTGTATTGTGACTACATACCTCACAGACGAGGAAGAAGACAGACTTCCGTATATCGTTTGTGCTGCTGATTTGGAGGCCTCTCCACGATTTGTACTGACCCGCACCATGTCCCCTTCATTCTGAATCAAACAAACATTTGAACATTAAAATCCATGTCATGATCCACAATATCAGGCCCTATTTCATCAACATTCTTAAACTTAAGGAAATTCCTTAGTTGGAAATTCCTTAGTTTATAATTGTCTTTAGGAAAGCATTACAGAATTTAAGGAAAAAATTGTACATGTAATATGTAACACTTTAATTTCCTTCAAGTTGATGAATTTTTTTAAGTAAAGGAATATTGATTAAACTGACCACTGTTCTTCAGATTATTAAGAATTCTTTCATGAACTTTTAACAAACTGATAAAATGTGTAATTTCTGCATAAGTCAGGGTGGTCAGATAGCAATTATACATTCGCCTTTCAAAACGACGATCAGGATTTGATTTAGCAATCAGTGAAACTCACCACCTATAAGACCCCATGAGTTTGTCAGGTTCAACTCAGATTCTTTTGACATACAATAAGATTAAAACAATATTTTTATCTACTCCCCTGATCTCAAAAATCCTTCGCCAAAGACTTTACACTACTATAATTTCTCTGTTTCAGCTGCTGACAAATGCCTGAATTTCCACCTGTACCCTTACCCACTGTACCCTTACCCTACGTACCCTTACCCACTGTACCCTTACCCACTGTACCCTTATCCACTGTACCCTTATCCACTGTACCCTTATCCACTGTACCCTTACCCTCCGTACCCTTACCCTCCGTACCCTTACCCTCCGTACCCTTACCCCCTGTACCTTACCCCCTGTACCCTTACCCTCCATACCCTTACCCACTGTACCCTTACCCACTGTACCCTTACCCTCCGTACCCTTATCCTCTGTACCCTTACCCCCCTGTACCCTTACCCTCCGTACCCTTACCCTCCGTACCCTTACCCTCCGTATCCTTATCCACTGTACCCTTATCCACTGTACCCTTATCCTCCGTACCCTTACCCTCCGTACCCTTACCCCCTGTACCCTTACCCTCCGTACCCTTACCCATTGTACCCTTACCCCCTGTACCCTTACCCTCCGTACCCTTACCCTCCGTACCCTTACCCTCCGTACCCTTACCCTCCGTACCCTTACCCTCCGTACCCTTATCCACTGTACCCTTACCCTCCGTACCCTTACCCTCCGTATCCTTATCCACTGTACCCTTACCCTACGTACCCTTACCCTCCGTACCCTTACCCTCCGTATCCTTACCCTCCGTACCCTTACCCTCCGTACCCTTACCCTCCGTATCCTTACCCTCCTTACCCTTACCCTCCGTACCCTTACCCCCTGTAGCCTTACCCTCCGTACCCTTACCCACTGTACCCTTACCCTCTGTACCCTTACCCCCTGTACCCTTACCCACTGTACCCTTACCCCCTGTACCCTTACCCTCTGTACCCTTACCCCCTGTACCCTTACCCTCCATACCCTTACCCACTGTACCCTTACCCTCTGTACCCTCACCCTCCGTACCCTTACCCTCTGTACCCTTACCACCTGTACCCTTACCCTCCGTACCCTTACCCTCCGTACCCTTAACCCTGTACCCTTACCTTCCGTACCCTTACCCACTGTACGCTTACCCTCCCTACCCTTACCCTCCGTACCCTTACCCTCTGTACCCTTATACCCTCTGTACCCTCACCCTCCGTACCCTTATCCTCCGTACCCTTGCCCTCCGTACCCTTACCCTCTGTACCCTTATACCTTCCGTACCCTTACCCTCCGTATCCTTATCCACTGTACCCTTATCCACTGTACCCTTATCCTCCGTACCCTTACCCTCCGTACCCTTACCCTCTGTACCCTTACCACCTGTACCCTTACCCTCCGTACCCTTAACCCTGTACCCTTACCTTCCGTACCCTTACCCACTGTACGCTTACCCTCCCTACCCTTACCCTCCGTACCCTTACCCTCTGTACCCTTATACCCTCTGTACCCTCACCCTCCGTACCCTTATCCTCCGTACCCTTGCCCTCCGTACCCATCCCCTCTGTACCCTTATACCCTCTGTACCCTCACCCTCCGTACCCTTATCCTCCGTACCCTTACCCTACATACCCTTACCCTCCGTACCCTTACCCGACGTACCCTTACCCTACGTACCCTTACCCTATGTACCCTTACCCTACGTACCCTTACCCACTGTACCCTTACTCTCCATACCCTTACCCTCTGTACCCTTACCCTCTGTACCCTTACCCTCCGTACCCTTACCCTCCGGATCCGTACCCTACGTACCCTTACCCACTGTACCCTTACCTTCCGTACCCTTACCCTCCGTACCCTTATACCCTCTGTACCCTCACCCTCCGTACCCTTACCCTCCGTACCCTTACCCTCCGGATCCGTACCCTTACCCACTGTACCCTTACCTTCCGTACCCTTACCCTTCGTACCCTTATCCTCCGTACCCTTACCCTACGTACCCTTACCCTCCGTACCCTTACCCACTGTACCCTTACCCTCTGTAGCCTTACCCTACGTACCCTTACCCTCCGTTCCCTTATCCTCCGTACCCTTACCCTCCGTACCCTTACCCTACGTACCCTTATCCTCCGTACCTTACCCTACGTACCCTTACCCTCCGTACCTTACCCTACGTACCCTTACCCTCCGTACCCTTATCCTCCGTACCCTTACCCTCCGTACCCTTATCCTCCGTACCCTTACCCTCCGTACCCTTACCCTCCGTACCTTTCCCTACGTACCCTTACCCTCCGTACCCTTACCCTACGTACCCTTACCCTCCGTACCCTTACCCTCCGTACCCTTACCCTACGTACCCTTACCCTACGTACCCTTACCCTACGTACCCTTACCCTACGTACCCTTACCCTCCGTACCCTTACCCTCCGTACCCTTACCCTACGTACCCTTACCCTACGTACCCTTACCCGACATACCCTTACCTTACGTACCTTACCACTGTACCCTTACCCTCCGTACCCTTACCCTCCGTACCCTTACCCTCCATATCTTTATCCAATGTACCCTTACCCGATAATCCAACTTCATCCTTGACATGTACGTTCACACCACCATACAACAACAAACCTAAAATCCTCATCAGGACCATAAACGTTCACTTGTTATAATGTCAATGTAATCGTACACACAAAAACGTTATATCCCAACCGCTGACATCGATCACCTCTATTAGGCTACAGTTATATATATTGATAAAGATTGAAATGTATGGCCACATATATATACATGATAATACACCCGTGACTCTGTTGTAATCTTTATTTGAAGGATGGAAGGTCAGATTGATGAACTACCCCGGTATAAGTCAGAATGTATGGTTAGCTTCATCCTATTTCTACAGCAGAGTATAGAGTCTAACATTCACACATGATTTTTGTTGTAAAACCTTATTTTAACTGACACTATCTGTACAGTACAATCTCTTTATACTGCCACCGTTTGTACCGTAAAACCTAGTTATACTGTCACCATTATACAGTAAAACCTTGTTATACTGCCACCATTTTACAGTAAAACCTTGTTATACTGCCACCATTATACAGTAAAACCTTGTTATACTGCCACCATTATACAGTAAAACCTAGTTATACTGCCACCATTATACAGTAAAACCTTGTTATACTGTTATCAATTATACAGTGAAATCTTGTGATACTGCCACCATTATACAGTAAAACCTAGTTATACTGCCACCATTATACAGTAAAACCTAGTTATACTGCCACCATTATACAGTAAAACCTAGTTATACTGCCACCATTATACAGTAAAACCTAGTTATACTGTTATCAATTATACAGTGAAATCTTGTGGTACTCTCATTAATTACTAGTATACCATAAACTTTGTTATACTGCCATCCTTTATACAGTAAAACCTTGTTATACTGCCATTATTTGTACAGTAAACCTTGTTATACTGTCATCATTTATACAGTAAACCTTGTTATACTGCCATCATTTGTACAGTAAAACCTTGTTATACTGTCATCATTTGTACAATAAACCTTGTTATACTGTCATCATTTGTACAGTAAACCTTGTTATACTGCCATCATTTATACAGTAAACCTTGTTATACTGCCATCATTTGTACAGTAAAACCTTGTTATACTGTCATCATTTGTACAGTAAAACCTTGTTATACTGCCATCATTTGTACAGTAAAACCTTGTTATACTGTCATCATTTGTACAATAAACCTTGTTATACTGCCATCATTTATACAGTAAACCTTGTTATACTGCCATCATTTATACAGTAAACCTTGTTATACTGCCATCATTTGTACAGTAAAACCTTGTTATACTCTCATCATTTGTACAATAAACCTTGTTATACTGTCATCATTTGTACAGTAAACCTTGTTATACTGCCATCATTTATACAGTAAACCTTGTTATACTGCCATCATTTGTACAGTAAAACCTTGTTATACTGTCATCATTTGTACAGTAAAACCTTGTTATACTGCCATCATTTGTACAGTAAAACCTTGTTATACTGTCATCATTTGTACAATAAACCTTGTTATACTGCCATCATTTATACAGTAAACCTTGTTATACTGCCATCATTTATACAGTAAACCTTGTTATACTGCCATCATTTGTACAGTAAAACCTTGTTATACTGCCATCATTTGTACAGTAAACTTTGTTATATTGCCATCACTTACACTGTATACCTTGTTATACTGCCCTATGATAAAATGCCACCATTTCCCTTGTAAACACTATGATACAATGCCACTATGCATTTGTCTTGTAAACCCTATGATACAATGCCACCATTTACCTTGTAAACACTATGATATAATGCCATCATTTACCTTGTAAACACTATGATATAATGCCATCATTTGTCTTGTAAACACTATGATACAATGCCGTCATTTGTCTTGTAAACCCTATGATACAATGCCACCATTTGTCTTGCAAACCCTATGATACCATGCCACCATTTGTCTTGTAAACCCTTTGATACAATTAATGCCACCATTTGTCTTGTAAACCCTATGATACAATGCCACCATTTGTCTTGCAAACCCTATGATACAATGCCACAATTTACCTGGTAAACCCTATGATACAATGCCACCATTTGCCTTGGGAAACCTTGTTATTTTAAGGGCACATTTTGTCCAGTGATTTTTACTTTGATGTAGAGATCAGTTAATCAATAGTAAAGGTCAGGAGGGTAAATACAGTGTTGTAATGATTAAAACAAGAAAACCTAGCATTACAATATGTACAGTGTCACAATGTTTATTGAAGGTGATTTTTTCCTTTTACATTATGGATGCCTATAGCGAGATTAACAACTTATATTTACAACTGCATCCATATTAATTTAATTATTTTTTCTTAGTCACAACATTAACACAAAGATACAGTTTGTTATAAAATCTGCCCAGTACATCAAACCTGGCTTGTATTGTTTAATGTAGGTAGATTTTTATCATTATAATGAGGAAATGACAAAAGCTGACCTCTCTTTGTAAATCAGACCACACATTTTAGTCATCCACCTCTTATCACACCAAAAACCAAACTTTATCATTTGTTTATCCAATCACTTCTACAAGGTTTAGGACATTTTTTTTCTAATTATTACTTATGTCAACAACCAATGAATGAGTAAATTAAAATAATATATATATATATATATAGCTTAGAAACACAAATGACGAAGGAAGACGCGTGACTCGTATCATATACACTATGTGTTGGTGATCCGAAGATATAAATTTGAATTTCCTGTCATACTTGTACCAAGAGAAATATATAATTATATTCCTTTAATTTTTTTTCAGTAATGTGAAAAAATATAAGTAAGAAATATTTTCAAGACACAAGAAACAAAACCTTTACAATGCTTGGCCTGTGAGTGTTTAATCGGTTACTTTACCAATGGCCTTTTTAAGATAGGCTATCTTCAAGTTTGTTGTGAAATAGTAAGCATGAATTTACAAACAGGGATTGGTGACACTATATTTTTACTAAAAGTTGCTGTATATACAAATGTACATCAATATATATACAGTATATATACAAAGTATTACCTAGCTATATAGGTAAACATAGTGTTGTACCAGTTACCTACAATGCATCACTTCCTTGTATCTACCAGCTGACACATTTGAATAGACATGTTTCTTTGTTTTGAAATAATTGTTTGAGATCAATTTTAACATTTAAAGGTGATTCAAATTTCAAACGTAATGCAACTAAAATGCAAAAGAGAGTTTTATTAAGCAACACATAAATGTTTAGAGGTACTGCGCAGCTCGGATGGAGGCAGACAGGTCGTTGGACGATGGTTTTATAAAGTCTGAAAATAACCCAAAGGAAATGAAATCTTTTAAAGATTTCCTCTTTTAATGGTTTGAAAGTTAAATTTCTAGTGTCAATTCAACCTGATGTTTGAAGCAAAAGTTTTATTTTTACCCCCTACGTATACCCCCCAAAGTAATTATGAAGCAAGGCTATAACTTAATTTATCAAATATAAATAAACTTAAATTCATTTTAAAGCATTTATGTAACAAGTTGTAAACGGACATATTTAAAATCAGTAATCAGTCTAAAAGCTTGTTGGCTGTGATGGAAGAACACAAGAAGTTTTATGTGGGAGGGATTCAAAGCCGAATTATAAGTTATAAAAACACTGGTTTTGTTGAAGATCTCCCTACATATGCTGTCTGGTCTTACTTACTGTTTATATATGTTTTATGTACCAGACTCGTGTATTCTATTTGGAATCAAACCTAGGGATACTATCATACAAACAGGACTACCCCTACCAGATGTTAGATCTTGTTATCTTTAATTACAATTATCAATATAAATTAGTAAACCAGGAAAAATAATTCCTGCATATCTTAACCACTTCCGATTAGTTTTAATTATAACCCTCCTGGTGCCTATAGTAATAGGTTTGTGAAAGCTAGTGTCGCGATTTTCGAACCCTACCATGTTACATGTACTTTCAGTATTTACAGCATATTCACCTTATTATTGTATAATTGTGAAACAAGAGTACATGATGGGGTTTGGGGTGAAAAATTACACATTCAACCTATGACAAATACAAATTATTGTATCAACGTGAATACAAATATGGAGAAATAAAACTGCCTTATTAAAAATTCCCAGGGAAATTACAATTCAAGTCACTTCAAATCTACAAAGTTTGAAAGAAATTGGTTGAAATCTGAAACAGGATCTACCGGCATGATCAACAAAGGGCAATAACTATCGCAAAAATTAAATCAAAATACCACTAAAGAAACATCATTGTTGTTAAAAGCCAACTAAGTTTCAAAGAAATCCCCAAAAAGAACTGTGGGAGCTCGAGATCACTAGCCTGCAAATTTATTAAGAGATCTAGCTGTTAAAATCCTCCAATTGATATAAAGATTTCTCCAGACACACAGAGACAAAATACTGAATTAAACAATGAGCAGTAACTTTTGGAAAAATAGTGCAATCAAAATGGTTTTCAGGAAAACACAATAACATATTTTGATTTTAAATCCTAACAAGACTCAAAGAGATAAAGATGAAAAATGTCCACTTTATATATTTATCAATTACAGACATTTGGTGAGGTCAATATAGTGTTATACTGACCTGGTTATAAACGAAATATTGATTCAGTGTTTCTAAAATTAGAAATCTCAACGAGACCATATTTTAGCCAATGAGACCCGAGGAAAATGAGATCATATGTAACCCTGGTAAATACTAGCTTGCGAAAGCATTGCTGTTACCCCTGGAAACTCGAGGACGAGTTCTTTCCTGGAGGGGGAGTATGTAACCCTGGTAAATACTAGCCGCAATATACCGCTCGGCTAGAGCGATCTTCTCTTTAGCTCGATCGGTTGAGCGTAAGACTAGTAAGCCAGAGGTCCCGGGTTCGATCCCTAGCGGAGGCAGTGATTTAAATTTAATTCATCATGCGCTCTGTTACATTGGCGCCCATGTAGGGACCCGGGGAAAATACTCCGCCTTGCTCCACAAGCATCGCTGTTACCCCTGGAAACTCGAGGACGAGTTCTTTCCTGGAGGGGGAGTATGTAACCCTGGTAAATACTAGCCGCAATATACCGCTCGGCTAGAGAGATCTTCTCTTTAGCTCAATCGGTTGAGCGTAAGACTAGTAAGCCAGAGGTCCCGGGTTCGATCCCTAGCGGAGGCAGTGATTTAAATTTAATTAATCATGCGCTCTGTTACACATATGTACTACATGATATTAAGGAAAATGTGCTATAATTTACTAAAAAGAAATTTCAAATTGACTTTATTACAAAACCTTGAATAATGTCCTTTCTACTACCATAACCATAGCTGGGTGTTATTCAACTCCCAAGGCATGAAATAATCATTACAACTGTTGAATAACGTTCAGTTTATACCACACGATGCATTTTAATTGGTTGACACAGTGACAATTGACCCAAACTGCAATTGTTATTAACGTCATCGATAATCGAATTACGTCACATCACGAGGTCCCGGCCATCACTTGTACACCTTATATGCAAATGTGAAATTAGACTTGGCCACATTTCACTTTGATTCCAGCCGATATCATTGTGGTAGAAGCAGGTCACACGACTCGTGATTTTTGGATATAGAGTTTATTTCACACTCTTAAGTTATTTTTAAAAGTTACAAAAAACACTCGCTAAAGCTAGCGTCTTTTGTAACTTAAAAAAAAAACTTACTCGAGTGAAATAAATTCTATATCCAACAACCACTCGTTGTGTAAACATCTATTTATCAGCCGAGTGATTGGTCATTTCTTACAAAAAAACCTAGATCTAGAATATATATCATTATTTTATATATCCTGATAATGTAGGTAATAAAGACTTGTACATTGAGAGCAGACTAGCTCCATCAATTGTGGAAAAATCAACAGAGCACATGATTAAATTTATTCCACTGCCTATGCTAGAGATCGGGACCTCTGACTTACTACTTAGTCTTACACTCAATCGATCAAGCTAAAGAGAAGATCTCTCTGGCCGAGCAGTATATTGTGGCTAGTATTTACCAGGATTACATTAAGTTACTGTTATAAAAGGCAATCTGATTATAATATGTACAAGCTAATATTACACACATAGCAAGCAAAATATTAGCATAAATCTGAAAGTTGAATTAAAGTTAAAAATGTCTAATTTTGCTCCTGAGTAAACTGACATCCTATCTAATCTGACCACTTGTCTAGATCTATTCATATCCACTTTGCTTTCAGCAGTCATACTGAAGAAAAAAAACAATTCCAGGCTTTGAGTTACCTCCCTTGTCACTATATTTAGTATTTACCCTCATATTGATGCTGTCTGTTCAATTATTTGTTTTTAATGTCTGGTGATATTATTGGTAAAGTGTCAATTTTCCAGAGTTTGAATACAGTACTATTTTTCTTTTTTTTTTTTCTTTTTCGGCATCTGTTATTCTCTAACTCTAATTCTGTTTAATGAATCAGATGATGTACATTATATATATGGGAGACTTTTAACCTTAGCAACACTCCATATGTCTAAAATGAAAACCACCATCGACTGTGTGCCGACTGAAGGGTGTTGTGTTAAAATTACCACATTTTAGTGCAGTTTTCCTTAAAAATGAGACATTTGATTTAATAAATGTGATTTATTATTAACTGTAACTGGTCTAGTTTTGCCTAGTCTATATATTTTTCACATCAAAAATACATGTATTGGGTTGTGAACAATCTTTTACTAATAACACAATTACCTGAAAGTACTGTAAAACCGATTATGAAAACTGATTATCAGATCGGTTTGTCCTGCCTATTCCGACTGCTCATTGATTTTGATTGTAAGCCGATTATACAACACTAGTGTTTTTCAACATGCATATATACTCTAGTCTCTATTACAAGCAATGTGCAAAACTAGTATAAGGAATTTGAATAATAAAGTAAAGCACAGATCCAATTTACCTCAGAATCTTCCTGTGTATGTCTAAGGTTCCTCTGTTTAAACAAAAAAATCAAAAACCAGGTATTCATAGAGCATCATCATCAGGATGGATGCACTCCTAGGTACATAGCCTGAGTTTCCTTTGGCCCTGGCACCATGTCTGTTTGGCCCCTACAAAAGACATGGTGTCAGGGCCAGTGGAAACTCGGGCTACTAGCTAGATAGACAGTGGACATTGATACACAGGGGCTTGACACATTTCTATGACTAAGAATGAAAATTACACACAAGGATTCGATCCTAAGAGCACTTATTATTGAAAAATTAACCTTAGGGTCCAACCCTTAGATCACATATATATATATACAGTATATATATAATCATGGTATTGACCATGATGTGTAATCTAGGGGTTAGATCCTGGGGTTCATGTTTCATTTTCCCGGGGTCATAGGAATGTGTCAAGTCCCTGTGTATCAATGTTCACTGTACCTAGCAAGTACATGCCAAGCCCCTATGTATTGATATATATGTTTTTACCACAATCAATCCTAACATAAGTGTTCGTGGCAATGTGTAACTTTCAGACTGAGATTGACAAATACTTACACCTTCGTGAATTTCTTGGTACAATATCACACAGAATATAGACGTTTAAAGCTGAAAACAGCATCTCTTATATCATAATCCAATGTACATATACATGTATAAGCAATCATCATGTCTGTATAATATGTAGGCGACTTAATTGTGTTGATGCTTATGATCATATCTATCCCTGCTATCTTACATACAGTTTTATCATATCCTTTTCTACATTATCAATCCTGTCATTGTCAATGTACATTAGCTAGCTAACTCACCTGATGTTTAGTAGCTAGGCAACGATATGGCAAGCAATATGATCATGACCTAATTAAGCTAAAATGACTAATTCTAGCTATAAAAATACTGTGATCAACTGATAGTTCAATACATCTAGTAGTTCAATACATCTAGTAGTTCATTACACCTGGTAGTTCATTACACCTGACAGTTCATTACACCTGACAGTTCATTACACCTGGAAGTTCATTACACCTGACAGTTCATTACACCTGGTAGTTCATTACACCTGACAGTTCATTACACCTGACAGTTCATTACACCTGGTAGTTCATTACACCTGATAGTTCATTACACCTGGTAGTTCATTACACCTGACAGTTCATTACACCTGACAGTTCATTACACCTGACAGTTCATTACACCTGACACTTCATTACACCTGACACTTCATTACACCTGATGCTATTTTAAATTTCTTCTAACATAAGGGGTATTGTGCATCAGTATTTTACGTGGGGACATTCTACATACTGTATTCTTTATCAACAAACTAAACACCAATAAAATACAACCATGAATGAAGTCAGGGTGAGTGATTGAAAAAAGTAATTAGAGTAAAATTAAATTTTGTGGAAAGACTAACGACCAGAAAGTGTATGCATATTAAAATGGGAGTTTTTGATGTCCATCACCTGTTTCACTCTAGTGCTAAGTTGATGCCTAGTCTAGCTATAGTGCACCCAGAAACATATAACAGAGATAAGTAGCTCTCTATTTGCCCCTTTAGTCTACGTGGTGGTCCCTGACCTTCCCACAATTCTTCGCGGTCGCTCGGTTCAGTCTTCACTTGACGCCATAACAAAAATAAATACAGTCAAACCTGCCTTAGCGACCACCTGAATTAAACGACTTCCTGTCATATGCGACCGTATTTTTTCCTCCCAACGTTATTTACTATACAAGTGACCTGAATTAAGCGACTACCTGTCAGACGCGACTAACGACCATCATATCTGTGTCCCAAATGATGAAAAGCGACTTTTTTTCAGCGACTTTCCGAGTTTTAAAACGGAAGCAGAAGTCATAATCAAGAAGAAACCGGACGAACTTGTCTGCTTTTAAAGATTAAAAAATACTTCAGAAATGCATGAAATGTCTTAATCTGTCTCAAAAAATGTACTGAATTTATTATCTTTGCACTGATAACACCCAAAAACGAACGAAACTGTACTTTACTTCAAAAGAATGAAAGATGGCGAAAAAATGTCTTCGCCATTCAGACGATTTTCACGAAATTTTGATTGATAAAAATACAAGCATTTGCTTGGGAAGTATGAAAAAGAGTGAATAAACAAACAGTCAACTTACTGTTTAACTGAAATTTATGTTCTTTTTGAGACATTAGAACAGATATTTGCCAGTTAAAAACGTCTCCATTGTTCTGAAGGAAATGCAGTTACGTGACTAATAAACCGGACAGAAGTTCCGACCAGGAATTCAGGAATGCAAAAAAAAAAAATTTTTTTTTTTGTAAATGTATCCGTCACTGAAAATAATCAAATTAACCATTCAAACTCTTTGATTTTTTTTGTATTTTAAAATAAAAATGTTTCTATTGTAACATGCTAAAAGAGTTTAAATATATATATTAATGAAAATAAAAGAAACTGAATAAATTGATAAAAATAAATATTGTACTACATGTGTAGAAAAGGGGATATTTTTATTGACCATTATTATAAGCATTTTATTTCATTAAGTGAATAGATAGTTTTCTTCTTTTTTTCTTCTTCTTGTTTTTCTTTCGTTTTCCTCAAAAGGTCTCTTACAGATTTGATTATATTCACAATCTAATTGGTGACTGAGGTCATTCCTTTTCATATATGTATTAATACTTGTAGCTGATAAATTTTACATATGTGGCAGAATAATTATGAACTTTCCTTTTCGGGTAATTTTCTTTGAACCTGGATTAAGAGACCACCTGTCATATGTGACCTTTTTTATTGACTCCCTTGGAAGGTCACATATGACAGGTTTGACTGTATATTGAAACTCCCTGTGGGGTTTTTGAAAATACAAAATGTTATGAATACAATTTTTGTTTAGTTTTGAATATCGTTAGTAAGTTAGTTTGTGGGATAATGGGGTAACATTATTTTAGGTTATAGTGTTTTTAGAAAATCTCATTGCAATATGAAATGATGAACATTTTTATTCGTTCCATTCGACAACATATTCAAAACATTTTTATTCATTCCATTTGACAACATATTCAAAGTGTTGTGCGAGGGCAAAATGGATTTTCGAAAATACGGATAAATGACAACAATGTGCATGATCAACAAGACTATATCCCATCAGTATGATAGTTTTTGGATCATGAAGTAACTTTTGTAGTGGCCTACATAAAACGAAGTGCTTTTTGTGTATTTAAAAGTGACAATAATTTGGTCCGATGTAATGGCGGATTAATCAGAACATGTCGAATAATTGCATTTTTAGTCAATACACTCACACATGTAATCAGCACATATTGATGAATCGTTGTCATATGAAATGACATAATCGAATCGCAAGTTTGTTCAAGTATTTTGAAAAACAGGTGAATTAAGCTTGATCTACATTTTATCGATTTAGTCAATTCGTCCACAATATATAAATCAACAGCCTAAGTGATACACACATGCGCAAAGCCCGATTTACCTGTGCTTGCGTGTGTTTGATAGGGGACAAGGCGCTCTCAATAAGGGATATGCATGACTGGTCACGAATAAAGGGAGCCACCAGGTGTACAGGAAAATAGTGATGTTACTTATCTTCCTAATACATGTTTCTGGTGCACTGGATGTGCTCTGGGTGTAAATGTCTACACTCAACTGTATAAAGACGTTATGTGTGGGCACAGATAAATTCTGTAATATAGTTATTTGTGGCTGATTTTATCAAATATTAAACAAGACATACCTCTGTGCTTGAAGAGGAAGTTGTTTATTCTCAAGTTCTGTAATATTACGGACTTTACCATTTATCTGACACGTGTTCCGAGGACGAATCTCCAAAATCCATAGGTAACTTATTATGTAATTTTCTGAAGTATGGGTAAATAAAAAAATAACGTTTCAATAATAATCATTTACATTATATTCTTAAATGAATAACTGTAGCATAGCAAAGGCATGTGGACATAAGCTTGGGAGGAACGCCGATTCTGAGGATGATACCAGTGACATTGTAGTTGTAAACAGCAGAGTGAACTGTTGGGCTGTTGTTGAGGGCTCAGTGCCTGGTGCTTCTTTCGAAACAGTTCGATACGTACGGGCACCTGCCTCGTAATCAAATAAAAGAGATAACAACTGGATTCATGAATAGTATATCCCACCTTTTCCGTTATCTTACCGTGTTTATCGACATATTCTGTCGTTGAAATCATTGGACCCAAACAAACCCGATGACCACTTCAGAGATTAGTCTTCAGCGGATCACGCCATTTTGATCAAGGAATAATCATGTGACATGTAACGCCGTTGGGTTTACACCCTAAGCGTTTTTAGAATGTACCGGTAAACTGAAAACAACAAGATCATTCAGGTTTTGAGACTGGAATGGCGGCAATTTTAAAAAAGTAAGTAGGCCTATTTGACATCTTAAACACAGAAAGCCGCCGGCCGTGTAGATATATACTTTTTTTTTTAAAGTGAAAAAAGTCGTTAAACAAATGAAAGCTACAACCAGAATTCAGTGACACATTTGAAAACTTGCGAGCACGCTGACCTAGGCCTACACAAACTACACCCTCACCCAACTCAACAACACCTTCAACAAAGAAAAAACAACAAGTGAGAAAGATCTAGGCGTCGTAATAGACGAGAATCTAAACTTATCTAAATTTATGTCCAAAAAACAGTGAAAAAAACCAATCAAATAGTTGGTATCATTTTTAGAAGTTTTACTTATATGAGCAAAGACATGTTCGTCCAATTATATAAATCTTTGGTAAGACCCCACCTGGAATATGCTTCTGTCATCTGGTCACCTATGTACATTAAGGACAAAAGGGCAATTGAGAACATCCAACGCAGATCCACCAAACGAGTGCCATCCCTAAAAGATAAACCATACCAGGAAAGACTAAGATTACTGGGACTACCAACCCTTGAATATCGAAGGGGAAGAGCGGACATGCTGCAGGTCTATAAAATTCTCAACAACATGGAAAACTTGGAGAAGGATAAGCCCTTCACACTGTGCGAATATGGCGCTACTCGTGGCCACTCAAAGAAGTTATTTAAAAAACCATGTAAAAAGCAGAAAACCCAAAACTACTTCAGCAACAGAGTGGTGTTAAAGTGGAACTCGCTACCAGAATGTGTGGTTTCAGCCCCGTCAGTAAATAGCTTTAAGGACAGGTTAAACAAGCACTGGCGTAATCACCCCCTGAAATTTGAACCCTCCTTCAACTAACCTGGAACACAAAGATCAGAAATAACACAATAAGTACATGTAGAATGTGCGAGTTCCAATCCAGCTCCACTGGGTAACTACGTCATAAGTATCCCACAAACTGTGTATACAATATAACCATAGTAGAACTATTGGCTATCAGTTAACCGATAAATGTATATATATAGTAGTAACGTCTACCTTTCTCAGTAAGACATACCTCAGTTTTTTATGACCAACTTCGATAATATACTCTGAGTATACATTATGTATTTTAGAACTTTTTAAGTGTACATATAAGTTTGTGAATATTAAGCGTGTGTGCAACCGGAACGAAGTCGCGAAAGACTCATTAGCTGTGGGAAAACGTCAAGATACATCAAAGAAGTCAAATAAGACTTATATCGATGTCTTCCAGTGATTCAGTGATAGGCCTAATGCATGACATCGCGGTAAACTAATGTCACAGCAAAGATACAATGGAGATAATAATCTGTTTGACATTAATTTGCAATTAAAAGTAACAAGATTAGAAAAAAATACAAAACTAATGAAATGTCAATTAAATATGTTGTAATGTTATTGTAGTTTCTATATCGTATGAAACGTACACACATATTTCTTTCCCTTTCTTATACATTTAATTTCAATACCACTCAATCTTCTTTTTAAGTTTACCCTAGCAAAAATCTTAACACCACATGCAACGGACGGAACAGACGGAACGGTATTATCCAACATACCCCTCTATATTAAATAATTTTTAATGTTCTCATTGATCTGAGGACAATAAATTTACAGGATACCATTACAGCGGATCTCACGACTCGCT
Source organism: Pecten maximus (assembly GCF_902652985.1). Taxonomy (NCBI): domain Eukaryota; kingdom Metazoa; phylum Mollusca; class Bivalvia; order Pectinida; family Pectinidae; genus Pecten; species Pecten maximus. The sequence continues at coordinate 51,088,586 of NC_047016.1, read as the reverse complement.
TCTATACACATACTCGAAAATCAAAAGGAGATAGTCAGTCGAAATTTTGGGATATTAAACTCACAATTTTTAAATACTAAGTCGGAATTTCGACTTACTAATCCGAAATTTTGAGATTAAAGTGAGAAAAAATATCGTTTTTAGTTCAAATTAACTTTGTTAGCACTTTTGCAATTAAATGTTATTTGGCTAAACATGGACAATATGATGATAATAATAATAATAAATGACTAGGTAGACTTTTTCAGTAATAAATCTTCGTCATTATTAGTTTTATTGCTGTGGATTCGTGCGACAAATTTATCAGTTTTGTGTTCCGGTAAGATTACTCCTCATGCAGTGGCCATGGACCACTATACCCCTAATCCGAACAGGAAGCACAGATACAATTTCTTCCGGGTAATATCCTTTGTTTCAATGTTTACCAATATTGGGCCTTTCGGCTTATAAGTACTACATTCATAACACATATATACAACATACAATAATGTACAGATCATCACATCTTCATACCTGACTTAAGTATACAATTATCTAACTTTATTCATCTAAGCCAGTATTCAGTACATTTGTAATACGACACTTCCGTGTGACATGCATAGGTAAAAGACTCAACACTGAATAAACCATATATATATATATGATGGTGTGTTTTGTTTAACATTTGATATCCTTTTCAAAAAGTCAAGATGATGTGGTTTTTTTCTATGTGTTGAGCGGGGATAAAGCCTCAAACTTCACAGCTATAATTAAGGACAGAAGAAACATAAACATAAAAAAATCAACTTAGATTCAATATTTAGAGACAGAATGTTGCAACAACATCTTTAAAACTTTTAACAAATATTTTCCGTCCTTGATCAGCAATAATGGGCCGAGTTTTATTAAAATTATCGTTAAATGCAATGTGACCCCAAGGTAATTAAAACTATCAACAATTTCAATCACATTATTTTCAAAATAGAAAAGTTCGTTCGAATACGACAATTTTTTTTTTCTGTATTTAAAAACAGTTGCCATTTATCACTGTATGATTTATCGACTCTAACATTTTTTGAAAACCAGTTGTTGTCAGCGTACATTATATCTCTGAGAAATTCAAAGCCATTTACATACATGTACATTGAGTAGAGGAAGGGAGATAACCCCTCACCTTGCATCAAACCCCGCACATGCACTGCAGAAAAAGTCTGAAGTTCAGATTTGATTTGTACATAACACGTGATTTTAAACCTTCATAAAGTGATTTCAGAATATCTAAACATTTTCCAGTTACACTACTTTGATACAACTTCCAAAATTATTTATTTCTATTAACACTTTCGAATGCAGTCAACAAAACAGCAATAGAGCTTCCGTTTTTTACAGAGTTTTTTTTTGATAATTCCATGTAGGGCAAATATATCTTCGTTTGTACCGTACCAAGTTTTACAACCAAGCTGGGTGTCAGTTATAATATTTGTAATGGTCAGACCATTTCAGTAACCTAATTGTTAAGCACACTTGTAAACAGTTTTGATAAACAACTTACCAACGTGATGGCTCTGTAGTTATTTGTAGCGTTTTTTCGCCCCTTTTTGAGTAATGGGAACATTATACCTTTCGACCAACTACATTGTAGAAGGAAATACTCCTTTATCAAAAATAACATTAAACGGTAATGTAAGCAGTTGAGTAAAGACGTAAAAAAAATATATCTAAATTTCGTAAAAAAAAACCCTTATTCAGCAAATTATCAATACCCGAATATTTATCATGATATCACTTTGTGATATTAGAAAGCAGTCTACCTTCACCGACAAGACCAGATAACCACATTCGTGTTCTTTATCTTACAAAACTCCACATTCTGTTTTCGTTGGTGTTCCTTATCTGTCCTGCCCCTTTCTATCTTTATTCCCGTCATTGTTAAAATACATTATAAGTTATGTATATATTTCCTTGTTACGGAAAGGACGTAAGTAAGTTGTACAACTTTTGTCCAATCCATTTGCTTTATCTGCAATAAAATTGGTTTATACTTTGTGATATAGGGATATCTATAGTCATACCCAGGTAAGCTATCGTCATTAGGCAAACTTTCCTGATTATCAGTGACATCGCTACTACTAATATACTTTAAATGGTCATTAAATTCAGAGAGACTTAGATAACTATTTCTATTGTCAGATTTTTGCTTGAAATACTATAAAAATAGTTTTGAGATATCTGCGCTTGACCAAACGTTCACGGCATTTATACTTACGTTTCGGATTAACCAGGAATAATCTGTTAAATGGAGACCCGTCAGCATTAAAAGAAAAAAGGGTACGTTTGTAAGAATTATACAGCCGTCTACACTTAATATCAAACCACGGCTTTGTATATTTAAACACACTTGTAACAAAGAAGTATTATTACAAATGTTCCTTATGGTGTTAAGGTGTCTACTTTAATATTAATTGTCCTCATACCTATGAGAACATCAAGAAATTTCAGATTAGTAAGCGGGGGTATCTATACGATAAGAGTACCAGCCCGTCCGTTCCGTCCGTTAAACATGACAAGGCGATTTTAAGGTATTATAAACATAAAAATAACTTAGATTGAGTTGTAATAAAAATAAATCTTAAAGATTGAGTAAGAAAAATGTAAATACTTTTCAAATATACCTAAATCACAATTAACTAATATTATAATTAATTCATATTTAATCGTTATGTTGTTTTTATTAATTTTGTCACTTCTAATTGAAAATAAACGCAAGCAAATATTATAAATCAAAGGGAGGTAATACCGATATGACGCCCTGAATAGATTCTGCGCTGTGACATCAGCTGGTCGCTGTTTGGCAAAAAGAAAAAAGAAATAACATAAAATAAATAAAAATAAATAACTACAGGATTCCTTAGCCTTTCCAGTCCTTCTTTTATCTATTCTAGTCTTCATAGTTGGAATGCCTTGCATGATTCAGTGCGTTTACAACCTTCACGTCCAACTCTCCCATGCACACTTCATGTACATTTTGGGGTCGGCGATCGTACGATGAACCATTTTATATGTGACAAGGCTTAGACACAAATGCAGTTCCCGTAAGAATTATTTTGATGACTTTAAAAAAAAATTATACTTCATTTTAAAGAAGAGAATGCAGAGAAATAAAAAATGAAAAGAAAACGATATGCCAACGTTCTCGTTTTCTCGCGATATGCCGAACTCTGGTTGTAGCTTTCATGTATTTTAGATTTTTTTCACTCTATTACTATTTGATAGTTTATGGTGTTCATTATTACCCATTCCTCTCGGAATCAACTTCGTGTATTGTTTTTTTTCTTCTTCAAGATAAATCCACAGAATTCTTTTTCCGGTATGAAATATATTGTATTTTTTTCACATTAAATATAACCAGCGACTTGTATATCTGGTATATACGTCTCTGATATAACACATAAACAGACTAACAGATAAAATTATCACAAAAAATCATTTATTTCAAAATTAAATCTACCATAAATCTACTAACTTTTTTTGTTATTCAACTCTATTATACACTATTCAATTCAATTCGAAACAACCAATCTCTACATCACATGTTCTACTAAGGGAAATGATGTAGCGCAATGAATTCTGCAAAATTAGCAGTGATTGGGTTCCCGTCTCTTATCAATAACAGTAGACTGATAACGATTCTAAGTGTCTATTGACAATTCTTTACTTCCCAAGTTCATGAATGTTTTTTTTTTGTTTTTGTTTTTTGCGCGGAAGCCTGCCTTACCGCATTACTGGGTGCTCGGGTGGCACAGTGATAACACACTTACCTTTCACTAAGGCGGCCGGGGTTCGATTCCCCGATCGGACGTGAAAAGGTACGGGGTCACATGACCGACCACTTGGGTTTTCCCCGGGTTTCCTCCCACAGTAAGACCCCTCGCGCGCTTCCATCCGATGAAGTTAAATTGAATATACCGGTAAACGAATGGTTAGCAATGATATGATATAATCTTACTAATTATCTAATTCGAATCTTATTGCTATGGTCGTTTTTTCTAGTATTTAGCAATTTTGGAACCAAACGTTTACTCACACACACACGTGTGTTACAAGAGGTCAAACATAAACAGTTTCATACATGGCGGAACACAACAAATCTCATACACTCTTTACAGTTTTTTTTAAGCCTTTCAACAAACTAACTTACATTTGAGAGCACACGACCATTACACTGAGAAACTAAACCTTTCATTTTTGTCATATTAGGCTATGTACAATAATGATTTGGTATATATAAATTTCTAATTTGGCATTTTAATTCTTGATTTCATCATATTTTTATTTGTAACTTAAATATTAAAAACAAGATGTCTTATTTCTTTACATTTCATTATATAACTTTTACATTAATTTTAGTCAAAACGTATTTGACCCCAAACGATATGAGGCCAATGCTATAAACTTATTGAAAAATGAAGATTTTTTGATACAGCGTGTCGTTATTTATCTTATAAAAATACAATTATAAAACTATGTTGTTTTTTGTTAAATAAGATATTTAAATTATATTAAAATCAACAAGATATTATCACAATATATAGTAATTTTATATTAATATTATAATATTTTGCATTTGTAATTCATTTGGTATAGTTTTTGAAATATTGTTACGCATCAATGAGGAAAACACAATATAATATAATAAAATATATAAGGGGAGGTAACTTCAGTGCTTGAAACATTAAATTCCTCAATATCTTAATCAATTTTCTAATTTTAAAATATTGAATAATTTTAAAGGAACATCAAATAAATGTGGATATTCTAGACCCATGCAAATATTTGAAAAAAAATTGACATTGGCACTATAGAAAAAAAATGCAAATGACAGAGAGTCTATGGCAAGGCAAAAACATTTAGTTCATCAAATTGAATAAGGTAGTATACTGTATAAGGTATATCACAAGTTACACAAGATATAATATAATAATATATCTGATATAATATATAAGACATCACAAACGTTATATAAGATATTTTTGTCGCTTTATAAAATATCTGAGACGTTTACATTGCCTCACACTTTACTTATGTCGGTCTCGTACTGGAAGAGTTCAATTACGTTAGCTTGCTATAGAGGTCGTTTACGACTTATGACTTCACCTTAACAAATTCGACTCCCATCGTACTGAGATAAGAAAAACCAACCCATGTAATATCCGACTCATTCATATTAGAGCCCATCTCAGATAAGTACTTTCTGGGAGATTACACGGTCGTTACAAACTCTCTAACCCAGAGACGGACAGACAAAACATGGACGAAGGGTAACCCGAAACAATAAAAAAATGAAGAGAGTAAAAATAAAGAAGTGTGTCATGATCATTACTACGTTTATATTATTCCCCCCCCCCCGCAAAAAAAAAAATAAAAAAAATAAAAACAAAAAACAAAAATTAAGATCTGTTTTCAAAATTATTTTTTTAATACGCTTTCCATTGTTTTTTTTTCTTCGTAGGCCTACAAGTAAAGAAAGCTTGTTATAAAACATTATTACTATATGTATTGCCTTTATTTCCTCCAAAATGAAGAACATGACATAATAACAATGTTCAAAACCAGGGACATATATATCTTATTATTATACCTCACTTTTGTTAGAATTCTTTACATTGGACGAAAACATATCACCTGACATTTTATAAATCGAATATCCCCCGACAAATGCCGTCGCCGGGGTATAACCCGTCGAATAACTATGTAACCATGGCAGCAGAGTATTATACCCCGGTGTATAACCCCTCCGCCCGATGAATAACCCTTCGTCATCGAACGCGCCTGCATCGGAAGTCGGGCGTTTGTTGTCGTCTGGTTCCAAAAACACAAACAACAACGTTAACACAGGCTTTTGAAATGGCAGTGTCATCACGATTTGGCCGATCAACAGAAGTAGAAATAACAGCGATATTGGACAGCAAGGATGCTTTAAACACCAAAAAGGCCACAAAATATGCTCTTTTTCGGTATAATAAAACCATTATGACCCTCTGTGTCGGGATATATCCAGAATTATGTCCCTGGGAAGAGTTATTTTCCCTCGGGCTACGCCCTCGGGAAAATAACCCTTCCCAGGGACATAATTCTGGATATATCCCTCCACAGAGGGCCATAATTGTATATTATACGTCCCTGTCAAAGCACATATACAGTATGTTAAAGAAAATACATGACATATGATAAGGATCAATGTACATAGAATATATACACTTGGTAAACACAAATGTATGATTATCAGTTTAAGTTTGAAAATGAGCAAAATTATACAGATTGTAGATTATTTTGAAGAAACTAGTTTTGAATATGATGATCATCGTACAGGTATACACTTTATATGATATATTGTATCCAGCCTGAACTGTTCTGGTATAACCATTTTGAACGCATTCATTGTGGTTTTCATATCAAGCATGACGAACCTAAGCGAGATATTCATTTTTTATTTTTGTTTTGTTTTAAATTATAAATAGCTTTGCGCTGGATATGATATTGATATTGATATACATAAATGAAAACCTTACTTGGGTAGATCAGGTAAAACAAGTGTTATCAAAGCTAGCCTCGGCAGTTGCTTTGCTTCGTAGGATGTCTACATATTTAAATACCGATGCCAAAAAAGTGTACTACAATGCATATATTCTCCCAATAATGGACTATGCTGCTGTTGTTTGGGGGAATGGCCTAACTCGGGAACAAATCACTGCAATTACTAAAATTCAAAAACGAGCACTTAGGATTATTTTAAAAAAGTCAACAATGACTCCAAGCAAAGAGCTGTTTAATGATACCGATGCTCTTCCCTTTGAATATAGAATTATGTACCACACATGTGTGCTTGTGTATAGGTCATTAAATAATATGGCACCAGAATACTTGAAAACTTGTTTTACTTCTTGCAATGAAATGTATCATTATGGGTTAAGATCAACAACACAAAATAACTTAATCTTACCTAGAGCACACTCTGAGCTGTTCAAAAAGTCCCTTCATTATAATGGAGTTAAGCTATGGAACAACTTACCAACTAGTTTAAAAACTGTGACATCACTATTTGTCTTCAAAAAGAACGTTAAAAAACACTTTTTAACAATGTATCTAACAAATTGATTTTTAATTTATTTACATGATCAAACTAGAATATATTGTCAACATTCCACATGCTACTGTCGCTCTAGTATTTTTGTAAATGATTAACAAATAATTGTTAATATGTTTTGATTTTTAATTAGACGTGTTTGTGTGAGTGAGTGAATGTGTGAAGGAAATATTGACAAAAAAGTTACGATGTTTGTATTGCTGTCAAAATGAATGTTTTTGTTTTCTTCATGTTTTATGTGAGGGCCATATGTAAGATTAGTACTGTACTAAATATGTAACCCTCGTGAAATAAAGTTTTATTATTATTATTATTATTATTATTGTTCTATCTCATTAAAACTCGACGTTCTCGTATTGAAGACAACGTTTCCAAGTCGTTATGGATATATTATAACGTGAGCAGAACACACAATGCACAATATCTGGAGCAATTCCGTCCCGCAGACGTGAGGGATTCATTCTCGAAGACGATATTGTTCAGTTCCATAATCGGAAAGAGCATGGTTTATAACAACCCAAGTTTATATATAGGATCACCCGATTAAATATCTGTTTATTTTTAAATTTCTCAGAGAAGAAACATTCGGTATATTTTATTTTTTTAGGGCTCTATTTTAGCTTTAGCTCATCGGTAAGCAATTAAAGTATTAATTAAAAATTTAAATAGTCTCTTTGTTAATTTTGTGCTTATCACAAATTTTCATTTGACTTTTTTTTTTGTATTTCTGATTTTTCCCCTTCACCGAAGTATACTATTTGACGCCAATAAGCATGCGTGTTCATTATTACCTCCCTTTAGATGACTCTTTTCCTTGTTGAGGAAGAAATAGTACTCGACCAAAACAACAAAAATTCTTGACGGGAATCATTCACCTTGATGATAACACCGTGTAAGTCTGTTGATATGGCAGATCATCATCATCTGTGATATTAACTGGTGACAAAATAACTTAAATAACTGATCTATCGGTATTCAGTATGTACATTACACGGCGATTAGCCACAGATCAGTGAGGATATGAAAGTGGGCGTACTGTCTGTCACTTGACCATTTCAAGGGATTTGGTTCGTCTTAACTTCTGCCAGGTTTTTCTTTTTTGGATAGTCTGTAGATATTAGAGGTCGCATCAGACTCCTGTGTCAAAATCCAAAATATTACAAGTCGATTGATGATAGGGATTACGATTTTGAACTACATTGTATATGCAACTGCTGTACTAGGCCTAGAGTATCCTTGAGGTGGATCACGATACTTGTACACCCCATAGTACGCCAGTATATATACAAAAAAAACTTTGCTACTGCTGTAGGCAGAGACTTGTATATCAGACATACAAGTCTCTGGCTGTAGGCCTATCACAAAAATCAATATCATCAAATACATTGTATGATAACCGAATGATAAAAGAGTATGATTATAATATTTATGCCAGTAGTTGATATCAATAAATGACTGGTGCTGATCAATAATTGGCAAAAACGTCTGTATAAATAATTGAAAAATTTATCACAAAGTTGATTTGCCACCAAACGTTTGGTCTAAATAGCAACACTCTTGCACAGGTATCTTGAATATGTCTTCACAGGTTAGCTACACATTTACCTATGTCTGGTTAACTTACACATCTTCTTGATGTGTAATGAAAAACTAAAAAATTCAAAAATTCAGAGAGCTTATTTAAAATGTTGCTTTTTTAGCCCACCATCTGATGATGGTGGGCTATTCAAATCGCCCTGCGTCCGTGGTCCGTCGTCCGTCCGTCCCTCTGTCCGTCCCTCCGTCCGTCCGTAAACAATTCTTGTTATCGCTAATCCTCAGAAAGTACTGAAGGGATCTTTCTCAAATTTCATATGTAGGTTCCCCTTGGTGCCTAGTTATGCATATTGCATTTTGAGACCAATCGGAAAACAACATGGCCGACATGCAGCCATCTTGGATTTTGACAATAGAAGTTTGTTATCGCTATTTCTCAGAAAGTACTGAAGGGATCTTTCTCAAATTTCATATGACTGTTCCTCTTGGTGCCTAGTTATGCTTATTGCATTTTGAGACCAATCGGACAACAACATGGCCAACAGGCAGCCATCTTGGATATTGACAATTGAAGTTTGTTATCGCTATTTCTCAGAAAGTTTTGAAGGGATCTTTCTGAAATTTCATATGTAGGTTCCTCTTGGTGCCTAGTTATGCATATTGCATTTTGAGACCAATCGGAAACCAACATGGCTGACAGGCAGCCATCTTGGATTTTGACAATTGAAGTTTGTTATCGCTATTTCTCAGAAAGTACTGAAGGGATCTTTCTCAAATTTCATATGTAGGTTCCTCTTGGTGCCTAGTTATGCATATTGCATTTTGAGACCAATCGGAAACCAACATGGCTGACAGGCAGCCATCTTGGATTTTGACAATTGAAGTTTGTTATCGCTATTTCTCAGAAAGTACTGAAGGGATCTTTCTCAAATTTCATATGTAGGTTCCTCTTGGTGCCTAGTTATGCATATTGCATTTTGAGACCAATCGGAAAACAACATGGCCGACAGGCAGCCATCTTGGATATTGACAATTGAAGTTTGTTATCGCTATTTCTCAGAAAGTTTTGAAGGGATTTTTCTCAAATTTCATATGTAGGTTCCCCTTGGTGCCTAGTTATGCATATTGCATTTTAAGATCAATCGGAAAACAACATGGCCGACAGGCAGCCATCTTGGATTTTGACAATTGAAGTTTGTTATCGCTAATCCTCAGAAAGTACTGAATGGGATCTTTCTCAAATTTCATATTTAGGTTCCCCTTGGTGCCTAGTTATGCATATTGCATTTTGAGACCAATCGGAAACCAACATGGCTGACAGGCAGCCATCTTGGATTTTGACAATTGAAGTTTGTTATCGCTATTTCTCAGAAAGTGCTGAAGGGATCTTTCTCAAATTTCATATGTAGGTTCCTCTTGGTGCCTAGTTATGCATATTGCATTTTGAGACGAATCGGAAAACAACATGGCCGACAGGCAGCCATCTTGGATATTGACAATTGAAGTTTGTTATCGCTATTTCTGAGAAAGTACGGAAGGGATCTTCCTCAAATTTCATATGTAGGTTCCTCTTGGTGCCTAGTTATGCATATTGCATTTTGAGACCAATCGGAAACCAACATGGCTGACAGGCAGCCATCTTGGATATTGACAATTGAAGTTTGTTTATCGCTATTTCTCAGAAAGTTTTGAAGGGATTTTTCTCAAATTTCATATGTAGGTTCCTCTTGGTGCCTAGTTATGCATATTGCATTTTAAGATCAATCGGAAAACAACATGGCCGACAGGCAGCCATCTTGGATATTGACAATTGAAGTTTGTTATCGCTATTTCTCAGAAGGTTTTGAAGGGATTTTTCTCAAATTTCATATGTAGGTTCCCCTTGGTGCCTAGTTATGCATATTGCATTTTAAGATCAATCGGAAAACAACATGGCCGACAAGCAGCCATCTTGGATTTTGACAATTGAAGTTTGTTATCGCTAATCCTCAGAAAGTACTGAAGGGATCTTTCTCAAATTTCATATTTAGGGTTCCCCTTGGTGCCTAGTTATGCATATTGCATTTTGAGACCAATCGGAAACCAACATGGCTGACAGGCAGCCATCTTGGATTTTGACAATTGAAGTTTGTTATCGCTATTTCTCAGAAAGTGCTGAAGGGATCTTTCTCAAATTTCATATGTAGGTTCCTCTTGGTGCCTAGTTATGCATATTGCATTTTGAGACGAATCGGAAAACAACATGGCCGACAGGCAGCCATCTTGGATATTGACAATTGAAGTTTGTTATCGCTATTTCTGAGAAAGTACGGAAGGGATCTTCCTCAAATTTCATATGTAGGTTCCTCTTGGTGCCTAGTTATGCATATTGCATTTTGAGACCAATCGGAAACCAACATGGCTGACAGGCAGCCATCTTGGATATTGACAATTGAAGTTTGTTATCGCTATTTCTCAGAAAGTTTTGAAGGGATTTTTCTCAAATTTCATATGTAGGTTCCCCTTGGTGCCTAGTTATGCATATTGCATTTTAAGATCAATCGGAAAACAACATGGCCGACAGGCAGCCATCTTGGATTTTGACAATTGAAGTTTGTTATCGCTATTTCTCAGAAGGTTTTGAAGGGATTTTTCTCAAATTTCATATGTAGGTTCCCCTTGGTGCCTAGTTATGCATATTGCATTTTAAGATCAATCGGAAAACAACATGGCCGACAAGCAGCCATCTTGGATTTTGACAATTGAAGTTTGTTATCGCTAATCCTCAGAAAGTACTGAAGGGATCTTTCTCCAATTTCATATTTGGGTTCCCCTTGGTGCCTAGTTATGCATATTGCATTTTGAGACCAATCGGAAACCAACATGGCTGACAGGCAGCCATCTTGGATTTTGACAATTGAAGTTTGTTATCGCTATTTCTCAGAAAGTACTGAAGGGATCTTTCTCAAATTTCATATGTAGGTTCCTCTTGGTGCCTAGTTATGCATATTGCATTTTGAGACCAATCGGAAAACAACATGGCCGACAGGCAGCCATCTTGGATATTGACAATTGAAGTTTGTTATCGCTATTTCTCAGAAAGTTTTGAAGGGATTTTTCTCAAATTTCATATGTAGGTTCCCCTTGGTGCCTAGTTATGCATATTGCATTTTAAGATCAATCGGAAAACAACATGGCCGACAGGCAGCCATCTTGGATTTTGACAATTGAAGTTTGTTATCGCTAATCCTCAGAAAGTACTGAAGGGATCTTTCTCAAATTTCATATTTAGGTTCCCCTTGGTGCCTAGTTATGCATATTGCATTTTGAGACCAATCGGAAACCAACATGGCTGACAGGCAGCCATCTTGGATTTTGACAATTGAAGTTTGTTATCGCTATTTCTCAGAAAGTACTGAAGGGATCTTTCTCAAATTTCATATGTAGGTTCCTCTTGGTGCCTAGTTATGCATATTGCATTTTGAGACCAATCGGAAAACAACATGGCCGACAGGCAGCCATCTTGGATATTGACAATTGAAGTTTGTTATCGCTATTTCTCAGAAAGTTTTGAAGGGATTTTTCTCAAATTTCATATGTAGGTTCCCCTTGGTGCCTAGTTATGCATATTGCATTTTAAGATCAATCGGAAAACAACATGGCCGACAGGCAGCCATCTTGGATTTTGACAATTGAAGTTTGTTATCGCTAATCCTCAGAAAGTACTGAAGGGATCTTTCTCAAATTTCATATTTAGGTTCCCCTTGGTGCCTAGTTATGCATATTGCATTTTGAGACCAATCGGAAACCAACATGGCTGACAGGCAGCCATCTTGGATTTTGACAATTGAAGTTTGTTATCGCTATTTCTCAGAAAGTACTGAAGGGATCTTTCTCAAATTTCATATGTAGGTTCCTCTTGGTGCCTAGTTATGCATATTGCATTTTGAGACGAATCGGAAAACAACATGGCCGACAGGCAGCCATCTTGGATATTGACAATTGAAGTTTGTTATCGCTATTTCTGAGAAAGTACTGAAGGGATCTTTCTCAAATTTCATATGTAGGTTCCTCTTGGTGCCTAGTTATGCATATTGCATTTTGAGACCAATCGGAAAACAACATGGCCGACAGGCAGCCATCTTGGATTTTGACAATTGAAGTTTGTTATCGCTATCTCTCAGAAAGTACTGAAGGGATCTTTCTCAAATTTCATATGTAGGTTCCTCTTGGTGCCTAGTTATGCATATTGCATTTTGAGACTAATCAGAAAACAACAAGGCTGACAGGCAGCCGTCTTGGATATTGACAATTGAAGTTTGTTATCGCTATTTCTCAGAAAGAACTGAGGGGGTCTTTCTCAAATTTCATACACAGGTTCCCTTCGGAGCCTAGTTATGCATATTGCATTTTGAGACTAATCAGAAAACAACATGGCCGACAGGCAGCCATCTTGGATTTTGACAATTGAAGTTTGTTATCGCTATTTCTCAGAAAGTACTGAAGGGATCTTTCTCAAATTTCATATGTAGGTTCCCCTCAGTACATAGTTTTGCATATTGGGACCAATCTAAAAACAACATGGTCGACAGACAGCCATTATCGCTAAATCTTAAATTTTATATATAGGTTCCCCTTGTTTGAAAAGTACTAGCTATAGAGGGCTGTTTCTGAATTTACACAGATTAGTAAGACTTAGAGGAAGATAAAAGTAGAGAAAAGATCAATCTGACATGGAACCTATGAAGATCATTCAATGGTGGGCGCCAAGATCCCTCTGGGATCTCTTGTTTCAAAGACTTTGTCTTTGTTGTTGGTTCTGTGACAGGTATGAAGAACAGGAAACATTGACGTGAACTGCCCCTCAAGTTTCTAATTTTTATTTGCAGATCTTTTACTTCCAGGTTTTAAATAACAATGGGATAATGGCTTGATGTTCTAGTCAGTAAAGCTGACAAAACTAAGTAAAAATGACCAGCGCAGTGCCTTTTATACAGAAGGGGCAGTCTCCCCGGGGAGGAGCAACCTCATCCTCCCCTCGAAACTCGCCACATGTCATCAATTCCTTCCAGCCAAACAGTCGCAAAACTGTTGAGGACATCTTAGGTAATTCATTATTAGCAAATGCAGTATTTTCCAGGATCATCTGATACAAATTGCGTTATCTTTTGAATGTCCAGGACGAAATGTTTTTGTTTGATACAAAACTAAGTTTTATGAGTCCTTACCCACTAGCATTATCTCTAATCACAGATGATACTGTGTTGTCATTGGACTTATTTGCTCTGGAAAACAAATCAGACATCCAGCTGTATGTTGTTAAGTAGCGTGATCGTGAGTTTCCTCGGGCCCTAACACCAGACAGAGTCAGAGGAAACTCGGACTAGTTGTTAAGTGAAGTAGCCAAAAGGTTACTTCAAGGAGACTGCCTCAATATGGTTAAAGTCGATGCAGCATTAACCTAGCTAATAAATTTTGAATGCAATTATTTCTGAAAGATAAAAGGATATTATGATTATACATTTTTTGTATACTGATTTTTTGCATTTTTGCCAGTGAAATAAAACAATTTATCAAAATGATAAAACTGGTATTTTCAATGCAGCAATGAGCAATGAAAGTATAAGATTTTGTAGTGAAAATATAAGTTTTGCAGTGAATATATAAATTTTCCGTTTCTTACATCTCATTGAAACTTTCCAATTTTTCCAATTGAAGCAAAGTAAGATAGATGGGTTATTTTGCTGTAACTCGCATAGGTATATAAATACATATGTCACGAAACAGAAAAAAAAAATACAAATTGAAGACAGCGGAAGTAACTGCATTTAATTTTTTTTACCCAGATTGTCTGAAGGACCTGAAATCAGACTTTGAAGCCAACAGCCAGCCTATAACCGATGACAACCAGACACTTCATCGCTTCTGTGCTAAGCTGGAATATCTTCTACAAGCAAATATGAAGGGTGGGGCACTCCTTAATTAAAAGCATCTTCAACTTTAAGTATTCCAATTAATTCCTATCATGAACCAACTTTATATTTGGACAGTCACACATGATTAATTCGATTTTGATGGAAAATTTTGAAGTGTCCATTAATGTTTTTGATATAAACTTTATTTCATTCATACAAATACAAATGTATACACATGATTATAACACATAAAAATATTTTTCCACATATGAATCGGATTCAGGAACAAATTTTCTGTTTGTATCTGTAAGTAATGTAACCTATCATTTGGTAACATGTCTGTTCTTTTGGATGAAAAAAAGGAAAAGAACAATCAGAATGATCTTTTAAGTCCCATCTAACTGTTTTTTGTTGGCAATTTGTAAATCTATCAACAGTTTCAAATAATGCCTGTATTGCAACTAGTCAAGGCAAAATTCTCTTGTGTCATTTTCCTTAACCCTAACACTACTTTCCTATGACAGAGAATGAAAAATTAACCCCTGGGTCAGATGCCTAGATCACTTCATCCTGGGTCATAGGAACGTGTCAAGCCCCTGTGGCTTCGTCTGTCAGCCTGTGATCCTACTACAGATACTTACACACAAATTATATCTATATTTATTTAGTCGCTTTATTCTACATTTTAATAATCGCCTTACATCAGTTGAAGATCACGTTGGTTATGGTCACAAGGGTATGTGTAGTCTTATACTAATAAAGTTTGGTTATGAACGAGAGTGTGGTAAGGGAGGTAACTCGAGTTTGGGGGGAAGTGAAACATTGTGATCAAGAAATATAAATTTACGGTAATAGGACGAGGTGGGAATGGGTTAACTTGGAGACTGAACTAGTCTGAATTAAATTTAAAAAATCCCATTGAACTGCAGCAAAATTTTGAAGTAAATTCAAAAGCTCAGTGTTCACGTGTAAAATTAAGATTAAGATAAATAAACCAATCTTTTTATTTTCCGTGAATTTTGAAAAGAACAGGTGTGTAGATATTCCTGACGAAAATAAAACATCGTTTTGCCAACCTGCTTGCAAGTTTTAATAATAAAAAGCATAATTCATTTATTGCTGTTTGACTGCAAGCTTTGTTGAATACTGCCCCCACCCCTTCCACAACGCTCTCAATTAAAATGTCATACCACGGACTTAGATCCATGGTCATACTTAACCTCATGTACCGGTCACGATTTAATTTCCTTTGGACAGACTAATATAGGCATTATTTAGTAGAATTAGAAAAAAAATCTATCAACGTTATCAGACTCGTCCTGCAGAAGGATTTCACATCCATGTGTGTTTGAATTGTTTATATATAAGCACTACAGAGACATGTATTTGTCAATGATATATAACGCCAGTTTCTAAACCGTCTACCATACCAGTATGTTACCTGGATGGCATAATATGTGAAAATATGCAAATAGTTCGTCGATACATAAACGATTGACGTATAAAATACGTTTAAATCGATACATGTGCGAAGTTACAACGTTCCACATCACGCACGCCAATTAATTATATGTACGAGTTATCCCCCTTAACAGAAATATCTTAAAATCAAGAATATTCAAAATTTATAATATATCGATGAATAATTCAAAAATTAGTAAGATGGAGAATATTTAAAGAGATATTATACACATTTTAAAGTTATTTTACTTATATATTGTTATATGGATTGTTCAATATTATTAATATTTTCTTTTTGTTAGTCACCTTGTAATAATCTACCAGAATTCGTTGATATACTAGAGGGCGACAGGAAATCATTAGCTTTGCGCAGTGGCGGTACCATAGTCGATGAGGATTTTCCGAGACGTGGTTATTGCTAGTTGAAAACTATACCCAATACCCCGCACTGTGGCCTGAAATATGGCCGCAAGTGCAATTTTTGAACGCTCCTACGGGAGCAATCATAATCAATTGAATATTAGATCATCAAATAAATAAAATAGGTCTAAATGGTAAGGAACATGGTGACAAAAATCATAACACAACTTTAGTTGTATGTAAGTCTGAATGACACCTTTTAAAAACGATAATCATCGTGGTAACATTTATGCTGAATTGAGACCTTTGTGCTAATTACCATTTTAGGTTTAGTTTCTACATAATATAAGACTGATATATATTTAGATATTTAATAGAGATATATATGTAAACAAGTGTTCAATGATATTTCACTTATCTTTTTTTTATTGTAAAATTGTCTTCATTAATAATTAACTATGAACTTTTCCAGAAAATAAATGGATAAATAGATGGATAAAAATGCATTAACAATAAAGAGAAAGAGATATGGACACTCTGGAATAAGGAAATCTAGTCATAATGAGAATGTGTAGAAAATTGTCTTAATTGAAAAAAAAAAAAAAGAAAAAAAAAGCAAAAGCAGATTGAGGAAATTTTAACATCTTAGGCACATTTTAATGGTAAAGCTGTAATAAAGGATAAATAATAATAAAAAATAAGCTAAAGCAGATTTAGGAAAGTCTTAGGCACATTTTAATAGTAAAGCTGTACTAAAGGATAAATAATAATAAAAAGTCCCTCCTACTTCACAGATAAAGTGACTCTGCTGGGGAGAAAGAAGGACTACTGGGATTATTTCTGTGACAGTATCGGCTCCACGAAGGGAGTCAACGATGGAATAAAATACGTCAAGACGATTGGAGACGTAAGTGTCTATATAAACAACCCCCCTCCTCACACTTCACTAGAAAAAATGTGAGAAAGAAGAAGAAGCCAGAGTATATATGTCTTTGTGACCTTGGAAAAACTGCTTGAGCTCGTAATTGTTAATGGTTGTAAATATCACACTTCCTAGGGGACCGGGGTTTGATTCTCTGATCGAAAGTGAAAATGTATTTAGGCCTGAGAATGTGGATTTATCTGGGAATTTCAGTTTTCATTCATAATATGACATGAATATAGATTTCAAATTTTATTTATTAACTCGATTACACTTATAGCATGAAACAAGAGGTCATTTACATAGTAGATACCAATTAAACGTAGCTGACAAAGATTTGACTTAGGTAAATCTGGTTAGTTCGAATAGGCTGATAGTTCAACACACATTTTTTTCTAGAAAAACAATAATTTTCTAGCTAGTAATAGTTTGAACCCAGCTGATTTATATAGACCCACATTTCGGACAGTTTGAACTTGGCCTACGAGCCAATCAAACCTACTGTAATGCTTAAGCTTTGTATTTCCTATATTGAAAGACCAGCCTCGGAAATATGAACAACATATCACATCTACAAAAATTTAAACTTTGAGGTAACGGACTACAGCTATCGCGTGATCATTGAATTATATACAATATGCAGTGATTATAAAATAAATTCAGAATCATATTTAAGGAGTAAATCAAGTTGTTGCAGTTCTGATAATCCATAGATATACATTATTTTTTTAATATTCTGTGATAAATCGGGTCATAAATATTGGGTCATGATCTAGTTGATAGCTTTATAATGATGAGTCAAAAACTCCGTAAAATTGAAGAAACATTTTTGTTCATACATTTGGATACCTTATTACACATGTAGATGCTTTCTATACATTTATTTTCAGTACAAGACATCAATCGGTAAGGGACGAGCTTTCCTAAGATTTTGTCTCATGCATAGCAGAATGGCAGATAGCATACAACAGTGTACAATGAATGGCAAGGTGACCAGGTAATGATGGCATGAGTCTAGGTTTAGACACCCCAGACTATAAAGGGTGAAAGGGTTATTTTCCATTTCTAGCAAGGAATCTATTGCTCTTAGCAGACAGCCTTCAGCTTAAATTTTATATTTATGACTGGATTCTTTAGACTCATAAATAAAATTTAAATAAAAAGTTTTACCAAATGGCATAGAAGGCAGATTTTGTTGGAAATGAGTGAATTGTTTTTGTGGCTACCTTTTCTATCTGTGGAAAAAAATTAACTGGAAACCATGCATTAATGGATTTCCTTTAGAGATTGATGTCAGAGTCGAACAAAGATGTCCGACCTCGGTCACAGTATAACAGAAAAACATTTATAATATTTCAATTGAAAATTGTAACCAGTGGTCACATGACCATATGGAGTAAAGTCTTACAAGACATAACATTTTCTTTGCGTTAAACTTGAAGATTCAAAAGAAACGCTATTGTAGTTTTATACATTATGAACATAAACCATATGGGACGAAACAGACGATTACCTGGCTAGTGTTGGTGATTTTAAATTTGTGAAATGGTGTATAGTGTCTGAATTATTTTGGTATTAATCTGATTTCAGTGAATCATTTTGGTATTAATCTGATTTCAGTGAATTATTTTGGTATTAATCTGATTACAGTGAATTATTTTGGTATTAATCTGATTACAGTGAATTATTTTGGTATTAATCTGATTACAGTGAATTATTTTGGTATTAATCTGATTACAGTGAATTATTTTGGCGTTAATCTGATTACAGTGAATTATTTTGGTATTAATCTGATTTCAGTGAATTATTTTGGTATTAATCTGATTACAGTGAATTATTTTGGCGTTAATCTGATTTCAGTGAATTATTTTGGTATTAATCTGATTTCAGTGAATTATTTTGGTATTAATCTTCTGATTTCAGTGAATTATTTTGGTATTAATCTGATTACAGTGAATTATTTTGGCGTTAATCTGATTTCAGTGAATTATTTTGGCATTAATCTGATTTCGGTGAATTATTTGACATTAATCTGATTTCAATGAATTATTTGACATTAATCTGATTTCAATGAATTATTTTGGCATTAATCTGATTTCAGTGAATTATTTTGGTATTAATCTGATTACAGTGAATTATTTTGGCATTAATCTGATTTCAGTGAATTATTTTGGCATTAATCTGATTACAGTGAATTATTTTGGCATTAATCTGATTACAGTGAATTATTTTGGTATTAATCTGATCACAGTGAATTATTTTGGCATTAATCTGATTTCAGTGAATTACAGTGAATTATTTTGGTATTAATCTGATTACAGTGAATTATTTTGGTATTAATCTGATTACAGTGAATTATTTTGGCGTTAATCTGATTACAGTGAATTATTTTGGCATTAATCTGATTACAGTGAATTATTTTGGCATTAATCTGATTTCAGTGAATTATTTTGGCTTTAATCTGATTTCAGTGAATTATTTTGACATTAATCCGATTTCAGTGAATCATTTTGACATTAATCTGATTTCAGTGAATTATTTGACATTAATCTGCTTTCAGTGAATCATTTTGACATTAATCTGATTTCAGTGATTGGTTCCATCCAAAATCAATATGGTTGCAGCACAAAGAGCGTAACACCATCATTAGTGCTCTGTATGACCTCAATGACATCCAGTTTGACCTTGCTGCTAGAGGTTATGACCTTGACAATGCATGGCCCTCATTTGCTAGGTATGTATCAGAATAATTCATGATTAAGTTGTTTAATAGACATAAAAGTATATTTAAATCATGAGTTAAAACTTGGTTAAGATGACTCTGAGGACAAGAGTATAATTTCAGGAAAATGTCGAACGATCCAAATTTTTTTCAGGAATGTGACACACGTATTAGTTTAATAGTGATTTACCTTAGTGCCTTGAATCAGTTATTCAAGAATTACTAATTGTACATATTGTGAAAATACTAATATTTAAAATTGCTTGAAGAATAGTTCAAAAGAAAGGATGAGGTAATTTGGGACCAAGTTATTTTGTTTAAGTAAAGAGTACTTGACACCTTAAATTTTTATTTTCTTATTTTGTTGATTTATTTTTACAGGAAGAATCTGAGTGGTGGAAACAGCTGGAATCTGACCAGCAGGACGTCCAGTATGTCCAGTCTGATGAGTATACCTGGTCAGGTCAGTGGTCACTTCCTCTATGGTGTAGAAATTCTATGATGTATTTGCTCCGGAATAAACAGACTCCTTTTTACACATGTAGATTAAAAGAAATTGAATGTTCGTTGTAAAGAGAATTCCAATGTAAGTAGTTCTGTATGTGTGACCTGTCTAATCTGACACCCTGTGGGACATTATAGGGGTCAGACTACACAGGAAATCAGAATATTGTGGTCTGATTTAGTAGATTTTGAATGTATAATGTATTCAAGTTGTGATGTAATTATTAACTTCCAGGACCTGAACTCGTCCAGACATGCACTGTCCAGCACCCCTAATGATGTCGACCTTGACCATTTGACCTCTGACAGCATGCATGCTGATCTGCTGGACAAGATGGAGGCTTTGGAGCAACAGAAACAAAGTTTCCAGCAGTCAGTCATCACATCTCAGGGTGAACTAGGCCTGCTGCAGGATCAGTATAAACACCTCAAGACTGACCACGAATCTTTGGCCGCTGACCACCAGTCACTGAACACTGACCACAAGGACATACATCTTAGGTAAGGAGGTATAAAAGAATAAAGGAGTATATCCTTCTATAATTTAGATTAATGGCTTCCTAACAACCTTTTAGTACTAGTAAATTTCTCCAGCTGATTTTACATTTGATGTGAAAACTAGGGGTGTCACGGTTCAGACTTTTTTCGGTTCGGTTCGGTTCTCATTTTTTTTGTCGGTTTTCAGTTATTTCGGTTCGGTTCAGGCAACCTTGTAATCTTTGTTTTTCATATCTTAAACAAGAACTTAAAAGAACATATGGGCATTAAAATAACTTTTAATATGCTAACAAATAATAAAACAGTAAAAAAACATCACAAAACTTCATCTCAAGGTTTTCATTATTGAATTCTAAAGAAAAAAGACGAAATCTCTGACTTTCTGCCAGACTGCCACTGCGTCATTTGTTGACTAGATTAGAAAATATTTAAATAAATTGTTAAACAAACTGTAAAACATTAATACTGTGAGCAACAACAACTTTGACATGAGCCTGACCTCGTAGTCCTTGCGGTAGGCTCCCTGGGTTTTAACGTTATGCCGTGTTTACGGGATATGTGTGCCGTCATTGAAGACGTCGATCCCATTGCATATTTGAATTGAATTGAAATATTCCCACACAGCTGATTTAAGTTTGGCCGCCATCTGTGTCGGGTAAACAATCCTAACCAATTCAGTCGTGTTTTTCATTGCGAATGTGCGACAACATAGTTGATAGTCAAAGGCATGTATCGTTAAAGATATCAATCATATAACACAAAAACACACGCCTTTGCTACAATGCGGACAATAACGACTGACTTATTCAGAACCGAACCGAAATTCACAAACAGCAAACCGAACCGAACTGTGAGCTTATGATAACCGCGGTTAACCGTCCTTTCGGTTAACCATGACACCCCTAGTGAAAACCCAGAATTTATCAAGGCTTCATCAAAGTGTTACTTTACTGTTAACGAAAGCAGTAAAGGGATCTGTCATCAAAGATGATGTTTTGTTAATGCAGAAAAAAATTGGCTCCAGGAACAAAAAAAAATTGTTTTGTTCAGTAGTTGCCATTTGACCTGCCAACCAGGTTTGTTGATGCCGCTTGACACTGGTAACCCCTAGGATTTGTTGATGCCACTTGGCACTGATAATCACTAGGGTTTGTTGATGCCGCATGGCACTGGTAATCCCTAGGGTTTGTTGATGCCACTTGACACTGGTAACCCCAAGGATTTGTTGATGCCGCTTGGCACTGATAATCCCTAGGGCTTGTTGATGCCGCATGGCACTGATAATCCCTAGTATTTGTTGATGCCGCATGGCACTGGTAATCTCTAGGGTTTGTTGATGTCACTTGGCACTGGTAATCCCTAGGGTTTGTTGATGCCGCATGGCACTGATAATCACTAGGGTTTGTTGATGCCGCATGGCACTGGTAATCCCTAGGGTTTGTTGATGCCGCATGGCACTGATAATCCCTAGGGTTTGTTGATGCCGTATGGCACTGGTAATCCCTAGGGTTTGTTGATGCCACTTGGCACTGGTAATCCCTAGGGTTTGTTGATGCCATTTGGTCCTAGGATTTGTTCATGCCGTTTTACCTCAGTGCATTGTGAGAAAAATCTTAAGAAAAAATCATTTAATAATATACATTTTATTGCTGTAGGTTTGATCGACTGAGTCTGGAGTGTGAGACTAGGGAGAAAGAATGGCAGATGAAGGAGGAGCTGTATCAGAAACAGCTAGACAGTGCCAAACAGGAAACAGAGACTCTCAGGTCAAAGGTCAACAGTATGGAGGGCAAAGTTCAACAACTTGATATGTCGAGGAAGGATTCTGATGACTCTAATATGGCCAAGATTGCTGAACTGGAAGATATCAGAATGGATCTCACATTACAGGTAAAATATAACTTAAAAATGATTTCATTTTAAGTTGACTTTTAAATTCATGCAACATGAACATTGTTTACGTTTTCACTGCTAAAACAGCGAGCCTGTGACGGTCTCGCATACTGTATACACTTCGTATGTGATATATATATGGCTTGGTCGATGCCTCCAGAATATTTCTTTATGTGTTATTTGTCTGTTTTCTGTGTCAATGCCATGAAATAGCGAAAAAATGAGGGACAGAGTTATGAGGGAGAACACTGCAATTCTATGAAACACCTCTTTGACCTCAATGTTAAAAGGTTATGACTATAGATAAATATATTTGCAGGTTGGTAATAAAAATTTTAGGTTCCGTGTAATCAAATTCTCTCCTGCTTATAAATACATTTTAATTATGTATTGATCAATAAATTCATTATTTCCAGTTAGTAATTAAAACTTTAGTTCAATGTAATCAAATTCTCTCCTGCTTATAAATACATTGTAATTATGTATTGGTCAATAAATTCATTATTTCCGGTTTAAAAGTAATTAAAACTTCGGTTCAATGTGATCAGATTCTCTCCTGTTTATATAGATACACTGTAACAATGTATTGATCAATATATTCCTTATTCACAACAGGTTCGCACTTTGAGTCAAGATCTTGAAAACAAGCAAAAAACTGAGGAGAAGCATTCCAGCATTGTTAAGGAGATGGAACAGAAGCTACAAGCTTCTGAATCACAGTCAAGCAAACTCTTGGATGAGTTAAAATCTATCATGAAAAATAAAAATGAGGCAGCATCTTCACAAATGGATTCCGTCAGTCAACTTCAAAGTACTCTGCTTCATCTAAAGGAAGCTGAAGAGGAAAATCTAAAATTGAAAGGAGAAATTCTTGATCTTTCAAATCAGTGCAGTCAAAAAGACCAGGAATTAACTGCACTGGAAAGTAAAGTTACTGATCTTAACAGTCATAGGGAAAATGAACATCACGCCGCTCAACAGAAAATAGAAACTCTACAGCAGAAGCTTGTGTCCGAAACTGTAAGATTACAACAAGAACTGAAGTCTTTACAAGATTTAAATTCAACTTTAGAAAAGGAAAAATCGGAAGAAATTGTGAAGTTAAGAACTGAAAATAAAAGTTTTTGTCTTGAAAGTGAAACAAGTAAAAGTGACATGGAAAAAGTTAGAGTGTTAGCAAGTGATCTGGAAATGAAACTTTCTAAATCAGAGGAAAGTAGAAACTTCGAAAGTGCAAGATTACAGGAGAGTTTAAAACATTTAACTGCTGAAAATTTAAGACTACAAACAGATATTGAAAGTGTAAGTAAACAAATAGCTGACAAGGAAGATGCAATATTGGAACATACTCAAAAGTTGGACGAATCTCAGCGAGTGCTATGTGAAGAGAAAGTTCGTTGTGAGAGTCTTCATGCACAAGTACAAAGTCTTCAAGGTGAAATCAAGGGCAAAGAAACAGAAATTCGCAATCTGATAGAACAACAATCCTTAGAAAAGGGATCGGTTACGGAAGTCAAGACTGTCCTGCAGGAGAAGATGGCAGCTAATAGAGAGCTCGAAGCTAAGGGGAGACAATCTGTTCAATCCTTACAATGGCTACAGAGCTGTGTAAATACAGGAGCTTACAATAAGGTAAAAATGCAGGAAAAATCACTACTGAAAACTTGAGGTACAAACGATTCTTGGTTGAATTTACAACCCTAATTCTCACTGTTTATACAAATTCAGTAATGTCATCTTAGCTAGATTTAAATGTTTTCCTACATTGAAAAGTGTAATTACTTGTCACAAACATAATACAGTTATAATTTCTTGTCTAGAGTATCAAAAGATATTTTTTTCTTTCAGATTCCTACAAAATTGGATGATGATGAATTTTCGAATGTGTTCAGTGAACTTGTAGAAAAAATAGTTGAAAAGGAAGATCGGATGAAGTGCTTGGAGTCTGACAAACAGTCTTTAACGGACCAGTGTCATTCTTTAACTGATGAGAACAAAAACCAAGGGACACAACTTATGAAAAGCAAAAATGACATGGAAAGTTTGAAGAAATCTTTGTCAGACTTGGAAGACAAAGAAAAAATTCTTCAAAATCAAAACTCAGAATTGACTGAAAATATTCATAATCTATCTGAAACTCGGGATAAATTAACTGAAACTTTGAGAGAGAAAGAAATGATTGTTTCTGAAAGGGAAACAGAGATTGAAAATTTTAAAGCAGAAGTTGCCAATCTAGGGAAAGATTTGAACGAAAAATCAGCGACATTACTTGAACTACAGAATTCTGTATCAGTGTCGGAAGAAAAGCTACGACAGAGTTCAGAAATGAGGAAACAAGCTGACCAGCATCAAAATAGTTTGACAGAACAACTGAAATCTCTTAAAGATCAGTTAGAGAAACAGACGGACAATGCTAAAGTCTTGGACAAAGAGTTGGCTAAATCTAGGACAAAACTTTCCGAAACTGAAATCAAAACTAAATAATCTTGTTGAAGAAAAGTCGAAAGTAGATAAGAAATGTGAGGATTTGTGTAAGCATGTAGATGATCTGAAAAATGATAAAGAACAATTAAAGAAGAGCATTGTATCAATAAGGGAAGAAAAGAAACAAATAGAGCAGAAATTAACAGAGGTGAAGAGATGTTTGTTCGACTCAGAGCAGAAGTTGTCTGAAGTGAGACATGAGAAGGAGGAAAAAGAAAAAGGCCACCAGGAGGTTCTAGAGGTATGTTACGTAAGATTTGATTGGCTGAAAATCTACTGGAAAGGAGAAAGACAACATCTGATTGGTTTAGAATGAATGTTGTTTACAAATTGGGCAATGAAAACAATCTAAATCCAGCAATGAGTTTTCAGACATTCTATCAAATCTGATACACAGATGTAATGCTAGAAAAGTGTATGTTTACAAACATCAACCATTTTCAGATGTTAGCAGATGGTCCAATTCTGGGGTAGTCCTGTAAGACACAATTCTATTTGTGAAAAAGATATCAAATAAAGCCCAACATTATTTATGTTTTGATATAGTGTACCATATAAAGTTATTTGGGAAGTTATTGGAACGTCTGAGTTGTGATAGAACATGTTCAAAAACATACTGTAGGTGATGTCACAAAAGTGGTCATGTGACCAAATGGTGATGTAGTCTCTTATACTGCATCTTTTGTACATTACAATGGGACAATTCAGAGAAAACGTGAGTAGAATATATCGTCATGTTGGTAGACCCTCACTTCCTTAAGTTCAGTATGATAACAGCAGGGAATGTAAGTTTGCTATAGCCAATTTAAAAGCAGTACACATTAGCCTGAACTGAGTTGGGTAATTTTCGTTTACAGAGATTACAAAGTGAGAGACAGGACCTTACAGAAAATCTTGAGGAGGCCATGACGGACCTCGGTAGTATCAAACTACAGCTGGAGCAGACGTCTCGTGAGCTAGAAACCACCTACCACCTCAAGGTCAGTATACCAGATATCTCAAGGTCGGTATACCAGTTATCTCAAGGTCAGTATACCAGTCATCTCAAGGTCAGTATACCAGTCATCTCAAGGTCAGTATACCAGTTATCTCAAGGTCAGTATACCAGTCATCTCAAGGTCAGTATACCAGTCATCTCAAGGTCAGTATACCAGTCATCTCAAGGTCAGTATACCAGCCACCTCAAGGTCAGTATATATGTACTACATATGTATTTACCACGAGAAGCTATACTGCTGTTTGCCACAGCATCCTCAGTCTCTAAGTAACCAGCTCTGAGAAAAATCTTTGTTATTTGGTACCAAAACCTGTAATAAAAGGTAAATTCTGTCACTATCTTACTAATTTCACTTTCAATTCAATGATAATACATTAATATAGATCAACATAGTACAGGAGCTCATAGCTCTGTATATATAACATCACGTGCTTTGTCGATGTACATGAAGACATGATTACCAGAGACCTGGAGAGTATGGATTGGTGAGGCTCTGTGCTCAGCAGCTAATGGAGTTGTGAGGGCAAGTGGTGAGCACATAGAAATGTGATAAACATACGGTGGCATGATATGGGTTGGTAAAAACTTACAAATCCTATTTTCGTGACACTCTGCGAACTTGTAGTGACACTAATACATTGAAAGACAACACAGACATGATATGTGTGACTTAGTGTAGTGAGTACACCCTGTTACTCACATTGTACAAGTGTAGTGAGTACACCCTGTTACTCACATTTTACAAGTGTAGTGAGTACACCCTGTTACTCACATATTACAAGTGTAGTGAGTACACCCTGTTACTCACATATTACAAGTGTAGTGAGTACACCCTGTTACTCACATATTACAAGTGTAGTGAGTACACCATGTTACTCACATATTACAAGTGTAGTGAGTACACCCTGTTACTCACATTTTACAAGTGTAGTGAGTACACCATGTTACTCACATATTACAAGTGTAGTGAGTACACCCTGTTACTCACATTTTACAAGTGTAGTGAGTACACCATGTTACTCACATTTTACAAGTGTAGTGAGTACACCATGTTACTCACATTTTACAAGTGTAGTGAGTACACCATGTTACTCACATTTTACAAGTATAGTGAGTACACCATGTTACTCACATTTTACAGTGTAGTGAGTAAACCATGTTACTCACATTTTACAATTTGAAAATTAATATTCATGAATATACAAAATTTAGTGTAAATTACTCTTTTTGTGCTAGGATCAACTGGAGGCAGAACGGAATGATGTTATGTCAGACAAGGTCACCATGGAGGAAAAGATATCACAACTACAGTCTCAATGTCAAGGTCTCGATGAGGAGGTCAAAGGTCAAAAGCTCAAGGTCACTGAAGTGACAGCCATGTTTGATGGATTGAGAGTGGAGAAAACAAACTTGATATCAGAGAAAGAGGAAGTAGAGGGAGGGTTTAAAACACTTCAAAGTGAGATCGAAGATTTAAAATCAGAGAAAGATGAAGCTTTAGTAAAAATTGAAGCACTTGAAGCAGAGTTGCAGGCAAGGTCAGAAAAATGGAAAGAAGATAGTGATGTTTTGGAGGAAAAGCTTCAACAAACAGAGAATGAAATGAGGACTTTGAGAGATGAAAAAAGTGAGTTAGAATCTACAATAACAAGTTTACAAATCAAGCTTAAAGAGAGTACAAGTCATATTGAAGAAATAGAAAATCATTTACAAAATAAAGCAGTGTCTATGGAAGGTCTGGCGAAATCAATATCTGAAAAGGACAGCTGTATTACTGACCTTGAAGAAAAAATGAGGTCCATGGAGGAAAGTTTTGACCAGGAGCGTGACACCCTTAAACAAGAGTTAACAGCCTTGCAATTTCAGCAAAGTGCTGAACAGATACAGCATCAACAAGCCTTGAAGGTAAGGTGAAAGTTGAAAGGTTATAGGCCTAGGTCCATTGATTTTCCAAGGGTGAAATGTTGGGATGATTTTTTTATAACTGTCCTATTTAACATTGGTTGTTTTTGAGGATGATACCCATATTCAATTTAAAAAGTTAACATGAAAAGGGGAATGCCTCATTATCAATTTAAGATCACTTGATTTGCTTTTTAAATAAAATATTGGATTTAGGGGCCAACTGGATGGTATCTTGTTTGGAGGAACATGTATTTATTTCATACACTGGTGTACACTTGTCATTTTTCAAGAGGAGATTCTTGGAATAGATTTTAAGGTCAACATTTGAAAGGTCATACTCCCTGGGTATTGACATTCTGTCTAGTATGACCTCAAATAATGTTTTCTTCAGTATTGTAGTAGACAGGTTTGTGTTGTATGTAGTAGACAGGTTTGTGTTGTAGTAAGGAGACAGGTTTGTGTTGTATGTAGTATGTAGTAGACAGGTTTGTGTTGTATGTAGGAGACAGGTTTGTGTTGTATGTAGTAGACAGGTTTGTGTTGTACGTAGTATGTAGTAGCCAGGTTTGTGTTGTATGTAGTAGACAGGTTTGTGTTGAATGTAGTAGACAGGTTTGTGTTGTATGTAGTATGTAGTAGACAGGTTTGTGTTGTATGTAGTAGACAGGTTTGTGTTGTATGTAGTAGACAGGTTTGTGTAGTACATAGTAGACAGGTTTGTGGTGTGTGTAGTAGACAGGTTTGTGTTGTACGTAGTAGACAGGTTTGTGTTGTACGTAGTAGACAGGTTTGTGTTGTACGTAGTAGACAGGTTTGTGGTGTGTGTAGTAGACAGGTTTGTGTTGTATGTAGTAGACAGGTTTGTGTTGTACGTAGTAGACAGGTTTGTGTTGTACGTAGTAGACAGGTTTGTGTTGTAGTAGTATGTAGTAGACAGGTTTGTGGTGTATGTAGTAGACAGGTTTGTGTTGTATGTAGTAGACAGGTTTGTATTGTACGTAGTAGACAGGTTTGTGTTGTATGTAGTAAACAGGTTTGTGGTGTATGTAGTAGACAGGTTTGTGGTGTACGTAGTAGACAGGTTTGTGTTGTATGTAGTATGTAGTAGACAGGTATGTGTTGTATGTAGTAAACAGGTTTGTGGTGTATGTAGTAGACAGGTTTGTGGTGTACGTAGTAGACAGGTTTGTGTTGTATGTAGTAGACAGGTTTGTGTTGTACGTAGTAGACAGGTTTGTGTTGTATGTAGTAGACAGGTTTGTGTTATACGTAGTTTGTAGTAGACAGGTTTGTGTTGTATGTAGTAGACAGGTTTGTGTTGTATGTAGTAGCCAGGTTTGTATTGTATGTAGTAGACAGGTTTGTGGTGTATGTAGTAGCCAGGTTTGTATTGTATGTAGTAGACAGGTTTGTGTTGTATGTAGTAGCCAGGTTTGTGTTGTAAATAGTAGACAGGTTTGTGTTGTATGTAGTATGTAGTAGACAGGTTTGTGTTGTATGTAGTAGACAGGTTTGTGTTGTATGTAGTAGACAGGTTTGTGTTGTATGTAGTAGACAGGTTTGTGTTGTACGTAGTAGACAGGTTTGTGTTGTATGTAGTAGACAGGTTTGTGTTGTATGTAGTATGTAGTAGACAGGTTTGTGTTGTATGTAGTAGACAGGTTTGTGTTGTATGTAGTAGACAGGTTTGTGTTGTACGTAGTAGACAGGTTTGTGTTGTATGTAGTAGACAGGTTTGTGTTGTATGTAGTATGTAGTAGACAGGTTTGTGTTGTATGTAGTAGACAGGTTTGTGTTGTATGTAGTAGACAGGTTTGTGTTGTATGTAGTAGACAGGTTTGTGTTGTATGTAGTAGACAGGTTTGTGTTGTACGTAGTAGACAGGTTTGTGTTGTATGTAGTAGACAGGTTTGTGTTGTAGTTAGTAGACAGGTTTGTGTTGTATGTAGTAGACAGGTTTGTGTTGTGTGTAGTAGACAGGTTTGTGTTGTATGTAGTAGACAGGTTTTGTGTTGTACGTAGTAGACAGGTTTGTGTTGTACGTAGTAGACAGGTTTGTGTTGTACGTAGTAGACAGGTTTGTGTTGTACGTAGTAGACAGGTTTGTGTTGTATGTAGTAGACAGGTTTGTGGTGTATGTAGTAGACAGGTTTGTGTAGTACGTAGTAGACAGGTTTGTGTTGTACATAGTAGACAGGTTTGTGTTGTATGTAGTAGACAGGTTTGTGTTGTACGTAGTAGACAGGTTTGTGTTGTATGTAGTAGACAGGTTTGTGTAGTATGTAGTAGACAGGTTTGTGTTGTACGTAGTAGACAGGTTTGTGTTGTACGTAGTAGACAGGTTTGTGTTGTATGTAGTAAACAGGTTTGTGGTGTATGTAGTATGTAGTAGACAGGTTTGTGTTGTACGTAGTAGACGGGTTTGTGTTGTACGCAGTAGACAGGTTTGTGTTGTATGTAGTAAACAGGTTTGTGGTGTATGTAGTAGACAGGTTTGTGGTGTACGTAGTAGACAGGTTTGTGTTGTATGTAGTAGACAGGTTTGTGTTGTATGTAGTAAACAGGTTTGTGGTGTATGTAGTAGACAGGTTTGTGGTGTACGTAGTAGACAGGTTTGTGTTGTATGTAGTAGACAGGTTTGTGTTGTATGTAGTTTGTAGTAGACAGGTTTGTGTTGTACGTAGTAGACAGGTTTGTGTTGTATGTAGTAGACAGGTTTGTGTTGTATGTAGTAGACAGGTTTGTGTTGTATGTAGTAGACAGGTTTGTGTTGTATGTAGTAGCCAGGTTTGTATTGTATGTAGTAGACAGGTTTGTGTTGTACGTAGTATGTAGTACACCGGTTTGTGTTGTACGTAGTATGTAGTACACAGGTTTGTGTTGTACGCAGTAGTCAGGTTTGTGTTGTATGTAGTAGACAGGTTTGTGTAGTACATAGTAGACAGGTTTGTGGTGTGTGTAGTAGACAGGTTTGTGTTGTACGTAGTAGACAGATTTGTGTTGTAGTTAGGAGACAGGTTTGTGTTGTACGTAGTAGACAGGTTTGTGTTGTATGTAGTAGACAGGTTTGTGTTGTATGTAGTAGACAGGTTTGTGTTGTGTGTAGTAGACAGGTTTGTGTTGTATGTAGTAGACAGGTTTGTGTTGTATGTAGTAGACAGGTTTGTGTTGTAGTTAGTAGACAGGTTTGTGTTGTACGTAGTAGACAGGTTTGTGTTGTATGTAGTAGACAGGTTTGTGTTGTATGTAGTAGACAGGTTTGTGTTGTACGTAGTAGACAGGTTTGTGTTGTATGTAGTAGACAGGTTTGTGTTGTAAATAGTAAACAGGTTTGTGTTGTATGTAGTAGACAGGTTTGTGTTGTAAATAGTAGACAGGTTTGTGTTGTATGTAGTAGACAGGTTTGTGGTGTACATAGTAGACAGGTTTGTGTTGTACGTAGTAGACCGGTTTGTGTTGTATGTAGTAGACAGGTTTGTGTTGTAAATAGTAGACAGGTTTGTGTTGTAAATAGTAAACAGGTTTGTGTTGTATGTAGTAGACAGGTTTGTGTTGTGTGTAGTAGACAGGTTTGTGTTGTATGTAGTAGACAGGTTTGTGTTGTACGTAGTAGACAGGTTTGTGTTGTACGTAGTAGACAGGTTTGTGTTGTACGTAGTAGACAGGTTTGTGTTGTAAATAGTAGACAGGTTTGTGTTGTATGTAGTAGACAGGTTTGTGTTGTACGTAGTATGTAGTAGACAGGTTTGTGTAGTATGTAGTAGACAGGTTTGTGTTGTATGTAGTAGACAGGTTTGTGTTGTGTGTAGTAAACAGGTTTGTGTTGTACGTAGTATGTAGTAGACAGGTTTGTGTAGTATGTAGTAGACAGGTTTGTGTTGTGTGTAGTAAACAGGTTTGTGTTGTACGTAGTAGACAGGTTTGTGTTGTACGTAGTAGACAGGTTTGTGTTGTACGTAGTAAACAGGTTTGTGTTGTACGTAGTAGACAGGTTTGTGTTGTATGTAGTAGACAGGTTTGTGTTGTAAATAGTAAACAGGTTTGTGTTGTAAATAGTAGACAGGTTTGTGTTGTACGTAGTAAACAGGTTTGTGTTGTATGTAGTAGACAGGTTTGTGTTGTAAATAGTAGACAGGTTTGTGTTGTAAATAGTAGACAGGTTTGTGTTGTATGTAGTATGTAGTAGCCAGGTTTGTGTTGTATGTAGTAGACAGGTTTGTGGTGTGTGTAGTAGACAGGTTTGTGGTGTGTGTAGTAGACAGGTTTGTGTTGTATGTAGTAGACAGGTTTGTGTTGTACGTAGTAGACAGGTTTGTGTTATACGTAGTATGTAGTAGCCAGGTTTGTGTTGTATGTAGTAGACAGGTTTGTGGTGTATGTAGTAGACAGGTTTGTGTTGTACGTAGTAGACAGGTTTGTGTTATACGTAGTAAACAGGTTTGTGTTATACGTAGTATGTAGTAGCCAGGTTTGTGTTGTATGTAGTAGACAGGTTTGTGGTGTGTGTAGTAGACAGGTTTGTGTTGTATGTAGTAGACAGGTTTGTGTTGTACGTAGTAGACAGGTTTGTGTTGTATGTAGTAGACAGGTTTGTGGTGTATGTAGTAGACAGATTTGTGTTGTAGTTATATTTAGGAGACAGGTTTGTGTTGTACGTAGTAGACAGGTTTGTGTTGTATGTAGTATGTAGTAGACAGGTTTGTGTTGTACGTAGTATGTAGTAGACAGGTTTGTGTTGTAAATAGTAGACAGGTTTGTGTTGTAAATAGTAGACAGGTTTGTGTTGTGTGTAGTAGACAGGTTTGTGTTGTATGTAGTAGACAGGTTTGTGTTGTATGTAGTAGACAGGTTTGTGTTGTAGTTAGTAGACAGGTTTGTGTTGTACGTAGTAGACAGGTTTGTGTTGTATGTAGTAGACAGGTTTGTGTTGTATGTAGTAGACAGGTTTGTGTTGTACGTAGTAGACAGGTTTGTGTTGTATGTAGTAGACAGGTTTGTGTTGTAAATAGTAAACAGGTTTGTGTTGTATGAAGTAGACAGGTTTGTGTTGTAAATAGTAGACAGGTTTGTGTTGTATGTAGTAGACAGGTTTGTGGTGTACGTAGTAGACAGGTTTGTGTTGTACGTAGTAGACAGGTTTGTGTTGTATGTAGTAGACAGGTTTGTGTTGTACGTAGTATGTAGTAGACAGGTTTGTGTTGTAAATAGTAGACAGGTTTGTGTTGTAAATAGTAGACAGGTTTGTGTTGTATGTAGTAGACAGGTTTGTGTTGTATGTAGTAAACAGGTTTGTGTTGTATGTAGTAGACAGGTTTTGACTGATTCAGTATATTGTGTGTTTATGTCCTCAGTCATACAACTCACAGGAGACAAACATCAGCGAGCTGAAGGATAAACTGATGGAACAGGAAGGACTGATAGATCAACTGGAGCAGGAGATGGCCGAGATCAAGTCTGCACGGGAACGAGAGAAGGACAGACAAGGTCAAGAGGTAGGTACAGGAATGAGAGAAAGACAGACAAAGTCAACAGGTATGTACAGGAATGAGAGAAGGGCAGACAAGGTCAAGAGATAAGTACAGGAATGAGAGAAGGACAGACAAGGTCAAGAAGTAGGTACATGAATGAGAGAAGGACAGACAAGGTCAAGAGGTAGGTACAGAAATGAGAAAAGGACAGACAAGGTCAAGAGGTAGGTATAGGAATGAGTGAAGGATAGACAAGGTCAAGAGGTATGTACAGGAATGAGAGAAAGACAAGATCAAGAGGTAGGTACTGGAATGAGAGAAAGACAGACAAAGTCAACAGGTTTGTACAAGAATGAGAGAAAGACAGACAAAGTCAACAGGTAGGTATAGGAATGAGAGGACAGACAAGGTAAAGAGGTAGGCACGGGAACGAGAGAAGGACAGACAAGGTCAAGAGGTAGGTACAGGAATGAGAGAAAGACAGACAAGGTCAACAGGTATGTACAGGAATGAGAGAAATGCAGACAAGGTCAAGAGGTATGTACAGGAATGAAAGGACAGACAAGGTCAAGAGGTAGATACTGGAATGAGAGAAGGACAGACAAGGTCAAGAGGTAGATACTGGAATGAGAGAAAGACAGACAAGGTCAAGATGTAGGTAGAGGAATGAGAGAAAGACAGACAAGATCAAGAGGTAGGTACAGGAATGAAAGGACAGACAAGGTCAAGAGGTAGATACTGGAATGAGAGAAGGACAGACAAGGTCAAGATGTAGGTAGAGGAATGAGAGAAAGACAGACAAGATCAAGAGGTAGGTACAGGAATGAGAGGAGGACAGACAAGGTCAAGAGATAGTTACAGGAATGAGAGAAGGACAGACAAGGTCAAGAGGTAGGTACAGGAATGAGAGAAAGACAGACAAAGTCAACAGATATGTACAGAAAGGAGAGAAGGACAGACAAGGTCAAGAGGTAGGTACAGGAATAAGAGAAGGACAGACAAGGTCAAGAGGTAGGTGCAGGAATGAAAGGACAGACAAAGTCAACAGGTAGGTATAGGATTGAAAGGACAGACAAGGTCAAGAGGTAGGTACAGGAATGAAAGGACAGACAAGGTCAAGAGGTAGGTACAGGAATGAGAGAAGGACAGACAAGGTCAAGAGGTAGGTACAGGAATGAGAGAATGACAGACAAGGTCAACAGGTAGGTACTGGAATGAAAGAAGGACAGACAAGGTCAAGAGGTAGGTACTGGAATGAAAGGACAGACAAGGTCAAGAGGTAGGTACTAGAATGAGAGAAGGACAGACAAGGTCAAGAGGTAGGTACAGGAATGAAAGGACAGACAGGGTCAAGAGGTAGGTACTGGAATGAGAGAAGGACAGACAAGGTCAAGAGGTAGGTACAGGAATGAAAGGACAGACAGGGTCAAGAGGTAGGTACTGGAATGAGAGAAGGACAGACAAGGTCAAGAGGTAGGTACAGGAATGAAAGGACAGACAAGGTCAACAGGTAGGTATAGGAATGAGAAGGACAGACAAGGTCAAGAGGTAGGTACAGGAATGAAAGGACAGACAAGGTCAACAGGTATGTACAGGAATGAGAAAATGACTAGGTCAAGAGGTAGGTATGAGTCCTGCCAGTGCATCATCCTTAAGTTAGAACTTAGTATGGACAGGATTTCTGTATTGAAGTGTTAAATGAAAGTTTTGCTAGTCATCAATTTGGTGTTACTTTTGTTTAACAGGTGGAAGATTTACGGTCGATGCTGCAGACCAGAGGAATCGATAAGGAGGATCTCCAGGAGAAACTTATTATGGTAGGTACAACATTTGGGAGATAAAATTTCACTTTGAGTCATGGTAGGCTCAACATTGGAGAGAAACAAAATTTGTATCTGCCTCGGTAGGGTACCCCCAACATTGGGAAGAGACTTTAAATTCTAATCTGATTTGGTATGGTAGGTTCAGTATCTTGAGACATTTAAGATTTACCTCTGACTCGGTATGATAGACTCAACATTGGGGATCAATTTAAAATTTAACTCTGACACGGTATGGCACGCTCAAGACTTGGTAGCAGTTTAGAATTGAACTCTGACTCGGTATGATAGGCTCAACACTAGTACTGGGGAAAACATATTTATCTCTGACTTGCAATTGCTATGGTACAACATCAGGGAGAATAATATATTGGGAAACCTAAAAGAAAATCTAACCTGTTGTAAAAAAAATAAGCTAATTTGTACTTGAAACTAAATATAAACAATACACATGTTACTTACTTTGGTATAATTAGTGACATGGTAAATGAATTGTTACTTACTTTGGTATAATTAGTGACATGGTAATTGAGTTGTTACTTACTTTGGTATGATGAGTGACATGGTAATTGAGTTGTTACTTATTTTGGTATGATGAGTGACATGGTAATTGAGTTGTTACTTACTTTGGTATGATGAGTGACATGGTAATTGAGTTGTTACTTACTTTGGTATGATTAGTGACATGGTAATTGAGTTGTTACTTACTTTGGTATAATTAGTGACATGGTAATTGAGTTGTTACTTACTTTGGTATAATTAGTGACATGGTAATTGAATTGTTACTTATTTTGGTATAATTAGTGACATGGTAATTGAGTTGTTACTTACTTTGGTATAATTAGTGACATGGTAATTGAGTTGTTACTTACTTTGGTATGATGAGTGACATGGTAATTGAATTGTTACTTACTTTGGTATGATTAGTGACATGGTAATTGAGTTGTTACTTACTTTGGTATAATTAGTGACATGGTAATTGAGTTGTTACTTACTTTGGTATGATGAGTGACATGGTAATTGAATTGTTACTTACTTTGGTATGATTAGTGACATGGTAATTGAATTGTTACTTACTTTGGTATAATTAGTGACATGGTAATTGAGTTGTTACTTACTTTGGTATGATTAGTGACATGGTAATTGAGTTGTTACTTACTTTGGTATGATTAGTGACATGGTAATTGAATTGTTACTTACTTTGGTATAATTAGTGACATGGTAATTGAGTTGTTACTTACTTTGGTATGATTAGTGACATGGTAATTGAATTGTTACTTACTTTGGTATAATTAGTGACATGGTAATTGAGTTGTTACTTACTTTGGTATGATAAGTGACATGGTAATTGAGTTGTTACTTACTTTGGTATGATAAGTGACATGGTAATTGAGTTGTTACTTACTTTGGTATGATAAGTGACATGGTAATTGAGTTGTTACTTACTTTGGTATAATTAGTGACATGGTAATTGAGTTGTTACTTACTTTGGTATGATAAGTGACATGGTAATTGAGTTGTTACTTACTTTGGTATAATTAGTGACATGGTAATTGAGTTGTTACTTACTTTGGTATGATAAGTGACATGGTAATTGAGTTGTTACTTTGGTATAATTAGTGACATGGTAATTGAATTGTTACTTATTTTGGTATAATTAGTGACATGGTAATTGAATTGTTACTTACTTTGGTATAATTAGTGACATGGTAATTGAGTTGTTACTTACTTTGGTATGATTAGTGACATGGTAATTAAGTTGTTACTTACTTTGGTATAATTAGTGACATGGTAATTGAATTGTTACTTACTTTGGTATAATTAGTGACATGGTAATTGAGTTGTTACTTACTTTGGTATAATTAGTGACATGGTAATTGAGTTGTTACTTACTTTGGTATGATTAGTGACATGGTAATTGAATTGTTACTTACTTTGGTATGATGAGTGACATGGTAATTGAGTTGTTACTTACTTTGGTATAATTAGTGACATGGTAATTGAATTGTTACTTACTTTGGTATAATTAGTGACATGGTAATTGAATTGTTACTTACTTTGGTATAATTAGTGACATGGTAATTGAGTTGTTACTTACTTTGGTATAATTAGTGACATGGTAATTGAGTTGTTACTTACTTTGGTATGATAAGTGACATGGTAATTGAGTTGTTACTTACTTTGGTATGATTAGTGACATGGTAATTGAGTTGTTACTTACTTTGGTATAATTAGTGACATGGTAATTGAGTTGTTACTTACTTTGGTATAATTAGTGACATGGTAATTGAGT
Organism: Pecten maximus; assembly: GCF_902652985.1. Taxonomy (NCBI): domain Eukaryota; kingdom Metazoa; phylum Mollusca; class Bivalvia; order Pectinida; family Pectinidae; genus Pecten; species Pecten maximus. The sequence continues at coordinate 51,050,706 of NC_047016.1, read as the reverse complement.
TGTTACTTACTTTGGTATAATTAGTGACATGGTAATTGAATTGTTACTTACTTTGGTATAATTAGTGACATGGTAATTGAGTTGTTACTTACTTTGGTATAATTAGTGACATGGTAATTGAGTTGTTACTTACTTTGGTATGATAAGTGACATGGTAATTGAGTTGTTACTTTGGTATAATTAGTGACATGGTAATTGAGTTGTTACTTACTTTGGTATAATTAGTGACATGGTAATTGAGTTGTTACTTACTTTGGTATAATTAGTGACATGGTAATTGAGTTGTTACTTACTTTGGTATGATAAGTGACATGGTAATTGAGTTGTTACTTACTTTGGTATAATTAGTGACATGGTAATTGAGTTGTTACTTACTTTGGTATGATTAGTGACATGGTAATTGAGTTGTTACTTACTTTGGTATAATTAGTGACATGGTAATTGAATTGTTACTTACTTTGGTTTAATTAGTGACATGGTAATTGAGTTGTTACTTACTTTGGTATAATTAGTGACATGGTAATTGAGTTGTTACTTACTTTGGTATGATTAGTGACATGGTAATTGAGTTGTTACTTACTTTGGTATGATAAGTGACATGGTAATTGAGTTGTTACTTACTTTGGTATGATTAGTGACATGGTAATTGAATTGTTACTTACTTTGGTATAATTAGTGACATGGTAATTGAGTTGTTACTTACTTTGGTATAATTAGTGACATGGTAATTGAGTTGTTACTTACTTTGGTATAATTAGTGACATGGTAATTGAATTGTTACTTACTTTGGTATAATTAGTGACATGGTAATTGAATTGTTACTTACTTTGGTATAATTAGTGACATGGTAATTGAGTTGTTACTTACTTTGGTATGATGAGTGACATCATGGTAATTGAATTGTTACTTACTTTGGTATAATTAGTGACATGGTAATTGAGTTGTTACTTACTTTGGTATGATGAGTGACATGGTAATTGAATTGTTACTTACTTTGGTATGATGAGTGACATGGTAATTGAATTGTTACTTACTTTGGTATGATGAGTGACATGGTAATTGAATTGTTACTTACTTTGGTATGATGAGTGACATGGTAATTGAGTTGTTCACTTTATGTAGGTATTGTTGTGTTCCTGTAGTTCATTGTTGTTTCTATTTCATGTTTTTTGTGTTTTGATTCATTATAGTTTGGTATATAATATATGATTACAAAGCACTGTCAAACATATTATAGAGTCATACCTTGGGGTAAAGGTGTAAGAGACCACCTGTTTTAAGAAATTACCCGTGTTAAAAACCACCTGTGTTTACAGACTATCTGTATTAAGACACAACCTGTGTTAAAAAAACACATGTGTAAGAGACTCCTATGTTAAATACCCACCTGTGCTAAGAGACCACCTGTATACCCACCTGTGCTAAGAGACCACCTGTATACCCACCTGTGCTAAGAGACCACCTGTATACCCACCTGTGCTAAGAGACCACCTGTATACCCACCTGTGCTTAGAGACCACCTGTATACCCACCTGTGCTAAGAGACCACCTGTATACCCACCTGTGCTAAGAGACCACCTGTATACCCACCTGTGCTAAGAGACCACCTGTATACCCACCTGTGCTAAGAGACCACCTGTATACCCACCTGTGCTAAGAGACCACCTGTATACCCACCTGTGCTAAGAGACCACCTGTATACCCACCTGTGCTAAGAGACCACCTGTGTTAAAAACACACCTGTGTTAAGAGACCACCTGTGTTAAATACCCACCTGTGCTAAGAGACCACCTGTGTTAAAACACATCTGTGTTAAGAGACCACCTGTGTTAAATACCCACCTGTGCTAAGAGACCACCTGTGTTAAAAACACACCTGTGTTAAGAGACCACCTGTGTTAAATACCCACCTGTGTTAAGAGACACCTTATTAAATACCCACCTGTATTAAGAGACCACCTTATTAAATACCCACCTGTGTTAAGAGACCACCTGTGTAAAATACCCACCTGTATTAAGAGACACCAGTGTTAAATACCCACCTGTGCTAAGAGACCACCTGTGTTAAAAACACACCTGTAATAAGAGACACCTGTGTTAAATACCCACCTGTATTGAGAGACACCTGTGTTAAATACCCACCTGTGTTAAGAGACACCTGTGTTAAATACCCACCTGTATTAAGAGACACCTGTGTTAAATACCCACCTGTGTTATGAGACACCTGTGTTAAATACCCACCTGTATTGAGAGACACCTGTGTTAAATACCCACCTGTGTTATGAGACACCTGTGTTAAATACCCACCTGTATTGAGAGACACCTGTGTTAAATACCCACCTGTATTAAGAGACACCTGTGTTAAATACCCACCTGTATTGAGAGACACCTGTGTTAAATACCCACCTGTGTTAAGAGACACCTGTGTTAAATACCCACCTGTATTGAGAGACACCTGTGTTAAATACCCACCTGTGTTAAGAGACACCTGTGTTAAATACCCACCTGTATTAAGAGACACCTGTGTTAAATACCCACCTGTATTGAGAGACACCTGTGTTAAATACCCACCTGTATTAAGAGACACCTGTGTTAAATACCCACCTGTATTAAGAGACACCTGTGTTAAATACCCACCTGTGTTATGAGACACCTGTGTTAAATACCCACCTGTGTTAAGAGACACCTGTGTTAAGAGACTGCTTGTGTTATGAGACCACCTGTGTTGAATGACCACCTGTGTTATCAGACCCACAATAATAGTTGAATATTCATGATGTGCTTGAGCTTGTCTCTATATACATGTACAAGTTTGGCTGTATATGTGTATCTAATGATTTTTTTGATGAAAAAAATACATAAACATTGTACGTGTATAAATATATATTATGCACACTGTATATAATGCTTTATTTTCACATTTTGTTTATGACATGTAAAAAAAATAAATATAATCCATTTTTCTGGTGTTAAAATATTATGCACTCTGTTTAATATAGATTACTTATTTTGTGCACACTTTTTAATTTCGTCAGAAACATTGAATTGTAGAATATTATTTCACATATTTTATGTAACAAATAAATGATTATTTATATAGAATTCTTAATTGATGATGAATTGATGCCGAGTTAATGATAACACGAGGTATAGGTAGATCTATAGTGTTTGGATGTGTATAAAGCTGTCACTCTCCCTGGTTGGCTTGTGCTTCCTCTGATTTCCAGCTTAGCTTGTTGGTGCTAATTCTCTATTATACACAGATTACCTCTAATAGAATTTTACTCCACGCAACAAAATAATATATATGATATTATGTACCGTATAACCATCTTATTTATACAGATATCATTATCACAACTTCCACACTGATACACAGTACATGTAACCCTAGTAAATACTACTCGCTGCTATATACCACTCGGCTAGAGAGATCTTCTCTTTAGCTTGATTTGTTGAGCGTAAGACTAGTTAGCCAGAGGTTTCAGGTTCGATCCCTAGCGGAAGCAGTGATTTAAATTTAATTAATCATGTGCTCTGAGACATACAGACAACAGAATCCGATATCAGAATTCGGTTGTTATGAGATGTATTGTTTAGAGCATGCATGATTTAATTAAAGAGTTCTCATTTTGAGTAGAGCTACACTACCACATTTTACCACAAATAAGACCTCCCTCACACAGTACAAACGATTAAATATACAACTCACTCCCTCCCAATAAGGTAATGACTTCTTCAATTTATTGGAAATTCTTAAATTTTACTCATTTATATTCATTGTTGGAAAACAAGCAATTAAACAATGAATCAACAACAAAAATGCTCATGTATTCTGTGTAATTTGATTTCAGTTTTTCACAACTTCATCATACTCTCATTAGAGATAATCAAAATTTTACAGTATTTTTTTTAGACAATTTTTAGGATGAAGAAGGAAGAAGGAAGAATTCCCCCCCCCCCCCCCCCCCCCCCACCTTTTTTCTGTTTTTATTTTGGACGCCCATAAACCTACACATTACAATCCCATATGATGCATGCATGTCTATTTTGTTTCAGACCAGAAAAGATTTGGAGACCGAGAAATCAGTTGTTTTATCTCTAAAGGTAGGGTCAGGCTAGAGATTTTTATATTTATATGTAACATAAGATTTTCCTAATAGTAGGAATACTATTACATATATTGGGAAAGAAGAAGTGACAGCGTATCTGTCCTAATAGGAACTGAAGAGTTCAGGGTCAGCATCTGTATCACGTTCATTTTCATTATAAATTATGGATCATATATCTGTTAAGGAAATGGTATTGTTTAGACATCTGTATGGATATTTTATATATTTCCCAAGCAATGTACACACACTTCAGTAATACAGAGGTATCCATCGCTTTGCTACAATAAAACTGCACATCTGTAATTTAAACAGATGTTGTGGAAAATTAATGGAAATCTAAAGGAAGCGAGCCAATGACTGCTGTTTTAGATCAATGCATGAGTGGTTTTCATTTTCTAGTTAGTGCATGGTTCCAACCCACACGGTAGATTTAATTGTTTTTCAGGCTCATCAGATGCTTGATATTCAGAATTCTATGTTATGTGTTTTACCATTAGACCCAGTTTCCTCTGGCCTCATCACACAATACAAGACATTCTGATAGACAAATGAGATGTTTATTTGTCAGAATGTCTAGTGTCTGGTGTTGAGGTCAGAGGAAACTTGGACTATTGACCCTCTGTTAAATCAAATGTCAATAAGCATTAAGAAAACTTGTGTCTTTAAGGCAGAATTTTGTGATTGATTATAAAATGTCTGCATTACTCACCTGCTATAGATAAAATATAACTTCCATTACATAAATTATGTTCTAATAAATAATAAAAAGTATATTTTAAATTGCACTTACAATATATATCAGACTTTTTCCACATTTTCTCTGCTCTGCATAATTTAAAGCTTAACATTTTAAGATTGGTAAAGAAATAATTTAATTAGGAAATGTGATACAGCTTCACAAATCGAAGAATTAGCATTTAATTGCGCTTTGTAATACCATATCAAAAGTGCTTAATATTGACAAAGGCGTTTACAATGATTTAAAAGGACTGCTTTATTTTAAGAAAAATTGAATAATTGCATGATTAAAATAATCTTTCCACTCTAAAACTGCCTTTTCCTTGGTGTTGCTTTACCAGTAATGAGAATGAATATTATACATGTATCCAGATACAAATGGCATTGACAGGATTCCATGTGACTTAATTGGTGGTTTTTAAAGACCTATGGGGTTCCTTTTGTGTTTTAGAGCCAGCTTGAGGAAGCTGAACGACGACTAAATGATGCAGGAATGGAGAGCCAAAGCGAAATCTCGGAACTCAAAAAAGATACCGAGCAATTGAAGAAAAAGCTCATCAAGCTCATTCGGTAAAATGTTGTATAATTTCTTACGTCATGTTCCTCATCACAAACACGCCACTGAACAAGGGATAATATCTGTCATTAGGCCACACAACATTTTGTTGGTTACTTGTTACTCTCTCCAGAACACTTTTAATAAAAATGATAGTATTGGATACAATGTCGGAGAGCATTTACAGGTTAAGTTTTGAATAAAGGTATTGTATTAAGTGGATTTAGTCCATATAATTTCATTGGACAGACTCAATGTCCAGAAATATAATCTGATATTTCAGTTAAAAGTGTTAATACTTATTTATTTTATTGTAGATATTGTTTGATGAATTTTGTGCCGGCTACAAATGGAATGAAATCCTGGCATGTTCAGTATGACTTGAATTTGAACAAAAAATACTAGAAAATATCTTTAAGACATAAATGCCCCATTGCCACTTGACACCTTGAAATACAGTTTGGTGAGGATTGCATCAGCAGTTCCTGAGATTAGCTAGTTACATTGTATGGGGACGGGTCAAGATGAGACATAACGGAATGGGACACGGCCGACATAGATAACAATATTACCCCCACTTCATTAATTCTCTATTTTTACACAAATTTAAGATAACATTAAATGCCAGTCTTTTTATCGGAAATAACTCAATATAGAAGTTCTTTTATGTAAAGTTACATTGGTTGTCATGGTTACAGAGAAAAAGATACGCTGTGGCAGAAATCAGATCAGCTGGCTTATCAACAGAAAGAGAAAGCCAAGGAAAAATGGATGGACGACAAAGCAGTTCTCAACTGTCTCGGCTGTAAAACGGAGTTCTCCTTCACAGTCAGAAAGGTCAGTGTCAAGGTCATCTATGTCAACATAGTCAAAAAGATTACAGGATTGTGGTTTGTAGTTACAATGTCAAGGTCATCTGGACTGTTGTTTGTAGTTACAATGTCAAGGTCACTCAAGGAAGCAGTGCTATATATATTTTCATATCGGGTATCATATTTTAAAAAAAATTTTCATAATTTACAATATTCTGAAATTATCACTTAGTTTTTTAAGATCTTTGTATGACTCAAAAACTGTTTCAGCTTCAAATTACATGATTTGATTTAATATAATAGATAAATGTTCTCTTTAGATTTGTTAATTTAAAGTTAAACAAGTATAGAGTCTGGCTAATTTTTACCTTGCTTCAATAAATCTGTTGACAGCATCACTGCCGCATGTGTGGGAAGATCTTCTGTTTCAACTGTAGTAGCAACTGGATCATGACGGCCCACAGCAGGTACGTTATAGAGTTGAGTTGTAAATATCAGTGTTGGTTCAATGATAGAAAACTAGCCAAAAAGGAAATGGAACATAGCAACTATGATATATGCTACAATTGAACCTGATTGTTAGTCTAGAAACAACACAGCAAGTAATTATGCTGTCTCAGAAAACTCAGAACAAGAACTTAGTATAAATCTTTCAAATATTACAGAAGGTTTATTTTGAGGATTTCAAAACATTCAAAGACATTCATCACTGTAGTATGTTAATGTGAGTTAATTAGTTGTCAGTTAGTACAATATCCAAACACAAATTCAGAGATTTGTTACGGTAAGAAGACCTTATTCTATGTTATGATTTCTATTAGAGTAACCTCCCCTTGTTACAGTACGAAGACCTTATACTATGTAATGATTTCTATTAGAGTAACGTCCCCTTGTAACATTAAGAAGACCTTTTACTATATAATGATTTCTATTAGAGTAACCTCCCCTTGTTACAGTACGAAGACCTTTTACTATATAATGATTTCTATTAGAGTAACCTCCCCTTGTTACATTATGAAAACCTTTTACTGTGTAATGATTTCTATTAGAGTAACCTCTCCTTGTTACATTATGAAAACCTTTTACTGTGTAATGATTTCTATTAGAGTAACCTCCCCTTGTTACAGTACGAAGACCTTATACTATGTAATGATTTCTATTAGAGTAACCTCCCCTTGTAACATTATGAAAACCTTTTACTGTGTAATGATTTCTATTAGAGTAACCTCCCCTTGTTACATTATGAAAACCTTTTACTGTGTAATGATTTCTATAAGATTTACCTCCCCTTGTTACAGTAAAAAGTCCCGTGCGTGTAACCTGTGTTACCTATGGTACAGTCGAGTCGAGTCTGACCAGGCAGATACCCCAGAAACGGAAAACAACGACTTCGAGGAAACGCTAGAACTTCCTCATTGCAGGTTCCGAACGAGTCGTGGTCAATCGATGGAACAAGGTCCAGACGACCAATCGGAAGGCAAGGAGCCAAGGGCCAGTCAGATGAATGAGAGCACTTCTACGGTAGAGTCCTCAGGGTAACTGTTAAACAACTTAAGAAAGGTTATGCTTAAAAGGTTTTTTCAAGAAGCTATCTTTTTCGTCACTATTAGAGTAAAAAAGTCACGAAAAATCAGTTGTTCAAAATGCTGTATTTATCTGCAACTAAGCCCCTGCTCATAAATAAGCCCTCTGTGTATTGTAAAATACTATACATCCGGATATGATCATTTTGTCAGAATGTTGAGCTATCGGGGAAGTTATGTTCTTTTGTATCTTGAATTAGACATGTTTTCAATTAATAAACGATTATTTTGATTTTAGCCATGACAGATGCTTTTTAAATGACTTTTTGCCTGTAAAAAATTCTTGTTTTTGCTATTCCTGAAAAGTACCAGAAGGATCTCTCTCAAATGTTATATGTAGATTACCTAGTTATTTCTGTTAAAATCATAAATCCATGTATTGTATTTGTTTAATTTTAGACCCAACAGATCAGTCTTCCATGGACGGGTCCAGGACAGATAAGGAGGAGGACTACACTGTCCCTGGTCAAGTAGCTACAGATATCTCTATCGCATTGGTCGGTGAAAACGAGACCGAAGAGACCAAGGTGAAGAAAACCGCTACAGGGTAAGGGTTACTGATGTCATACTACATAATATACCTCTAAGCTTCGTCTAGAAAGATAATGTGTTCTGATTGGTTCTTCAGTTCTCATATCAACAATCAACTGTGTGACCAACCAAAGCTGGGATATGAGGGGGGGGGGGGGGGGGGGGGGGGGGTCAGGATGGTAAGATCTTTATTGACTAACAGCAGGTGCAAGTATACACAGTAAGATGATATCTCTGATATTTTCACTTTCTAAACACTTACTGTCAATATCTCCTGATACAATCACCATGTGTTGACAGGGAGGAAGAAGAGGGAGCTGTTGCACCTTCAAAAGATGATATCTTCCACATGATCAGCGACGAAGAAATCTCGAAGTCTATGAGCGAAGATTCACAGCCAGTCCCCTTGGATCCAACGTAATGATTAAATATACAGTATATTTGTCTATTGACTTACATTATTCATTTATTTTGCTACAATTTCAAACAAATATTATTAAAATATGAAATTGTCTAAACCTCACCAAAGCTTTTAAGACAATACAGTTGTTATTGAGGGAAATGCTTTGATTTTATATTTTTAGCCCACCATCATCAGATGGTGGCCTATACAAATCGCCCTGCATCTGTGGTCTGTTCGTCCATCTATCTCTCCGGAAATAATTTTTGTTATCTCTATTTCTCAGAAAGTACTAAAGGGATCTTTCTCAAATTTCATATATAAGTTCCCCCTTGGTCCCTAGTTGCCCATATTGCATTTTCAGACTGATTGGAAAACAACATGTCCGACAGGCGGCCTTCTGAGATTTTGGCAATTGAAGTAAAGTACTAAAGGGATCTTTCACAAATTTCATATATAAGTTCCCTAGTTTTGAATATTGCATTTTGGGACCTATTAGAAAACAACATGGCCGAAAGGCGGCCATCTGAGATTTTGACAATTGAAGTAAAGTATTAAAGGAATCTTTCTCAAATTATATATGTAAGTTCCCTAGTTTTGAATATTGCATTTTGGGACTGATCAGAAAACAACATGGCCAACAGGCGGCTAACATGGATTTTGACAATTGCAGTTTGCTCCTGCTATATAGTGTTATATAAAGTTTTTAAATGTTTTGATAGAAGAGTGAAAGAAGGGAAAAGAAGAGAAAAGATCAGTGTTTCATTTGACTGATATGGGATCTAATGTATTACTGGTTTGTGTAAAACTGATGATTGTTGCATGATTTATACAAGCACTGTTATTACCACTTCCTCTCCTCTCAACAAAAAAAATCTATATTTTTGTCAAATCAGAGTTTACAGATAAGGAAGACTAAATTTAAAAAATGAAAAAAAACAGATATTTTGAATACATGTATGTCTATTTTTAGGCATCAGATTTTTCTGTGTACATATTTGATATTTCATAAAATACACATTAAACTTTATCAGTACTTCTCTGCTACAGTTGTCTCTCTTTGAATCCTCAAGACTTGTGTTATATCATATAACATTTTCTATGGAATAGAATTAGTTTTTCATAGCAGTCCCTTCTGATTATATTTGTACAGACTTACGACAAGTCTAACCATCTCTACGGAGGAGCTGGAGAAGGGAATGATTAACAGTACAAACGAGGTGACCCTCAGGGCTGGACGTAGGTTTGCTGTTCCTATCATGGTGGACAAATTGAATACAATATTGTGTTGGGAGTTCACCTCACAACCCAAGGTAACACATGGTGGATCTAGATAATATGTTTGCATTTCACCTCACAACCCAAGAAAGCAGATAGAAACAATATACAGGGGATATAATTCATTACAGAAAATACAGGGGAGATAACCAAATAGACAATACAGGGGAGATAACGAGATAAATAATACAGGGGAGATAATTCATTACAGAAAATACAGGGGAGATAATTCATTACAGAAAATACAGGGGAGATAACCAAATAGACAATACAGGGGAGATAACGAGATAAATAATACAGGGGAGATAATTCATTACAGAAAATACAGGGGAGATAATTCATTACAGAAAATATAGGGGAGATAACCAAATAGAAAATACAGGGCAGATAACCAGATATATAATACAGGGTAGATAATTCATGACAGAAAATACAGGGGAGATAATTCATGACAGAAAATACAGGGGAGTTAATCAAATAGACAATACAGGGGAGATAACGAGATTAATATCACAGGGGAGATAATATATGACAAAATACAGGGGAGATAATTCATTACAATGCAAGGGAGACATCATGGTGAGTTCACCTCCCTACCAAAAGAACCAGATAGAAACAATACAGGGGAGATAACCAGATAGACACAATACAGGGGAGATAACCAAATAGACATGATACAGGGGAGATAACCAGATAGACACATTACAGGGGAGATAACCAGATAGACATGATACAGGGGAGATAAACAGATAGACACAATACAGGGGAGATAACCAGATAGACACAATACAGGGGAGATAACCAGATAGACATGATACAGGGGAGATAACCAGATAGACATGATACAGGGGAGATAACCAGAAAGATAAAAATCCAGGGGAGATAGCCAGATAGACACAATACAGGGGAGATAATTCATGGTGGATCATGGTAAGTTCACCTCACAACCAAAGGAACCAGATAGTCTCAATACAGGGGACATAACCAGATAGAAAATACAGGGGAGATAACCAGATAGAAAATACAGGGGAGATAACCAGATAGACAATACAGGGGAGACAATTCATGACAGACAATAAAGGGGCAATAATCCCATAATCCAAGTACAGGTAGCATGATTAGGAGATAAGTCAGCCACAGCAGGAGGGAGATAATCCAAGGATCGGACATATGAACAATAAACGTGGCATTGAGACTGAAATTGACTTGTACCTGGTGTGACTGTGTGGTGTCTGGTGCCTCTGAGTTGAAATCAATAATATGAATTATAATGGTTGTAAATTAACATATTTTATATAGTTACAGAAGTTTTTTCTGTTAAGTTTGAAGTTTGAGAAAAATACATTTGTCTTTCAAAATATATACTTCGATTTTACTGTCACTTTATAGGACATTGTGTTCAGTGTGACATACCAGACTCGGACAGATCTCCCCTCAATGGCCGCCCAGATATTGGTGCCACCGTGTAAGTGTGATTCCCACAAACAGGCTGTGAAGGGTGAGCTGACGGCCAAACAGCTCGGGGTGTACACCCTTATTTTTGACAACACCTACTCCAGGTAAGGGCATTTTAGTTTAATCTAATGTTAATCTAAAACAAGACACTAAAATATAATATCAAATTTTTTTTTAAAAGATGGAAGTAGGATATATATCTCGGAGATGTTTTAAAACAGGGAGTCTGATTGGTCAACATTTAAAGTACAGAGCTGTTGACCAATCAGATTTCCTGTTGCAAAACTGCTCTAAATGTTCCACAGTTAATGCATTGTCTGCTACCAAACTGCTTTGGGTATATTTTCTCATTTTCAAATCATTGTCATACGACAAAAGAATAGCATGCATTGATATTTAAGGATTCTAAACAAAGGTACATTACTGAAGTATGTGTGCTTGGGATATTTTTGCCAGATTGATCTGAAATTCAAAGTGAATCAAACCTTGCCTCCTACTTTCGACTTTTCGAGTGTTACACCGTGTTGATATTGTAGGAGTGGAAACTAATATTTTTTTCTCTAAATACTAACCAGATGTAGAAGCCTGTAGTTGCTTTTGTATATGGCTGACAGTCTTTGCTGTTTTCAGATTGACGTCGAAGAAAGTGTCCTACTGCCTATGGACACGTTAGGATATAAACTTTTGTGGACGAGGGCAGAAACTGTAACTGTCTATTGACACGTGGACAACGAGAGCAGAAACTGTAACTGTCTATTGACACGTGGACAACGAGAGCAGAAACTGTAACTGTCTATTGACACGTGGACAACGAGAGCAGAAACTGTAACTGTCTATTGACACGTGGACAACGAGAGCAGAAACTGTAACTGTCTATTGACACGTGGACAACGAGAGCAGAAACTGTAACTGTCTATTGACACGTGGACAACGAGGGCAGAAACTGTAACTGTCTATTGACACGTGGACAACGAGGGCAGAAACTGTAACTGTCTATTGACACGTGGACAACGAGAGCAGAAACTGTAACTGTCTATTGACACGTGGACAACGAGGGCAGAAACTGTAACTGTCTATTGACACGTGGACAACGAGAGCAGAAACTGTAACTGTCTATTGACACGTGGACAACGAGGGCAGAAACTGTAACTGTCTATTGACGCGTGGACAACAAGGGCAGAAACAGTATTGGTCACATTGACATGTGGACAATGAGGGCAGAAACCGTAACTGTCTATTGACATGTGGACAACGAGGGCAGAAACAGTATCGGTCAATTGACATGTGGACAACGAGGGCAGAAACCGTATCTGTCTATAATGTAGACTAAAGAATTGTTGTGTTCATAATTGTATGCTAATGTATTACTTACTGTTGTGTAAAGGATTACATATGCACTATTTATACGATTTTCTTCTGTGAGAAGAAATAGAATATATCATTGTTATAACTCTGATATTGTGTAAATATTTTCTATATGGTACGGAGTCTATCCTAACCAGACTACTCGATCCTGATTTTTCTGCAATGGCTAAAGAATTTGGTTCCAACAGTGAAACTGTAGACTCTTTAATCAGAAAGTCCCTGAAAATCGACAGAATTTTATTAGAGGTTTCCATGAGGACACTTTTGGTATAAATAATATTTATTCAGCATATGCCCTGTGATGCATTGATGAAGTGATGTATCATCATCAATTTATTTTACATTTTGGTGCAAAACAAGTTATACACTACTGATTTGATGTTGTGTTGTGATTTGTATATATTCAGGATGGCCATTCATTCAGGTTAGAATGATACAATTTCTATATTTATTATAAATATTTTATTTGTTTTGATAAAAGATATCCTATAAAATGACTTCATAATGTGCTCAAAACTTAGCTTAATTTTTTTTAAATTTTGTTTTAATACAAATTGCATTTTACAAAGCAAGCTAGTTCGTTTGATTTTAATTGTAATATTTTAGAATATTTAATGTATGGATGATTATATTTATTTATTTTGCTCATATGTTAAAATAGCTCATATTGATAAAGAGTCTGAGAGACATAGTATAGTGTAATTACCATATCTATCTGACAATCAGCCAATGTCGGGTAATAATTCAGCCCACAAATGTCTACTGCAGTTCAGTGAAAATGTTAACAAATATTTTATCATTATCATGGTCATGTACATGGTATGCCATAATTACCTGGCCATGTATATATATGTCATAATTACCTGGCCATGTACATGGTACGTCGTAATTACCTGGCCATGTATATGTACATCATAATTACCTGGCCATGTATATGTATGTCATAATTACCTGGCCATGTATATGTATGTCATAATTACCTGGCCATGTATATGTATGTCATAATTACCTTGCCATGTATATGTATGTCATAATTACCTTGCCATGTATATGTATGTCATAATTACCTGGCCATGTATATGTATGTCATAATTACCTGGCCATGTATATGTATGTCATAATTACCTGGCCATGTATATGTATGTCATAATTACCTGGCCATGTATATGTATGTCGTAATTACCTGGCCATGTATATGTATGCCGTAATTACCTGGCCATGTATATATATGTCGTAATTACCTGGCCATGTATATGTATGTCATAATTACCTGGCCATGTATATGTATGTCGTAATTACCTGGCCATGTATATATACAATGTATGTCGTAATTACCTGGCCATGTATATGTACATCATAATTACCTGGCCATGTATATGTATGTCATAATTACCTAGCCATGTATATGTACGTCGTAATTACCTGGCCATGTATATGTATGTCGTAATTACCTGGCCATGTATATGTATGTCATAATTACCTAGCCATGTATATGTACGTCGTAATTACCTGGCCATGTATATGTACATCATAATTACCTGGCCATGTATATGTATGTCATAATTACCTGGCCATGTATATGTATGTCGTAATTACCTGGCCATGTATATGTATTTCATAATTACCTGGCCATGTATATGTACGTCGTAATTACCTGGCCATGTATATGTATGTCATAATTACCTGGCCATGTATATGTATGTCATAATTACCTGGCCATGTATATGTATGTCATAATTACCTGGCCATGTATATGTATGTCATAATTACCTGGCCATGCATATGTATGTCATAATTACCTGGCCATGTATATGTATGTCATAATTTCCTGGCCATGTATATGTATGTCATAATTACCTGGCCATGTATATGTATGTCATAATTATCTGGCCATGTATATGTACATCATAATTACCTGGCCATTCATATGTATGTCATAATTACCTGGCCATGTATATGTATGTCATAATTACCTGGCCATGTATATATATGTCATAATTACCTGGCCATGTATATGTATGTCATAATTACCTGGCCATGTATATGTATGTCATAATTACCTGGCCATGTATATGTATGTCGTAATTACCTGGCCATGTATATATATGTCATAATTACCTGGCCATGTATATGTACGTCGTAATTACCTGGCCATGTACATGGTATGTCATAATTACCTGGCCATGTATATGTACGTCGTAATTACCTGGCCATGTATATGTACGTCGTAATTACCTGGCCATGTATATGTACGTCGTAATTACCTGGCCATGTATATGTATGTCATAATTACCTGGCCATGTATATGTATGTCATAATTACCTGGCCATGTATATGTACATGTATGTCATAATTACCTGGCCATGTATATATATGTCATAATTACCTGGCCATGTATATGTACATCGTAATTACCTGGCCATTCATAATTTCATATGTATGTCATAATTACCTGGCCATTCATATGTATGTCATAATTACCTGGCTATTTTGACCTTCTTGTATCATAGTTAATGAATTCGAGGAATGCAGTCCTGTATAAGGAAAAAAAATAAAAATATAATAATAATTATAATCAGATTTTCCCTGGCAGTAAGTCCAGAAGACAAACAACTTTCTTCTAGTAGATAAAGGTGAGCTTATTGTCGGACATGGGCTTATTGTCAGACATTGGCTTACCGGTACTGTCAAACATGGGCTTATTGCTGAAATATATATTATCAATTATTTAATGAAAACATTATTGAATATATTTGTCTTTTTATATGTTGTTTTCATGCTTATTTTGGGAGAATATTCTGGGTAAAATCCTGTATGTTGGAATGTTGTTCATTGAGGTAGCCACCAGCTACTACAAGAAAACTCTGCCTCAGAATGACCCTAGCTGTTCTCAGGGTGTTAAACTAAAAAAGAAATGATATCTCTGTGATAAGTGTAGCACTTGATTGAAACTTTTCAAATCATAGGGATTCATTGAAAAATACCAACAACACGACTACAATTGGTAATTATAGGATTATATAGACCCAATGTCATTTTATCTTGTAGCAAGTGTACATTTGACCCATGTGTTGTTTTATCTGTTGTAGAGAATGTGGAGTTTTATCAAGAAAGATTGTGTGGATTAATTACTGTTATGTGATAGCTTTGATTTAAACCATGTCATTTGTGTTGCTTTATCATGAAATATGTATCACAGTATTGATCAACATCATCATGAATCATTGAAATATGATATATCCTGCAAAATCTCCTAAATCCTAGAGGTTTGTCTCTTTAAGTGATATTTCCTCTTCAGCAGAACCTATGAGAAAACACCTCCTGGAATTTCGAGAATGCAGTAAACCTTGATGATGATTATGAAGTTGCCTCGTTTTTCGATCCATTTACTGGTTTGTTGAACAGTCCATCTTTTCTAGCGGCCCATGACTCCCTTTATAAAGTTACAAAATATACCCTTAGGGTTATTCCAGCAATATATATAACCGAACACATTGTATAAATTATATTTCCTGTTATGATATAATACAAAAATCTGAGATATACCCTCATCATAAGCCTATTCACAGTTTACTTAGAATACATCTATATTTTCACTTTATGGTTCCAAATTAGTCAAAATAATTTCAGTTTCTCTTTGACTGTTGTAGGTGTTGTGAATTATATCCATTACTCTGATAATTATTTTTAACTTTTAAATGTGTTTCTTGTCGCTTAATCTTAAAGTCTTGTTTACTCTAGATTTTGAATATTTTAATTTATATGAATTTGAATCAAAACTTCCTTCAATATTTTGGGAGATATTGTCTTCCGATGCTGAGAGTTACAATGTATGCTGAACTTGTCTCTGAATTTGTGTGTTGTGATTTGTACTTCTAATCATATTACCGAAATCTATGCAAATATCAATTTGATGAGTTGAAGCAGATCCTCTAAAAATTCTGAAAATTCATACAAGCTAGCTATTCATTTAATAAATGAATGTTTTGTAAGTTGATTTATACAAAATCATGTATTGGAAAATTAATCTATATTTATATCATCAACATGAATAGCCCGGTTCCAGGCTTTATTTTGACCCTCAAAAATGACCTCCAAAATATGCTAAAAGCTTAAATCTATTTCATCTATGTCCAGCCCCGACCAGCTATGTTGTATGGGGGCATAAAAAGTAACAAGAATATTATACATGTATATATAGATCAAGTTCCTCAAAGTTTATCTGGGCTCTAAGCCTTCACCAGTTAATGATAAATTTAATGGTTTTCAATAATATTTAATGGTATTCAATAATGATATTAAATGATATTTAATGATAAATTTCTGGTACAGGATAAAGTGAATCCTCTACACCAGACTCTGTACATGGTAATTGTCAGTTAGTATCAAGAATAAATTTTTTGAAAATTTTGTTTATATATTTATTGGCTTAAATCTCCGGAGATCTTGATTCCTGTAGAGATACTAGTCATTTTCCAGGTAAGGTGGATACCAAGGTCTCTCTGATATACTATACAGAGGGAGTGTCACAGCATCCTCCCTAATACAATTGATACTGAATTTTCACATTTTCTTGTTAATAGGCCGGTTTAATATATAATTTTGGCAATACATTGGGATGAATTCTTATCAAATTTGTTCAAATGAATGGCCACGTATGGGCTATCACTCAACATTAATCATGCATCAATTTGAAAATAAATAACATTTTCATTCAGTTACAGGATCTTAAGAATTACAGTGAAATGTTCGAAGTCTTCTGTATAGAAACTGGAAAAAATGGCAGTTCTCAGAATTTGTCATATTATATGGTATGTACCTGTATCTTATTTCATTTCAGGGTGATCGGATGCTTTTGATCAAAATAAATGATAACATTTTGAATTCATTTTGTTGTCAATTATTTTGAATTAGGTATTAATATCTCTGATTATTGGATTTCTGGTGTGTTTTCATTACTAAGAATTTTAGGATTCAAGCAAGCTTAATTTAGCAAGGTTTCTACAAATAGTGCAGTGTACTGGACAAGTTACAGATTCTCTTCATCATTTACTCAACTGAAGTATACAAAAAGTATATTGCCCACATTTCCAGACAATCTATAACGAAGGAACAAAGGGCAATAACTCTGTATATAAAGGAAAGATAGTTCCAAATATACACAGCTTCACAGAATAACTGTTCGTATGATATTAAGCTGAGAAATTTGAAAACAAACAGACCTTTGAAAAATAAGACAATACAGGTGTATAAGCTTTCAATAAAATTTATTTAGCTGCTTGGAACAAGTTTTCTACTTAACTATAAATAACATTTGTACAAACAAATCACTTCACACATTTTCTACTTAACTATAAATAACATTTGTACAAACAAATCACTTCACACACAAACTATTGGACAACATATGTACAAACAAATCACTTTACACACAAACTATTGGACAACATATGTACAAACAAACCACTTTACACACAAACTATTGGACAACAAAAAGAGTTACAACAAATATTTGGCATTATAGCTATTACAACAAAGCCTCCAAAATAGAAAATAGAACATTACGGTTCACTATGAAATGCTTAATTATATAATATACAGTAAAGCCTGTTGGACTGAACATCATTCATAATAACATGAAATAAGACATATATTAAAATTTGGACTTCATCAGGCCAGATATCAAGATAAGGAAAAAAGTTGACTGATTTGTAACAAGTTGTATAAATACATAAAAGGTACCAAATCTAGTAACCACTCAAAACAGGAACCTTTTTGTTTATTAATTATGGTATAAAATGTAACACAAGAAAAAAACATTCCCATAACTTTTTAATTTTATATGATATGAAAAGCACCTCAGGAATATATATTTTAGAAAGACAATTATAGAAGGAAATTTCTTACGAAGACAAGGATAAACATAGACATGTAAATAGTTTAGAGGTAGATGTGTACATAATGTTCCCTACTTTGTCTTGACCAGACATCCTATTGTGTTCCCTACTTTGTCTTAATCAGACAATCCTATTGTGTTCCCTACTTTGTCTAAATCAGACAATCCTATTGTATTCCCTACATTGTCTTGACCAGACATCCTATTGTTCCCTACTTTGTCTTAACCAGACATCCTATTGTATTCCCTACTTTGTCTTGACCAGACAATCCTATTGTGTTCCCTACTTTGTCTTGACCAGACATCCTATTGTGTTCCCTACCTTGTCTAAATCAGACAATCCTACTGTGTTCCCTACTTTGTCTTGACCAGACATCCTATTGTGTTCCCTACCTTGTCTAAATCAGACAATCCTATTGTGTTCCCTACTTTGTCTTGACCAGACATCCTATTGTGTTCCCTACTTTGTCTTGACCAGACATCCTATTGTGTTCCCTACTTTGTCTTGACCAGACATCCTATTGTGTTCCCTACTTTGTCTAAATCAGACAATCCTATTGTTCCCTACTTTGTCTTGACCAGACATCCTATTGTGTTCCCTACTTTGTCTTGACAAGACAATCCTATTGTGTTCCCTACTTTGTCTTGACCAGACATCTCATTGTGTTCCCTACTTTGTCTTGACAAGACAATCCTATTGTGTTCCCTACTTTGTCTTGACCAGACATCCTATTGTTCCCTACTTTGTCTTGACCAGACATCCTATTGTGTTCCCTACTTTGTCTTGACCAGACATCCTATTGTATTCCCTACTTTGTCTTGACCAGACATCTCATTGTGTTCCCTTCTTTGTCTTGACCAGACAATCCTATTGTGTTCCCTACTTTGTCTTGACCAGACATCTCATTGTGTTCCCTTCTTTGTCTTGACCAGACAATCCTATTGTGTTCCCTACTTTGTCTTGACCAGACATCCTATTGTGTTCCCTACTTTGTCTTGACCAGACATCTCATTGTGTTCCCTACTTTGTCTTGACAAGACAATCCTATTGTGTTCCCTACTTTGTCTTGACCAGACATCATATTTTTTTCCCTACTTTGTCTTGACAAGACAATCCTATTGTGTTCCCTACTTTGTCTTGACAAGACAATCCTATTGTGTTCCCTACTTTGTCTTGACCAGACATCCTATTGTGTTCCCTACTTTGTCTTGACCAGACAATCCTATTGTATTCCCTACTTTGTCTAAACCAGACATCCTATTGTGTTTCCTACTTTGTCTAAACCAGACATCCTATTGTGTTCCCTACTTTGTCTTGACCAGACATCCTATTGTGTTCCCTACTTTGTCTTGACCAGACATCCTATTGTGTTCCCTACTTTGTCTTAACCAGACATCCCATTGTGTTCCCTACTTTGTCTTAACCAGACATCCTATTGTGTTCCCTACTTTGTCTTGACCAGACAATCCTATTGTGTTCCCTTCTTTGTCTTGACCAGACATCCTATTGTGTTCCCTACTTTGTCTTGACCAGACATCTCATTGTGTTCCCTACTTTGTCTTGACCAGACAATCCTATTGTGTTCCCTACTTTGTCTTGACCAGACAATCCTATTGTTCCCTACTTTGTCTTGACCAGACATCATATTGTGTTCCCTACTTTGTCTAAATCAGACATCCTATTGTGTTCCTTACTTTGTCTTGACCAGACATCCTATTGTGTTCCTTACTTTGTCTAAATCAGACATCCTATTGTTCCCTACTTTGTCTTGACCAGACATCTCATTGTTCCCTACTTTGTCTTAACCAGACATCCTATTGTGTTCCCTACTTTGTCTTGACCAGACAATCCTATTGTGTTCCCTACTTTGTCTTGACCAGACAATCCTATTGTTCCCTACTTTGTCTTAACCAGACATCCTACTGTGTTCCCTACTTTGTCTTAACCAGACAATCCTATTGTGTTCCTTCCCAGGAAGCAAATTCTAGAAACCTTTTTACAAGGTCACTTTAATCTCCTTACAGTGTAATTCACAATAACTTTACACTGTAAATTTGATAAGAAACAGTACAAATAGGTTTTTTGTTGATTGACAGGTCAACAGACAAAATATATTTCTAAGATTAGAGAATCGGCATGCAGATATCTTATATTACACAGCAAGAGCAATAATTTAACAATTGCAAAACAACTTTAACTAAAATGATATATGAATCACTCTTGTTGGCCTGGATGGAAACACAAGAGGCCCCCAGAATCTCTGGGAGGAAAACGGAGCACCCAGGTGAATATCCATGGGGTCGTGCAGATAGATGACCCCATACCTTTTCATGTCTGATCGGGGAATTGAACCCTTGTTTGCCTGTGTCACCCTACCACCAATTAGAAGGGACTGACAAACTGAAGCTAAATTTAGACATAGACAGATCTGGGTTACATGCAGTAAGTACAACTAGATTCTTGCAAATTTGCTGCAAATTATTCTATTGTTATGAAATGTTTAGAGCCATTTGACACAAATTTAATTTGTGGATTTCTTGAAACAAGTTCTTGCAAACAACATAGTTTGTAGTAAAGGGTTATGTTTAATGACTTCGTCCAGTCTTTCTCTCTTTTTTAATTAATCATGACTATTTAATCAGAGTATAAATAAACTGGCTTGTATTGTCTGCTATACTTTTTCAACATTATGCTTTGAAAATACAAAATTTGTACAAATGAGTACTCCCTCTAGTGGAGGAATATGGTACTATATATATATAAGGCCAATAATCCTGTCCAATAAATGTAGACTTTGACTAATGTCAGCTGCTGAATGTGATGTTAGGATTCAAAAAGAAAAATCCTTAAAAACCAGTTTGTTCTAATTACGTACATAATTACGTTTTTACAGAACAGACATAACAATTAAGAAAATAAAAATACAACACTTCCCATGAATTAATTTGCATTAATTTGTTTATAAAATAACTTCCCATATGTAGTTCTAAAATAATACATAGTTGATAGTATGAAATATAGCTTAAAATAACCAGCAAATATTTTTATGATATACATGTATGTAAGCGTTTACTGCAGATTGTTTTCAAGGCATCTTTGCACAAAATTTAATACCCGCGAATTTGAACTAGGCTCGACTGTGGAGAACTGAGATATATATTACCCTCGTGAAATTTAACAAAACCATGTACTAGTATACAGTAATAGGAGAATTAACATTGTAAATGTCTCGATAAAAAACATATCTCTGAAAAAAAGTATTAGAGTAATGATTAATGTAACAGTTTGTAGAAAATGTAAAATATCAGGCCAAGTTTTGTTTAACATGAGTCTATGGTAGTTTTGTATGATAATTTTAAATTAAAAGTTCATTTTTTAAACAGACTTGAGGGTTGATCTAAGTATGAAAGCTAATTTGTTTATAATAACCATAACAATGCGATATTTTCTGCAATAATAAAAGTTATACAGATGGAATTGACCGAGAAAATACCTGTAATTACACGAAGAGAGTGTCATGCGGAGACAAATATATTACATTGTACCTGTATATAAAAACACAATTAAAAATAAAATTAACTACAAAACAAAATATCAATATTACCGGTAAAATTGTTAACAAAACTAACAAATAAAATACACTAATACAATAACGTACAACATAAACCATAGAACTATGATGGTTTATCATACACTAATTATACTTTACTGTATATTTACAATATGGCTAAAATTAGGGGGAAAATACTCAAAAATGTATATATTATAAGAGTGATCGGTTTTTTAAGGGGAAATATACCTTCATACTTACAAAAAGCATTATTTACTGTATATTTACAATATGGCTAAAATTAGGGGGAAAATACTCAAAAATGTATATATTATAAGAGTGATCAGTTTTTTAAGGGGAAATATACCTTCATACTTACAAAAGCATTATTTACATGATAATTGAAGGTAGATACTAAATTCTATTTAATATAAAAGTTATATATGGATTTAAGTTTCTTACTGACATAAACTGATCATGACATTAAATTATAGTTATCACATCATTAGCCTATTTTAAACATTAATAACATAATAAATACAGTCTGATGCAGACTAATAATGTTTTTCCATATCACAGTGTCATAGATAAATTATGCCACACAGAAATTATCTTGGCGATGAAAAGCACCATCTAAACTGAAATCTACGTATTTTATGCAACAGTTGGATTTCAATTTATTTTGAATCAAATTGCACTCTTGTCTCTGTTACACAAATGTACCAATTAACCTCAATCTATAATTAGTGAGGATATTCACTAAACGGCTCATTTCATTTCAATTTTTCGAACTTATTATATTATAAAATTTAATTTACTTATAGACATTAAAGAATTTATGAGATTTCTCTTTTCCATTATAATTGAAAGTAAAAGTTTTAAAACATATTCTTCATGACAACTACCCGGTATGTATGTACCAGGTACTCGTTATAAGATTTACATGCCAATAACAATACAATCCTCTTATTTGATATGTACAAACTGAAATCAGATACTTCATTAAACCGATATATGCTTCAGTACTCTAAAGGGGCTGTAAAGATTTCATTAAGAAAAACATTTAAAATGCGATAAGTGTAAAATAAAGTTCCCTCTACTGTGGTTGCGTCTTGGAAACACTTTAGATAATTTCCACAGGTATAAACTTCCCAAATCTGTATTCGGAATTTATCAAAAGAATCAATGGTAGAGAATTTCACAGTAAATCACTTTGTCGCAAAAAGTCAACAAGTCCCGACATCGTAAACTTAGGCTTCAGGCCATGGGCCCAGGGAGATCCAGTCGACCAAGGGCCGAGAGACAAAGTTTATATTAAAGTACACCAATCTCTCACTTGCCCGGTTTATAAGGATTGTAATCGTCCTCTTTGAGTGACGCTAACGTATGGTTGACCACCCGATGATGCGCCTCGTCGGCTCTTATGGCCAAAATTACATCCAGCATTGTAGCATTTTTCTGTAAATACAATAAATAGGATTTTAACTTATTACTACACACACAAGTAGAACTGGCCAATGAGGCAGCTGTCAAAAGATACATCTTAACAAGGAATCACTGAGCGATACTTAAATCCCCTTAACGGTTCATTATCCAAGAATTGATGTCATTTTCAGTGATGATGGTGACATTGACATTTGACCTTTGACCTTCAGACTTGAGGAACAATTATGAGGAAACACTTACAATGAGAAAGAAGTGTGTTAAGATTCACAAGAACTTGCATTAGGGTGTAGAAATTATAATCCAGACAAAAGGATCATCCCAAGGGATCTCATGTTAGGGAGCAGAAACAGTGACCTCAACCTTTGGTCTTTTGACAGGAAAAGAATTTTGAAGCCAGCACTTCCAATAGGAAAGCAGTGTGTGAAGGTCGAGTTTGATCAAATTTTCTTTTTCAGTAACATTGACCTTGACCTCAGTTCTTTTGACCCAAAAAGAAACCTGCAAGCAAGGACGTTTGACAAGGAAGCAGTGTGTGAAGGTTGAGTTTGATCGAGAAAACAAAATTTTCTATTAAAAGTGACACTGACCTTGACTTCAGTTCTTTTGACCCCCCAAAAAATCTCAATCAAGGACATTTGACAATTAAGGAAGCAGTGTGTGACGCCTGAGTTTAATCAGTCCACTAGAACTGAGTTATTATCAGGGAACGGTGATGCGAACAGATACCATGGGCAAAGGCATACAATGTCCCTGATATTTTATTGGTAGGATAATTACTGACATTAGTCTGATAATAGTAGCTGAGTATGACTAATTATTCGCAATGTTCGATGAGAATGGCTTTAACAATTGTTATTGATAGGGACGAGTGCCTGATCAACAAATATGGTAGGTGAGACTTACATCAAGTTTCCAGTAACGGATGGCCAGGTCTGGTGCCTCCTGTGTCTGCCAGTGTTTCATCGGTCCATCTTTGATATCCTACCATAAAGAAATAACACAATAGTGAAACAAATTTGTCTTTGTTACATACATTTACACTTTAAAATGTAGTACTAAGTATTCATTTACAGATCTTAAAATAAAATTTTATCAAACTGAAAACTGTTGATGCCATTTCCATTCAGTTAAGAAATAAAAATTCCTAACCAATATTGACATTTGAAATTGACTCAAACTACAGTTATTTGTCTTGGTGTATCTTTATAGTCAGATTCACTGATGACCCTGACCTATTCACAATGACCCAGTGACCTTTCTTTATTGACCTCTGAACTCTTACTGACCTTGAGACATTTAGAATAGGTTATTACTGCTTCCTCTTCCAAGTACCCTACAAATCTGTGACAAAATCGGGGGCTGAACAGGTACGCAAAACTGAAGAACGTCACAAATATACCTGTAAAAGAAAAAATATAGTTAGCTGTATGTTTATTTATTCTCCCTGCAATATTGAGCCAAAACTAGTTCCATCTCCTTAAAAGTTCAGACTGATTTCAAGCCATTATAAGAGTTTCAATAAAGACAACTACTTTGGCCTACCCCCATTTTCCCACTGACCTTGACCAAGTTTCCCCCATCTTTAAAATGACGTTAATTGACCCGTCATCTTTTCATTACCCTTGACCCATCACCACACTGACCTTGACCTCTCCTGTTTATACCCATTTTGTTTCTAATGCTGTGTTTGAGCATTTAATGCCTCCAGCCTCTCTCTCAAGTTTTTCAGTCTATATGAAGGTGAAGTAGCATCAAAGTCACTTTCTATAGTTAATGATATTCGTGTGACCTACTACTTACCTTATGGAGTCACTTTCTATAGTTAATGATATTCGTGTGACCTACTACTTACCTTATGGAGTCACTTTCTATAGTTAATGATATTCGTGTGACCTACTACTTACCTTATGGAGTCACTTTCTATAGTTAATGATATTCGTGTGACCTACTACTTACCTTATGGAGTCACTTTCTATAGTTAATGATATTCGTGTGACCTACTACTTACCTTATGGAGTCACATTCTGCTGTTAATGATATTCATGTGACCTGCTACTAACATTGCGAAAGCACATTCTACAGTTAATGATATTCATGTGACCTGCTACTATTTATCTTATGGAGTCAAATTCTATCGTTAATAATATTCGTGTGGCTTACTACTTACCTTATACAGTCAAATTCTACATTTTATGATATTTGTATGACCTACTACTTAATACCTTATGGAGTCACATTCTAGAGTTAATGATATTCATGTGACCTGCTTCTACCTTAATTATTGTGTCACATTCTACAGTTAATGATATTCGTGTGACCTACTATTCAGTTTATGGAGTCACATTCTACAGTTAATGATATACATGTGACCTATACTGACCTTGAGCTCCTATTACACATCCTCTGAATAGCCAGGTAGGTTGTCGTAGCTGTAATGCTGTCATCAGATGCATTCTTTCATTCTCGGCTTCCTCTGTGTAAATCAAACATACGCCATTATTGTATATAAAACACACGTAACCTCAAGATACAAGGGTTTTAAACAGTTACTGGAAACATTAAACCATTCATGTTAACAGACATGTAAAAACATCATAGCAGATTTAACAGATATTAAAAAAGTATTTGGAAACTTTTGCCCTATGACAAAAAAATGTTTTTTGCTTTTTTTAGAATTTGCTGCAAGCATAAATTGTGGGATGCTTGTAGTAGGGGGTAGGGAAAGTTTTGGTATTTTGTTACATTTGCCTTCTACTCTTGATGACTCAGATATTTCATAGTTGGTCGTCCTCCAAACATTATATACCTAGAAGTGTGTGGATCCAGCCGTGGTCCCTCTCCAGTCTCCGTAGTGAGTGGAGATGCCGTGTCATGGCTGCCACCATACCTGGCACTCCGGCAACAGTCTCGAGGAAACAGATTCTTCTACAAAAAAACAGAATGAATATAAAAAAATATCTGAATAACCATGTGGCAGAAAAATTTAGAAGTGTATTTTGATAAGAAATTGATGGCCTATTTAATAAATGATTTGTTACGCAAGTTACAATCCTTTTTGCAAATAAATATATAGAGGATCTATTTAACAGTGTCTTTAGTAATACCAAATATATTTCACGAGTGGGGCTAGCATTTTGATATTTTTCACTCATGCTGCACACTCGTTAAAATTATCAAAATATTAGCCACTTGAGTGGAACATACTTGGTATTACTGAAAAAACTGTTAGATTTTCTGTGTATTTTATTTTATAACAAAATATACCTGATAAGCTTTTAATTTTCCCCATTGTCATTCCATTGTCATTTCTAAGCAGTCTTCGTATTGGTCAAATCATAAAAAGTGATATTTTTCACTGTATAGTGAAATATATCACTTTTATAGAATTAATATTTTTCTATATTTCACTGGTAAAAATGTAATAAATAATTAATTATTATTAATTCACATTGAACATATACATGAAAGTATTCTTTTTGTCTGTCATACCATTGTTTATTGTTTTGTAAAACAATTGGCCATGAAGAAAAACTTAACTTAATGTTTGATCATCCTTAGCTTGAAACAATCGTTCTTTATGACTTAATCTTAAAATATTTTCTAGTCACTACGAATCATTAACTAATTACAAAACTGCAACAAATTCAAGAAACATGTTAAATATATAGCTAATTAATAAGTTACTTACAAAACCCATTTTCTTTCTGTTCTCTCACCAAAATTGAACAAGGTCAAAAGGTCAAAAGATTTTCTCATCAGTTTCACACAGTAGAAAGCTATCTGTAACACGATAGCGAGATTGTACATACAACCCCACAAAAGAGGCAGATAGGGCCTGTATATCACAGAGAACATTGGGGTAATACATATGAATGAGAATAATACATGCCTGTTAAAGCCTTAAAGGTAATAAAATATTAAAATCAGTTGTAATTTTTTTCCAGAATACGAAGGGAAATAACTCTTACAATTATTATCAAACCAAACGATTAATAACTTAAGATAGCACTATAAAATGTGAAAGTAATATTGCTGACCACCTAGTTAAAAAAAATAGAGATTTCTCGAACATAAAAGTTTAAAAACAGACTTACAATATACATATCATATGTAATATTTTTAATTCATGACATACATTTTCGTTTACAAAGTGAAATAGATAATTCATGTTTACTCACCTTATCAACAAACCCTTCAGGTGGTTTGTGTGTGATTTCAACATTTTCAAGTTCATCCTGTGACCTACATAAACATAAAGATAAAATTTTATTACTTTAGCATCTTATTGAATTGTTTGTGTGGCAGGGCTTCATCAATGGGTCAACCTATAACGAGTATCACCATATCTAATCTAACATAAGCCCCCACCCCTAGTGTAAAAATTAAGTATTTAAGTTTGAAGAGGGCTTATTTATGTACCTTTTAAACTACTGCATTGTATTTTAAAATTAATGATTCTGCAGAAATAAGGAAGGGGGCTTATTTGTGGACAGTGGCTTATTTGTGAATAAATCAAGTTTATTAAAAGCTTAATTATAAATTAATCAAATATCTGTGCATATAATTTGAGAAATTAGATACATTTCAAAAAAAGGGTTGGTGTGTTAATTGGTATTGGTTGGGGCTTAAGTTAGTGAAAGGAAATTTTCTTCAGCATCTTGGAAAGTGAAGGAACATATTTTTAATTGTTAGTAGCAAAAACAAACAGGTTTAAATGAGTTAAACTTTATCATTATTTTCCAGCCCTCGACCCCTTCCCAATCACATCAGGACGGCAATTGTATTTTTTTTGGGCTAAGTTTAATATAATCTGAAATACCATAGTCTAATTCAATAAATATGATAGTTGTCTTATGATTTAATTAACACCCAACTCAACCCCTACCCCTATACAGAGTTTCCTCTGGCCCTGATACCAGACGTGTTGGTGTCAAGGCCAGAGGAAACTACCCTACCCTAACCCAAACCCTATTCCGACCCATCCACACAGGCACTGCATTTTTTAATTAGCTATACCGGTATGTCTTAATTAGGTACTGCATCATTTAATTAGCTATACCGGTATGTCTTAATTAGGTACTGCATCTTTTAATTAGCTACACCGTCCGGTATGTCTTAATTAGGCACTGCATCTTTTAATTAGCTATACCGGTATGTCTTAATTAGGTACTGCATCATTTAATTAGCTATACCGGTATGTCTTAATTAGGTACTGCATCTTTTAATTAGCTATACCGGTATGTCTTAATTAGGTACTGCATCTTTTAATTAGCTATACCGGTATGTCTTAATTAGGTACTGCATCATTTAATTATCTATACTTGTATATGTCTTAATTAGGTACTGCATCATTTAATTAGCTATACCGGTATGTCTTAATTAGGCACTGCATCATTTAATTAGCTATACTTGTATATGTCTTAATTAGGCACTGCATCATTTAATTAGCTATACCGGTATGTCTTAATTAGGTACTGCATCATTTAATTAGCTATACCGGTATGTCTTAATTAGGTACTGCATCATTTAATTAGCTATACTTGTATATGCCTTAATTAGGCACTGCATCATTTAATTAGCTATACCGGTATGTCTTAATTAGGTACTGCATCATTTAATTAGCTATACCGGTATGTCTTTATTAGGCACTGCATCATTTAATTAGCTGTAGTTGTATGTCTTAATTAGGTACTGCATCATTTAATTAGCTATACCGGTATGTCTTTATTAGGCACTGCATCATTTAATTAGCTATACTTGTATATGTCTTAATTAGGCACTGCATTATTTAATTAGCTATACCGGTATGTCTTAATTAGGTACTGCATCATTTAATTAGCTATACCGGTATGTCTTAATTAGGCACTGCATCATTTAATTAGCTATACCGGTATGTCTTAATTAGGTACTGCATCATTTAATTAGCTATACCGGTACGTCTTAATTAGGTACTGCATCATTTAATTAGCTATACTTGTATATGTCTTAATTAGGCACTGCATCATTTAATTAGCTATACCGGTATGTCTTAATTAGGTACTGCATCATTTAATTAGCTATACCGGTATGTCTTAATTAGGTACTGCATCATTTAATTAGCTATACTTGTATATGCCTTAATTAGGCACTGCATCATTTAATTAGCTATACCGGTATGTCTTAATTAGGTACTGCATCATTTAATTAGCTATACCGGTATGTCTTTATTAGGCACTGCATCATTTAATTAGCTGTA
Source organism: Pecten maximus (assembly GCF_902652985.1). Classification (NCBI taxonomy): domain Eukaryota; kingdom Metazoa; phylum Mollusca; class Bivalvia; order Pectinida; family Pectinidae; genus Pecten; species Pecten maximus. The sequence goes on along the minus strand of NC_047016.1, from coordinate 51,020,749 downwards.
GTTGTATGTCTTAATTAGGTACTGCATCATTTAATTAGCTATACCGGTATGTCTTAATTAGGTACTGCATCATTTAATTAGCTACACCGTCCGGTATGTCTTAATTAGGTACTGCATCATTTAATTAGCTATACCGGTATGTCTTCATTAGGCACTGCATCTTTTAATTAGCTATACCGGTATGTCTTAATTAGGTACTGCATCATTTAATTAGCTACACCGTCCGGTATGTCTTAATTAGGTACTGCATCATTTAATTAGCTATACCGGTATGTCTTAATTAGGCACTGCATCATTTAATTAGCTATACCGGTATGTCTTAATTAGGTACTGCATCATTTAATTAGCTATACCGGTATGTCTTAATTAGGTACTGCATCTTTTAATTATCTATACTTGTATGTCTTAATTAGTGTAAATGAATTTGTATACAAACAGACCCTAACTCACCATATTGGGTGTGGGAGGGCATGTGTACCGACAGGTGGGTGATACGTCTCTGTTACTTCTGATGTACTCCCCGTTACCTTGGTAACCGTTGTTGCTGCGGTTGTAGTGGATACCGACTTCAATGCTTCTGACGTCCTGATGGATGAATTAAAAAGAAATTATTACACACCATTAATTGACCAACAGAGGGACGGTTAGGATTTCTCAATCAATCTTGGACATGTTTATATGATGAAACAGTTCAATATTATAAGCCTGTCATCACCGAGGTATTCAAAAAAAAAAAATAATTCATTATGATGAAAGCATATAGGTAGCAGTGTACAGTAAAAATGCCAAATTCTGAAAAATATGGCACATGTTTTAGATATGTAAACATTGCCAGTTAACCTTACATATAACCTCTAATAAAGTATATATATTTGAAATCTGTACAACATTTGCAATTTTAATAGAGCTCTGAAGGATAAGTAAACTGATATTTTCTGTGATTTTTAGAGCTGTGAATACCATGGTAACAGCTTAAAAAATTCTCAAAAATTGCAAAATATTATGATATTTGACCCTAAATGGCACAATTCTCTACACAATTTTTTTTCTGAAACCTATTTAAAATTAAATATCTCTATCCCAAAGACAGAATTAATCTTGTTTGGACATATGTTGTAAATTAAGTTTTTCCGCTATCTTACCTTTTCCGTGGGCTTCCATTTTGCGCTGTAGGCAAAACTAAATTTCCTGTGTAAACACACGTTCGGAAAATCCGGATATTTAAAATCCGGAACCAATTTATTGATTTTTGTTTTAATAAATGTGAAGCCTGTATGTACTACTTCATACTGAATATACCAATTATAGTGTACAGTTATTTTTTCATTTTTTATGCATATCATAATACAGGAGTTATTTGCTTAACAAAAAAATTGCCCATGGCCAGGCTGTCTTACTGTGGTGTGCTACCTTATACATCACTTTTTTAAATTCTAATTTTACTAAAAACCCAATGAATGTCTAGAATATGTTCCGACGAACAAAATGACATATCGGGTTACTGTGTATCTTTAATAGTCACCGAGTATTGCTGATTTCCCTGAGAGGTGTATTTTGACAACTTTTTCTCCCAATCCAGTAATAAGGGGAGGTAATTTTAAAGATGAAAACTCCCATAATTCTGTATATCTCTTGAATAAAGTTGTGTTTTGAGTTGAATGTGGTACTTTGAGTCTCTGTGCATGTAATCAAGCAAAAAATACTATACAACTATCAAATTTAGCCTTGTAATATGACGTCATAGTTACCATGACGTCATCAGTAACTATGACGTCATCAGATGGTATCTATGACGTCATAAATACTCAATGGTGTCATAATAAATAACCAAATTCCTTTCCAAACCTCAGCTTAGCAACACATGCAATATTCTAACTGATAAATCATGACATGACATCCAAGATTTCAAAATGTCATGCCTATGACATCAAAGTCATCTGTTTCCACCCCGGTAATTCAGATATGTACCAATGATCATATGAAAGTGTCCGCTGATCCCATTTTATGCGGAAAAAGCTATTTTTTCTGCTTTACCGAAGGAAATGACAATAATTGACAATATTGTATCAACCGTACACTCAATCAATTGAAATTACATGCTTACCATTGTATAAATAAACTGAAAATAATGGTTTCACCAAATATTTCAAAAAATAACACTTACTGTAATAGTTTCCATGGATACGGGGTAATAAATCAGGTAAAACAAACCAGAATTCAGTCTATATGGTTTGTTAGATACCCAATAAGTTATTTTGGGTTTGTTATAAAACATAGAATATCTTTTCAATTTACACTGACTCATTAACATTATGCTTAATTAACCCACCCTTAAAATGGGTAGATATGCGAGTTACCTCCCTTGATTCCTCTAATATGACAAGCCAGATAATAAACAAGTTTTAGATTGTTTTTATGCATTTTTGAGCAATAATGAATTAAAATGAAGCTTAATCAAGCATAATTCAGCACAATTTCCAAAAATAACATTTTTCAGCCCTTATAAGGTAGCAGTGTACAGTAAAAATGCCAAATTCTGAAAAATATGGCACATGTTTTAGATATGTAAACATTGCCAGTTAACCTTACATATAACCTCTAATAAAGTATATATATTTGAAATCTGTACAACATTTGCAATTTTAATAGAGCTCTGAAGGATAAGTAAACTGATATTTTCTGTGATTTTTAGAGCTGTGAATACCATGGTAACAGCTTAAAAAATTCTCAAAAATTGCAAAATATTATGATATTTGACCCAAAATGGCACAATTCTCTACACAATTTTTTTTCTGAAACCTATTTAAAATTAAATATCTCTATCCCAAAGACAGAATTAATCTTGTTTGGACATATGTTGTAAATTAAGTTTTTCCGCTATCTTACCTTTTCTGTGGGCTTCCATTTTGCGCTGTAGGCAAAACTAAATTTCCTGTGTAAACACACGTTCGGAAAATCCGGATATTTAAAATCCGGAACCAATTTATTGATTTTTGTTTTAATAAATGTGAAGCCTGTATGTACTACTTCATACTGAATATACCAATTATAGTGTACATTTATTTTTTCATTTTTTATACATATCATAATACAGGAGTTATTTGCTTAACAAAAAAATTGCCCATGGCCAGGCTGTCTTACTGTGGTGTGCTACCTTATACATCACTTTTTTAATTCTAATTTTACTAAAAACCCATGAATGTCTAGAATATGTTCCGACGAACAAAATGACATATCGGGTTACTGTGTATCTTTAATAGTCACCGAGTATTGCTGATTTCCCTGAGAGGTGTATTTTGACAACTTTTTCTCCCAATCCAGTAATAAGGGGAGGTAATTTTAAAGATGAAAACTCCCATAATTCTGTATATCTCTTGAATAAAGTTGTGTTTTGAGTTGAATGTGGTACTTTGAGTCTCTGTGCATGTAATCAAGCAAAAAATACTATACAACTATCAAATTTAGCCTTGTAATATGACGTCATAGTTACCATGACGTCATCAGTAACTATGACGTCATCAGATGGTATCTATGACGTCATAAATACTCAATGGTGTCATAATAAATAACCAAATTCCTTTCCAAACCTCAGCTTAGCAACACATGCAATATTCTAACTGATAAATCATGACATGACATCCAAGATTTCAAAATGTCATGCCTATGACATCAAAGTCATCTGTTTCCACCCCGGTAATTCAGATATGTACCAATGATCATATGAAAGTGTCCGCTGATCCCATTTTATGCGGAAAATGCTATTTTTTCTGCTTTACCGAAGGAAATGACAATAATTGATAATATTGTATCAGCCGTACACTCAATCCATTGAAATTAAATTAGATGCTTAGTCTTAAATAAATAAACTGAAAATAATGGTTTCACCAGAATTAAAAAAAAATAACACTTACTGTAATAGGTTCCATGGATACGGGGTAATAAATCAGGTAAAACAAACCAGAATTCAGTCTATATGGTTTGTTAGATACCCAATAAGTTATTTTGGGTTTGTTATAAAACATAGAATATCTTTTCAATTTACACTGACTCATTAACATTATGCTTAATTAACCCACCCTTAAAATGGGTAGATATGCGAGTTACCTCCCTTGATTCCTCTAATATGACAAGCCAGATAATAAACAAGTTTTAGATTGTTTTTATGCATTTTTGAGCAATAATGAATTAAAATGAAGCTTAATCAAGCATAATTCAGCACAATTTCCAAAAATAACATTTTTCAGCCCTTATAAGGTAGCAGTGTACAGTAAAAATGCCAAATTCTGAAAAATATGGCACATGTTTTAGATATGTAAACATTGCCAGTTAACCTTACATATAACCTCTAATAAAGTATATATATTTGAAATCTGTACAACATTTGCAATTTTAATAGAGCTCTGAAGGATAAGTAAACTGATATTTTCTGTGATTTTTAGAGCTGTGAATACCATGGTAACAGCTTAAAAAATTCTCAAAAATTGCAAAATATTATGATATTTGACCCTAAATGGCACAATTCTCTACACAATTTTTTTTCTGAAACCTATTTAAAATCAAATATCTCTATCCCAAAGACAGAATTAATCTTGTTTGGACATATGTTGTAAATTAAGTTTTTCCGCTATCTTACCTTTTCCGTGGGCTTCCATTTTGCGCTGTAGGCAAAACTAAATTTCCTGTGTAAACACACGTTCGGAAAATCCGGATATTTAAAATCCGGAACCAATTTATTGATTTTTGTTTTAATAAATGTGAAGCCTGTATGTACTAATTCATACTGAATATACCAATTATAGTGTACATTTATTTTTTCATTTTTTATACATATCATAATACAGGAGTTATTTGCTTAACAAAAAAATTGCCCATGGCCAGGCTGTCTTACTGTGGTGTGCTACCATATGAGACACTTGTCAGATATAATGGCTGAAGTGGGGATATTTCTTGACTAGAGATACCCAGAAGTAAATACATGTAGATCTAATGAAAACAATAGTTCAGAACGCATATATGTTTAGTGTTGTATAATTCAATGGAATTAATTTTGGTTGGACAAACCTTAATTTTTTATCAAAATCTTATTTTTCATGACAATTAATCTTGTTAAGATTTGAACCTTGAAGGTAAACATCAAAATGAATTTCACACGAAAGTGATGCAATTGTGAAATGAAAACTTACTTGAAATGTTCTAAATGACCTGGATCAGGTATTTTTTCAAAGTTTCCTTCTTTGTATTTCTTAACATGATCGTCCACTTCCTCTTTAGTAGCAACATAATTTCTTACCTGATGCAAAATTAAAGACAATTTGATCATATCAATTAATTTTCTGCATATTTCGTATACTTTTATGAAATTACAGTTCAACATGTTTTTACATGTGTACATATAACATTTATTGTTGTTTCATCATTAAATTATATAATTTTTCCAGCTGTTGTTATGTAATTCAAATATATTATATGTATCAGAACCGTTAATTGTGTAGGTATATAGTATGTAGTTGTAATAAATCTAATAGGTGTTTTTACAAACACAAAATAAGGTACATATGTATATATAGTCTTAAAAGTCCAAGTTTCCATCAAATCTCATTTCTGAAAAGTGAGGAAAAAAAAATAAGCGCCCCTGTGCACCCTAACAAAACACTCCCATAATCGTCATCATTGACAGAGGCGAGTTAAAATGAAAAAAAAAGAAAACTTGAAATGTAATAAAACGTGCATTATAAAACCGGCTGGATGATGAGTTCTTACATATTTACTTTCATCAGAATCATGATGTAACTTATTTATATCTTAATACACAACAAAAACAGGTTGATACATATATACTATTATACTACGGATTATTTCTTAAACTACTGATTTTTTCATCTTAAAATGTTATGCCATGGATAGATACATTCCTGGATATGCGCTATAAATAATAATGGAATAGGTTTAGTGTCATTAACATGCAAGTGGTCTTAATAGGCCAAATACGGTAATTCAATACGGTATCTACCATTTCCGGTACTTACTTACATGTGCTTTTGAACAAGTGAAGTAAACATATTGTGTCGATACCGCGATATATAACGATATCAAGATATGTATTATATCTCTGTAATCATATAATACTTACGGAACACATGTCTGGCCGAACAGGTGCCCGGTGAAGCCAGAGGTGGTTTACAACAAATCCTTGTTTCACTTTCACGGGAGGAGCAATGGCCGTTATGTTTTTCAACGCATTCTCCGCGCCACATCGAACTAGCATCCGAGATGTTAACATTGTTGATCTCAATTCCTTATCGCTATCGAGCTGTTTTTAGTAGTAAAGTTACATTTACAACACCAGCGGATTGCATTCACCTTATATAACCGACATCAACCAGTCAGCCAGGGTCACCCAGAACGTTAACTTATCGCGCATGCTCATTCAGCATATTTCGTCATGTTCTCGTCAATTTTTTTTCTAAAAATAGATTTCATTTTGACTTTAGGAAACACCTCTGTTGTTGAATGTCGACATAGACAATGTTTACGATTTGAATGTGAATTCCTATGTATAGTTAACTATGACATCCTTTTAATATGAAACGATTCAAGTAAATTAAAGGATGAAATGTACGAATACTCATAATTACAAATTTGATGACGTCACACCTATAGGAAATCCTGAAAGGAAACCCCCCTCGACCTTGACGTAAAAGCTTCGTTGGTTTCATCATCATACTGTGGTTATATAGACAAAGGATATTTGCACACGCACATTGACGTATGATTTGAGCAACTGCATTGTTATTTGAGACGTGTATACATTATGACAAGCCTAGTTGTCATTTATTCGCTGAGCAATGTTGATCAAGTATTTTACCTAATTATATAAGATATCTTATATATTTATGATGTTTCTGTATATATACATGTATGCTTATGAGATATCTTATATTTTTATAAGACATCTTATTTAAAGTTGATAAGATATCTTATATATTATATAAGCTATCTTATACAAGATATAAGATATTTTTCATAGTTTATAAGATATCTTACATAATTATAGAAAATATCTAGATAATTTGGTAAAATCCTGGATAAATGTTGCTCCGTGAATAAATGACAACTTGGCTTGTCATAAGCCTGTATATATATCCTATTAGGAAACGGGGCCCTACTTTGTCAATATTTGAAAATCTTTCATTAGTATGAAAAAAATGTTTGTTAATATAAAATTTATCAACATTTTATTCAGTTTTATTATTCAATTAAACATATTTTTGTAAATGGCAGTTCAGTGACGTATACAGTATATTGCCTAGGTAATCCTACTACCAATAGTTATAATTTAAATAAATTTCGCAATTTTCAATATTGGATTTTTTGGGGGGAAATGGGTGTTTTTTGAACAGTGTCACTATTCAAATTAGTTTAAATGTGACTTGCAATTTGTTCAATCAAGTATATAATTTAAAAAAGCTGATGTCAAATTTTCCCTCGATTGATTTGTTTTAGATGCTGTTTAAGTATCTGAATTCGTCGGCATCATCTAGTATCTAAAAGGCATTCAGATTTTGATTAGATATACAGATTTAATTGGACACTTAGTTTTAATTGGATCTTCAGACAAAATTTGATATTCAAATTTGATTAGATGTCCATTTTGGAGATGGGTTATGTTGTTTTAATTTTCTGTTTGATGATTGACTTCATATTAGAAAATAATAATAAAAAAAAAAAAAATCTCGACAATATACTGGAACTAGTTATTCTTATGTCTATATTTAGATGTATCATAACCGACCCGAACGCGCCTTTTGTTAGCAGTTGATACCTGGAATTAATCCATGGATACGACGTGCATGGTACCATTTCAAACGAGATAAATTCCCAACGGATATTAGTATATGATCCCGGCGATCAGTATATCAGATTGCGTTAAGTGGATTTGGTTGCCGATCGCTAATGATTTTAATATTCTGCATGACTTTCCATAATTTCTGTCGGGAAAATTACTTAGCAGCTCTTGTGTAGACGGACGTCCGATGACGAATATTGCTCGCCCCCCCTAAAATTGTATGAATCTGTCGTGAAATACACTAGAATGCAGGATTTTGCATTTACCTACTGAAAGTACCCCCGGAACCCCCCGTAATCCATCTAACTGAAACTCCTGTATCCGACCTTCATGGCTACATATCGCTGTCTGCATACAATATAAACTTTGAACTTGACGGTATTTCCGCAAATTAATTTAGCAGATATTAATTTTGATACAGAAACAAAACCAGATTACAGACAAGTAAACGAAACCACAAAAAACTGATACTAATGGATGAAAAAAGGCAAACTATTGACAGAATATAGAGATGGGGGTACGTAATTTCGCATACTTTCTGATGTATTTTACTATATGTCTATCAAATTAATTTCAAATCGAGAAAGTATACCTTACATTGTTAAATGTACTGATACTTCTTAACGTACAAGTGTGTAACCTGATGTGCGCATGCGTATCAATGCGCAGGGGAGCTTTTGTAACTTGTGTTTATTTCTGGGTTTGAAGACGACCGAGAACGTAACGTTCCACATCCATCTAACATCTTTAATTTTGTTGATAAAAAATAGTCTCAACATTCATTATATTCTGATAAGGCTATCTTCCCTAAATATTTCCAAATGCACATCCCAATCGACAACTGACATCATTTAATTAAAATGTCTAATCAACGGATATATTCATTTTCTCCAAAGACAGTCGTATCATATTTTGTTTCCCAAACGAATTTAATGGAAGATGATATGAAATAAAATGACAAAAGTACGCCGAAAGTCTTGCATTAGTAAAAAAAAAAAAAAAAAAAAAAAAGAAAAGAAAGAAAGAAAGAAAGAAAGAAAGAAAGAAAGAAAGAAAGAAGCATAGTCTTCGGCCATTTGGAGCAAAAACGGGGGAAATCGTCATGTGTACATATTAAAAAAAGAATGACATTTATGGAGGCTACGGTATGCTTGTGTGTGTCTCCTTCTGATATCACATAACTGATGCAGACTTTATAGTGCTACCTCACTGAAGTATACTGTCGAAGACATCCAGCAGGACACCCCAGCCGGTCAGATTTTACTGACAACGGGCGAACCAGTCGTCCCATCGGCAAAATGCTGAGCGCTAATAGAACGTAAAACCGTCCTCATAGGGACGGTTTCAGTGTCAAGGAAGACGTTCAAAAAAGGAAGTTGTTTAGAAAGTAGAGAAATAGAAGATCCTAAATTTGGACGCCTCTTATAACTATGCCGAGGGGACAATAAGTCCAACCTGCAAGGCAGTAAACTTACTGGAAATATCTGGGATATTGAAAACCGTTCAACAAAGAATACCTGGAACCGGAGTTACTATTAAAAAAAAGAAAAGTAAAAAAAAAAAAAAAAAAAAAAAAAAAAAACGAAAAAACAAGTTAACACTTCAAGGAACTAACGTATTGTCTAATTCCAATGTAAGTTTTCTGAACTTTATAAACTATCACCAACAGTGTGGACAATGTAAATAAAATAACGTTTTACTCAAGTTAAAATATAATTACTTATAGTCGTTATGCTCCCCTCAGAATTGATAAAACCTTCATTTTACTGGTCGTAGAATATGCTTCTCAACTAGGGGTTGGTTGTATTAATATGTATTTAATCAAGCTTCCGAACAATGTAAGAGAACTTTTTTATATTATTTTATAAGAGTGCATAACAAACAGTTTTACACAAGATTTCTTGAACCGTAATCTACCGCGTGCTGTTGGTGAAAATAACCGTTACGCTTTTCTAAGACTCTGTCTGTCTGTCTGTCTCTGTCTCTGTCTGTCTCTGTCTCTCTGTCTCTCTGTCTCTCTCTCTCTTCTTTTCTACCATCTACAATTAATTATTGGAATGTGCTAGATTATTCACTGAAATCCCTCCCATCTTTAAATACTTTAAAAAAACTCTTCCTTATATGACATTGCTACGGACTTGGAAGAGCGTTAGTTAAATGTTTTGGACACAAAACGCAGACACAAGTGTAGTTCTGTGAACTATGATTTCTTTGATCACTGCTACCGTCACTAATAGCGTAGCCTGTGACTGTGGTAATGCCTGTGATAATGTGTTGTACTATTTTTTATAATGTCATCTTTTAAAAATGAGAGGAATGTTTTAACACACAATTTTCACGATTTAAATCTTGAAGCTATTTTATTCAGAAATCCACAACATACTGTAGGCCTCATTTAGACATCTTTAGATATATCCACACTCTCATAAAATCTAGCAGAACATTTTGACCTTTACTATTGTAATGTCTTTGATATTAATCAATAGCCAGTAATCATTGTAATAGTTTGAACTAATTATCGGTTGGGAGAAGGTCGTGATAAGTTATAATAATTGGTAATAAAGCATGTTTGTGACTTAACCTGGAATTGATCTAGATTTGTATGACGACTGTCGTCGTGACCTAGATTTGTATGACGTGTGGTCGTGACCTAGATTTGTATGGCGGGTGTTGTCGTGACCTAGATATGTATGCCGTGTGTCGTCGTGACCTAGATTTGTATGACGACTGTCGTCGTGACCTAGATTTGTATGGCGGCTGTCGTCGTGACCTAGATTTGTATGACGGGTGTCGTCGTGACCTAGATTTATATGACGGGTGTCGTCGTGACCTAGATTTGTATGGCGGCTGTCGTCGTGACCTAGATTTGTATGACGGGTGTCGTCGTGACCTAGATTTGTATGACGTGTGTCGTCGTGACCTAGATTTGTATGACGTGTGTCGTCGTGACCTAGATTTGTATGACGTGTGTCGTCGTGACCTAGATTTGTATGACGTGTGTCGTCGTGACCTACATTTGTATGACGTGTGTCGTCGTGACCTACATTTGTATGACGTGTGTCGTCGTGACCTACATTTGTATGACGGGTGTCGTCGATGAAGCCGAAGACGCTTACTCTTGATGAACACTCTGTCTTCTCCTTAATTCAGGAGTCTCCATGTCAATCTATACTTTCTGTTTATATCTTGCCCTCGTTGTATCGAATATGAGATTGATTTGTGGTTTTAACATTGTGTTGTGTTGGGTACTTGTTTGTTTGTTTGTTTATGTTTTACGGCCCATCGACAACTAGGGTCATTTAGGGCCAAACAATATTCTAACATGTTTTATTTTTAAAGTTAAAATCGGATAAAATTTGTCATTTTTAAAAGCATCCGTATCGTATATTTACATCATTATGATAAAAGGTGGTTAAAAATGGTAATATATATATATGTACGAATAGATTATGTGAAATAATATGTACGAGTAGATTATGTGAACTTTGTTATCAATAGAACGTCAAAGACAGTAACGTAAAAGACATCAAAGTCTATAAAATAGATCGATTTCTTTCAAGTAGCTAAATATTGTTTTCGAATCCACGGAACTGAAAAGGGTTTTCATATCCGGGACTCGAAAGTATTTATCACGAATATGCTTAAAATCGGAACATTCTATTAAAAAATGCTGCACTGTGAATTGAACGTCACATGCATAACACACCGGTGGATCCTCTCGTTTCAAAAGGAACGAATGAGTAGGATATGTGTGCCCGGTACGGAGCCGAGAGAGGACTATTTCCTCTCTACGATCCTTCCGGCTTGGTTTTGATGTTTTAAGTTTTGGTTGTACAAATGATGTTTTCATAAAGTATTTTAACAACACTGTAATATACCAATATAGCAAAAAATGACAATACGAGAAATACATAACTGCAACGGCACCATGAGCTTTATTAGTTCATCCAATAGACCAGAATCAAAAGATAATTGGTTAAAAAACAAGTTAATATTATGGCCGCTGAAGAGTCAATATGAATTACAAGCTCGAAGGAAAAAACAACAAACATACCAAACAGACATGCTGCATTATGAATTGGGATGAGAGTACTGAAACATGGACTAAAACAATCTTCATGTACATTATAGCGGTATTGATTCACAATATATACATCGTCCCCTACATATGTGTAATCTCGACCGCTGGAAGTTCTGTAGAGGTCACGTGAGAATCTGACCTATATTTGTTACATTTAATCATCAGTCGGATGGGGAGACACGTTATCCCACTCAGTATAAAGGTTGTTCCGGTAAAATAGAAAGCACCAGAGTAGCCACCAGTTATGTCAACTAGGACACCTAGGAAAAAGAAGAAAGTAACGCCAGAAACATTTCATTTTCATTTCCTCACATTTCATTGACAAGAGGATCAAGTCCATGTTAATTCTTTTAACAGGCATCAATAGTCACGGTGGATAACCTGACATTCTCTGTTACCGTCATCATGCCAAAACTAACAATGTTAATATCTACATGTATATGTATATACATTTGTCGAGCTTGGACTATATTTTTAATTCCTTTTCAAAACTGATCATATTTATATGAAATCAATTCCATTAAAACTAATATTTGTTTTAATTCGTTATTAAGTTTGTTCACGAAAGAAATAACCATATGTAGACGGATTTCGGTAAGTACTGTGGTAGACTTGCACAAGTCCCTATTTGTCAAGGACAGAATATTGTACACAAATATCAAAAAAATATAAATATAAGGATTGAATAAAGTTATGTTGAGGTGTATGGGGTATAAACCTCGATAGGTCTTGAGAGAAATTTATCATGAACTGCTTTGCAGTTCGCAGTTCATAAAATTTGTCTCAAGACCTATTGAGGTTTATACCCCCATACACCTCAACATAACATTATTCAATCCTTAATTGAACCAACTATCGATACGCTCACTCAGAATGCCATAAAAAGTTAAAAAAAACATTGGTAATTCAAATAAGTTAATTATACTCAACCTTTCCGCCCTCCGCCATGGAATTGGTAATAAAATCAAAGAACTGCGACTAATACTTTGATGGGTGTCGGGAAAAACAATCTGACCAATCATTTCTGTCGGGTGACAATCAATTTCAAAGTCTTTGTCTTTTGCCATAACACTATCTATGGTAATCTGGATAGTTCTGATGTTTTATCCGCATTTAAAAATCTGATATGGACCGTCAAATATCAGAACTCCTCCAATAGTGAAAAGGGAGAGAGAAAAAGTCCACCGCCATCGGGTTGGCACGACAGCGTAGGTTTTCAATTATTTACTACAGTTGTGGGTATACAAAACTCACATAGATTTTATATAGAAATATCCATCATTTTTCGACATACCTGACCATACGGGCATACATATCAACTCACATACACAGGTCAATCCACTCATTTTATAAGCCAATTTCGAGTTTCAAAACCTTTCGCGGCCATATTTGTAATGTGAATCATGATTAATCATATTATCTTTGTTGTGTTCTTATATGAGATGTTAAGATGCGAGTCTTAGAAGTTTTGTTTGCGAGCCTTAGTGAGAAAAAAAATTAAAATTTCGAGACGTGTTTCATTAAATCCCATATGAAATGAAAACAAAATTTAAGACACTTTTTATCCATGTTTTGGCAGGTTTTATAGTCAAAATGTAACAAATGTGAAGCAAATGAAGACAGTCATTTTGTTGCACGATTCACACTTCATAACGTCACGCCATATTTAGACCTTTTTTATCGACGTTTGACAAGCAGTCACAAAAAAAAAATCTCCACAATAGGCCTAGTGCATATCCAAAAATATAACACGGGGGAATTCATTGGATACCAGACCGATCAAGTGATAAACTTTTACAATCGAAAGGTGAAAAAAATGGTTTTGTTTAACTGAAATATATTAATATGATTGCAGAAAAAAAATATCAGAAAAAATGAGGTTTTCATGCGTTTGAAGATTATTTAAATACTTCCAAGAATGTTAAATGCATTGCTTTTCTTCTAATTTCAGGTTTGATTTTTTAAGCTATAAATATATTTTGGTAACAAAATTTGGAATAATATATTCATTTTTTGTGTGTTATCAGTCACATATATTGTCTTGCATTTAGAAAATATAACTCAAATCTTTACCTAGAGTTCGTGTCTGTAAAGACATCTTCGGTAGGTAATTGACATGGTCATATAAATAAAGGTTTATATGCATGTAGATAAATGTCCATCAATGTATTTCTATTACAAATGTACCTGATATTGGAGGTCCAATTATGGTAGAAATTCCCGAGAAGAAAGTCAACAGTCCAAACGCACTGGACAGCCTGTCTAATGTGATGAACTCCAGTATGATTATCGTTGTCAGCGACATACTTGTACCTGTCAATAACATTTCATACATTCATTAACTAATAAGTCATAGCATATATCACGAATCTCATCTAGGTGTACCTTTGGTAAATTGACAATATAAACGTATAAATACGTGATACGTTAAAGGTCAACAGACGGCCACCATTCCCTAATTTTTGTAAAGAGCTGACCAGATGTGTTCTAAATATAGATTATTTCCCCTTGTTTTAAACATACGGATTCCTGAATCGGTCAGACTGTTGACAGATCAACATTATACGCCGGTTCTGTTATCTAAATTTTTATATTCTTGAGACAGATGGCAGTCTACTATTGTCAATGTTAGTCATGTCGAGTGTGTAACGATAGTTTCTAAGATAAATGTTTATCACGTGACATTGTTTCAACATTTTAAAGAGCATTATTGATTATAGAGTGATACGCTGGTTAGATCGTATATCACACAAATCGTAATGAACCATTTTGTATGCAAAACGATTCTAAATTTAAGTCATAAATTTGTAAAATATCAATAAATAATTATTACTGATACAATGACAGATTTGATTATATTGGAAAATCTACATAAACTTTAGATAAACATAAATTATAGCATGTTGAGATTTGAAATGAATTGAATAGAATGTATCCCAGTGTCAAATTTGTATTGTCTTTTACACAAATTGTCAAAGGCACAGTTACATCCTTATGGGGTTAACCACTTTGTTTTCTTGACTTAAGATGGTAATAATCACAAGTAAAAAGAATAAAAATTAATATTCAATATTAGATAACGCTGAATATAGGTCAAACATTATTTTGACAAAATGTCTTAACCACAAAGTAACAATTGAAGCCGAGGTCGTCAGGGGTCATTGCGTCAATGTCAATAATGATGCTATGCGTGTACCTACCTAATGCTACTCCAAGAACAACACAATATATGACAAAGGAACTTAAGTCGTTGTAGTACGGCAGGAAGCAAGTTGCTACACCCCCAATCACAAGGGTGACACTGTAAAGAAGAATAGAATCGACCCAGGAATAGTCGGCCACAAGTCCGGACAATACCATAGACATGGTGCTAGCAATTCCCAGGATTGATATCAGAAGGGCGCCATCACTGTCAGAAAAACCTTTATCCAGGGCGGAAGCCGGTAGCAGATTGTATGGAACCTGTGTACCTTTTAAGATATAACAAATGTTTTTTGCAAGTCAAGGAGTTAAACTATATATTGATGTGAGCATGTTATATACCGTAGTTCAGCTATTATATTCAAATTCTTGATAGAATAATTGACTGATTTTTACTCTGCGCGACATTTCTCATGTCAATTTTTGTATCATTCTTGCGTTTAAAATGAGGTCAAGAACCAGCAATGAAATTCCAGAAAAAAGGAACACAATTTCGTAATGATTATAAGATGAAAAAAATAAATTCTTACATTTTCATCGAAACTAGCTTTGTCATATTTTTCTAACTCGATCACAATATTTCATTTGTTAGTTATCAAATCGCTGCATAATTGCAATCAAATATGCTCTTAAATTTATTGTGTTTTCAGCATTTAAGGAACTGCAATACCTTAGTGCATTTAAAACATGTATACGTACCCATGGCAACAAGCGAGCCTGAAAGCAAATACAGAGCAAACGTTCCATTAGTCAAAAGTGGAAGGTCAAGCAACTGCACAAATGTTTGAAGCTTCATAACTAATTTTGACACTGGTGTTTTGACTGTTACTTCTTTATCGCAGTACGTTAATTTGTCGTCATTGGAAGCATCTTGTGAAGGACATTTTTCCTGTGTCGGGAGAGGTCTATAAATCATGGCGAAGAGAACACAATTAAACACTATTGCCGAAACAATCCACATTGCTCCCTTCCAACCGTAGGTTTCCACTAGGAACTCGTATACAGGGGAGAATACGAAACTCCCAATACCAGATCCACTGGTAACAATTCCTGTCGCCAAGGCACGACGTTTGTCAAAGTAGTAGCTCACAATGACCAGAGATGGGGTATATACAAGGCCCATTCCAATACCTAGTGTCGGGGATAAAAAAAAATTGTTATATTGCATTGTATTTGTAGAAACCACTAACTCATCTTACATTTGTTACTTATAAACATGCATATATATGTATCAGGAAAATAAGACCAGGTGTTTCGTAAGAGAAATAGCCTTTTGCCTCATCGACGACACACGCAATACAAATCTTCGTCAAAATTTGCTTACCTCAATGTCTCCAAATGAGAATTAGGAAGGTGACAACGGAACCGCTAGGCATATAAACAATTGCAATGTTGAGATTTCTGTAATCATACCTCCTACTACTCCGTACAGCAAGATCATGACATCCAAGTTTGGAGAGAAAGTGGAAAGGAATAGCCCGACAAGTGACAATACTCCCCCAGCCATCGCCACACGTCGACAGTCAAAACCTTTAATCAGCGCTCCCGTTACAGGACCTTCAACATAGATCAGGACAAGTAACGCGACACACCGTGGATTTGTTTATAGTTGTTCTCGACTAAATAAATTCAAAAATAGTAAATTATTTGCTAAAATCTAATTCCTTGATATTAATTTGTGACTTTTAACATATCGCAAATCTCATTTGGGAAAGGGCTTAATATGAAAACAATACATACAAATGAAATATGTTTAAATCAACATATTATGATATTGCTACACCTTATTTGCCTATATGTCATCGAACATATGTATTCAAACCGGGCCACAAACCTTCTGCTGCCGATACATATAGTGACATAAACATCTCACACGAATCGTGGTTGTTGCTTATCATTTTCATATCGCTCTACTTTGCTATTATTAAAAGAAACAAAAGACGGTCACTACAACTCATATCTTTTTTTTAACTTAAAAATAGTTAACTCGACTGAAATAAATCTCCAACAACAGGTCTCTGTGAAACCTCAATATAAATAGCTACAAATGGTGTTTGTACACTACATTGAAATACTTAATTACTAGAAACACGAATGACTCTTACCTATCAATAATGCTACTCCGACATCAACAGAATTAAGAAGCTGGGTCTTTGCACTTCCTTCGTTAAAAGTTTTGAAAATGTCATTGTAGAAAATCCCAAATGTAAAGGAAACACTATCGAGCAAACAGTTGTGTATAAAGGATGACATGACAACAAGCCAACCCCATCCGCCATCCGGGGCCTTAGGTATCTGGGCACCGCCTCTTTTATTTTCCGATGGGCTATTGTCACCTGTGTCAGACATCGCCATTTTATTATCTTGACAACTTACCACCACTTACAATAGCAATATTCTATTAACACAATAAGAGTTAATTTACACCAGATATTTCATATACGTAACACAGCTGTCGATCATTTGATTGAATGATAATTACAATCCCGGCGCCGTTGACATTTATGAGCTATATGATTTGTATAAGACTTTTCACGAGTACAGTTAAATGTACGGGGACCATGTCAACACGAGTTATTCAAGATATCAGAGGTTACAAGAAAGATTATCTGTGCCCAGAACTTACGCCCTTTAATCAGCGATTGATACACACGCATATATATATACATGTATATATATATATATATGGGGCAAAGAAGTAATTCAAACAGTGTAAACAATAAGGTTTGTTAAATTTTCGAGGCAATCCGCCCCTTTATCAAAACACAAAAAATCATAAATACAATCACATAATATATATAAGAAGTACTGGAAATACAATATAATACAATAAGAATAATGTTTTAGTAACTGGAGAAACCACAATGAACCCTTCGGCAAACGTGGGCCGAAGGCGGATACTAGCGTGACTGCATCATGTTCAAACACTAGAACGCTATGCGACCAACGGCAGAGATATTTTGAATTCCCCCGCACGTGAAAGTATTCCGAAGAGTTCAAAGACGATTCGTCCCTAAACACTGCTAGTGGACGACATTGCATTTATATAAAAAATGTTGCATTATCGTCTCTACAGTGATTGATTAAATATCGTGTACAAAGTCTGAAAAACTTTAGAAAAATATGTGTTAGATCATAAGAATTATAGAGAGTGGTGTGAAAAAACTGCTACAAATATTTATCAAGACTGAAAATATAAGAAATACGAATGCCGAAGTGTCCCTACAGGACGCTACGGGAAACAGACGATTCGGACCAAGATGCTGTTGCATGATGGCGGGAGGCGACTAAATGTGAGTCTCAAAGAGCAACAATGAATAGATGCCCCAAAAAGTACAGCAATTATGAAAAATTTAACAAATTGAATAATTAACTACATGAATAGTCAGATATAATGGTCAGATGAAGAGTATATCCAGAAGACGTCTTTAACGTTCGTTCATACCCCGAGGGTAGCAGGTTTGGAGATTGGTGATCCAGTATCTTTCTCTGGAACGACGTTTCGTTTCATTCCAGGTAGGACAGTGATCAATGGCGACCACCTGCATATCCTTCCAACTGTGACTAGGTAAATTGAAATGCCTTGCCACAGGAAAGTCTGGTCTGTTTTGCTTGATGGAGCAACGGTGATTGTTGATTCTGATGTTGAGCTTTGTATATATATATATATACCCCATTTTTAGCCCTGCCATCAGGGCCCCGCTACATTAAGGAGTCAGAAACCTGAGTTCCCATCATAATCTGCCAAATTGTTAGTTGGTTAATACGAGTTTTCAGTCATGTTTTAACAGTATTTGTTATTTAGATATGATAATTAGATAGCTCACCGTGACCTACCTTCAATTTTTGACATTTCTAATCTGAATTTTTAAAATCTAAATCTTCCCTAGAAAAAATGCAGTTTTTCCCTCTGACATTATGTCCCGGATTTTTCATGAGCCCACAAAATATCTGATGATTGAATAGCAAACCTCATGCGTCTTATCTCAAAGTATCTTCCTCCAAAATTATGCTTATCACCGACTACCCACAGAATGACCCAAATTGACACTTCTCCTTTAGTCGCCTTTTGCGATCAATGGGGCAACAGATGACACATTTAGACCCTACCTACTGGGCAGTAATCATTACAAACATGATAATAACTCTTACCTATATCTTACTCCGACAACAAAGACATTAAGAAGATGAATCTTCTCACATCAATCGTTAAAATCCCGAATGTAAACGAAACACGATCGAGCAAACAAATGTGCATGAAGGACGACACAACAACAAGCCAACCCCATCCGCCATGGGTATTTGGGCACTCGCTTTCGTTCTCCGATACACCATTATCCCCGGTGTCGGGCATCATCCTTGTAGAATCTACACCGTTACAACCACTGGCTGTCAAAATATGATAATTGTACAATTAAGCTGTCACTTTTGCTATTGTTGTAAGTAAAGCGGAGAGCGGCTGATGTTGAAGAACCTATCGTGTCTTTGATTTCAATTCTTCAAGGTCAGTTAAGCTTTTGTTATTTACAGATAACACATTGTCAACATACCTTTAGGTAAAATTGAAGGACTTTGCAATGTCTCTGCTACTGTAAACGTTGAAATTTACGCGAGGGGGAAATTTACGCTAATTACGAGGACTCCTTTTGTTCACGAACATTTCCCCCACGCGTACTATTTGATATCAATTTGTGTAATCTTGAACTACAAGCGAAAGGGGATCGATCGCGAAAATTACCTCCACGCATATAGTTTACAAATTGAAATCGCGAAATCAACCCCCCGCGAAAATAATCACGTTTATACTACCTTTCTTGATCACCAAAGTCAACGATCAGACAAATTAAATATCATATATATTTTTATGTGGCAAATTGCGACATAATCTGGCAAAAGACTATCTAAGGTCCCTGATTTAGGGTGGAATATTTGGATCAAGTGGTCCGAAAGTAAATAGAGACTTAGCCCATTATGGATATAAGGTTGAAATTGATAATAAAGAATAATTGATTTTTAACTTAATTTAGGTTTGATATTTTTTGGAATCAGAAAGATGAATATTAGTGTTATTTAAGCATTGATGTCATTTTTTTTATTAGTTTCATCGGGGTATGAAACAAATTTTGTTTCCAAACTGTATGAATCCGCGTAGCGGATTCTTACAGAAGTTTGCAAACAAAATTTGTTTCATACCCCGATGAAACTAAAAAATAATTGACATCAACGCTTATAATTAATTTTTGAAAATGATTTTCTAATTTAAAACATGTTTTATGTACAATTTTACTGGTTTTAAATGGGATTCTTTTTCTCAAATCAATACGCAACGTCAATTGTCGTATTGTGACGTCACATTTTTCGCGCCATTCTCGGAATTTCTTTCATAGAAGAATGAAAAGAATTTTTCGACCAATCACATTTGAGTATTTACCATGAAAACAAAGAAAAATTAATTATAATGTTATATTTGGAGTTTGTGTTTGTCAAACGTCCACCTAATGACGGTTAAGAGCTGGATGATATTCAGACGTGGAGTCCAACTGCGGACTGTGTATCTGCTATAACTATGTTTGAAAGTACTAAAATTGGCTTCGGGAATATGCTGTCGCACTGTTTTGTCGCGTTTTCACACGGTTGCTTTTACATGGCAACATATCGGCCTACACATATCCTTTCGTTATGACAAGAAAAAAAAAGTGGGTGCCCAGGGGGTGCGTTGGCGTCCCTGGGAAAAAGGCTAAAATCCTTGTTTAAATAAAAAATATGTATGTCGAGCTTGGAAAAAGGCTTCAGTCTAGCTGTGATATTTTGCATAATGCTTAGTATCTTTTACACTTTTCTTTGAAACTGTTCGTAACGTCGCCACAAGGTCCCACGTTTTTAGAGCAATTTGAGTTTGTTTAATGGGAAAACTGCCCTGGACATAGGCGTATCATGATAGTAAAAGGCAACTGAATTTTGCATCTTATCCGTTCTTGTCTTTCAAAACAATGACAGTTGTTATTACTGCCAGACATTTTGGGAGTGGGACGACTGGTTCGCCCATTGTCAGTGATACAATGTGACCAGGTAGGGAGTCCTGTTGGGTGTCTTCGGCATTATACTCAAGTAAGGTACCACTATAAATATACGAACATACCGCAGCTCCCAAAACACACACATTCATATGAATCCCGTACTCTTGAGAGACCGCAATTATCTGGCCGATGCTGCTTATATGGTATTAAACGATGCAAACCAAACCTTTTATTGAAAGAGAAAGAAAGGCATTTTTTTGCCAATATACCATCAACTCATAGCCCGACGATTAAGTCATAACAAAGGTATATGTTATGACTAAATATATATGTAGAAGAAATTGGGAGGATTGGCTAATTTTGACGGTTTTTAACACCGAATGTTTTTGTGGAAATATTATATATTTTGTACATAATTATATATCCTCTTTGGATAACCAGTCATGATATAATATGCACATGTAATGACCTCGTTAAAGTTAAAATTACAAAATGCATCATCAATACACATCAACATGGTGCAATCTTGTACATCTTTCAAACATTAAATGCAGCACCAAAGGTCAAAATATGATTCATCAGAGGGAAGATTTAACTATTCGTCAACAAATTATCTCCTGAAAATTGCCTGTAGGCATTTTCTCTCCTGAATATAACATGAAACATATCAGGACTGTTTTTCCTGATCACTGCCATTTACATCCAGGATTGTTCTTTCCAGGAAATAACCTGTTATTCTGGGAATGGTTCGTACCAGAATATTACCTGTAGGGTTGTTCCTTCCTGACTATTTTCTGTAGATATTGTTCTTTCCCGGAAATAACCTGTATGGATTGTTCCTTCTTGACTTTTACCTGTAGGGATTGTTCTTTCCTGGAAATAACCTGTTATACTGGGAATGGTTCGTACCAGAATATTACCCGTAGGGTTGTTTTTACTGAATATTACCTGTAGGGGTTGTTCTTTCCTGAATATTACCTGTAGGGATTGTTCTTTCCTGACTTTTACCTGTAGGGGTTGTTCTTTCCTGACTTTTACCTGTAGATATTGTTCTTTCCTGACTATTACCTGTAGGGGTTGTTCCTTCCTGACTATTACCTGTAGGGATTGTTCTTTCCTGACTTTTACCTGTAGGAATGGTTCTTTTATTTGTTTTACCTATTATATCAGAATGATTATCATGATAAATGTTATCTTACCTGTAGCCTGGAACTGATTTATTAATTGATAATAGCTTAAAACAACATCTAATACACTCAATACTTCAGGAGCTACTACGCTCATTTTTTTGCTTCTTTCAGACATGACACAGTAAGGAAAAGTTCCGTCACCGCCATCTTGTGGGCAAAAAAAAGAAGAGGCCAGTTTGATCTCTTTATTTACAACGAAGGAATCTTAATGTCACAATACCGTTGATTTGTCTGGCTTTGAACATCTTTGTCATTACGCAGAAATATTTCAGAGGAAAGCACCAATGTAGCGATTGACCATTTTTTTTTTGCCTGGCATCAATCAGAATACCCGTCGCGATCTTTCGATTTTATGACAAATTCCAGGGTTGCAGAGAGTGAAAGTGAACAGAAATCCCAAAGGTTTAGGAATGAGCATCTCTGTGGGTTATCGCCCTTGAAATATTGTACAGTATTGTTATATTCTCATTTCAAAATATCTGTAAAATGCGATTGGTTTTACAATTTACTATAACTATTGGCGCCTGTTGAAAGAATTAACATGGACTTCCGTGTTATATAATCCCCTTGTAAATGAATGTGTTGAAATGTAAATGAAATGTTTTTGGTGTTACTTTCTTCTGTTTTAGGTCTTCTTGTTGAAATGACTGGTGGTGCTTTCTTTTTGACCGGAGCAACCTTTATACTGAGTGGGATAACGTGTCTCCCCATCCGATTGATGATTAAATATAACAAATATAGGTCAGATTCTCACGTGACCTCTACAGAACTTCCAGTGGTCGAGATTACACATCTGTAGAGGACGATGTATATATTGCGACAAACTACCAATATATATATACACTGAACATGCAAAGAAGACTGTTTTTTTTTATCCATGTTTGAGTTACACCAGTTTAAACTTAATATGCCCTATATACTCTCGTGGCAATTGATAATGGAGTGTTACTTTTGTTTTTGTTTTAATTCAAATTTCGTCGAGTTTTTATACCATTAGCAGCTTGTGGTTATTTACTTATTATATTTTTGACGCCTCAGCGGCTACTATCTGTATTAACTTAGTTAACCCCTTGATCTTACGATTCTTGTCTTCTGGTTGAAATGACGTTACGGTTATATCAAATAACCGTTAAAGCTTATAGCCCCGTTGCAGTCATGTACTTCTCGTATTGTCGTTTTTTTCGATATTGAGATTACAGTATTGTGAAAAATACGTTATGAAACCACCATTAGTATCCTTTTTTTTAATTAAAAATGTTCAACACAATAGCGAAACAATAATTCAAACTTAAATTCTATTAAACGAGGGCAAGGTATAAACAGTAATATAGGTTTGTGGAGACTCCTGAAAAAAGAGAAAAAAAAACAGGTATTCCGAAAGAGTAAGCGTCTTCTGCTTCATCGACGAAAACAGCCATAAATCTAGGTCACTACGACACCCACCATACAAATCTAGGTCACTACGACACCCACCATACAAATCTAGGTCAAAACTCAAAACTGCAACATGTTTTATTGCCAACTTAACACATAGAAACAAGTTACTAATCATCGCCTTCTCCAAACCGATTATCAGTTCAAACTATCGCAATGATTAATAGCAATGTGGATGCTTATAACATTAATATACAATTAATACCAACGACATCTAAATAAGTTTTTCAATCGCAATAATTTTTGCATAAAATGTCTGATGGATTATATGAAAGTATGGACATATTAAAATATATCTAAAATGCGGTCTACACTGACTACAGTATGTTGTGGGTTTTCGAATATAACGGTTATTTTATTTTCACCAAAATATTGTTTGTTTTGTACTCTTCTGAAATAACAAAAGGCATTTTTTTTCATTATTCGGAAATGGCTTCAAAGCAAAGTTCATAATACAAATTTGATAACATACATTTGAATACAACAATCTCATAATTGAGAAGCATATTCTAAGGACTAGTTAATGCAGATTTTATAAATTCTGAGCAGAGCGTAACAACCAAGTAAATATTACAATTGGCGTAAAATTCAATTTCATTAATATTGTCCCCCACTACTGATGATAGTTTGTAATATTTTGATGTGTATGGGAACGTGATTTTTTAAAAACAAAATTCAATATCCCAGATATTTCCAATACGTATTTGCCATGCCGGTTGGACCTGTTGTCTCCTCGGCACGGTTATAATAGGTTTGAGATCGTATATATCTCTACTCAAATAAGGAAATGGAACGTGTGGTCTCAGACATATTAACAGTGTTCGAATCACTGGTGATCATTGAACCAGGTAGAGCCATTCCAGCGAATGGAAAACCTTCCTTTTATTGCAATAGGCGAAATTATAGAAAACGTAACAGAAGACAAGCTGACAAGCAAATAACAAGACACACAACTGGACTACATTTTAATTAAGACAGTTACTTGGAGATATGTGAAACCCAAAAGCATGCAACAACAGATGGACACATCCGAACGCACCAAGGTAGCGAGTGCTGTCATCTAAGTATTTCAATGATAGTTGTTCGATCGGATAACAAAATATATTCATCCCCGTTATGAAAGTATACTTAGGTGATTTATCACCATGTAATTAATGCATGATGCACTTATACTTTATCTAATAACAACAGGTAACTAGTCGCTTTTCCTAAGGTATAAAATGTTGCACCAATATTTGTACCTGATCTTCAATGGGTGTCCTGTCAATAACCTGCAGAAAAACAAATGTATAACTTATGAACTTAGTAGCAATGCAAATGATAAAATTAGTTTTAAGTCAATTAATAAAAATGATCATTGCATATAGTTGAAAATAAATAATACATTAGTATACATTGTATAAAGGTAAAGAAATTACATACCATGTCTTGCGTGTAACAAAAGTAATACATTATTGGAGGTGGCATGCTGTTAAAGTTGGTCCACAGGCAGAAAGTGTATGACCCCGCGTAACTAATGTTAATACAGTCTCCGACCTCCATCAATGGTAATTGGATATTGGTTGCTAGGTAATCCAAAGAGCAACAGGTTGGACCCTACACAGTAGTGCTGTGTTTTTCTGATCCGTCCTATAAACGTAAACTTAACTTATTAATATATTAGCCTGCTACCTTGGTTCACTGATTTAAATAATTTAAGAATGCTATTAAGAAACCATGTAAACTATCCGTAGAAAGCAAAGGATGGCACAAGACACTTGTTCCCGAAATACAGAGATCGCACTCTGATGATTGGCTAGATTAACTTTTTTGTATGTTTCTATGTATAATTGCTTTATCTTGTTATTTAGTAGTCAGAACCATTTTGATAGTCTAGAAACACATATATCGTAGCGCTGTAAAAAGTTATACTGAATCGCTATCTTCTTATCATTTACTAGTAGTTTGGTATTAATATGCTGTAATATCATTGTCTAATATTTATGATTTATCAGTTGTGTCGTTTATACAACCGTTTGATGTTGCAGGTAGCAAACACTGATAGTGGTTGTATGCACCCGAGATTCGACGCAACCTGTATGTTTCGAAATCTTATAATTAAATGTCCATAACAATAAATGCGTAGTTGTAGGCAAAGTTTGTTTTACAAAACAACGAGGCTTTGGCTTTTTTTAATGTTGTGTGTAGACTAGAATAATTTTAAGCTATACATTCTCCCAATTCAGCTATTGTAATGTTACAAATGCCAAATTGGTATATATAGCAATGACATTGTCTCCTATTTAACAATATTGTAACCTAGGGTCTAATTGACGTTAACATCTTAATGCTGTTCATTCATAATAGGTATAAATATGACCATCAAATACACAATAGTAAAATGAAAAATAACGTGATAGTTGCAACATATATGGTGCTATATGGACTGCATCGAAAAAAAACCCAATCTTTCTGTTAGAGAAGACAAATGAAAAACAGAAGCTAAATACATAACGCATAATTGATATAGGCCTATATTAGTTTGAAACCACCCTCCTTGTCGTTACCATGACAGCCAATTCCAGCGTCGATGACGATCGCACTGGCAAAGTGAAGGTTTAAGTCTTATGTGTAACTTGGAGTTTTTCGTTAATCTACATTCATGGTATTGTTCGATGTTGTTTTATCATACCTACAAACAATCTATAAACAAACAAAAACACCGACAAAACACAAAATTCAGCCTTTGTATCAAACGAGTGACCTATGAACAATGTGACGTCATCGGAATGCACAGGTTGCAACAATATACAACAATGAATATGTAACATTAATTCTCTAATAATCCCAATAAAAGGGTCAAAATTAAACCACATTCATATATGCCGTGCAGTTCAGCTACATTAAACTAGATTAATGCCATAAATTGAACACCTGTTCCCAATTCTTCTAGTGTTCTTGTACTGTTCGTTGTCTGCGTGTCGGATCATCTTCGTGTCTGTTGGTTGATGCGTTAGCACTGCTGTATGAAATTACTCGTTTGGGCCCAATTTGAAAGCGATAGTACTGCTCTTAATGCAATGAGCCGTACGGTTTACCAACGGAGGCATGATCTTAGCCAGTAACCTTATAGTATTGAAAATGATAGAAGTTCCATTGACCTAATGTGTCTAAGGTACATTGTATTGAGCTAGGGGATATCGATATATATAGGATATAGATACCCTTACCGGCCAATCGTCAAAAGTCAACTGTCTTTAACAGTCCTTAGGATTTGCGCCGGTTTGATGGTTTATCTAGCTGTAGGATCATCAATTTAGGAAGTTTGGTATTTTAACACAGTCTGCGTAGATATGTAGCTGCCTTTGAGTGGGGGTAAATGTATGTCTCGATGCCAAGCAATTGGTAATTTATTAGGATTTAAAATTGAGTCCTCTCTCCCATACCGATTTCTCAGCTGAAGCCAGGTATTTTCCGATCGGTTGCCAACCCATGGCTTGGTGTCCTTTACATATTACGGACATTTGAGATTGGTTCATGTGTACCTGTGTTAGACGTACATTTCTTTTACCAATCGTTAGATTTTGTTCCTTTGGCGCATGCACGTTCCGTCACACTCACGATCAAACATTGCGTAAAAAATGATCGGTATTTAAGAACAAATACTTAAAACCAGAATTGGCTTATAGTATGAATTTGACAATTATTATTTCATTATTAAGTGCCAATACTCTATTACTCCACATACCAATGTTCTCATCACTAAACTGCTTGGAGTATTTCCTTGATTTTGACCGTGTAGCTGCTATTCTCTAACACGTTTCTTGTAAACAACCACTTGTCAATAGACACTTGTAAAAAAAATATTGTATCTTCAAAAAAAAGTTCTACAAGGGCTTATTAGGACTGAGACCAAAATTAAGTACTTCCGGGTTTAGGCCCCATGAATGAAGTCCCCTAAAAATGTATGTATTTCAGGAAAACAAATCAAATGCCTCTTTGAACTTGATTTTTGTTGATGAATTTAATGTGGATTTATAGTATAGATGTCAATCTTGGTTTTGTGATGTAAAACAATAACATTGATCATGTATTATGTGCTCCAGGATCCTGTGTGAAGAGTCCTGATTTGACCTCTACCCCTGACCCGGATGTATATAATCCACGTTGATGACACAGCTATCTCCAGAAAATGACCAACATGCTGTGTTGAAACTTTTATATTTTTCTTCCCAGATGTTGGTCTTGGCCAGGTGAGATGGAAAGTAGCATATGAGATTTTGGGAATTTATTATGAAATTTAATGTTACAATGAAACATATAGCAAAGCTAATTGTGGTCTTAGTTCTATCTATCTTACATTTCTGTAAGGGTTATCTCCCTTTAATCACTGGTATATATAACAATAAGTTGTTCCGTTGCCACCTCTCCAGTTTATTAAACAAATATGACATAAGCTGGATTTGTCTTCGATCTTCTTGGCTGGTGTCGTCGATAGGGCAGAAGACGTTTATCCTTCAGGAACAGATTAACTTGCTCTTCAGACACGTTTTTGAAGATAGTCATGTAAGTATGTGTTTGTTGTTTTTATATTTTACCCTCATTATCGATTTCGAGTTGCTTATCAGTCATCTGAATACATTTCAATATATCACAATTTATATGGAATAGGCGTGACTAGTCGGTGTATAAAACATGCCTCTTATAAACAGAATGCAGGGGAAGTAGCTTATGCAAAATCTGTCCTTTTTGCCCTTAGACTCTGCCCAAAACCCTTTGAATTCTATTAAATGTATATTCATTAGAATACAAGTGAAATGAAAAATGAAATAATCTGAAAATCTACGTACATATGTATATTGATACATATCATTCACTCTCATATAGATTTCACGTCTGTGTCTTGATAAATGATTGAAGTGTGTATGTAATCAGAATGTTCTTAGCATAAGAGATATCCAGAAAAAGACACTGCACCAGAGTGTAAGAGGTCGTCGGCTAGCAATATCGATAGAGCAGATTTGTTTCCAAACGCATTATCGCCAGAGAAGAAAGATAATGTGAGCAGAGTTGTTAACCTTACATTTCCCTCGGGATTGCTCCTCGCGATATACTTCCTAATAACCTTACCGTTATGTCCTGAGTAGAGGGATCTGGCGTGTCTGGTGAGATTGAATATCTTTAAGACGTGAAGAAAATTGATAAGAATTCACATATTTGTTTTAGAAATTTCCAAACACTATGAATGATTTCATATTATGTGGACAGCATCACTCAAGGCTGTAACAATATTTGGAGTTAATGTCCGGTGGCAGTGGTGGGTCTCTGAAGTTGTTTGTGACCTGCGAGCTGGCAGCGCGGGGCGCGACCTTAGAGCTTTCGAGAGGGCAAGGAAAGTGATAAGTAATACAGAACATTCAAACTTAAAGATATTGAACTGAATAAGGAGAAGATAGGAGGAGATGAGGTTGTGGGGAGGAGCACATATTATAATTGTAGTTCATCGAGGAAAAGCGGACAGCTGGGTTCTTACTCCTGCTGAGGACACAGACTTAAGGTCATTCTATTAAACAACATATGTGTATGGCTAAGCTACCCCCGTTTGATTACCGGAAAGATGATATGGATGCTTACCAAAGAAGATTCGAGACTTCCGCAAAATGATTGCATTAAGCTCTTTGCTAACGGGAAAGGCACTCGAGGTATTTTCGAGAGTTTTTTTGTTGTATGAATTTCAAAGAAGTGTTACTACAAATGGTTGATTATAAAGAAAATAAAAAGCATCCTGAAAATATTTGATGGCTGTGGCATGGAATCATTTTAGGTATGTGTATCGATACTTTCTTAACAAGGTTGATCGAAATATCCTCGTGCAACTGAAAATTTGGAGGGCTTGCATATCTTATTACCACAGTTGTTGTCAAGATGTACTCTGGAGTTTTGTCAACTACTATGGATGAATCGAAAAGAAAAGTGACCCAAAGCGATATGCCGAGGTAATTTAACACAAAAAAGAATTAAGAATGATTAAGGTATACTATAAATACCAGCTGTTTTTTTGATAGAAAGGACACAAACAACAGGAAAGTTTTAAGAATTTTTTTTTGCAACTTGCAGTCGCCATTTTGGTACAGAGGATTCATTTCAAGTCATCACAATTTTCTTGAAAAGGTTTCTGACAATGTTCAAAATAACGGGATGTCTGAATACATGATAGGAAAAAAAATAGAATAGCTTGATTTGAGAGAATAATACTTTTTCATATGTGGGTAAGAAGAAGATAGATAGATATTCTACCCGAAGGATCACAACACATGGTAAGCCACGAGGTTTGATGTTGTAATCCCTCGGGTAGGGTATCCATAACCTCCATATCGACACATGAATGAGTCTTATATTTTTCAACGACGGTTAAAGTACAGTTTTCCAATTGCAGATTTTATTTTATAGGGGTAAACCAGTTCAAATCGCTGTAGGAACGGTTAAGAGAAGGCTCAGGGATTTGGATGATACATAATGCACACCATTTATTTTAATTAAGTATTCCATTTATTTTACGAAAATACTCAACATCCAAGTAATAAAGTATTAGTAGTAAATCTGATAGTCACAATGAAGTATAGGAATTTGTGTCTCCAATAGCAAAAGTGTTGAAAATAGTCACCAATTTCGCCTAATATAATTGTACTCTAATTATCTGTGTATTGCCCGCTTCGTTAGATTGCCCGCTAAAGCCAGGAAAATGGTTTTATAATCTGAAATCTGCAAATAGCCCGCTCTTGTGTATTGCCCGCGAATTATCTATTATGTAATTTAGTATAAGTCAACCATAAGGGAAAACACTCTGTTTGTGTATAGCTCTCGGCCTTGATAATTAAAGACTGTTAATCAACATATTTCTAGATATATTTGTGAGTTTGTTTTTACTTGTCCAGACAGAGGTAAATAATCCTTTATATTTAGGACGTAAACAATGCTAGCATCGGATATTACACCAGGGAAGCACAAAAAGCAATCTTTTTGACTTTTTGAAAATATTTTGTCAGAAAGCCTGTTTCATCAGATAGCCCGCAGAACGCTTGTTTTAAAATCATGTAACCCGCGAGCAATACACAGGGAATCACGGTAAGCTATCTGCGATAGTCCGCGACCTTGTGCCGTCATACGGAATTGTTCCTATTGCAATCTGGATTTAAGGACCAGCTCTGTCATGGATCCGTTAACTGGTAGAACCGGTCATTCGGTACTTCGGGTTTCACTGGAAAGAGCCAGGTAATCGACATTGTCCTTTGCTGGATGCCAGCTCTCAGTTGGTCTTATAGACTGACGTAGCTTCTGAAATGACGCAAATTTCAAATAAAAACCAGGGCTCAAAGATATGGAACATTTAGAAATTAGGTATGATTTACATTAAAAAGAAGAAAGATTTTTGTCAATTTGAATAAGTGTTTTTACTAGCAATGATATTAATACAATACAGTTGGGCCTCAAATGATCAGCATCAGAAACATTTAACATTTGAAGAGAAGTGGATAACAAATAAATATAATGTCGTTGATATGAACATTTTTTCTCTTTCTTGACGTTAAACAGAAATGGAAGTTGAAATGTCGCTAACAAGTTCAATATCAAGAACCGCAGAACTTTCCAGCAAAGCAATATAGTTCCTCGTGTCATCATACACAATCATCAATTATTTGAAAACAACGACGTTATTTTTCATATTAGAATAATATTTATTTGTCACAAAATGGTAATCGATTACTTTTCAACTATTTTGATTGTTCGTAATAATTGCCGTTGATCGCGCATTGATATAAAATGTTGAAGTGAAACGGCGTCAAACAGATTTCATAGATCAACTCAACCCTTGTACGTTCTCGGGTTTTAAAAACTGATATATGATCTTAATGAAATTCTAAATTGAAAACGCCATGACATTAGGTGATAAAAATCACGAGGACATTTCATTTGAATCGAATTCCAAGTGTGTCCCCTCAGATCAGCGTTGCAAGAAGAGGGCCAATGCAAACTTTCCAATGTTGTATCTGGAATGGGGCTTATCAAGTATTTTTGCGTTTTCGACAGTAGCGTCTTTTCACATCGTAATTTTATAAATTAGTAAATGTGTTTATTTTTTTCCTGAAAAACCTTTTGGTAGGGATTAAAAAATCGGGAAATCTAAGCTTTCGATTTCGAAAATGAATGACAGCCATATTTATCTAACTAGAATACCTCTAGTTGTCATATACAGTCTTATAGACTACAGTTTTGTCACTACAGTTTTGTCTTACTTATATATTAAAGACAATTATTGTAATCATTGAGTGAAATTGATCGAAAGATGAATTTAATTCCTACCTAATACATATCTATAGAAGCACAGACGTTATGATCTATCAGATAGATTCATGTATGTGCCTGTGTGTCTATTTCATCGAACACCTAAATATCACAGGTGAAGTTCTATATCTCATACTTATTATTTTACCTGGTTAATTGTTTTTCCAGGTGAGAAATATACGACTCTTAGTCCTATAACGAGGAGTGGTGTAATTGGCAGCACAGAGAACACCCATCCAGCATCAGCAGCCCAACTCGGATATACATAGTCCCCGTATGTAGGTGGTACATATGACACAAGACTCGTTACTATCAACACCTGTAAAGGTAATCAAGGAGAGATCTAAACATCAACATATGCATCTATTTGATGAATGATTTTATGGAGTGAGAATACTCTGTACTACAGCTTTCACGAAACTAGACAATGATTATCAAGTCTCAACCTATTAATTTCAGAGAAAATTTGTCTTCATTCATTAACATATCTCATGTTATTCTGTGCTTCAACTTACATGTATAATACAGTGAATATAATATTTATATATCAAATGAATTTGAAGCTTTTTATAACAAAAATTACCACAACCAAATTCAAATTCAAATTCAAATTTTTTATTAAACCATAAAGTGGGCCCACCTAAGATAATGATTCAAAGACAAATGTAACCTTTAATAAAATAAGTACTCGATATGAAAGTACATAACAGCAAATGACTGCTCATATAACTAACTGGTACATTTCTTAGTGATAGCAGTTAAACGTGTTTTATGCAATGCTATGCATGCTTACACATAAGAGAAAAGGTGAGAGAAAAGACCAACAAAACTTGATGTAGCCTGGTACTCTCCTGCCGATCATCATTTCTATGTCTCGTGAGAACCGCTCGGCGCCTGGTAAGTGAAATAAAGTGACAACCGAAATCTTCTTAGTGTCTCACAGGAAGAAAAGCTATGTGAAGTAAAATAATGACAGTATATTTACATGGTAAAATACTAGCAAAACCAGAGGCACGAGGAAACAAAAGGGCTATGATAAACTTTAATTCTTAAACGACATTCTCCTGAGAAGGAATTACAAGGGTTAAATTTTTGACAACACTTACCATACAACCAAGCAACAGATATACATTCTACCAACGTGAAAAACAACGGGGCAAATGCTGCTATATACCAATCAAACAACTGAAAAAGGTACACTCCTGCCTGAAATATAATTCTTAAAAGCATAAGCAAGTACATGCATAATATCATATAGCAGATGAATAAATATGTAGTCAAAAGTTTGATGTCACATGATGCAAATTGAGTCTTATTGTGTAAAAAATCGCCCAAGAGTGAGATTATATAAGAAATATCATCAGACAGATGCATATTTATACAATCATTAAACACCCTCTCAAAGAGAGAGGCATATCCTCACAGCAAAACCATTAACTGTATCTTTACGTTCAGTGACACAAATGGAAAATAAAATAAAAGTATATATTGGTGATGTTCAGTTTTGTTTGAACAAAGATAGTTCTTTAACGACTTTTGGTTGAAATGTGGAAAGAATCAATCTCAACATCGAAAGGGTATTTTTTGTCAATAAACGTCTGGATTTTAATATTAGGTTGATCCACACGTAAATGATGTGTATCTATAGCGTTATAACAACAGTAAACGAAAATAAAATGCAACCATTATGCTGATTTGGATTGGGTCAATATAAAAAAAAGCTAGGAAAATAAGATCAAGCGTTTCGGAAGGGTAAGCGTTTGCTGCTTCATAGACGACACCCGCCTTGTAAATATATTGCGGCAATGGAACGAATAGCCATTTAAACGAGCATCGAAAAATGCCATGCTAATTTCACAAGCTTTTCTGTTAAAAATGCGATATAACAAGTACATCATTATGTATTAAAAAAAGTTACCTGGGTACAAAATGGCAAACTTAGCAGAATGCCAAGCATGGATAAACCTGCTCTGCATATCATTTGCTTTTCTCTCATGAACAAGAAGCAG
Organism: Pecten maximus; assembly: GCF_902652985.1. NCBI lineage: Eukaryota > Metazoa > Mollusca > Bivalvia > Pectinida > Pectinidae > Pecten > Pecten maximus. The sequence goes on along the minus strand of NC_047016.1, from coordinate 50,986,649 downwards.
TCCTCAAAATATACGTAGGTGATTTCCGTAAAAGTGAACTGAAAAGGAAGACAATGTGTATAAAACGGTTAAAGCAATTTTCAAACGTTTAACAAAACTAGATATTAATCCTTATATCAATATACCATACACACATCAATCTTACCTGACTATCCAGCCCCAGTGTTATCATGGCGATAAAGAACAGCACAGCCCAGATGTTGGGGAGGGGCATCTGTGCTAAAGCCATAGGGTAGGCCACCAATCCTAAACCAGGTCCTAAAGAATAACAATGGAGAAATATCAACACGAAACTCAAAGAAGTAAAGATTCAGTTCCGGCAGTTTAAATTTTATACAATATATACACGATTTCTCGGTAATCTTGAGGTTTTTAATGGACCTCTAACTTCGGGAAAAGGCTCGACTGTGTTTCCATTGTTCATGTTAATCACATATCGATGTACATAAATGTATGTTTATATATTTTTTGTATATCACATGTTTAACGTCAATACTAAGAAATTACATGCTATGTCAATTGTAATATGGTAAAGACGAAGGATAATCAATGAAGTGAGTACAAACGAAGAACCTATTTGCTCTTTATTTAGTATATTGTTTATTGTATTTATAGTTTTTGAGTATTAATTAAAATAATGGAAGGGTGAAGGTTTTAGAATAATGCCTTTAAGTTGATATCTGGGAACAGGCCAACAGAAATTCATCACCTTACCAAAGACGACATGGTAAACAATTATCAAATAAACAAAGATTTACCCGATTTGGCAACTTCTGTAAGAGGGACATTCGCTTCATGTGCCATAAATCCGAGTGCGGAGAAGATAACAAACCCGCCGAATACACTAGTTCCTTCTCCGGCGAGTGTCATCATAAAGGTGTCTCTATTTTAAAAGAAACAGTGGTACAATTTTTGGGTCATTATGTATATTACTTCATACCAATTTATACAACGTATGATGTTATATCACTTGTGATTAATGCAGGGCCAACGATATTGAATTATCTTAGGAAAAATGTCGATTTGATTGTTATAGCATAAGCCGGAAAATGAGGTTTGCGGTAAAATTACCTGAGGCAATTGTTGTTAAATGTATTGTAACTGGCCAGTGTGATATGAAGCCCCCATCCGATCGACACTGAGTAGAAAACCTGTATAGCAGCTTCGAGCCAAACCTTAAAGATACGTATGAATCAAGTCGTAAACAAGAAACAATTAATGAGTATATATGTGTGGATATATGATATTGAAATAGATTTATTATCAACAGGTATCTCAAACATAGATAGTGGGAGTGAATGTAAATAAATCACAGGAACAAGTTCAAGGAGTTTACTATCCATTAACTGTATTTTAAACGCAAACACTAATTTAAGCGCCAATGAAAAAAAAAAAAAAAAAAAAAGGCATCGCCATGACGAATTGGCGCGATCTCAATTATCTAATTGAAAACAATGTCCATAACTTATAATTACCGCAATCAAAATTAACCGGAATGTTTCAAGCGAAGATCAATAAGATAAAATAATCGGTAAAACACGTATATATGTCTAACCGATACGTATATAGGATAGTTTAATTATAATGATGAAACATCAGTAGCACAAGTAAATATCTCGTGATTTAACCATGCGACCTCTTACCTGTATGTCCAAAAGTGACCTGAAGTCCGGTTTGATGAAGAAGATGATACCATCCAAAGAGCCAGGTAATGTAAGATTATTGACGAATAGGATGGCGAGAAGCAGATACGGAAGTGTGGCTGTCACATACACCACCTGTTGCAAAGGTTTTACTGGTTATTATATCATTGATAAGAAATTATTCATTATTAATTCATCCAAAGCCTTTGTTCACATTTCCACTTGAACACTCGTGGTAACCTGATATTGAATTATTTTAAAGTCGTTCAGTAATGCGATATGCCACTCATGTATGGTCCTCATATTTCCAGATACTGATATTCGATATATGATAAAGAACAAAAACGAATAAAAAAATCAATGGAATTAATTATGTACCGTTTATTATTTAAGTCCAATGATCTCTTAGGTGATGATTTACCTTTCCTGAGGACCTAATACCCTTGATGACACAAACGTACACGGCCGCCCAGGCTAGAACAAGGGACAACACCAGGTGTCCCTGGACGGAGCCGATATCTTCTAATCCAGAGGATATGTCCAGCACATTGTATCTATTGAACATTGCTTTTTAATTAGTTATACATATTATACACATATCTACTCGAACCATAACACAATATCAACATAAAATCATCAATACAAATTAAAACACATCATCAACACAAAATATAGAACAGCATCGACACATAACATACCACAGTATCAACACAAAACATAACACAGCATCAACACCAAACATACATCAACATCAACACCAAACATCACGGCATCAATACAAAAAAGAATACAGCATCAACACAAAACATACAACAGCATCAACACGAAATATTATACAGTATCAACAAAAAACATAACACAACACAAAACGCAGAACTTAAAATAGCTTCAATATAAACGACATGAATACAAAGCATAACATATTATCAACACAAATCGTAACTCGATATAAACACACAGAACATAGCACAGCTTCAACACAAAACATAACTTAGCATCAAATATATATTGTTTAATTCGGGACCACAGAACCAGATCAAAAATAGATCGTGGGTTTTCCCCGTTTTGGCAAAAACAAGTTCAAATTGGTAGAATTTTTAAATATTTCATTTGCAGGTTTCCGAGATAACATTCTTCAAAATTAGGGCTAGTGGAATAGTGCTGAAAACTCCTCTTAAGCAGGACAGTGGTAAATGTTAACATAATCGTCTATGGGAAATCATTTGGTTCCGTGGTTCCTATAGGGAGCTACCGGATATAATATTTTATGCCATTTAGCCTCCCTAGATAGCTGATGATGGGACCCATATGAACATTTTTGGTTGTGATTTCCATCATGGAGGTATTTTGGCAGAATTTAGAGAGGAAATTAGATTCAGGAAAATTTTAAAGTGAAAATATAGACCAATGTACAATGTAGTGGGGCCATAGACTAGGGTGATACAAAGATATAGTTTGTATTTCAATAGTAGCTGTATAAAGCGTGTTTCGGTGTCCCGTGGTGTGTCTGGTTATTCTGTAGTCAGTATCCCGGTTCAAGGTATGGTGGTGTGTCTGGTAGTTCTGTTGTCACTAGCCCGGATCAGTGTCCTGTGTCTGTATTTTGACTCATTTATATAAAAAGTACTGCTCTAATCCTAAGATTAAGGTAAGAAATAAGGGGGTTGGGGAGATATTATTGAGTTTTCTCCCCCGATCTTCAGACTATATCTTATTTGTTTTTATTTCTCAGTCGTACAATATCTATACTTGGTTATAACCAAAAGACATCTGTCTAGATTCAAAATTCATCAAGACATTTACATTTGAAATTCCAAATTGATTCAATTGTCATGTCTTTTTCTAGTAGGAATCTCCATCTCCGGTACCAATAGAAGACTTGACCTACCAGCCCAATACTTGCAGCCAGCCACTTCCTATTTGGACATCATACCCTATGGTCCTATGCAGTCCCAGAAAAGGTAAATTCGAAAAAGGTGTACGATTCTATATACTCAACTGTAAACAAACATAAATCTTTGATGTTCTACACTAATATCTAACAGGAACACTTACTGCCAGAATTCTTCCTCAGCACTATGACCTTTTATCTCTCGTAATGTCTCATTCGTCAGACTCGAGTTCACCTTTGACAAGAACTTGTCCTGAATATTACTGATGTTGTATTGCATTGTATAGTTATCCAGGCCATGACCTGTAGAGTTTGGACTATACATGGTAGAAAGGTTTGTCATCAGTTGCTGATATTTGTTATCCGTAAAACTGAAGCAGTAAGGCGTGTTCCATTTGTTTCCACATGTACTCCATGGTAGCGGGGATTTGAATGTGTAGTGCATATAACATATTACCCACGTCAACAGCATGATGTAGTAACATACGGTGGGAACCAGCATAACCTGTAGACCTACACCAATTCCTGTGTGGGGAATATAAAGAAAATACACAGCGGAAACATTGGGTAATTATATGTCCCTGTGTCTGTAATCTCATATTCATACTATTCACTAAAATATCATTTGGCTTAAAACTACAAATGTACGGCCTTTTCTTGCCATGCCAAGCACAAGCCATCAACTCAAACTGTTCTTCATTTTTCTACATGAATTAAAAGACATCTTTTATGTATTTCACTTTAAATTCAAATCACGAGCCCCTCCCTCCCCCCCCCCCCCCCCCCCCCCCCCCCACACACACACACACACCTCAACACATCTGATTTGTCTATACATAAAGGCGTTGAGATAACCTGTCGAACTACTCTGAACAAAATAGACAGAACTTATACCTCGTATACAAAATACTCTCAATACTAATTGACTCTTCTAGCACAAGCGATACCTCAATTTTTGAACCAAAATTCCACGCATATGATAATGACAGATGTCACAATATATATAACAAAAATACGCGAATTGCTCTAATTTAAAAAAAATCAACCTGTGTGATTGTTCGAAATAAGGCAAAATCGTTGATCATACTTCATCAAAGAAACGTGTTCCATACCTTTGATGAGTGGACAATAGTTCCAAACGTCTCTGAATGATTTTCCGGAAAACTGCCCGAGTGACACTTCCAGAAAATACACTGGAATTACCATGAGTAACAGGGTAAGTAGGTATGGTATAAGGAACGCACCTGAAAAGATGAATTCTCTGTTTGAATGGCTGTCTCTAGTACGCTGGCTATTTTATTGTCTACTAAATGATTAAAGTATTTCAATCGTGCATAAGTAAGAAGGGAGAAGGATCTTCTTTGTATTGTACCACATCAAGCCGATAGATTTTCCCCTTTTGTTTCATTTTTTTGTTGTTTGATATGGATATAGTATTGTTTAAGGTGTTAATATGTTTGTGTCTTCTGAACAATCGTTTGAGATTGGAGATAGCAGGCACTGCTGGTGATTTTTTTAAGTTCTTGAGGTTTATCCTTACCTTCTTATCATATTTCATTCATTTGACTAGTGACACGGGTTGATGATAAACACAGTATTGTTCTTTCGAAATCCAATATTAAAAAATATGCAATTGGAATTATGGGTCTTTTACAGCTCCCAAGTGATATTTTTTAAGATTTCTTTTGCCCTATTCCGAGTATTTGTTCACCTCCTATTATCATTTTCTGTTATTAGTTTTACTAGATTTCTAGAAGGGTACACCGGTTTTATCTAGCTCACAAGTCTCCTTTGTACAATCAAAGATTATAGATCAATACTGAATTGTTTTTAAATATTTTAAATAGGAAAACCTTGCAAAATCAAAAATCAAAATTTAGACTACAATAGCACAATCAAAATATAATGGTATGTGAATCTAGACTTCCAAGGCCTGGGCTTTCATTTAAAAAAAAAGGTTTGAAGATTTATAAAACAACTCACCTCCGCCATTTTTCATACATATGTAAGGGAACCTCCAGATATTACCAAAGCCAACAAGACAGCCAAGAATCGTTAATACGTAATCGATCTTGCTGCCCCATTTTCCTTTCTTTATTATTTCTGACGTTTCGGTTAACGTTTCCGAGCTTTCTTCACAATTTGTAAAGTTGTTTTCTGATGATAACTGAATACACAGAATACAAATAATTAATACAATATTATCAAAGACAAATACTAATGGAATGAACAATTTCCATTCATTAACAAACGTGAAATAATGTTGATACTAATTTTAGCGATTGTTGAAAAATAAATAATGGTTACAAAATGCATTGAGATCGTTTTAGTATGATAAATGTAACTTTACCAATTCATATCCTTTCAGTGATGCAGCATCAGCAGACTTTACCACACATGAATGATGGGAGATATATCTGGATATTAATTACCTCAGCGGTGACTAATGTGATACCAAACATGCACAGTCTAACTTCTGCTGTACTCGCTCTTCAACAAAATTGATATTTTCTGCTACAAGCGTAACGAAAAGTTTGTCTTTCTCCTGTTTAAACATCTTGTAAGCTAGGGTCTAAATGACATTTAGATCTGATTGCTGTTCATTCCGATAAAATGTATCTTAAATATAGAAGCTCACCTTCGATGAATTTACATGCACCCGAATTGATATAGCATGATTTCACAGTCTATAGCTCCACAATTTGGTATATCAGTTTGTTAAAATAAGAAATAAGTTTGTGGACAGCGTTAACAGTCTAGAGAGGGACATAAAACCCAGAAGTTCATGTCTTCACTAACATTTCATGATCTTTCATTTCTCTAAAAATTTATGAAATTATTAAAACAAACACACACACTCCAAGAACCCATTGAATTTATTTTCTTCTCCTTCCTCTACTTTCACAATATGAAAGATGGAAATATAAATCAAACGATATCTTAATGGGATATTACATCTACTGTGTATAACAAATCAACATTTTCAAAGTGACAGGTAATTGTGGGAAATGATTCAAGAGATATTTAAGATATACCCAATCCACCATTCCTTACATTTCATACATTTGCTGTTTTTTCATCATATTGTTTAATCCTTTATTTTAACATTTATATGTATTATGTAAATAAACAATCATTGTTTTGTAAACATATATATAGATAGATACAAGATGACATATCGACTTATACAGTATGTTAAAATGTAGATATCTTTATTTATTTTGATGAGTGTTTTTATCATATTGATCAAGTTGATGAAAACCAAAGATTTTTTATGAAGGAAGTCATTATCCCATCGGGAAATCAATTCTATTTTGAAAAAGTTTTCCTGATATATTGTGTTATATATTTTCAGTTGTCCAGTTACAACCTCTCTAGTTTATAAAAAAAAAAAAACACGGCCTAAGCTGGATTTGTCTTACAAGCAGGACGCTTACACTTCTGTAACAGATGGGCTTCCTAGTCAGACACCTTAATAGGCTTGACTTTTCATGCATTTGTTTTATAGATTGGTCAATATATTAAAGATAATTTTCATAAACAGAAGGCAAGGGAAATTACTTATACCTCAACATCCGTTCAGTTAATTTTGTAGTCCTTAGTCCTCAGTAAGTAGATGGCGTATTTAGGCTTTAGTTTTTTTGCCAAATAAACTTAATTTAAATATTTGTTTCATTAGAATACATGCGGAATGAAAACAATAATCATGTATCCGAAGAAAATCTTTCTATAATTTGTTTAGATATAGCATACTAAACACAAAATGTTTTATTCATATTGATACAACAAAGATACATATTTGTTACACTCAATACCAATAAGAAAACTTGTTTTTGAATTCTACGTTTTCAAATATACAAAATTGTTGGGAAAATAAGCACATCCGATTTGCCTCCCTAGTATTTTCAAAATCATGTAGAGCTAGAAACAATGAATGCCGAAACCATAACCGATCAAATGAGGGCGAAGTCTAAACAGCAATACAAGGAATATAATACCACGTGTTCCGTCAGAGTAAGCGTCTTCTGCTTCATGGACTGTACCCGCCGTTTCAAATCTAAGTCAAATCCAGATTATGTCACAATCTCAAATGAGAGTAAGGTTGGTTGGTGTTAAAAGGATTTGATGGCATTTGTTTGATACATTTCGTAGTAGGCTAAAGAAACCTTCAGTGGTCAAGATTACACATATGAAGGGGACGATTAAACGAAGGTGAAACGCACAAAAGAAAATAAGAAAAAATACAGATTTGCATGGAGTCTCCTAAAAAGTTCAAAGCGTGTTCCGAGTACGTTTTATCGTCTATTATGTGACCAATCCGGTAAGTATCGGAACACATCGGACTTCGGATAGCATCATGCAATATTTTATTTCCCACATACAATCTTAAAGTCATCGATAGAAATTCCTCTTGGTCTTAATGATTCTACATCTCCTGAAACCCTATGTCGTCATTATTTCGCAGGAAGTCAACGGCTATCACGGAAGAACAAGGTGTATGGTGTCAGTGTTGATAGCTAAACAAGGGGACTGGATCTTTGTGTGAAGACCTTACTACCATATTTCATGGGAAAAGATGTTTTATATGAATAACATTTGTTTTTGATGTATGTAGTTTTTCGTTGTTTTTCCTAACATTTCAATTATATGTTTTAGAACCTAAATTACTTGAAAACGTGCTCCTGTCATTAAATTGGAGTGCATGGATTGTTTGGCTAATTGGCCAAAAGTTTTGCAACAACTTTGACTCTGCGAAATCCAATTGAATACAATACAACCCATTCCGCTAATACGACATACCAATATACGCATTAGTAATCATGTACCTACCACGAATTGATCATATTTTTTGTTAGAATACCTTTTATCAACAAAATATGTAATCTAAAAGAAATTTGATTTGTTTGTATACTATGTACAGTACCTTTTCACCCCTTTTGAGCAGAAACCAAAATACAAACGTCCAGAGTGTCCTGTTGACAATCTTTTATAATTTTGATGAAATATAGACAATTGTTTCGTTATTGTGTTAGTACTGTAATTCTGTTTGACAAACTTTTATTATACAGTTTCTCGATCAGGTGTGCAATACGGTATTCAAGTGCCGTTTTAGCATTTATAAGGTTTATGATGCCAGTGATTGCATTAAACTTAACTTCACAAAATCAGTTTTATGCATGACCCAGAATATTGCTTATCCGGAGGTAAATTCTTGCACTTTTTTTATTGTGCAATGCAATATATCACTTCATGACATATGTTGAATTTTGGAAAGAATATTCAATTATTGATATATATAAACTTTTTGTTTCTTCAGTTTGTCCATAGGCAAATTAACTGATGTATATATAGTAATGTCCGTTCTCGAAGTAAATCAACACAGCCGTTAGTCGAGTCGGCAAGTATTGTTTAAAACAGACTGACGTACATAGTATATTTGTCAAGTATATTCATTATAAACTAATAAATCATATGCTTTTGTGGCACGTTTGCCTCTTTAACGTATTATTTAGGTACACTTTTTTCTATTGCACTTGTGCCCCTTATGTTACTAGCATATTTGTAAACTGATGCTGTATATCTAAGCTAATTGATTTGATATGCTATTTCGCCACAATGTGTACTTATTAACCGGAAATTGGGACAGACAGATTGGGACTCATGAATGGTTTGGGAAAGGGATATTTGTCAACCATTCAAGCAAAATTCAATAATGAACAAGACACGATTAAAAATATGTATATTTTAAAGTACATCTGTTTTCTAGTGTTGATTACACATTAGACCGTGCTAAAGAATGCAAGTATATGTTGAGTATCAAAAGCATTTATATAACTTCAGTATATCTATCTATTCTTGGTAAATATGTCCTGAAACTTAATATCTATACCACGAACGTTAGATAATTTGCATTTTTCTAGTCTACACGGGGTCACGATGGAGAACATTTTTTGTGTGATGATGCTTTAAACTGTCTATGTTATGGTGATCGTCCTTAAGGCATACAATCAGACTGATGTTAGTTTTTACAGCAAATACTGATGTCATCACCTTTACTGCAGTTACCAGAAATCCACAAGTACACAAATTACGATAGTCGTTGAATCAGATGGATATGTTTACGTATCTGTTTTGGATGTATGCTTTGTTATGAAATACATATTCAAAACTATCTTCATCGATTTAATGCCAAGAACAGATGTCGCATTGTTACGAAATCATTGCAGTTAACAAACCTGGCTGTAAGTCGATTCCGCAAGTATTGTTAAAAAGATACTGAACCTAAATAGTGTTCTTGTCAATTTCTTCATTTATAAACCTATCAATCACACATTGATATGAGATCGCTCTGGCCTTTTTCAAAATAATAAACAATATAATTTACTTATCCCTAAACAACATCATTTATATATCTCTAAACAACATCATTTATATATCTCTTAACAATATAATTTATATATCTCTAAACAACATCATTTATATATCTCTAAACAATATCATTTATATATCTCTTAACAATATCATTTATATATCTCTTAACAATATCATTTATATATCTCTAAACAATATCATTTATATATCTCTGAACAATATCATTTATTTATCTCTTTATAACCTCTATTCTTAACAAATCAAAGTGTTATTATGAACTGGGGGCTTACCAATAATTTAAAAGATATAACTTTGAACATATGTTTCAGCTGTACAGAACTAAGACTACTGAATAAGAGACGATGCGTTTTATGACCAAACGAAATAAATTATATCAAGTCATGTTTCATCGGCTTCTCTTGACTTAAGTAAATTCCTTATTTAGCATGTCCCATACACATTTTCAGTACTTTGATTCTTCCCGTCAAATGCTCGCCGCTTACCTGTACTTGTGTCATCCTTGCGATACTTTTGCAGGTTAACAGATGATTAACTCTCTCATTCTTTTCCCGTCCTTAGTTGTTGTATTGTAACCGCGTAGAAGAGGATTTGTATGAGAGACGTTTACAAAGGTAAACTGTTATTTCTTATATTCTTTAGGGAGTTTGATTGGACGATACACATATTTACCATGGAATCTCGTCTCATCATTGTAACTGGATACACTTACCACGTGCGTGAAATCGACACTGATAGAAACGACTAATGCTAATGACTTAATCTATATATATCTCATAACATATGTAACCTCAACCGTAACAATGATTGGTAAATGAATAAATGTCGGACAGCTGTATAATGATCGTTAAAAGTATCTATTTTCAGTAACTTTTTTTGTGGGACTTTACGCTTTGCAGCTGCTACCATTTTGATAACCAGTTCCTTTATTTGTAGATTATCTAAGATATGCATGTTGATGATATAGCATCATTACTTATTTATTTTAATGATCATTAAGACTCACTTAAAAACAAAAGCACTGCATAAAATTTTTTTTTTTATTATATACGAATAATGGGAAGTTGTAGCATACATGTATAGATGGTCGCTATCAGACGTTCTCATAAAGACTTTATCACAGAACAAGTCTCAAACCAGACAGAACTGTTAAGATGATACAACAATTTAACTATCACAACATATATCACTGTCGTTATATATTACCGTGCTAACATATTTTTGTTTTACAATTTACTACACACTTTATTCATAATACTACAAGCAAATGGATAGCACCATTATCAGTTTTTAAATGAAATATTGTACAGTAAACACACACACAAATATAACAATTGTCATTGACTACATAAAATAGTGTACGGTCAGCACACACGCATATATAACCATTGACACTGATTACATAACATATTGTACGGTCAACACACACGCATATATAACCATTGACACTGATTACATAAAATATTGTACGGTCAACACACACGCATATATAACCATTGACACTGATTACATAAAATATTGTACGGTCAACACACACACGTGATAGCGCCATTATCAGTGATTTTACTCATGATTCATCACAGAGAATAGACGATCCCCTGGCTGTGGTTGATATTGACGAAATGGTGGAGAGATACGCAAAATGGTACAAACACCTGCCAAGAGTTCAATCATTCTAGGGTATGACAAATTTTCATGATATGTGTTTATTATTGTTAAATTGATGTTGCTTTTGTTAGCATATTTCTATCTGAAATTTCTTTCTTGCGACATTTCTATATATACTAATTTGGCATTTGTAACATTACAACCGCTGAATTTTGAGAATGTATAGCTTAAAATCTAAAAAAAAAATATATATCGCGATTAATCAATTCTTTTAAATAATGAGATTTTGGATTATTTTGGAAGTGGCTGGTGTTTAAAATGTTTTCATCTGTAAGCCGAGCACACACACACACCATTAAAAAAGTGTTAAATCCTAGATGTAAAACAAACTAGGCCTACAACTACGCGCCTATTGTTAAGGGCATGTAATAAATTAATGTCTGTATTATCCAAGCTTTGAAGTGCATCAACGATGAAACGATGGTTAGTGTCCTTGCTGGGATTGGGAGCAGCATCGACTGTGCAAGCAAGGTAAAATATATTAATATGAGATATTTATCATTTCATCATATCGTATAACGAATCAACAGATTTATGCTGATAACAAAAGAAGAGCGAAAGGAAAAAGAATTTAAAAGGATAGGGCGTGCTTAATTGTAGTTAAACACACTCCACGATGTAGTCAGGAAACGAAATAAAAACGTCTTATCATTGGCGTATTCAAGACAGTCAAGAACAAAATGACGTCTAAAAGACAAAACAATATTAAACTTGGAATATAAACTTGCAGAAGTTTGCAAATAAAATTTGTTTCATACCCCTATGAAACTATTATATAATTGACATCAACGCTTATAATTAATTTTTGAAAATAATTTTCTAATTTAAAACATGTTTTATGTACAATTTTACTGGTTTTATATGGGAATCTTTTTCTCAAATCAATACGCAACGTCAATTGTCGTATTGTGACGTCACATTTTTCGCGCCATTCTCGGAATTTTTTTCATAGTGGCATAAAAAAACTCAACCAACCAGAAAGCCGCGTTCTGCGTACAAACAATGGAAAATTAATTATTGTAATATAAGTAGAATAATTTGAAATATTATAGATATAACTAAGTATTTTGTTACATTGAAAAGTCCGAGACACAGCAAATATAAAGTTTGGGCGTAGGTCCGTCACAAATCATCTACGCCAATCCGTACAAACAATTGTCGCATATTGCTTAGGACAGGGACACGACGTTGATTCGATGAACTTTGACAGTGAAGAAAAATAGGCGAAGATCAAGATGTTCTATGGGCCGTCAGTCAGGTGAGAGCATACCTTTCAAAATTAAAGTTTTTTTTGTGAAAATTTTGTCATGCTGCATTGTGTATGTCTTTATATTCAACTGATGACTCAACGAGACACCAAGGGTCCATCTATCTTAATATGATAATCTAACCAAGCAGTCTGGTGTAGTACAGGGAGGTGTATCTGCCAATATTTAATCCATTGAATATACAGTTATTCATGATAAAATTGATTGTAAATCGGATACCCCCCGTTAATCTGCGTACAGGGTTCCGCCAATTATATTTTATGATTGCAAACTTCTCGGAAATAAAAGTTAGATTACAATATTTAAACGAAATATTTGTATCGAAAAAAAACCCGCTGTGTACAGATTGGTCTTACGATGTCGACCAACAAGGGGGCATCAATAATGTTTAAAGTGTCATCAAAGTAGCAAAGGATCTATTTACGTCATCGAAAAACAAAGGTTTGGATTTGTTGGTGTGAGGTATATGATATACATAATACTCTGGTTTCCTCCCACAGTAAGACACCCCGGGCGCTTCCATGTAGACAAACAAGCTTATATGTAACGCATTTCGCTATTGTAGTAAAATAGATAAGCCAGCAAATATGAGAAAGAAAGAAAATCGTTGGAAAGTAGGAAGAATATTTTGACTTTTAACAACGTGAACATGTATTACTTATCGTTTTACAATTATTCAATAACAAAACAGGATTTACTTGATTCAATAATGGGGTTAAAGCAAGTTGTGACGCTGAGGGCTTGATAGGTCAACACAGATCAATGATTTCTGTCGTTAAACAATATATTTAATCTGGGAATCTGCATTATAACGCCTCTCATTTGATGTGTCGTTGCATATTGACATGAAGAATTTAATAACAAACATTTTCGGAAGTCAAAAAAGTAGTGTCATGCAATATAGGATTTAAAAACATACATGTTACGTTAAACCTCGGAGACTTACGTCCATTAGTAGCACTTAATTCCTGAAATATCAAACCATTGTATGATCGACATTAGAGATAAATGAATATGCAACAACGATATTATTGCATATCATTTCAATACCACATTAAATTTTAAGAATATATCGATTTTTAATCATGTTTCCAAGACAATCTAAATGGTGCTGTTAGAGCTGAATAACTAAAACAAACAAATAATTATACACAAAGGTAAATCTAGGCCCTCTTAAGAGTGCTTTCTTTGTCAGTACTTCGGATTTTAGATGATATGCGTCTTGTTCGATCTTATCATTTCTATTAATTCCAACATACTTTACATAAATTCTTAACAGCATTACTAAACTATTGTAAATGGATGGACCAAGGTAGCAGGGTTATAGGCTAATAAGTTAAGTTTACGTTTATAGGTCGGATCAGAGAAGTACAGCAGCACTGTGTTGGGCACAATCTGTTGCTCTTTGAATTACCTAGCAACCGATATCAAATAACCATTGATTGAGGTTGGAGACTGGATGGACATTAATTACGCGGGGTCATACACTTTCTGCCTGTGGACCAACTTTAACATGGTACATATATGTACTTTTTTCCCTAAGATTTATTTTCAAGAAAATCCAGTCATTTCAAATATGCATGTATACCTTAGTACAGCGGTCTGTTACCTCTTGTAATTATATACAGCATAAATGTTTCTTACATTAATTACATGTATGGTAACATATAATATCAGTATAATCTTATAAACGTTGATGAATAGTTTTTAACCCGATTGAACAGCTATCATCGAAATATCTAGATGACAGCATTCGCTAACTTGATGGTGCGTTCGACGTACCCACCTATATTTGCCTAATTTTGAGTTTCAAATATTTATCAAAAGCAATTTATCGAACTTTGGACAGACTATTTGACTTTGTTATGGTAATGAAATGGTTAAAACATTTAAAATATTTATAGGAGTTGCCTCCCCTTCGCCAGTTTAAAATAATTGCCATCCCCTTGACAGACGTCAGGGACTATTTGAAAGCGTTTCCCTTTGCTTACAGTTTCTGAATGAGAAGGTTTCTCTTAGGATTCGTATCACAGAAATTTTTTAAAGTTTGTTAAAGGTATCCCTTTCCCGTCGCTTTCCCGTCACTTGTGTTTCAATGATCAACATTGATATATTACAAAATGCTGTATGAACCAACCGGGTATGTTATACCTGGTTGTCAGCTATTTGTCTGCCTCAATGTACCTGCTTTTTTAAGGATCATTCTTGACCTTGTACCAAGGAGGCAAACGCTTTGATAGAAATGCATGTTCATACTTAAACTTGTACTTACTTTTGGATGGTGGATGTATAGATTAACTTTCAATTTAAATATGAATATTGTACGTTCATCGTGCATTGTGTATGTCATTGACCAAATACATAGAAGAGCTTGTGTTGAAATATATCTGCAGAATGATTATTGTGCGCTTAATAGCAATCATGCGTAAACGTTGTAACACTACCGAATTATCATAGTAAGTAAAAGAAAAGGTAAAAATAGAGAGTCAAAAATTATTTCCTTAGTTTAGATTTTCCTGTTTATGAAAAAAATGCATTCTTATGGGTCATTTTAAGCTTATGAATTTCCGTAAGTTAGGAGAAGTCGATGAGACTGAAGCAAAGACAATTGACATCCCTTGGTCATGGAATTCATTGTTCCTGATTTTGTAATTCAAGTTCTGTACAGCCGAAAGATATGTGCAATGTAATATCTTACCTTCCTAAAATATTCTCAATTGACGCCGACCCACTTCACGGCTTGAATTAATCATCCTTTTCCCTCTTTTCGTTTTAAATATTGGTGAGATCCCCTCCCCCAGTCACACACACACTTTATAATATCGCTTGAATGTGTAAAGAATGCAAGAAATCAATAATGAATTAAATCATAGTATTTATTATCCTCAGATGATATTTGCATCGTAGGTAAAATTCATTTTGTCTGTTTATTTTGCAGTTTTTGTCTAACTGTCTGATATAATAAATAAGATCTTTTTAAGAAAATGGTTGCTACGTACATTTTGAGATATAGAATGTGTATAAAATCAATGCTGATCGAGTTACTGACTTTGATCATTATGGAAATATCTAAGCATGATAATATGTATTTTTATATACATTTACATTTTCACTTTGCTCTGCCAAATGAAAATCAGAACAATCATTTCCCCCATTAATACTTTGGGTTGGGTGCCTTTGTGCTAAGAGGCGAATACCTTTTTGACGGTATGTGAATACTGTTTGCATTGGCGATCATCAATATTTTACCGACTCAGACAGCCGAGTTTCTAAACTGGCCTTAAACAGTAATTATGAAATCGTTTCTGCGTTAATGCTACACACTTTCGCTTTATTAACGTATTAGTGGTTTTCCAGGGGAGAAAAGAAAATAATCTATCGCATTGTATGCGTTAGGAAATATCATGTTTAGGAACTAACACTGAATCTTCATCCTTTATGAACACACCATCATACGCCCCATCACTTTTGGCACAAACTTCCTTAAAGGACCGTAGCTGTTAATAGGACATTAAAACATTCTCAGCATTGACCACTTGTTTATATTACAGATTAATGATGACCACAACCACCACCTAAATCAGGATATCAACCTAACCAAGGATAGAAAACTATATCAATGAGTTTATTTTCATTTGTTTTTTTAAGCTAACAAAGCGGGTGCAGCTTTCTTTCCACGAGATGCGAATACACCTGACTGAATAAGTTACTTAAAACAACCACAGTTTTTTTTTCACAAAATGTTGATTTGCTATACACAGTAGATGTAATATCCCATTAAGATATCTTTTGATTTATATTTCCATCATTCATATTGTGAAAAAAGAGGAAGGAGAAGAAAATAAATTCAATGTGTTCTTGATGGTTTTTTTTTTTTAATAATTTCATAAATCTTTAATTAGAGAAATGAAGGATCATGAAATGTTTGTGAACACATGGACTTCTGGGCTTTATGTCCCTCTCTAGACTGTTAACGCTGTCCACAAACTTATTTCTTATTTTAACAAACTGATATACCAAATTGTGGAGCTATAGACTGTGAAATCATGCTATATCAATTCGGGTGCATGTAAACTCATCGAAGGCGAGATTCTATATTTGAGATACATTTTATCGGAATGAACAGCAATCAGATCTAAATGTCATTTATACCCTAGTTTACAAGTTTAAACAGGAGAAAGACAAACTTTTCGGTACGCTTGTAGCAGAAAATATCAATTTTGTTGGAGAGCAAGTGAAATATAATAAATTATTTTAAAATTTAGTTAAAAATATATATAAGATTTTATATCTAAAAATATTCCTAGATCTGTATTTCTATATAACACATTTGCCCTTTGGCACCAACTCTGTTTACCTGTTGACGTAGTTGATCTGATATTAATGGTACATGTTGTAAATGGTTATCTAATATTGTCTGAGGCTATATGACAGACGTCTTCTGTATTATCATGTATCAATCAATCATATATACTCATACCTAGGACTTAGGACTATAAAAGGTTAGAGGTTACTATATTAGTCAGTCGGTTTTCCAGGGAGCCACGACTGGACACTAAGTCCTGGGTTGGGCTCTCGCCCAGGACAGGCCTGTAACGATACTATGTATGTTATATGTATGTATGACGCACATGTAACTTAATAAAAATACCATCTCAATAAGAAGATTCATTTTATTATACAAGTACAGCAGAACCTATAGTCTGTACGTGCTTGATATTAAATTAGTCACTGCTGAGGTAATAAATATCAAGACATATATCTCATGATTCGTGTTTGATAACGTCTTCTGATATGACAATCAGTTACTGAACATATTCCGCGAACAAGTAAAGATAGAATTATCATGCTAAAAAATCTTCACGACAAATATATCAAGATTAAACAAGCTATTATAATGGTTATTGTAATACGAGTATGCGTGTTTCTTAGCGTACATGTATATCTATGGTGAGATTTACTTGTATTTTTTAAGTCTGTCGTATGTGTAATCGACACAGGACTACAGATGTGCCTTTAGTTTAACACGAGTATTAACTTCTTGTTCATTATTGACATCATATGGTACAGGGTATCAGGCTCCAATGTCTATCATACCGAGTAGTCTTCCGCTCACTGATTAGTCAGGTGTAACATAAACGTTTTGGAATAAACAAGATAATTTATTATAGACTGTTAAACCATGTAAGGCATGTGAGTAATATAATGATTGTAATGAGACAAAATGGCTGCATAACTAATGTAACCATATTTGATTTGAATATGTTGCCACAGAGATTACCAACAAAATAATGAACGTAATATGGTACAATGCTAGTAATTTGTACTGGTGGTGGGGCCGCCACAGAGAGGTCCGATAAAATATCAAATTATCCTTTGTGGTATACATAAAAAATGATGTTACTGTTCATTTCGCAATAAATCATTTGAATTGGCCAAGCAAAGACGTATCGAGACACCAACTGGTCAGTTGATTAGAAGAACGAATGGTGGAATTAGTCAGTGTTAACTTATTGGATGTTGTGTACAATTTGTTTCATTATGTAGACGGTTCGTCAAACGTTTCTGACCGCAACCATGTGTTACGATACAAGAACCGTATGCAGTTTACGTATGAGAATGTTCCCTCCTCGGAGACACCATGAATTGAGTTACCACAGAGTGGATAGTCACAAGGTTCACATTTCACTCAAGGTGTAAATAGTAGCCTTCGTGGAAGTCACGCGCCTATAAATAGGGACACAATCGGATATTTGTTACGACTTATTGTCGGTCTCCAAAACGATTTGATGGACAGGTTGGATTACATGACATTTAAGTACATTGAACCATTAAAAGAATTAGGAAAGGAAATCAGCATAATTTATTCAAAAATAAAATAACGAATAGCGATGAAATCATAACTTAAGCAAAGACCAAGAAAGATAACAGAAAAAGAAACTGATTAGTCAGTTAAGGAAACGAACACATTGAAATGATACATAACATTCACCGCAAAGGACACGGGTTGAAAAGGTAATATGACGTTCCGTCCTGAAAGGCATGAAAGGCCGGAACCTCAGACAAGCCCATGGGAAAGCAATACGGCTCGACCGCGCAAAGGACCGAATGGGCAATTAGGAAAAAAAACTGGACAAAACGTATTTTAATATCAAGAATTTAGGCGGAGGGTTCATTTAAAGAGGTTATTGACTCCGTTAAGCGTTACGCAGCTGATTATGGCGTTAAAGTCACTTTTGGCGCATCTTGAAATACTGGGATAACTACAAAGAACCAACATATACGGCAAGGGTAAATGTCGTAGAGTTATATCCACTCTGTAACTTTTTTCCCGTTTTCCAGTTTATCAAAAACAATATTTTCAGTCTCTCATTTTCGCGTCACATTTCAAATGATGCTAAACATTGGCCAGCTACTGCTGACAAGGTAGTTTCAGGGAGGCCAATAAAGCGTCTACACACGCACCTATGTGCACTTTCTTATTCTCCTACAACTTTCTAAGCATAAGAGTTCCAAAGCTCATATCCATACTGAACTGAAGAAGAACTGAAGAAGTATGCCCTGCAGGTAGGGCGTAAAAAATGTACCTGCTGCCCCCATTGTATGATCGTAAGAGGCGACTAAATTTGGGATCTTATCTTTTCTCTTTCTTGACAACTTTCTTCTTCCTAATGTCTCCCTTGACAATGCCTCACCTTTGGCCTCTAGTTGAGCGTTCGCCCCTATGAGGAAGGATTTGGGTTCCGTCCCCTAGCCGAGACATACCAGAGTCTTTAAAATGGTAGTGGCTACTCCTGATTAGCGCTCAGCATATTTGGAGTGGGACGACTGGTTCGCCCGTTGTCAGTATAATGTTACCGGGTGGGGTGTGCTGCTGGGTGTCTTCGGCAGTATGCTTCAGTGAGGTAGCACTATAAATCGGCAAAAGTTCCAGCCTACCACAAGGAGACTTCACACAAACATACCGCAGCCTCCCAAAACACACATACGCACTCACCACACGCATGCATGTCGCACGCACGGGAAGCCGTCCTTAAATGACCGTAGCTGTTAATAGGACGTTAAACATAATAAACCAAACCAAACCAAACCAAACCACACTGAAGAAGTCTTGTTGATACTTGCAATACTAGACTATCGTCAGTTAAGAGTATACATAGGACATGAAAATCTTTAACTCATAATCCATTATCTAGTCTATCTAACTTATTTGCTAGATCATCAGGGGCACCAAGCAGATATAACTCGGCCTTGACCGACACCTTGACCTATTGATTACATAGGGCTTAGTTTGCCTTCGAAAAGCACCGATCTTTAACGTCAACAAATGAATTACACAAGATACTTCAGAAGCTACCATTAAATCATTATCTATACACTTTATACAATAATCCTTTAATCCATACAGTTATGCATGTCCATTTATTGGCAAGAAAAGCTACATTTGATTATCCTCAATATAGTAAGAAATAGATTTTTGTAACATTGAAAGCAATGAAAATACATGTATGTACTACCAAATTGTTCCATCAACCTTACCTTTAAAATGTTCTTCATATACACAGTTGTTTCCCGATTTTCAGGACATCAGGTCTCCTAAAATGCTCGTATCACACTTGTCTCAAAGCAGCTGGTTCGAGCGATACTTTTCCGTTTACTAATATTTCACACAAGTGCAATCTTTTCCCTGTTATCCTCTTCCTTCGAAAGGTTTGATAAAAGGCACCAATGTCTTTCTGTAAATAACTCCAATTCCGCAAACTGTTGAAGATCTTGAACTTTGCGAGCAGTACCTAATTCATTGCGAAAGTTTTCTGAGCTAATTTATAATCCGAATAGGATTTGAACTAAAAACCTCTTTGTCGACCTTCGACCTTCAAGAGCAACCTGGGATTTCTCATCCTAGCATGCATTGATTTGACCTGACGAGAGTTCCAATACGGTTTGTAAGTAAGACTGGATTTCTTTACTTGCAGTGTAAGTTTCGCTATAGTGGAAAGCAGTTCTACTTAAGCTCTTTCGTCGTTAAACCGTAAGCAATTATTTTCAAGCATGTTTAAACACTCGATATATTGTGAAGATGGAGCAGTTAAATGCAAATAAGGTAATAAAACAGGTGAAGATATCATTCTGCATTTCTTACTAGAATGTTTATGTTTCTATTTCAGTCGTGATAAAACGATGGATGATGTTTTTAATGCTTTAGAAGTACTTTCGCATGTAAAATTTCTGAATTAGCGATGAAGATCAATGCAGTTTTTTCCGTTGTCTTTCTGTCTGCCGTATACAAAGTTGACCATATAATAAACATGCAAACACAATATTGAAGAACACACAGCGCTGTTTATTTTGAGAGGGGAACCCTTGGATCAACTTGTAATTTGACGAGGGTGATAAACACACTTCTATGAAACTTTCACAGACGACTTCTATACATAACATGGTAACACAAATGACGAAAAAAGACAATTTTATAACTCGTGTTCTGACCGGTCCTAGAACTTACGCTCTTTGGCACCTAATAGCCTAGCCAGAAATAGCATCAGCTTATACCACTGCGCACATCCACATTTATTCATATAAGAATATATTCAGGTCGTGGGCGATCATGCGATGTGTTCGGCCTACCCATTTTTGTTTCTCTGTCACCTGTCCAACGCTTACCTGTACAAGTGTTAATGTTGCGATATCTGTACAAGGGAATAGACGATTATCATTCCCTATCTGCTGCTTGGTAAGTATCTTTCCTCTTCTCACCCTTATTTATCAATCGTGACCGTGTGGAATACAATGTGTATGAGAGAGTCGTTGGCAAAAGTTAAATTCATTTTATTTTACTATTTTAGGTGTTTTACCGAATGTAATCATGTATAAACATTGTAACTGGTTAAACATGCAACAGGCGTGGAATCGTCACTGATATGAATTGAAACGGTGAAGCAGACATATATCACTCATAGATAATTACATATACATTGACAATGATTTGTATATGAAAAGAAAGCTGTATAACGTTCGTTAAAAACATCCACTTTGAGTATTTTATTGTGGGATTTTCCGCTTTGAAACTTTTGCAGTTCTTATGTTGTTTCTTCGTTGAAAGCCTCTTTAATTGTAGATTATCTAAGGTAGCGTGCTGATAATATAGTAACATTAATTAATAATTTACTGATCATTAAGACTAGCTTTAACAAAAGAGTTATTACACAACCGTAAAATGTTTTCTTTATTTCTCAAGAAAAATGGGAAGTTGTGACATACAGATTGTCGATGTAAGACGTTCTCGTGAGGACTACATCACAGGACAGGTCACACACCAAACAGAGCTGGTAAGATGATAGTCCATTGCATGGTATCAAAGTAGGATATCGTGATATCATTTTTATTTTTAGAATTTACAACACGCTTTATTCATAATCCTACAAACAGATATAAAGATATCGCTTCACTTGACTTTTGAACGTCTGATGCCCACACACTCAGAGATAGCACCATTGTCAGTGATTAAATAAAACATTGTGATACATGCTGATTACAGAAAGATAAAACCCGGCAATTTAATGATATATACAAAAGTAAGCAAGTTACAGAGATAATTCACAATTACAATTAAATGGTGTACAAGGTGGTGTATTAAGTCAACACTGTTCATTACTTTATTTATAACAGCTGTCCTTGAATGGTCCTTTTCTATCCGTTTCTCCAGAATTAAGAATGTCCATTAATCAAACAGTTCAAAGTACCTGGCAAATGATAGTCAAACATAATTCATATAGCACTCCTTGAAAATTGAAAACCAATACTGAATAACAATTTGTCTCTCGTGGTATTTATATTATATTGCAAATTTTCAAGTACATTTTCCAACCAAACTTTTTCTTCTGGAATTATCTAATACACAACTTGTAAACAACCTCTTGCCAATTAACACATATAAACAAAAGCATTATATCTTCCAGAATGTTCTACATAAGCTAAGGATTATAGAGCGTCATAGGTCGTACATTTTGTCTCCCTTTGGTTACTGGTATATATAGAGCAGTTGTATACACTCACAGATAACACTATTTTCAGTGATTACACAAAATGTTGTACAGTTGACACACTAACAGATAACACCATTTCCAGTGATTACACAAAATGTTGTACAGTTGACACACTCACAGATAACACAATTTTCAGTTATTACACAAAATGTTGTCCAGCTGACACACTCGCTGATAGCACTATTATCAGTGATTTTACTCACGATTCATCACAGAAAATAGACGATCCCCTGGCTGTGGTTGATATTGACGAAGTGGTGGAGAGATACACAAAATGGTACAAACTCCTGCCAAGGGTGCAACTATTCTACGGTATGTCAATGTTTCTTGATATATGCTCACTAATTCTAAATTGGTGATGCGTTTGTTGGTGATGTCTATTTCTTTCTGGAATTGTTTTCTTGTCATATTTAAATATACAGTGGACCCTCGATAATCCGAACACCTTCGTTCCCAGCCCAAACCGTCCGGATTACGAGTTTTCCGGACTGCCGAATTTCGTCTACCAGGTCAAAAAAAAAAAAAAAAAAAAATTGTCGTGTAAGAGTTATCTCCCTTGACTATACACAATGTGGGACGTTTAAATGACATACTTACATTTAATAAACACGTCTAATTGTCAGTCTTTTAAAAAATAAGTATACTTATGTTTCTGATATGATTCTTGTTTTGTTTTGTTTTGTTTTGTTGAAACTAAAAAATAAACAATCTTTTTAAAAGAACATGTAAAGTGAAAGTTGTTTTATTTGGCATTTGTAAAATTATAACAGATGAAGTCAAAACATGAATAAAGTCGCGATTACCCTATTCTTGGCTTTTTTGGAAGCGGTTTAAAGTATTTGCAGCTGCAAGCCGAAAACAAAAGTGCTAAAACCCCAAACTAGGCCCACATATTGATAAGCGTTTATTGTTTCATGAATTATTGTCTGTATTATCATAGCTTTGAAGTGCAACAACGATGAGGCGATTGTCAGTGTCCTTGCAAGGATGGGAAGCAGCTTCGACTGTGCAAGCAAGGTACAATTAGCTAACTTATAAAATATTTCATTTCTTTTCTTGTGTGTATCAAATAAAACAAAATTGAAGTTCAAAAACTTGATAAGAATAACAACCTATAAAGGTGAATTCTCTGATGACAAATTTCACTACTTATCATTTTATGAAATCGTATAACGTATCTATATATTTATGTTTATACCAAAAGAAGTTCGAAAGGGAATGGAAATAAAAGAGGATCGGACTGGATAGTGATAATCAAAGAGTAACGCACTGTACCTTAATATTACGAAATGAAATAGAAATACATTCCCTATCATTGATGTATACAATAAGTTGAATTCAGGACAGCAGGGAACAAATCAAAACTAATTAAACTAGAAATATTAACATTACGTGAAGTCTTTTAACTTTATATATATATAATTTATAATACTATAACTTTAATATGACTATTATGATTTATGATAATATACCTGTAATATAATTTATTCATTTGTAATAACATAAAGGTAGGTAATATTCTTTAATAATATAACTGTAAAATTACTATACTTTTTGATAATATCAGAATAATAAAATAACCATTTCTTTGTTACAATGAACAGTCTGAGATACAACAGATTTTAGATTTCGGCGTTGATCCGTCACGCATCATCTACGCCAATCCGTGCAAACAAATGTCACACATTACCTACGCCAGGGAATACGATGTTGATTTGATGACCTTTGACAATGAAGAGGAATTGGTCAAGATCAAGATGTTCTACGGGCCATCAGCTAGGTGAGAGCATCTCGTTTTAAAAGTAAAGACTATTTTTTTGTGAAAATTTTGTCATGTTGTCATGCTACATTCTGTATGTCTTTATCTGATGACTTTACGAGACACCAATTGTCTATTTTAAGAGGATGATTTAAACATGCAGTCTGATATAGTACAGGGAAGTGTATTTCGCCCATCGTTAATCCATTGAATACTTATTAGTAAAGTTTAAAATTCATCATAAAAGAGTTAGTACTGATGTAAATAAAGTGAAAAGAATTAAACAGGATACATGATGTTATCCTTCGTACAGGTATCCAGTAATGCTATTTTAAAATTGCAAGCTTCTTCGAAATTATAATTAGACTTCAAAAGCATCATTGTTCTATGTTACAGATTGGTCTTACGATTTCGACCAGCAACGAAGTATAAAGTAATGTATAGCCTTGCCAAGAAGTTTGGATGTGCCTACGAAGAAGCAGAGGATTTATTAAAGTCGGCGAAAAACAAAGGTTTGAACGTCGTCGGTGTGAGGTATGTGACATACATACAATGTATATTTAAACATGATACTCCAGATTTCTCCTAAACAAGGACGCCTCGCGCGCTTCCTTCCGGGCCAACATGCGCGATAGATATAAGGTGATATAACTTGCTTAGCAATTGTTGTGAAATAAACATTACATTTTACATTACATTTATTTTACATTTTTTACATATAATAATAATCAAAATGAAAAAGAAAGATATTTGACTTCTTAACAAGTGTGACGTCAAGTCTTATTATAAAATGTATCTTTAATCGTATTCGTGTGTGGGTCAATGTTGCATTTATAAATGAACAGAACATAAATCATTATGTTTCCAAATGGAAACATTGGTTTTGTATGCTCTCACAACCGGAATTCAATCTTCGGTTTCAAACGTTTTTGATGATGTTTTTTATCCTTCTTGTTTTCGCGTGGTTACTTAACCGAAACGAAAGACTACATAAACACTTAGTCGATATATGTTGCCAGAGCATCCCATTAACGTATTTTGTACAAATACACGTAATTATTCTATATATTCACGTGCAGTAATTCAAAGGCGTTATATACTGGCATTAATTGAAGAAATTTATGGACTCCTTTTTTTTTTAGTAATTTTGACGAGGTTTGACATTTTAAGAATGTACAGGACGTTTCGTTGTTCACGTACAAACACCTTCACGCTCTTATATGTTTAATAAGTATCAGATTTGAATAATAGGGTGCTCTAGGACGATTTATAGAGCAAATATTAATGTTCATACTTATTGAAGTCGGCATATTTAAACGATAATAACGTTGATACATGAATCAAATGGATCGATATTAATTAGGATAATTATTTTGAAATAAAATAAGATAAGGACGGCGGGTATAATGTAGAACGTTTGTAGATTCAACACTGTGGTAAAACAACCGTCCTTACCGTTACCGGGACAGCTGATATAAAGCTTGGATCACTAATGCACTGATTTGGTTTTGTTTGGTTTGGTTTATTTTGTTTAACGTCCTATTAACAGCTAAGGTCATGACAAAGTGATAGTGAAAATCTTATGCGCCGTTTTTAGTAATTATACATTCAAACCTTATATTGATTGATGCTGTTCGATCATATCTGATCATTTTAAAGATAAGAAAATTAATCAAAACACCGAAAACGAAGAATGAAGCATTCATATCTGACAGAGGAGACACAACATGGGATCTGTAAATAATGTGACGTTATAGGAATGTACATGTCACACAAAATAGAACATGAATAGTCTAATGAGGAACCCATTGTATGAACAGTGCATAATACCTACTTTATGTTGAAGCTTTCACGTTGGAAGCAACTGTCAAGATGCCGACGCTTTTTCCTTGTCAATCAAGGAGGCAAGGAGAATATTTGATATTGGACTGCAAGTCGGTTTTGCTATGACGCTCCTGGACATTGGCGGTGGCTATCGTGGCAGAGATATTGATCGACCCGCAATAGAAGAGGTTAACAATTGTATATCATACTATGATTTGTTACGGAGCCAAAAATATTAATAACACTTAATTATAGAAAATGAAAAAAAAAGTTTCACAAACACATATGCAACTTGTTGTAGACAAAGGTGTTTTTTCTATTCGTCTTAAATCAGTAAAATTTTCAATCGTTTTACAATTATTCCATAACAACTATTTAACTCGATTAAAAATGGGGTTGATATTATCAATCTTTATACATGCATCTCGTTCCTTTCGGTACTTGATTTTAAAAGTGTATTTATTTCACTTTTCGTGTAGAATGCAGATGTCATAAACAAATGTCTGGATGAGTATTTCCCGGATGTTAGCGGAGTTAAAATCATCGCTGAGCCAGGACGATACCTTGTAGAATCTGCTGTTAATGAGGCAGCAAAAATTATTGGACGAAAGCTTATCTACGATAATGGTATGTGCATGGTATATGATAACGTTAGGAGTTTCGCTGATGAACGTCTACGATTACTATAATTGTTTCAAAGTACAATGTATTCCAAAATTGAGCAGAGTGGTCAAATGAAACCAAATCTTTTCCAAATTAATGTTTCATGTTCAAGTTTTGTATCTGTTTTTCTGTGTTGTGATGTAAAAATGAAGTTTGGCTTATTTTGGTTTGGTTTATTTTATTTAACGTCCTATCAACAGCAATGGTCATTAAATAACGTGCCTACTTTTGGAGTTGTAGGAATGCTGGAGTAAAAACAAAGCAAATTGTGACGCTGATGACTTCAAATGTCAACCCCAATCAATCATTTCTATCGTTAAGCAATAGGTCCTATATCCTATCTGTGTGTCTGCTTGAGTTGTTAAAACAGTAGCGGTTTATAAAGACACATCAGTGATTAGTTGAGTCGTTGAATATTGACATGAACGATGATTTGATTAATCAGAAATAGCAATCCATAACAACGAGTCTTTGTGCCTATCGTGTCAATGATCGTTAATATGAGTGTGTCCGCTATTACCTACGACATGTTACACTACCTTAGTGGACTAAATTAATTTAAATGTAAAATACTTTTTCAGACAAATCCAGTATTGAGCATGTTATGTACAACATCAATGATGGGTTGTATGGATCTTTATCCTGGGTCAGAGAAGTCACAGAGGTGTTTGTTGCATCACCGGTGACTAAGAAGGTTTGTATTCATACTAGGATATTTCAATACAAATTAAGTGTTAGATAGACTCAGAATGAACATATCTACATCTTACAGCTACTGTTGTACATTATTCTTCTTAGCTTAAACTATATTTTAATCAGTAATCAAACACTGAAAACATATAAGTATATTTTTTAAGGTACAAATAATTTTATTTCCCAGAACATCCATACATGTATAGACTGCTGCCAAGGTTGGGACCCTGGATTCAGTATCCGTACAAATAAGTGTCCTCTTGCAAGAAGGCTCTCATTCAAATGAAATCTGTAATTCATACATTTTTGATAGTTTATTCACCCACTCTTCATTCATTCTGTATTTCATTCATTCTGTAACTCATTCTTTCTGTAGTACATTAATTATGTAAATCTGTAAAATTATAATTCATTCACCCACTCTTCATTCATTTTGTAATTCATTCATTCTTACCTATATACACCCTTCCAATTCAAACAAAAATTACACACATTGTCTGAAGACTAACAATATATGGCAGGTAAAGTAGGTGAGATCCTCCCAAATGCCTAACCAGACAACCCCCCATAGTGGAGCCAAAGATAGTATACATAAACATTACTCCATGTTTTCTTTATTCAATATAAGAGTCTCCTGTTCCCCCTTCAATCATCACACATTCGCATTCATTCTTTTACTTACAGGTCCCCCGGATTTTGTTTTATGTTTTTATTTTTTACTGTATTAATGTAAATAAAGATGTAAAACATGTACTATCATTATTATTATTATTCAAACTACAAATATCCGGCTAGTCCGGTCGGCTCATTGTTTATCACGGCCATGACATACAAATATTTCATATGGGATGGGAAAACAAACTCAGAGCTTACATAAATTATTTCCTATGATTATATGCTCAATTGTACCTTACATCATAGCAAGGAAATCAAAACAGACAACAGGTAACATGTCCTTCAACATTTCGAGTTTCTATAGAAAATTAAAATTATAGGAAGAAACCACATTGAGTGAATAAATGGTAAGAAACTTTCTTCCAGCCGAGAGCCTCATGGCCTTTGGCCTCTTGAGACATGGTTTAAATACAGCGCCTTTTAATGGACAACTGTCTGTCAAGTAACAACAGAAGACTGACCAATTCATATGTGCTCTTGTAAAAAGCTAGACAAAGCGCAAACCTAATCAATATTTGATTACAACTCAGTCATATTACGTATGCTAGCTAAACGTATGTATACATAGCTAATTTTTATCCCCGCAAATATGTTCCGAAAACGAAAATACGAAATGTCTAAGAGCTTTACAGCAGTTTATCAAGTTCAGCTGACGATAAATACAGCAATAACTTGTTAGTTTCTTATAATTTTCTAAATTAAATTTGCTTCAATCGCATGAAAGTTTTGTATCAACATCTAATCATTACTCTCTCTGTGAATGTTTGCAGCGAAGATTACTCATTTACGAGTAAAACATATACGTTATAGAGGGACAGTGAATACATTAGTCAATATCTCCAAAACGAAACAATCTAAAATCACGAAATTTTATCAGTGTTCTCTTCATCATGACATTTACCACCAAACCGAATTTCAACAACTGAACTAGATTTTAAGCAATCGTATTTACAAGATAGCACTTCCGGTCCATAAAATACTTAATCTATATTATACACACACCCTTGGTAAAAATAATAAAACAGGAACTAGTTGATAGGTAAAGGTATAAAGTAAAATCTTTTGATTTCTTTGGAATATAGCACAGTGTACATGGATTCTTAGTATTGATATTGAATTATTGTAAATACACGTGTGTACAGTTTGAAAAGTTCTGTTTTAGGTCGGAACAGAAATGTACAGCAGCACTGTGTGGGGTCCAACATGCTGCTCTTTAGATTGCCTAGCAACCGATATCAAATTACCATTGATTGAGGTCGGAGACTGGATTGACATTAATTACGCGGGGTCATACACTTTCAGCCTGTGGAGCAACTTTAACAGCATGCCACCTCCAAAGATGTTTTACTTTTGTTCACGTGAGACATGGTATGTATAATAGATAATATATTCATTTCAAATAGTCAAATTGACTTGAAACTAATCTAATCATTTGCATTGCTACAAAGTTCATATATTATTCATTTGATTTTGCAGGTCGCTGATAGAAAAGATTGAAATGGCACCTGTTGAAGATCGGGTACAAATATTGGTGCAACATTTTAGACCTTGTTAAAGCGGTTAGTTACCTTCTGTAATTACATAGGTGTTACATGTGGTAATATATCACCTTAGTGTACTCTTATTAACGTTGATGAATAGTTTGTTATCCGATTGAATAGCTATCATCAAAATATCGAGATGACAGTTATAGCTACCTTGATGGTGTGTTTGACATGCTAACCTTTTGGTGCCTGCTGTTTGGTTTCACATATTGCTTAAAAGTTATATATATCTTTACTATTAGCAATAGCAATAGCAGTTATCGGTCTTCTTGTAAGCGTGTCCGCTTCTTGACCACCTGTTTATATACTTCTATTTACAGTGCGCATGTTTAATTATGTATCAAGTATAGTAGATTCCTCATTAAAAAATTTAAAAAAAAAATATTGTACAATATTCTAATTTCCTCAATATGGTCATCAACTTTCATTCACAAAAGACGAATTGGTGTTCAGTTTCATATTTGGACTATTAACAGTTGACACACCATCTGTATCTAGGGTCACTATCTTTATATACATGTATAGACTGTATAGGTGGTAGGTGTTATACAGAATATTGGCGGGTCGTTATTTAACTAGTACGTGTAGCAGGATGGGTGGAACTTGATCTCCTTGTTAGACCAGTACTTGTTAAGGTTGCTTTTAAATGAGTTGATTGATGGTGAATTGACAACTGAAGTTGGTAAACTGTTCCAGTCGTCAACAACTCTGGCTGGGAATGAATGCTTTCTAATGTTTAGCCTTGTGTATGGTTTTGCCAGTTTCTTATTATGTCCTCTTGTCCTGCCTTCTCCAGTTATTTGTAGTAGATCCTCTGAAGTCACATCTATCCCATTAAGAATTCTGAACACCTGGATCATGTCATATCTTTTCCGCCTGTACTGGAGTGATGGGAGACCGAGGTGGCGGAGTCTTTCAGGATAAGAGAGATGAGATATGTTCCTGACCAGTTTAGTAGCTCTCCTTTGGACATTCTCAATTGCTACAATGTCTTTTTTTTAACTGCGGGCTCCAGACTGTGACAGCATATTCTAGTCGTGGTCTTACAAGAGATTTAAACAAGGTTGTCAACATGAATTTATCCAAATTTTCAAATTGTGTCGAACTAAAATTCAGTGCACAAGTCGCATCCAGTGTCGAATGCTTTCTGGAAGTCAAGATAAATTATATCCATACATTTTTTAGAGTCCAGAACTTTGGTAATTTCATCTAGAACTTCTAATAACTAGAGTGTTGTTGATCGACCCTTTTTGAATCCATACTGGGAGCATGACAGTTTGTTGTTGGTCTCAAGATATTCCATGATCTCATCTCTAATAATTGATTCAAGTATCTTTACTATAATGCTAGTCAGGCTTATTGGTCTGTAATTGGACGGCTGTTTTTTATTTCCTTTTTTATAAATAGCAGTGATATTGGCCTCTCTCCAATCTTGTGGCAAAATTCCCTCTTCAATGGACTTGTTGAAAAGGATAGATAATGGCTTACCTATACTAGCCCGCAGTTCATAGATCACTTTGGGGTGTAAATCGTCTGGTCCCTGTGATTTTGTGGTGTTGATGTTATCTAGTTTCTTGATGACCTTTTCTGAACTGATTTCTATATTCTCTAGGACAGCAGCTGTTGGGTCAAGATTTGGAGTTGTTGGTAGGTTATCAAGATCCTCTACTGTGAATATGTCGCTAAAGCATTCATTCAGCACTTCGGCTTTCTCTTTATTGTCCGTCGCTGTGTTCCCGTCTGTTTGTTGCAGGGAAGCTATTCCTACCTTTGATTTTGTTTTGGTGTGTACATACTTCCAGAAGCTTTTTGGATGTTTTTTGAAGTCGGTGGCTATCTTTTTTTCAAATTCTTTCTTTGATTGTCTTTGTGTCGATGTGGCGATGTTTCTGGCTATTCTGTATTGTTCGTATGTTTCTTGGTTCTTGTTCCTCAGGTACTTATTCCAACATTTACGTTTCATTTTTAGAGCATCAATTGTAGTGCCGTTCATCCACTGGGACCTAGCTCGTCTTGGTTTACCTCTACTAACTGGTATATTTGTAATAATCAATTCTTTAATTTTATCCTTCAAGATATCCCAAGATTCACATGTTCCTTTACTGTGAAGTACTGCTTCCCAATTGATCTCAGCAAGTACTCTGTTCATGTTGTCATAGTTACCCTTGTACAGACAGTACCTCGGTTCTTGATTTTCAGTTGAATTGGGAGTGTACAGCTGGAGGTCAAATAAAATTACCACATGATCACTTTTACCTAGTGGAGGCTTGTGTGAAATATTGCTAACCAGACCTTCCTCATTTGATATGATGAGATCAAGTAATGTTGGCTCATTTCCATGGCGATATCTTGTGTTTTCAGTGACATGTTGGAAGAGGAAACTGTCTTTCAGGCATTCTAAGAAATCATAGCCAGGTGAATTTAATGGATCTGTTGTTGTTTCCAGTTGCCAGTTTATATTCCTATAGTTCAAATCGCCCATTATTATGAGGTGGCTTGCAATTCCGGTTGCTTCTTTTATTACAGATTGTAGCCTTTTGGAGTTCTCTTCTGGACTGGAGGGGCTTCTATAAATACAGCCAATCAGGAGTTTATCCACACTTTTTAGTTTCACTTTGCACCAAATCATTTCATTAAATTGCATATCCATGAGGTTGTCTTCTAACTCTGCCTCAAGTTCTGATTTTATGTACAACAAAACTCCTCTACCTTCTGTTGTGGAGTTTAAAAACAAATCAAAACCTTCTAGGGCAAATTCACATGGGTCTAGATCACCTGAATTGTTTTTTGGAAGAACTTCTGTTAAGGATATAATTGATGGTTTCTCTTCTTCAATTGCATGTAGAAGTTCGTTCCT
Source organism: Pecten maximus (assembly GCF_902652985.1). NCBI lineage: Eukaryota > Metazoa > Mollusca > Bivalvia > Pectinida > Pectinidae > Pecten > Pecten maximus. The sequence continues at coordinate 50,953,728 of NC_047016.1, read as the reverse complement.
TTTGTTTAGCAGGGTGTCCACATTACTGTATAAGACTCTGTGAGTGTGTGCTTTATCTACAGTGACTGTGCTGTTAAAACCAATTTCCTATTGTTCTCCTATAAGGTCCATGTTCTCTATCACAGATTGGTTTCCATAAATCAGTGTTGGTTCTACGCTTTCTCCTTCAATTGAATCGCATGTATCTTCCGTTTCGCACTCGCTGTCATTGAATATTTGTGAGTCGTGTAGAGTATTTTGAGTGAAGACGTCGCTAGTTTGAATAAGCAGACTGCTTGGTGAATGTTGGTACCTTAATCCTCTACCTATCCCCTGTGTGACCAGTGACATTCTCTCATTGTGGTGTCCACTAGCAGGCGTAATTGGAGGTATGTTTACTGGGTTGGTTGTTCTCTGTCCAGTTGCAATTCTTGGCCTGAATTGATTTAGACTAGATGGATTGCTTGAATGCACAGGCATTACAGGTAGGCTTGGAGATTTCCATCCTTTTGGTTTGGGAGCTGGACCAATGGCTCGGATTATATTCCCACCTCTAATAAAACAGTAATCTCCATTATCTCTTTTTCTTTGTAGTTCTTCTCGCAAATCTTTACTCTTCCTCTGTTTTGGTGTGTAATCTCTGGCAACTACAACTCTTCTCAGGTGTTCATCTTGCAGTATTCTAATATTTGGTGCCTTTTCCATAAGTCGGCGTCTTTCTTCTTTTTGCTCAAATACAAGTTTGACTGGACGTGTTTTGTTGGCTCCTGGTTTACCAATTCTTATAATGTGTTTTGGTCTTAGATTCCCTATTCCAAGGAGTTCTGTTACTCTGTCTAGTTCTTTCCTGTCCTCTATATTCCTGGCCTGGCCTCCTTCCAGTTCTGATTCAGGTAGATTGTAAACCATCAGATTGAGTTCCCGGTTCTTTTGGTCCTGACATTCTTTGAAGCAGCTTAATACTTGTTCTTCTACTTGACTTTTAATATCAGTCAGAAGACTGTCCTTGATTGTATTTGTCTTGTACTCGACTCTGGCATCAATAACTTGATCGATGCTTTCAAGCTTGGCTTCCACTAATGACAGCCGCTCGCTTGTTTGATGCTTTATATCATCCAGACTTTTTTCAATTGCTGAGAGCTTCGGACTCCAATGGTCCTGACAAATTCGGCATGTCCATGTCAAACTATCATTCTCTTTGATTACCTTCAACACTTCGGTGTCAAGGTCAGAGCACTGCTGGCAGAACCACATTTCGCATACATTGCAGGAGAGTGACAGATCGAGTTCACCTATTTCTTTCATACATATGGGACATCTTAGCCTTTCCCTACTGCTATTCCCTCTTCTCCGTTTGGCAATGTTCGTAGTAGCTTTGTTGGATGCCATCTTCAGGTTAACACTAGTAGCTACTAGTGTAGGATGTAGTGTAGATACCTATATTTACCTCAGCATAGACATTACACTGACAAGTGGTTACATCAGATATTTATTTATACAAATAGATGTTCATAGAGATTCTTGTAATACTGATAGAGTTGATGTATATTAATGGTATAGCGTGGTAATCCACACTGACCACTCAGTCTCTCTATGCTGATTAATATTATATAGATGTTTCCACAACATATAGATAATTGTAGTGTAGCGTGGAAATCCACACTGACCACTCAGTCTCTCTATGCTGCTTAATTATATAAATGTTTCCACAACATGTGGATAATTATAGTATAGCGTGGTAATCCACACTGACCACTCAGTCTCTCTATGCGGTTAATTTTTATAGATGTTTCCACAACATATAGATAATTGTAGTGTAGCGTGGAAATCCACACTGACCACTCAATCTCTCCTGCATTTTAGTTATATAGATGTTTCCACAACATTGATTTACATGTACTCCAGCTGTGTGTCATATTTCAATGTTAGCTTATCTACTGGAACTTTTTCGATGATTTTGCTTTATCCTGTTACTTGGTAAGGTAGTATTTATGGCTCAGTTACTTCCTCAGGAAATGTTCGGCGTCCAAAATTTGTATTTTTACAAAAGCATTGATATATATATATATTTATTATTATTATCGAAGCTTACATTATAGGTAATTCTTAAACAAAGAATTTAGGGCCCCCTGAAGTCCCCTGTACGGTCACATTAAGTCCCCTTATAAGAAGGAGTCATTTCAGATCTAGATGACCTATTATATCGTATATACTTCATTCGAAATAATCATTCACCTTGAGCCTAGACCATCAAATGTAAATTCCGGCAAAACACATTTTTTTTTAAATTCAGAACAGGGCCCAGTTGTTCAAAAGGTGATTAGGCTAATGACATTATAACAACACTTTTCAAATCCTGATACAATAATTTCTGGTAGAACTAACTTGACAAAACTTTATGATATTCTGTAATTCTTAATTCTCTTCCAACTGGCATAATTTAAAGACGATATACTCCGAGGTTTTGCAACAAATGAGAAATGAAATGTTCACTAATTAGATGATTAAGCTAATCACATTTGAACAACGGGGCCCAGATGGTATCTTTGATAGTGATTTCTTTTCTAAGGCATTCTAGTGTGTCGCCATCACACTTCATCGTCCGTTGTATATTATATCATTAGTAAGTCCCAATTGATATCACTTTAATTTGTTCACCATTGAAGAATTTAGTGAAAAATTGAATAGTAGTGTTAATTATTTGTATTTATTATCTCATATATAAATACGTATACGTATACTTTATGATTAAACTTTCTTTTGTCTGCATTACAGACGCACTGTAAAAGTAATTCATTACAAAATTCTACTGTATAGTTTGTATCGTTCGCGGGGATTTTAATATTACTTTATTCGCAGTCATTATATAAAGCGAAAAAAAAAATACACAGCAAATATTTTGAGAAGTTTTTACTACAGAATGTTCACAAGAGTATACGTAGTTTCGCGTATTTTAATACTCGCGAACTAGGTGTAACTGACACTACCGTGAAATATTAGCCACGTTGAAATCGAACGACTATACAGTATCTAAATCATGACACCAAACAGAGATCAATACATGTTTTACCTTCTTTAAACGTCCTTTGATGATATTTAAATTGTTTAACTGTCTGGTTGAATTCAGCACTTCCAGGGTATGTAACAAATGTCTTTTTACAATAAATCATTATTTGTACGTAACTAATATATCAGCTGTTTTCTCGTCATTTCATATATGTATGTGTTTCTTTATTATTGAAACAGTATTTAAAAACACTGTCTAAAAAGTTATTTAATATGGTTTTGTATTCAGTTTGCAGTATCGTACTTCTAATCTAGTTTTACATTTAAGGATCGAATCTTGATTTGGTCGATTTCATGGGGTCATGAATTGAGTTGCTCTTGAGACAAATTTAATGAACTGCGAAGCAGTTCATGTTGAATTTGTCTCAAGAGCAACTCAATTCATGACCTCATGAAATCGACCAAATCTAGATTCAATCCTTATATTTCAATTATTTTTTTTTTTTCGAATAAAAAAGTCGGTCTAGATATTAATATCTTGTAGCTTGTGCAAGTCTAAATGCGGAAAAGCCTGAGGATGTTCGGTATTGTGCATGTCTAGTCGGTAGAGTTAAATAGTCCGCTATTTTAGGATTGAAAAACAGTATAACATTGTCAAAATAAAAGTATTTAGCATACAGTACGAGGAGGGTGATTTGGTACTCAAACGCTCACAGAGCGTTGATCCGCGCAGCCATCCGCTCAGAATTTGAGCGGGTTTGCAGCGGGATTTTGGCGGGCCTCGAGCGGGGTGGCAGCGGGTTCGTGCGCGGGCTCGAGCGGGCTTCCAGTGGGTCCGCTACGTGTCCGCTCAAACCCGCTCGAGCGGACTTGTAGCGGACCCGCTCGAGCGGACTTGTAGCGGGCCCGCTCAATGAGTGATGACGGTAGACTTTCAACAACATGTATATGTTTTTTAGTTGTGAAGTCCATCGTAAGTATTAATTAGAAAATGTATCTCAACTATGAGATACAAATTCATATGTGTAATGTATTACTTTAATACTCACGACCGCTTAGTTATAAGTTGAATGATATTCGCACTAATGTACAGTATAACAGTGTACTTGATGTTAGCCCACTTTAATAAAAACTATTTGTAGGGAAATAATTTAGTTATTACAGTTTGGATAGATCTTTTCATGTATATACCAGTAATATTGGGTATAGCCGTCATTTAGTGTACGGGGCTGAATAAATACTTGTAAATGTATCATTTGACTGCTAATAGATCACGCCTCCTTTAGGTAGACTGCATTGGATTGTATTTATCTCTGAGGAGTGTAACGATTTGCGATAAATGAATCTGTCTACAAAATTGTGTTCCGTCACTTTCATTAGATAATATCTTTGCCTATATTGATATTTACCCTATCAAAAATATCTAACGAACGTACTGTTTGTACATATCGCATAATCTGGTTTGTCTATATTTGCTTATGAATTTTTCCTTAATTTCTTCATAACCTTGTTTTGATCAACCTTGTTGGTTTAACAGATTACTTTGAATTTCAACGTCATATTATTTTAAAAAAAAATCCGTTTTCATTCATTGAAAGAATTCAAAGTTTGATTTAAGTATTAATTTTTGATGAAATTTTAGGAAGTTCATGAATGATGACAGTGCCACGGAAACTGGGGTATTGATGTTACTTTTAATACTTTACCAACGTATAGCTTTTTAAGCATGACATTTTACATAAAGAATATCTGGATAAAAATGTATATCTTTTTCATAAGAGTGAGTGATTAAAAACAGCTAAATGCATATTATTCAGCAAAACTAATATGAAAGGATGTTGACCCGGCAGGATACATTTCGATATCGTGAATAAACCACAATCTATAATTTTGTTCTGAAATATGTGGGGGGAAATGTGCTTTAAAGCTCTACTGGCAGAATTATTTATCGGAAATCACACAGCATTTGAAGATATTCTAGATCTTAATGACATGTACTTGTACATGTATAAAATGTACAATTTTGTTAATATGCTGTTCGAAATTACCGATTATTGTTTCTGTATTTATTTTCATTGACAATTATATGTTTGTACATTGAACATAATCACCAAGTTTGTTAAAAAATATACGGTACATGGACATGTTTTTAAAAAGTTAATTGAAAGCTTCAATATCTTATAATTCCTGCGAATATCCCGTCTACCAAGCGAGGGTTGTCCCACGCGCCGGTTATGTACATCTTGTACATGAACTGTACACTGGAAGTTTATAGCTATGATTTTTCAGTGGGAACGAAATACGTTTACTACCGAAGAAAAGTACACACAACAGATCGATGTATTGATCCTATGTCTACAATCAAATCGTTCAGAACCCAATACAATCTTGTAAAAGTCGGATGTTGCAAAATACTTAGAACCCATTTTAAATACGTCACATACGCACCAGTTCATCGATAAGATACGTTATTGTCGCGCCACATAGTCGAATATAACAGTTACATGTAATTTATTCAATTTAACAATTATCTAAATATCAATCACCTACTGTACATGTACAATACGTTTGTCCTGTCTCTTTTTTTTTTATCTTTTTTTCCTCATATATATCTTATCCTTTTTATGTGATCTCCTCCAGCGCTCAATTTCAGTGGTACCATTCCACGTGAATTAAAGATGTATTCATTCTGGGTCGTTTTTATGGTAATGATTAATATGATCGGGTATTGTATTGAATTGTGGTTAATATTAAAGCTTAGACACGGGAACATTATATTGTTCATAGATTAAAATGGTTAATCTACATGGCATTGCGATACATAAAAAAAGGTTATCGCATATGGATATATACGACTTACGAGGTCACTCGTTCAGATATTAAGTAATATTTTAAGACCAGATTGCTTCAGTTGTTTATAGTTACTTAATAAAAAATTACAATAATGATTATTACAACGAAAAAACCAGCCGGTGATCAGGGAACAGGAAATCACGTGATAAAAAAATCATAGGTTAAAGCGTTTTCGAGACAGTGATCAATCATGACGTCAATCATCAGTGTATATTAACGGTAATTACGTATTTGTGCAAAAATTCCACCAAATCTCTGTTAAGTATGTCAGTAAACAATATTAAATTATGCTGTATTATTCATGTATATTTGTGTCAGGAGAGGGCTTTATGTAAGTTTTGGTAAATTGTGCCTTTGTATCCATAAGTTATGAATAGCAATAAGTTTAAATAAAAAAAAATAAGGTAACCATTTATGACAGGTTTCTTAAGAATATATAACACCCAGTATACAGCAGGTTTATCCATATTTTTAATTTCGACACATTTGATTCATTTTTTTTTTATTCGCTTTAGGCCATACAGCCTATCAGTATAGGCGAGACGTTAAAGTCAAAATGATTGGACATCAGGCAAAACTTATATAAATCCATATCGAGATACACTTATGTAATCTTCATTCTACTTTAAAGTGTACCCTGAACGAAAAATTCTATTTTAATATGTTATTGGTATTGATTAATAAACAAGAATGCAGAAAACCGCATCAAAATCGGCCGACCCATTTCCGAGTAATTGTGATTTTTCTCAAAAACACACCTGAAACCCAATGCCGAATACCTCGTTTTGGTGACCTCTGACCTGTGACGTCACAGGTTGAACACGATCGGAGCCTCCATATAGGAAATATATAGAAACAAACGTGAACACGTGCCTGTAATTAATGCGAATAAGACAACAAAAAGGAAAGTGCTGAATAAACTCTCTGAGTTATATTTGTGAATTAGTTAATAACAAGTGCTACCGAAACCAGGGACATATAATTTTCTTTTTAAACGGTGCCATATATAACATGTAGCATCTCACTAATTTTCTCTCATAACGAGCCATACACAACATGTAACATCTTACTAATTTTCTATCATAACGGGCCAAATACAACATGCATCATCTTACCTATTTTCTATTATAACAGGTCGTATATAACATGTATATTAAAATATTTTATTTATATTTTTTATTTTAACGGGTCGTTGTAACATGTATGACATTTGAATAACCGGCCGTTTATAACGACTTACATCATATAGCCTTTATTATGGGGGCATGACAGGTTTGTCACATACAAATGTACCAGTATTGATTTCGGTTATAATACTTCTAGTAACACAAGTTAAAAATTCAATTCATTCAAGATGTGAAATAAATGCTAATCATTTTGGGGTTTTTTATTAGCCAAAAGAGAAATTATACCGTTATTTGGGATTTTTGTCCATGAAAGATCAGTAACTCCCAGACAAGATTCATAGAGTAAATTTCAACATCATGGATATATATATGAATGAGGTAATTTAGGTTAATTATTCTATAGACAAACCTTTGAGATATGATTTTTTTTTCGTTTGTATGGAAAACGAAACTCACTGAATTCCAAAAATAATGTGTTTGATTTCAACAACTTGAAAATGTATTCCCTATAGTATAAACGCAATTCTTAATAAAATTCAAGCTCGATTTATGTACAAACAACCTGTAAAAGCATGCCTTCGGAACTCCTTTGAAGTGCACAGAAACCAAACGCGTGAACTCACAAGCAATTATCGGCGTGTGCCGATTAGAACACCAGAAATCACGGACACCTGTGGTGCAGTGACAGGTGTGACGAGCTTGTGGACCGTAATTTCACACCTGGTAATGGTTTAGCGGTATACTAACCAATTAAAACTTGAGAATTCGTAATTCTCCGAACATGTTTATACATCTTTTAAAAGTCCTTTTTTAAGACTTGCGACACGAATTGAAAGCAAAACCACAAGGGTCTCGATCACTTCATGATAATGACACAATTACAAAAATAATAGCAAAAAATACATAAAATTTGGAGGAAAAAAAAAATGTTGATGCTGTGTTGCTTTCTTTGGTAACGAGTAAGAAATGGTAAACACATAACTAATATACATTTATTGGTGATTGACCGATTATTACACCAGTCTGTGGACGCAACAAGTAGAAGCATGTTTTACTAAGGTGCTTTCACAATTAATCAATTTTATGGTAAATTAGAACGAATTTTGTTAGAATGTGTACGTTTTCTAATATAAAACATGGTGTTTTGTAAAAAGCAGTTTGAAATTGAAAAAAATCCTTTGTGAAATGTCAAGGAAAATATATCATTTAGCAGATAAAACTTCAACATTTAAGATTTGTATTACTTCCTGACAGACTTGAGGGTGTGTAACAAGCAGTCAAACAAGTGTACAACAATGTTACAATTATAACATAATCGCTCCACTGGAAAAATTGTATTAGGAGCGTTTTGGTTATTTCGATCCATCGCGTAGTAGCGCGAAATTTGTGCCTTCCTCAGAACGTGAAAGTGTCCGTTTTCCGATATAAAATAAAAAAAATTTTCTAAACGTCAGACCGATTTGAAGTTAAGAACAACAATGTATGAAATGTCAAAGAAAATAGAGCATTCAACAGATAAAACTTCATTTCACTAGAAAACACAGAGTATCCTAGACAGTTTGGATTTCTCTGACCAAGTATTTTGTATTTTGATCATTGACCTTTATTTGAAGACAAAGAGGTATGGCGCATATTGACCTGTTTCGACCTAACGGTGACCGTTTTCAAAATCAAAAAAATAAATGTTAAAAACCGAGTTTTTGAATACAAACCTTACATCTCTATCATGTAAACATTCTTATTTGCAAAAAAAAATGTTCGTTTAATGCAATGGATATTTCATTAAATGGCCGTAAATTTGCATCATCGAGCTATTTGCAACTTTCTAATTCCTATTTAACATGTCGATTAAACTTTATTTCATATGGTGTTGTTTGACTACATAATCCGTTCACAACACACAGCGCGCCAATGGACCATGACGATCTATTTTGGTACTGAGGGAATCACTGGAGTCACGTGATATTTCACCTGTATTTTTAGCCCAGACTATCGCTGTACGTGGCCTAGGTCAGGATAAGCGGAAAAGGACCATACCTCTGTCCCTCTCATAATATCAAACGATACACAGTTTTATTAAATTATACCAAACCAGAAATCAAACGTGTGACTTGCGTTTAATTTCTGTCTATTTCGCCACAAAATAGGCCTTTAATCCCAGTGTATGGAACGCCATACATGTGGCTGCCTAAAGACTTAAGGTTTTATATCATCATTTTATATCGTCACGTTATAGTATTATGTCGCCATGATGATATAACATAGTGACATGATGATATAAGACCTTTGGTCATAAGGCAGCTATGGCGTTCCATACCAGTGTATTTCGAAACGCTACGAGGCATTGCATACAATATGGCGTCGAATTCTGTGTCATCTGGTTATAAAAACGAGGCACCCCGGTACTTCTTGGCGTGCGTGATATTTTGTAAGATATAGACGTCTAGTACACGTATACATGTATAAGTCATTCATATTTTGTATGCTTCATAGCTTGTAGATATATACATGTATGAATAGTGTACAATTGTACACGTGTTACTCATTTTCCTTCGCCATGAGCTACATCATTTACAGTACCCTACTCTCGTAACAAACATACATACATTTCCTGCTTTACTGCGAATCGCAGGGAATTTCCAGTAAGATGTATCGCAGTGTCACAGGTGAGGTTATACATGTACATATGCGCTTATTACAGTGGCTCCGATTACAAGTCAATGTGCTCAGCCTTCTCATTCGACCAGCACTGCCCCACTGCGCTATCGTTCAAATTAAATCGTTTGTTAGATTTTTAGCTTTCTCAGACCGGAGATGTATATATTTATATATATATATATGTGTGTGTGTACATATCGCGGAAAAAAAACAATAACAAAAACATTCACGACACAGCACGCGCTGCCGTCACATCGTAATAATCCGCAATGTTATTTTGTCAAACCTTTAAGTTATATTATTTATTTATTTACTTTTAGCATCTGTACACCACCTAAGATGTTTCCTAATTAAGCACAACAGGCCCTCGGCGAATTACATATCGGCCGAGGGGGATCGTTTTTACAACATTACGATTTTTTTTTTACCTTCTATATTTGTGTAACTGTTCCGTGTTCTATGTCTATATGTGATCGTATGTGATTTACCTGTGTCTTGATAAAGGAGCAGATTGCCTCGAAAATTCGACAATTTACTTGTCTGTACTGTCGTTATTACTACTTGACATATATATGTACATGTATATGCAAGTCTCTGCTCAGACGTATATATGTGTGTTACAACGTGTAAGTTTATGCAATGTTGTTGTCTTCATACATTTGTATGTTATTCCCTTCAGCCGAAAGTAATCAAATGAATTGATTAGAATTGATCAAGCATCACCTTAAAAGCAAATCTTACACATGGCAGAAACACAGCAAATGTTAACCACTCTCTACTATCACTAACGTATTTAGAAACTAATCACCTTTCTCTTTTGCCAGATCTGGGTATGTACAAATGTGCAATGATAGTTTGGAATGTATACATTTCTAATTTAGCATACTATTTCATAATTACAAATAAATAAACAATGATACTCGTCACCGACACCATCAGAACACAAAGGACGAAATCGTTCATTACAATGTACATTTACGATGTATACCAGCCCGTTGTCGCATAACTACATGAACATTATTATTATTGAGACCGTTAATGCACACTTTTAGATTTTAAGATGTTGTTTAAAGAAATAACTTTGTGTTAAACCCATTTTCTGTGATTTTACAATAACAAAGATATAAAATGTATTTTTGTCAAATCAATTTCTTCACTAACGCTATAGAATCACTCAAGCAAGTGATTACGAAACACATTTTGTAAACGTTACATTACATTCTGCAGACGTTTCTGGTGGAAGAAATGTGAATTCCTCCTTATTCATCGTAACATAAAACACAGGATTCCTTATGCCCATTCCAGGGAAGCGACAAGAGAAGCTGGATCGCTGGATGAGCGGATTTGCTGGCCTGCCGGAGCGGGATCGCCTCGTGAGCGGGTTCCGCCTCGTGAGCGGGTTCGCTGGCTGAGCGGGGTTGCCTCGTGAGCGGGTTTGCGTCGTGAGCGGGTTTGTGGCCCGCCGGAGCGGGGTCGCTGGCTGAGCGGTTTTGCTAATCCGCCAGAGCGGGATCGCCTCGTGAGCGGGTTTGCAGGCCTGCCGGATCTTTATCGCTGGCTGAGCGGGTTGCTTCCTTGTCAGAGCGGAATCGCTGCGTGAGCGGGATCGCAGCGACATCGCTTGCGCGGGATTAGAGCGGGATTGCAGCGGGGTTTAATCCCCAACGCTCGCGCAGCGCAAACGCTCTGTGAGCGTTTGAGTACCAAATCACCCTCCTCGTACTGTATCTGGTCTTTCATAAAATACAAGAATACATTATAAATTTGATAATTTTAATAATTATTCGATGCTTATAACAGCAATGTAGAAAAAGTGAAATCGTCCTGCGGAAGGATTTTAACCATGTATTCATACGCACTGATCAGTGTTAATCTGGTCAAATTCATGAGCAAATGAAACAGATTAAGTTTGGTAGTTTCATTGAGTCAAACTTGAGTAGAAATTGAAATATTTAATGTTATTAAATTCAGTCAGTGAAATGAACTCATTCACATATACCCTCTAACAATATACAAATTCTTTATATATAAATGGTTAGTTTATTGCTATGCTGATCTACCTTGAAGCTGCTATTACGAATACGTAATTACGTAAATCAAATTTATATTACAATACGTAATCTATGTATCCCAGCCTCTTTCGACCCTAGCCCTGATATTCATATTGCAAAAAATGACTTGATCTGTTGTAAAACTTTTCTTTAAGAGATTGTACAAAAGACATCCAAGCTATCAATTTTGATACATAATGAAAAAACGATATAATACAAACAATGTGTTACAAAACGTTACCTTAATACCACAAGGAAATAAGTATATGACTATTTCGAAAGCCTTCAAATAGCCGGAAGTAACAATAAATGGAAAAAAAAGTTGTGTGTACTAGTTAGCGTTCACTACTTCAGTAAAATGTCGATTACATCAGTAACATCGGTGTACAGCCTCAATGTGTGATGACTACATACAGGTTTCTAAACGTTTTGATGAAAACTGTGTGTAGGTCGACATGTATGGACAAGATTCTGACTTCAAACACAGTAAAATATACCTACAATAGAAATGGCTGAATCGAAAGTAGAAAGTGCGTTTACAAAACCTTTTTTAAAGTGATTAGTTGACAGTTGTATCCATACTTACTTAACAGCAGTGGTCTAATCACAGAGTGTATTAGGGAACAACCAACCAATTGAAAAATAGACGTTTGAAAAATCCCCTGTGTATCGAAAGTTGAACTAGGGATAAAATGTCTGGCAGCCACTGGTTGAGCCGTATATCATGAAGTTACTAAATAGAATTGTAGCCCGATAGGTAACTATCCATATCAAATGTTGATGCTATAAATTTCGTAAGTCCGATTTATTTTTTTTCTCAAAAGTTCTGGTCATAATAATTAACAGGTACACATTTCAAAATGGCTACCCTGGAAAAAGTTTAAGCTGAAGGACCAAACTCTTTTTTTTTTTTTTTGATAAAGTGTTTTATGAGACCCTGAACTTTTGTTATAAAACATTATTGCGACATTGAATTCAAGATTCAAGAATTTTAATGATAAACTCCAAAACGTTAGAGCACTAACATCTATGGAAAAGTAATTGGTTGGTTAATCTCTATTAGGTAGATTGATAACGGGGATGAGATAGGCAAAACACGTACATTTGTATCCTTACGACCTTACGATTCAACGATTATCGCCATTTGTGAAATTCTTGTAGCTAAAGTAAAGGTGTCGTCATCATTATTTGCCGTCTGATGTTATGATTAAACAGCCATCACCATAACATTAATAATTTAAAGTACCATCACACATGTGGGATACTATTTATCAACATGCATCACGTCATCAAGATATTGAGATTCAGGACATATTTACTGAACATACCCCGAAGCCATGAATCTGAAGAATCGCCAAGATGCCACGAAAGTACTGAAGACGTTTTGTCGAGTTTTTGTCGTGTTCTCTATGTACATATAACCATACAGTTTGTATATCTTATTTTATGAAACTGATATTGTCATGACGTGGCATTGCCTGTCATATCTGACCCAAAAGTTAATTCAGGTACAGTGTATGTGTTTAGAATTCTGATACAAGATATTGTTGAGGATAATTTGCACTTTGAACTGGTATCAGTTCGGACAATAATCTTATACCTGTCCCTTCGCGCCAGGCACGCCATCTTTTATGTTACAATTGGATATAAATACACGTCCTCGCTACTCGAATTGAAATGTTCAGCATTCATGATAATGATATTGAGTTGCACGACATATTTAGCGATAATAGATACATATCCTGAAGCTATATAAAGGCCTTTGTAACACTGCTACAGTCTGTTAACTTATATCTACTGAAGGCGATAACCAAGTACCTAATAAACATCTACTGGTATTCTTTAACTGGGCCGTATGTGTAATCGACACAAGACAGCAGATGTGCCTTAAATTTAACACGGGTAATTAATTCCTTGATCAATACCGACATCATATAATATAAAATTAGTTTTGTGATTTAACAACTAGCATCATGGCATATACAATTTAAAGTATCATCACACACGTGACATACTACGACCGGTCCACAAACTGTCTAATGCTTACAAGTAACATATTATGTTCCTTCTTCACTACCGTCACCCGTAAACAGTCAGACAAAAATGCAATCTATTTAACGTTTATGATATTGATAGTGAGGTTCAGGGCCAATGTACCAAGAATAGATAAATATCCTGACAGCTATATAAATGTTTTGTAACACTGTTACAGTCTGCTAACCTATATCTACAGATGGCGATAAACCCATACAAAATATACATCTACTTGTATTCTGTCACTGGGTCATAAACACAGATAACTAAATCTTTGTCTAGCATTTACATCATATACCAGGCTAATGTCTATGAGATAAATACCGAGTAGTCCACCAATCATCGATTAATTATTCAGATGAGCCACAAAGCTTTATATCAATTAACAATTGTCATCTAAATGAAAATAAATAAGATAACTAATCATAAAAAATAATTAATGTCACAGTGGTTAAAAATAAAGTGTATATAATACGTCATCCGCTCTCACTGTAAAACCATTTAAGGCTTGCAAGTAACATGATAATAGCAATAAGAGACAAAATAATTACATAACTAATGTAACCATATTTTTTTTATGTTCCCACAGAGACATCACATACAACCAAATCAAAGAACATGTCAATACAAACAACCACATCACAGACCATGTCAACATAAACAACCACATCACAGACCATGTCAACACAAACAACCACATCACAGACCATGTCAACATAAACAACCACACCACAGACCATGTCAACATAAACAGCCACATCACAGACCATGTCAACATAAACAACCACATCACAGACCATGTCAACACAAACAACCACATCACAGACCATGTCAACATAAACAACCACATTACAGACCATGTCAACAGAAACAACCACATCACAGACCATGTCAACATAAACAACCACATTACAGACCATGTCAACAGAAACAACCACATCACAGACCATGTCAACACAAACAACCACATCACAGACCATGTCAACACAAACAACCACATCACATACCATGTCAACATAAACAACCACATTACAGACCATGTCAACATAAACAACCACACCACAGACCATGTCAATATAAACAACCACATCACATACCATGTCAACATAAACAACCACATCACAGACCATGTTAACACAAACAACCACATCACAGACCATGTCAATATAAACAACCACATCACAGACCATGTCAACATAAACAACCACACCACAGATCATGTCAACACAAACAACCACATCACAGACCATGTCAACATAAACAACCACACCACAGATCATGTCAACACAAACAGCCACATCACAGACCAAGGCAACATAAACAACCACATCACAGACCAAGGTAATATAAACAACCACATCACAGACCAAGGCAATAAAACAACCACATCACAGACCATGTCAACATAAACAACCACATCACAGACCATGTCAACATAAACAACCACATCACAGACCATGTCAACATAAACAACCACATCACAGACCATGTCAACATAAACAACCACATCACAGACCATGTCAACACAAACACCCACATCACAGACCATGTCAACACAAACAACCACATCACAGACCATGTCAACATAAACAACCACATCACAGACCATGTCAACATAAACAACCACATCACAGACCATGTCAACATAAACAACCACATCACAGACCATGTCAACATAAACAACCACATCACAGACCATGTCAACATAAACAACCACATCACAGACCATGTCAACATAAACAACCACATCACAGACCATGTCAACATAAACAACCACATCACAGACCATGTCAACACAAACAACCACATCACAGACCATGTCAACACAAACAACCACATCACAGACCATGTCAACATAAACAACCACATCACAGACCATGTCAACAGAAACAACCACATCACAGACCATGTCAACATAAACAACCACATCACAGACCATGTCAACATAAACAACCACATCACAGACCATGTCAACATAAACAACCACATCACAGACCATGTCAACATAAACAACCACATCACAGACCATGTCAACATAAACAACCACATCACAGACCATGTCAACATAAACAACCACATCACAGACCATGTCAACATAAACAACCACATCACAGACCATGTCAACATAAACAACCACATCACAGACCATGTCAACACAAACAACCACATCACAGACCATGTCAACATAAACAACCACATCACAGACCATGTCAACACAAACAACCACATCACAGACCATGTCAACATAAACAACCACATCACAGACCATGTCAACATAAACAACCACATCACAGACCATGTCAACACAAACAACCACATCACAGACCATGTCAACATAAACAACCACATCACAGACCATGTCAACATAAACAACCACATCACAGACCATGTCAACATAAACAACCACATCACAGATCATGTCAACATAAAACAACCACATCACAGACCATGTCAACATAAACAACCGCATCACAGACCATGTCAACACAAACAACCACATCACAGACCATGTCAACATAAAACAACCACATCACAGACCATGTCAACATAAACAACCACATCACAGACCATGTCAACATAAAACAACCACATCACAGACCATGTCAACATAAACAACCACATCACAGACCATGTCAACATAAACAACCACATCACAGACCATGTCAACATAAACAACCACATCACAGACCATGTCAACATAAACAACCACACATCACACACCATGTCAACATAAAAAACAACCACATCACAGTTCATGTCAACATAAACAACCACATCACAGTTCATGTCAACATAAAACAACCACATCACAGACCAAGGTAATATAAACAACCACATCACAGACCATGTCAATATAAACAACCACATCACAACCAGTCAATAACACCACATCCAGACTGTCAACATAAAACAACCACATCACAGACCATGTCAACATAAAACAACCACATCACAGACCATGTCAACATAAACAACCACATCACAGACCATGTCAATATAAACAACCACATCACAGACAATGTCAACATAAACAACCACATCACAGACCATGTCAACATAAACAATCACATCACAGACCATGTAAACAACCCAACACAGACAAACAAACACCACATCAAGACCAGTCAACATAAACAACCACATCACAGACCATGTCAATATAAACAACCACATCACAGACAAAGTTACACACAAAACAACACATCACAGCCATGTCAACACTAAACAACCACATCACAGACCATGTCAACATAAACAACCACACACAGACCATCATAAACAACCATCACAGTCCAACATATAAACACCACATCACAGACCATGTCAACATAAAACAACCACATCACAGACCATGTCAACATAAACAACCACATCACAGACCATGTCAACATAAACAACCACATCACAGACCATGTCAACATAAACAACCACATCACAGACCATGTCAACATAAACAACCACATCACAGACCATGTCAACATAAACAACCACATCACAGACCATGTCAACATAAACAACCACATCACAGACCATGTCAACATAAACAACCACATCACAGACCATGTCAAACAAACAACCACATCACAGACCATGTCAACATAAACAACCACATCACAGACCATGTCAACACTAAACAACCACATCACAGACCATGTCAACATAAACAACCACATCACAGACCATGTCAACATAAACAACCACATCACAGACCATGTCAACACTAACAACCACATCACAGACCATGTCAACATAAACAACCACATCACAGACCATGTCAACATAAACAACCACATCACAGACCATGTCAACATAAAACAACCACATCACAGACCATGTCAACACAAACAACCACATCACAGACCATGTCAACATAAACAACCACATCACAGACCATGTCAACATAAACAACAACATCACAGACCATGTCAACATAAACAACCACATTACATAACATGTCAACATAAAACAACCTCATCACAGACCATGTCAACATAAACAACCACATCACAGACCATGTCAACATAAAACAACCACATTACAGACCATGTAAACACAAACAACCACATCACAGACCATGTCAACATAAACAGCCACATCACAGACCATGTCAACATAAAACAACAACATCACCGACCATGTCAACATAAACAACCACATTACATAACATGTCAACATAAACAACCTCATCACAGACCATGTCAACATAAACAACCACATCACAGGCCATGTCAACATAAAACAACCGCATCACAGACCATGTCAACACAAACAACCGCATCACAGACCATGTCAACACAAACAACCACACCACAGACCATGTCAACACAAACAACCACATCACAGACCATGTCAACACAAACAACCACATTACAGACCATGTCAACATAAACAACCACATCACAGACCATGTCAACACAAACAACCACATCACAGACCATGTCAACATAAACAACCACATCACAGACCATGTCAACATAAACAACCACATCACAGACCAAGGCAATATAAACAACCACGTCACATACCAAGGCAATATAAACAACCACATCACAGACCAAGGCAATATAAACAACCACATCACAGACCAAGGCAATATAAACAACCATATCACAGACCATGTCAACACAAACAACCACATCACAGACCATGTCAACATAAACAACCACGTCACATACCCAGGCAATATAAACAACCACATCACAGACCAAGGTAATATAAACAACCACGTCACATACCAAGGTAATATAAACAACCACGTCACAGACCATGGTAATATAAACAACCACATCACAGACCATGGTAATATAAACAACCACTTCACAGACCAAGGTAATATAAACAACCACATCACAGACCATGTCAATATAAACAACCACATCACAGACCATGTCAACATAAACAACCACATCACAGACCATGTCAACATAAACAACCACATCACAGACCATGTCAACATAAACAACCACTTCACATACCATGTCAACATAAAACAACCGCATCACAGACCATGTCAACATAAACAACCACATTACATACCATGTCAACACAAAACAACCACATCACAGACCATGTCAACACAAACAACCATATCACAGACCATGTCAACATAAACAACCACATCAAAGACCATGTCCACGTATTAACCCACATCACAGTCCATGTTAAAATAAAAACAAACACATCACAGACCAAGGCAACATAAACAACCACATCACAGACCAAGGCAACATAAACAACCACATCACAGTTCATGTCAACACAAACAACCATATCACAGACCATGTCAACATAAACAACCACATCACAGACCACGTCAACAAAAACAACCACATCACCGACCATGTCAACATAAACAACCACATCACAGACCATGTCAACATAAAACAACCACATCACCGACCATGTCAACATAAACAACCACATTACATAACATGTCAACATAAAACAACCACATTACAGTTCATGTCAACATAAACAACCACATCACAGGCCATGTCAACATAAAACAGCCACATCACAGACCATGTTTTGTATTGAATAAACTAAAACAAGTATTCACTGAGGATGACAACGTTAATTATGTTGCAAGTTCAACAGATTTACTTATAATATGTTTCATGGTCACAATACAGGTACAAAGCATAACTATAAATATAATATGATTGTAAATTTTTGACTTTCATTAACACCGATGATGTTCTACCAATCGAAATATACATAGGCGGTTTCACTGAGTGTATCACTGTTGTTCTTCAGTAATCCTTTCCTATCAGTTTCTCCAGAAATAAGAATGCATCTTACATTTCTTTAAGGGTTGTCTCCCTTTAATCATTGGTAAAAATGACAATAAGTTTGATGGCTGTGAGGAGTGGGTTTGGCAGGCTTTGCCTATTTGCTCATTCCCTTTGTATCTAAGATATGGAAGAAATGTAACGAAATACAGCTGGTGTCATCCTTTAAGACATCAAATCTAAATTTTGGATAGAACTGATCTAATTGCTTACTACTGCGCATTATTTTTTTCAAACTATTAAAAATTGATAATACACGTAATATATGTATTTATACTCCATAAAAACACTCATTGCTTTGTAAACTAATGATTACTAACTTGCATTTGAGGATGATGACAAGCACTTAAGAAAATAGCATTCCTGTCGTATACCGATACTTTTGTTCTGGGCTAGGATGAACTACTATGATAATATTTATTGACATCAATACTGTCGTCAAATAATGATAGTGATCTATTCCAATTTAATAACCATCAATCAATATAATGATATCAAGATTAAAACATTAATTTCCGCTTTATATTCTAAAGATATATAGGATCAAAGTAAAGACACACATAACTATTTTTTTTCTATTTGTGCGACTTCCCATGTAGCAATACACTAAGTGATAATAGTAAATATTTATGTTAAGAAGAAAATAATATGATGGAAAATAAAACTAAAACCAAAACCGAATGTATGCAATGGTGGATTTGTGATATTTTAAATGAGATATGATAACATCACCATAAACAATAAAAGCATACCTTCCAAGTCCAACAAGATATTCTGTTATAACGTTTATCCTCACGGTGTCATCTTTGACTTGTGGTTAAAGAATTTAGTTAAGTGTTCTATTAATAAAACACACAAATGTTTGTCATACTAATATTTTGTTTTGTAAAAATGCAAAATTTACAAATATATTACAGACATTAATCGTTCATCTGACAGAAAAAAACTTCACTGCGAACTGTATTTTGCCGCGAAGTGGTTTGCCTCACGGAATATACATGTAGTTGATATGTTTGGAAAATTTGCATGCGGTTTTTTCAATACAATTTACGGGATAAATATATAACCAAACGAGAGACTTTTTTAGCAATCGTGAAAAAAAAGAAAAAAAGAAAAGAGTCGGCTCTGTCGGCTACTATTAATTAGCAAGATATGAACCTTATATTTTCCCCGTTTTAACTACTCGGATCTTACTATGAAGATGTGACAATTATTCAAGTTGGCATTGATGTATACAGCCGTTGTGTTGTAAACGAAGCATAAGTCATTGTCTAAGTGATCTTCATTGTATAAAGTAGTCAAAAAAAGGAGAATACTATTGGAGAGAGACATTGGCTAGTCTTTATTCTAATCAGTGTTTGTTCAAAGTGGTTCAAAGTCTTTTCTCCTCAAGGTTGAGTTTGAGCACTATCGCATCTATTGCGGTTTCGTTTCAAACCGGACTATACAAACCCTCACAGTCATAAAACGTATATATGTAACATGTTACTGGCAAAATATTGTTTTAAACAGTTAATATTTCTAATTATGTATAAAGATATGACATATCAAATACACGATCATCAAATAAAAAATCACATGATAGCTTGTCGGCTCTGCTAGTGAACTTTCACCGAGGATGGAGAGTTTTCAAATAATTTTAACATCGTGTCTGTGTTTTTAAATTTTAAAGGGTTTCTAAGGAAAGAAAAAAAGAACTGATATCGCAGTGTATGCATTTGGATCATCATGTTAAGGAACTTCTTACACTTATTAATCTTGACCTTGGTGTGAGAATGTTTTTTTCCCCTTTACGAACACACAAAAACACGCCTCACCTTTTCGGCATGATAACGCTTCCACCACACACTAACCTAAAACAAGGATAGACAAATATATTTGTTTTCTTAATTTTTGAAGATAACAAAGCGGGTGTGGTATTTTCAATAAGTACCTTATTTTTTTTTACGAAATGTTATTTTTTATACAGTAGCTATACTATCACAATAAATGATCTTTTAGTTTATGGTTATGTGTTTGTCCGTCCTATTTCCTTCTGGCAATATATTCGCAGTATCCATGGTAAATCGCAAGGGAATGAAATAGTTGTACGATTCAATTAAATGTGAACTGTATTTAAAGCTTCACGTGGGTATTTGCAAAACTCCAAAGCTTTATATATCTTAATGTGTTCATCCAAGGTGGTATGAAATCACAAATGAATCGACAGGTATGCTGCTTTACACATCAACTTATCCGATTGGTCGAAATAGATATCAGATTGTTTCATAGATGCATGTATCCATATAAATACGTTACCGAGAACAAATGTAGATTACGGTAATGGATAAGAGAAAACTGTTCCTTAAACATCTGTATCTGATTGATGAAGATGCACTGGGCGAGAGTGGTTTCATCGAAGGTGAGCTTCAAAAGTTTAGATACCGTTCATAGGAATGAACAGCGTTCAGATGTAAGCGTCATTTAGACCCTAGGTTACAACATAGTTTAAAAGAAGAAGGTTGGAATTTTCCTTACGTTTGTAGCAGAAAATATCAATTTTGTTGAAGAGCGAGTGAAGCAGAACCAAGACTGTGCATGCGTGGTATCACATTGGTCACAGCTGAGGTAATTGATATCTAGATACATCTCCCATGAGTCATGCTTGATAACGTCTGGTGATATGACAACCAATTACTGAAAAAGAAATCCCACGAACAAATAACGATACATTTTTCATACTAAAACAAATCTTCACGTTTGACAGCAATTGCTAAAGTTCTCTCAACTTCGCAAAAACATTACTTCACGTGTATTAATGACGTGAAATTATTCATTCAAGTATTGTTTGTAATATTTTATATTTTATATATAATTTGTTTTATTGAATTATAATGGTTTAGGCAAAGTTTTTTGAACTGATGATGGACGAATTTGTTTGGCTTATTGATAATGTGCTGACAACATTCCTTGTATAAACATATCGGCATACCGCCCTTAATATATTGGGATCTACACGATTCAAATAGCCAATCGATGATAACGTGTTCGTAACACAATGATCAGTCTATTGTTCAACAAATCTGTTAATTAATAGGGATGTTATACAGGGGATTTGTAATATGAATTAATAACTGCATAACATTCCCAGTCTTGTCTGTTTTATGTTTGCTTGTATTAGTTATTAAATATACTATATCGCCGACAAAGAGTAATCAATGAAAAATAAGCATGGACTGATGTAAATTGAAATACATAACCAAAATTAACATACTTAAAGCTATTACGTCTTAAACATTGTGTTTTTGATTGTATCTTTCAAATCTAAAATGTAAAATTATTTTTTTGCATCTCCGAGGAATTCTGCCATAAATGGCTACAGTATAGTCCGACGAACGAGCAGCGTTTGACTTTTCATTGAGATATTCAAAGTAGGCGATCCCATTTGTGCATAAATATCTTAACCTCTTCATTGTAACAGTAATGCTTCGTTGGATCGAGTACATAATGTACAAGTTGTGCTGTTTACGAATGATTCACAAATAACAAAAGATTTTGGGAGAAAAAAAAAGGTATCAATTAATGTTGTGTCTCAATGTGTATATAGAAGAAAGCAAAATAATAAAAAAAATTCGTTCCTTTTCATCATATACAATTAATCTTTTCGTGGCTTACAGTATAATTCGTGCAATGTAAATTACGGACGTATATCAAACCACAGAAAATATATTGGCTCATCTACAGTATTCGAGTCTATGTGCTATATAGTCCATATAAATTCAAATGTGCACGGTTAATACATTTTGGATAATCTTTGTGTGTAACTCCCAGATAGCTTGATCCAGTTTTAATTAATTGCCATCTTCTTGGAATCGAACATAGCTACTCGCAATGTGTGCATAAGGGGTATAGTCGATATCTGTCAAGAAAGTTGTGATGATGGGAGCAAGCCTTTTAAATATCGAATCAACTGGTACATATAAACAGAGTATTTAGGACTCGCACAACTAAATCAGCCAATCAGCAAGTGTTTTTACCCGTTTGTAGTTCCTATGTAAAAGTGAGTTCTGGTTAATTACTGAGCTACAGACGAATTTTAATGAGGAAATGATGACAAATTTTGGCATGATTGGAATGTGCAGGTATTTAACTTTTGAAAAATGTATACATTTGATATATTGGTATACTTTTGATATATTTGCATGCCTGTGTGCAGATTTACACAGGAACAAAAAGTCCGGGTTCAGGTCTGTTTTGGGTCACCGGTTTTAGTTGTAAACTTCCGGTTGTCATCTTCTAGAGGCTGTGACACTGAAATATGCCATTAAACTGGTCAAAAAAGTCATTTTGTAGCACTGGCAAAGTATGTATCTGTGATTGAAGGCAGTTGTCACAGGTGTTGAACTTCAAATATCAAAGTTATTAGCTAAAATGTTAAGTAATAATACATGGTAAATGATTTAGTTGTGTAAGCCCTAGAAAGCAATGTTTGCAAATGAACCTCTGAGAAATTGATATCATTACATGCAAAGTGCAGCCTCGTTATAAGCTTCCGTGCTGGATCAAATTTACTGTTTATGAATAAAATATGGTATTTCATTTCTTATGATAGTGATGGGATGTTGTTTGAGTACATCATGTTACAACTTAAGTGGATGTCTTGAGTTTTAAAATCGATCACATCAGTCTTCAGCAATGAACAGCGGTTTTAATGTTGCCCACCATACATCTTGCTGCCATATCGACTATAACAACATTAAAACCACTGTTCAATACTTATATTTACATTGTCTTACCATTTCCATCAACTTTGAAAAAAACTGAACCAACAAAAAAAAAAATCCCGCCTTTTTTAATGCCACATGACCCACTGGGTGTTATAGCCTGAGGCACTGGGTGTTATAGGCGTATGGTGGCAACTGCCTCTTAGCATTGTGTCAATGAGGAAATGCGGAGCAAATGTAAATATATGCGTAAGAATTGCTGATGTCAATGCCTTAAGACATTGCGGACATATATCATATGACGTCACAAGGAAGTCACTATGTCTCTACACCAATCAAATGACACGTTTACAGTATCGTACCTCTTAAATAATTTAACATTAAATGTCATTTAATTCAGTGTCTGACATTAACTAATTCCCATATACCCTATATCTATATACAAAGTATTTACACAAGTGGTTTGTTTAATGATATGTTGGTCTAACCTTGAAGCTGCCACGTTTATAATGCTAATGCAATATTTGTCAATAAAATAAACTTTCAAATACCAACATTTACATTTCTATATATCTCCACTTCATTTGTCATTGGCCATGGTAGTTGTATTTTTATAAGACTTGCTATGTTTTAACATACATTTCTTTAAGAGATTAAATGAAAAATATTCAAGGTATTAATTTTGACACCTGTTGAAAAAAACATTAACTAAATTATTTATTTTTCAAGCGTTATCTCAATAACACAAGGGAATGAATATATGTTTATGTCGACTACTATTAAAAATCTTGAAGTGACAATAAAAATAAACAAGTTTTGTTTACTAGTCTGCGATAACTTATTAAAATCAGTAAAATGTAAATGGCAACATTGGTGTACAAGTTGAGTGTGTAATGACTCCATTCAATTTTTGACATGTTTCGATGAAAACTGTATGTTAAGGAAGATATGTCTGGACAAGATTCTGCCTTCAAAAAAAAAAAAATAAAAAAAAATAAAAAAAAAAAAAATAAAAAAAGATACCTACATGAAATGGCCGGATCTATATGCAAGTTCATTTTTTTGAAAGTGTTTGTAAGACAGTTCTGTTCATTCTTTGTGTATCAAGACTATTAATTATATTGACGAGATAGACGAAAACATATCAATAAGATTCAACAACTATTGTTATTTGTTAAATTCTGGTAACTAAAGGTGACGTCATCAGTATTTGTTGTAAAATTATCATGACGTGACGTAGTACGACCAGACCACAAACTGTCTAATGCATACACGTAACATCTTATGTTCCTTCTCCACCGTCACACGTAACGCGAGTACAATCTACTAACGTATATCTATAGATTGCGATACCCAGTACCAAGTACAACTTGTATCCTTTAAGTGGGTCGGGTGTGTAATCGACACCAGACAGCTGACGTGACTTGAATTTAACACGAGTATTAAACTTCTTGTTCATTATTGACATCATATGGTACAGGGTATCAGACTCCAGTGTCTATCATACCGAGTAGTCATCCACTCACTGATTATTCAGGCGTAACATAAACGTTTCAATATGTCATTAGTCACCTTAATTGAATGTTTAGAATAAATAGGATTCTTTATTAGGAATAATAAATAGTTAAATATAAAGTGTTCATGATAGGTCACTTTTTCTCACTGTTAAACCATGTGGGCATGAAATATCATGATAATGGTAATAAGAGACTGAATACATGCATAACTAATGTAACCCTATTTAGTTTTTTTTATGTTACTAGAGATTAATAATACGCTAATGAATGTAGTATGATACAATGCTACTTCTTAATTCATTACAAAACTTAGCTAGAACTGTTACGGCAAACTGTTGCTAGAATGATTAACAATACCCCACTTCCCAATCATTCATGGGGCACAATCTGTCTGTCACAATCACTTGTTAGTTAGTACACATAGTGGCGAAATAGCATATCAAATCAGTTAGCTTAGATGCACAAAATCAGTGTTTATGTATGCTAGTAACGTAAAGGGCGCAACTGCCATATATACTTGATTAGTTTAGAAATGAAGATATTTGACACGTGCGTTATGTACGTTCAGTCTGTTTAAACAATACTTGAAATCAATTAGCAACTATGTCTGTTAAGTGCGAGACAATATAAGCGGGTACTATTATTATGCATACATCATTTTGTTGTTTATTGACGAATCGAAACAATAAAATACACATTTAAATATATCAACATAAGAATTCCCATTTAATTGTCTAGATTCAACAAATGCAACGACGATATAGCCATTACTTAACATAAAAAGGCAAGGACTTACACCTGGGATGAGCAATATCCTGGGTCATGCATGCATGGTAATCTTGTGGAGTTAATTGTAATGCAATCACTAGGATCATAAACTTTATAAATGCTTATATGGCCACCTGTGTATTTTAATGCTCACCTGTCAAAGGAACTACACGATGATAAAATGTATGTATGTGGGACATCCCTAGTGAATAGATTAAGGTTTCCGAGTGCCATAGACAAAAGTATGTGAAACAAAATTTCAGTGCTGCATTAATAACATACGAAACAATTTTCTATTTCATTTATATTATAAAACATGGTCGACATGACAATCTATACATTTTAATTTTTGTTTCTGCTCAAAGGGGGTGATATCTGGCAGTTAACACGTTAGAAAAAACAACTTAATAACAGATAACTGAGAAGTATTGGCATGTAACGACAGCAACTCAGTCATTTTATGAACACTGAAAGCATCAGTCCTGTCCATCGATACTTACTCCCATTAATCAAGATTTCTGACGGAATAATGACATTGGGTTGCATGATATGTATTTCCATGAAGACCATGAAGAAATCTATCGTTCACATGAAGATTTATATGGGGAATAATGTATTTTCCTATGCGATATGAGGGCAGATGAGTTCAATGCTTCTTGATATGCCTAGTGGTTCCATTGTCACCATCATAGTTCTCTCAGATCTACAGTTATCAACATCTACTAGGACAAGATGACAGATTTGTGAGGTGAGGGTTCATTCTGTACACGAGAAAATCCTATAGATAGCAGAAGTATTGTTTATGAAAGATGACCGAATACGATATATTTACGAGTAAAATATGCCGACAATGGCACGTTAGGAATATGATGAGGCTAGTGTAGGTACGTTAATTCGTCCGTATACAAGTCTGACGAGGTGTATACTACGCTGATTGTAGTCACGCATGGCCGAACATCATCTTCGGGACGAGCTGATAGAAACACCCCTGCTAGCGAAGTCAGCGCGTCATGAACTTCACAATGACATTGCTATTCTTCTTTTTTGAAGACGCTGCCATAACAATACCTTCATCCGTGGGATCCTTTGCCGCCAGTTTATACAAGGAAAAGAAGGGTCGAAAGGAAGCGGCGTAGGACCGAGATCCATCACGTTTCAGATTTCAATCGCTGGCTAATGATTATGAGAAATGATAGATGTAGGCAATGTGTACAAACAGCTTAGACATATAGAGAATACATGGTTAGTACCTTACAATACAAGGTTTATCTTTGGAGAGATTTAGGAAAGATGAGATGGCGAGATGACATCACGTGTTTCCGTTCCGAGCCAAAAATAAACCTTGTATTGTAAGATATGAACCAAGTATTCTGTTTATCCTGCAACCGTTTTCTACTTATTCATGATATTCACAAAGGCAAATTTCCGTTTGGTTTATCTCTCTTGGGTACGAGTGACCCCAAGTGAAGTGCACAGTTACATCGTGCAGGAAAATATCCATTCATTAATACCACGTATGTGTGTATTTACTACCAAGTAACTATTAATGCGCCATTGCAAATAGTTCCATGGTTTTTATATAAAAAAACAGAGTTCAACTTCAGTTAAACATGTACATGTATAAAAATATAACACAAATTCTTATTATTCCGAACAAAAGCCTATTTAATTTACAATATGTTTAAAACAACAATCAGCAGAACTATTTAGATTTCGTAGACATCAGACACACATATTTGTGTGTCACCCTGTGAAGGCTTAATTTTATTATTACAAGTACGTTTGGTGTTGGAGCCCGGCTACATCTGAAAGTCAAGGGTACATCTACATGGAAATACACTACAATGGATTATTATTTTGTGTAAATGTTCATATTATTCATGTGAAGTATTGCGCACATTAAATTACATGTAAGCTGGGAATTCGCCTGCGTCACAGTGTTCGAGTTGTTGTTACACTGTAGGCCTGTTGGAGTGCGTGTGTTCATGATACTTGGCATGAACGGATTTCCTGATTCAGATTGAAGGTGAGTGGTCAACACTGGAATAGGTCGCTTTGTGTGTTTCCGAGATTGAACTGTAGTTTACTATAGATTGTACATTTCTATGCCTGAAGTTGGTTCCGAGTTCCGAGTTCCGAGTTCCGTTTAAGTAAAACGGAACTGGGAACCAATTCCGAGTTCCGTTTAAGAAAAACTGAAATACTATGAATTAGCTTTATTGATTAAGGTCCCAGTTCCGATTTCCGTTTAAGTTAAACTGAAATACTATGTATTAGCTTTATTGATTAAGGTCCCAGTTCCGAGTTCCGTTTACGAAAAACTGAAATACTATGAATTAGCTTTATTGATTAAGGTCCCAGTTCCGAGTTCCGCTTAAGAAAAACTGAAATACTATGAATTAGCTTTATTGATTAAGGTCCCAGTTCCGAGTTCCGTTTAAGAAAAACTGAAATACTATGTATTAGCTTTATTGATTAAGGTCCCAGTTCCGAGTTCCGTTTCAGAAAAACTGAAATACTATGAATTAGCTTTATTGATTAAGGTCCCAGTTCCGAGTTCCGTTTAAGAAAAACGGAACTGGGAACCAGTTCCGAGTTCCGTTTAAGAAAAACTGAAATACTATGTATTAGCTTTATTGATTAAGGTCCCAGTTCCGAGTTCCGCTTAAGAAAAACTGAAATACTATGTATTAGCTTTATTGATTAAGGTCCCAGTTCCGAGTTCCGTTTCAGAAAAACTGAAATACTATGAATTAGCTTTATTGATTAAGGTCCCAGTTCCGAGTTCCGCTTAAGAAAAACTGAAATACTATGAATTAGCTTTATTGATTAAGGTCCCAGTTCCGAGTTCCGTTTAAGAAAAACTGAAATACTATGTATTAGCTTTATTGATTAAGGTCCCAGTTCCGAGTTCCGTTTCAGAAAAACTGAAATACTATGAATTAGCTTTATTGATTAAGGTCCCAGTTCCGAGTTCCGTTTAAGAAAAACTGAAATACTATGTATTAGCTTTATTGATTAAGGTCCCAGTTCCGAGTTCCGCTTAAGAAAAACTGAAATACTATGTATTAGCTTTATTGATTAAGGTCCCAGTTCCGAGTTCCGTTTAAGAAAAACGGAACTGGGAACCAGTTCCGAGTTCCGTTTCAGAAAAACTGAAATACTATGAATTATCTTTATTGATTAAGGTCCCAGTTCCGAGTTCCGTTTAAGAAAAACTGAAATACTATGAATTAGCTTTATTGATTAAGGTCCCAGTTCCGAGTTCCGTTTAAGTTAAACTGAAATACTATGTATCAGCTTTATTGATTAAGGTCCCAGTTCCGAGTTCCGTTTCAGAAAAACTGAAATACTATGAATTAGCTTTATTGATTAAGGTCCCAGTTCCGATTTCCGTTTAAAAAAAACGGAACTGGGAACCAGTTCCGAGTTCCATTTAACAAGTTCCGAGTTCCGTTTAAGGTAATGTTGGTATTTATAAGCTTTACGGGTTTTGGTCCCAGTTCCGAGTTCCGTTTAGGAAAAACTGAAATACTATGTATAAGCTTTATTGATTAAGGTCCCAGTTCCGAGTTCCGTTTAAGAAAAACTGAAATACTATGAATTAGCTTTATTGATTAAGGTCCCAGTTCCGAGTTCCGTTTAAGAAAAACTGAAATACTATGTATTAGCTTTATTGATTAAGGTCCCAGTTCCGAGTTCCGCTTAAGAAAAACTGAAATACTATGTATTAGCTTTATTGATTAAGGTCCCAGTTCCGAGTTCCGTTTCAGAAAAACTGAAATATTATGTATTAGCTTTTTTGATTTTGGTCCCAGTTCCGAGTTCCGTTGAAGATAAACGGAACTAGGAACCAGTTCCGAGTTCCATTTAACAAGTTCCGAGTTCCGTTTAAGGTAATGTTGGTATTTATAGGGAACAACCAACCAATTGAAAAATAGACTTTTGAAACTTGCCCCTGTGTATAGAAAGTTGAGCCAAGGATAAAATATCTGGCTGCCACTGATTGGCCAGTATATTATGCAGTTCCAAAACAGATATGTGGCCTGATAGGTAACTATCCATAGATAATGTTGATATAAATTTGGTAAGTCAGATTATTATTTTTTTCGAAAGTAGAGGTCATGAAAAGTAACAGGTGAAAATGTCAGATTTCTCAGATTTTTTAGTGCGGAATTCACCCAATTTCAAAATGGATACCCTGGAGAAAATTTGAGCTGAAGGACCCCACATTTTTTTGTAATCAAGTGTTATATGAGACCCTATACTTTAATTATAGATGATAATTTTCCAATTGAATTCAAGAATTTTAATGAGATACTCTAAAACGTTAACACTGAAGTCTATGGAAAATCAATTGGTTGGTTGGTCTCTTTATCGAACACACCGGAAGTAGAACTGTCAGTTGATGAGTCCATGGATACTAAGGTAAGTCCCCAGTTTACAGCAGTTCGTGTGGTACAGTCCTCATGGATAAGTTTTATTTAGATTTACACACTAAATTGATGAAAAGCAGCGTCGAGACAGGTAATCAGCACGGCTGTAGACTATGGACAGGTGCCTTAACTTCAGGTGGGTATGGTCGAATAGCAGTACGGTGGTCCCCAGGTGTCAGAACTGATGAGCGAGTTCATAGAGTGGTTTGTATGGTCCGGTATAAGTGGACCAGGGACACATTTCCAGTACAGGATTCACAGGGTAAGAAACTGGAAGTCAGTCATGTATGTCACCAGAAGCTGTGTATCAATCCAGCACACCTGATACTTGAGCGACACGAGGTCAACCAGTCCAGAATCCATTGTGTATCACAGGGACACTGTTCAAAGGATCACATCCCTGTATGCATAATTTGAGTGTCAGGTAAATGTAATGTGTTATGTTTTTGTGTTCATTTCTATTTATTTCTTATTTTTTGATTTCAATAGCTGGTTATTGACATATATGTCCTCGTCCACCTTGCTGTCGTGTAGTTGATATAGCTTTCTCCGCTTGTCTACTCGCTTCTGCTTACTTAAGATGGACTTTGATTTTATTTTCCAGTAATCATATTTGTTTTGGTCATTTTCCAGGTTCCTGGCTACAGAACTACCCGGAGAGATTGGTGATCCAACTGCCTCACAGAGCTTACTGATGGAGTGTCCTGGTCCATGATTGATACAGTGAACAGCACTATGAGCTCGACCAGCAAAGTTCCGGGTAAAGTTCATACTCTTAGGTAAGGATCGCTTTATACGTCGGTTAGCTGACTCAACCTTTTGTGTGTTAAGGTTCCATGCTGTCTTCTTAAGGATACTTTCTCCGAGCCGTAAGTCTAAACACTGGTCTAGTATTGTGTCCCTCTGTTTTCCGGGTGGGATCTTAAAATCACTGTCCAGGTAGGTGCTTTTTTTGAGCCAGTCACCATTACAGACTAAGGACTTAGTCTTACATAAAGTGTGTCTACCTCGGTAGCACAGCTTTATGGCTTCACGTGCACGTTGAGCTGAGATCTGTAGCTTTTCGGGATCACCAGCATGTATTTTGTACATGGCTGACATCTCGGACTGACACCTGTTGGCGAGGTCTGCTGAGAATCTGTCCTTCTGTTTTTCTCTCTCAGGTTTAGTCTTTCCTGGCATAAAAGGTGTGAGTGAGGCTAATTTCTTTAATGTTTTCCTCTGATTTCTAGCTACATGAGTAGTATCCAGGAAGTGATGAGGCCGTGTTGATGATTCGCCACTCTCATACAAGTCCACTGCAGCTTTATATGTCTTCGTGTCCGGATCAGTCACAAGTTTATCCACCTCCAGCCCGTCCTGTAGCATGTCAACCAGGATTTCCTTACTCCATGCTCGCTCGTTACCAATGGAGGAACCAAGGGGTAAGTTACCTTTACACCTGTGCTGATGTTCATTTTCACAGGCAGGTTGGATGTTGCACAGTTTACTTTTTGTTGCCATAGCAACAATGTCCTTTTTCCTGGTGATTGTCTCCGCTGCTATCTGTACACATTGGGTCCCAGCTTGAAATGGTGTATGGCCTCCTCCAGAATAAAGCGGGTTATTATATGTCCCATCCATTTCCAGGTCGATCAGGTGTTCCGGATTGCCCCTGTACTTATTTACCTCCCTGAGTCTTCTCCGTCGACTACGTAGGTCACTCGTGTTGGTGACGGTGATTTCGTCACATACCTTGTTGGCCTGTTTCTGCATCCCCCAGTGTGATGGTGCTTTCACATTAGCACTTGAAAGGATGCGGCGTAGTGATGTGGTACTTATTGGTGCTTGACTCAGGCCAATATGGATGCCTCTGTTCATCTTGGCTGCCTTACGGCCCGGGGAACCCGGGGTCTGAACTTCTTCATAGAGTGAATACATGTTGGACATGTAATGACATTTTGAGCACACAAGTCTCACTCGGCATCCCAGTCCCCAGGACTCTTCAGTCCTGTAATCCCATTCCAGGTCCCTCCAGCAGTTCTCAGCTGTTATCCGATGTTCGTGGTAGGCAGCGTTGAACATGGTCATTATTTTCTCAATGCACACTATGCGATTAGTCGAGTTTTCTTCTCTGAAAGTAAAAGAGAAATGAAATCAGATTAAATCAATGTTTCAAGTCAGTATACATAAAAAATGAAGTGTCAGACAGTTGTTTCTGGAGAAACCTGTGTATAAGGACCACTGGTCGTTGTAGACAGGTCCACTGGTCGTTGTAGACAGGTTTTTTGGTAGCACAGTACCAGGCTACTTAGAAATGAGTCAGGAGTTCAAGTCATGTCTTGCGGTCAAGTTTAAGTGCTTATTGTGTAATTGTTTTGATGCAGTAATTTTTTATGTGATTGCTCTAGTTCACCCAGTTACATTAATGTACATGCAGCAAATAAAGCTGAGATGAGTTTTAAGTTTATTTCTCTTTACTACAATAGATTTAGCTCAGATGAGCTTATTCTACTATCAATTAATATCACTTGTAATATTTTTCTCTTATTATCATAATAGTTTATTATCATAATATTGATTATTATAATATATAATATTTATGATATCAATACAGTTAAATATTTATGTAATACATTAATCAAACTTATTCTGTTCCTATTAATGATGTATGATCATTGTATTTCAGGACTTTGAAGATTTCCTTACCTGGGTGACTGTTTGGTGGTTTCCGGTCTGGGACGCAGAAATCTGTATGCAGAGCTGTCAGTTACAGACGAGGATGCAGGTGAGTCAAAAACTGCATCATGCATATTCTTGTCCAGTCTTACAGTACACTTTCTTTCTGACTTTCTCAGATGATTTCTTGTATTATATTCACCTTTGTTGTAAGGAACATGCCCTTTCTTGTACAGTTGGTACTTGGTCTGATTTTTTTGGGTTTTAGCCATTTTCTTTCTGTGCTGTCCTGTTAATGGTCTCTTGTAAAGTGGTCACTTTTAGTTAGACTGTCTTCTATTTGTATATAGAATGTTTCTATACTAACACAATTCCAATAGGGATTGTATGTTCATCTGTCAATGGCTCTCATCTTCTCCATCTTGCTGTCAACAATCTGACCCCACCTCAGCCAGTACCTCCTTTTCTCAGTGCAGGTGCCCCTTTTCTCTCCCTCCCCTCTTTCATCTTTGTTTATTAGTATACAAAAGGCCTCTGGAGTCCTATTTTGAAAGACTCTGTGCACCAAGTTTGGCTGATTTTCTGTTTTCTTTCAAAATCTGTATATCTCCTTTATATTAAGGGGGTACCTGTCTCTGTCAGGAATTATCTCCCCTTAATTTGAGACAAGTCCAACTTTTTCTTTTCTCCTCAGAAAGAGTAATCATATAGGTAATAAAAAACTAAAACACCTTTAATACAATTTCAATATTTAATATATAAATTGTAATAAATCTATGCTTTGCTTCAATTCACAATTTCACTTTTTCAGAATAACTCTGCTGGTAGGTGTCCGAGGATGAAGCTGTGACCCGGACTAACCAGTGGGCAGATGAAGTTCATGTTACAGTTTTGATATGTCGATGAAGTATACTTTCCTTCTGAGGTAAGAATTTAAAATTTATTTTCCTCTATAGGGAACAACCAACCAATTGAAAAATAGACTTTTGAAACTTGCCCCTGTGTATAGAAAGTTGAGCCAAGGATAAAATATCTGGCTGCCACTGATTGGCCAGTATATTATGCAGTTCCAAAACAGATATGTGGCCTGATAGGTAACTATCCATAGATAATGTTGATATAAATTTGGTAAGTCAGATTATTATTTTTTTCGAAAGTAGAGGTCATGAAAAGTAACAGGTGAAAATGTCAGATTTCTCAGATTTTTTAGTGCGGAATTCACCCAATTTCAAAATGGATACCCTGGAGAAAATTTGAGCTGAAGGACCCCACATTTTTTTGTAATCAAGTGTTATATGAGACCCTATACTTTAATTATAGATGATAATTTTCCAATTGAATTCAAGAATTTTAATGAGATACTCTAAAACGTTAACACTGAAGTCTATGGAAAATCAATTGGTTGGTTGGTCTCTTATAAGCTTTACGGGTTTTGGTCCCAGTTCCGAGTTCCGTTTAAGAAAAACTGAAATACTATGTATTAGCTTTATTGATTAAGGTCCCAGTTCCGAGTTCCGTTTAAGAAAAACTGAAATACTATGTATTAGCTTTATTGATTAAGGTCCCAGTTCCGAGTTCCGTTTAAGAAAAACTGAAATACCATGTATTAGCTTTATTGATTAAGGTCCCAGTTCCGAGTTCCGTTTAAGAAAAACGGAACTGGGAACCAGTTCCGAGTTCCGTTTAACCAGTTTCGAGTTTCGTTTAACCAGTTCCGAGTTCCGTTTAAGAAAAACAAACAAACAGAGTCATTTGGGTGGCTGAGATGTACAAATGTACATGAACCTATATAAATGTGATATCATGCTCGAAGTTTCAGGGTTATGAATATATCATTGCTTCTTGGCTGACACATCAGTTTTAACATAATACTGAGCACCACGCTCCACATAAACAACAACAACAACAACATCAGTTTCCAAAGTCAAATCAAAAGTTCACAAATGAAAGTCACGAAATAAGTAAAGTGGAATATTATAAATGTTACCCTGGAAACAGCAGTAACATGCCTTAATACTTGAGAAAAATAATAACTGAAGGTTATGCTGCCGCGTAACGCCAACTGGTTACCCTGGAAACAGCGGTTACCAGTCTTGATTATTAGGTTCACATTCAGTAACGCCGATATGAGACAGCATGCCTCCAGTATCTGACTTCAGTCGTGCCGAGTTTAAAATCCTCTAAATCCCTCCCAGATAGTCTATCTGTTCTTTAAAAGCTTTAACAGGAACTGGCGCTATAAAAAAACAACAACAAAAAACAACAACAACAGCAGTACCATTCCTTTAATTAGGTACAGAGACAAGGGAAGGGTGGGTGGGTCTTATCAGAAATTGATATCTTTGTGACATAAAATTACACTTGCCTTGCTTTGGCTGGTCTTGCGTGAAGGGGGATGTAATGAAAGGGAGGTAACTCTAATAGGTAAAAAGGGGCCAACACCCCAATCTACTATCAGAGCAAAACAACACTAGTTAAACTGTAATAACCTGAACGATTCAGAAAGAATACTTCATTAATTGATATAGGTCATTGAATTACGAGGGATGATTGATATGTTGTGAGTCTCGTATTGTAGGAGGTTCTCAAGGATTTCCTTTTAAAGTCCTACTATTCTCTGACTATAAAGGCCCGTGTACCCCAGTACTGGTCTCAATTGATTAGTTTATATCGACGAGGTAGCATTCTAAAATATACAGGACAAGCAGCGTTTGCAAAATGAATAAAATCGGTGAAATATTTTTATGGGATGCCGAAGGTATTCTGCTAATAGATTATCTCTAAAAGGTACAAACAATCAATGACACATACTATGCCTCACTTCTTAGGCAGTTACGGGAAATATTAAGCTTAAGCTAAGTTAAACTAAAGGTGTATTATTCCTTTAGGATAATGATCCTGTTCACAAATCTGTCATTGCCATGGCTGCCATTCACGATTGTGGCTTTAAATTGATTGGCGTCCGCCTTATTTACTTGCTCTCTCTTAGGCACCCAATTTCAGTCCGATGATTATGTCATACATGCAGTGGATGACTTTCTGCACAGCCAAGAAAAGATGTTCTATCAAAGTGACGTTGAGGCCCTGGCAAAAGTGTCTAGATACTAAAGGGGATTATGTTGAAAAAAATACAATATGTCCGGCAAAATTGAAATCCTTCAATATGAGGCTAACAGCACATCAATCAGCCTACTATCGACAGTGGACTCGCCTCCAAAGCAGAATTGTGAACATATTCGTCCACCCCGTCTGATTCAGTATCATCTCTGTGTCTGATATGATGGCTGCACACACTACGATGACTACAGAAAAAACTGCTGTAAAAGTTGATACTGGGCAGATTCATATCAAAGACAGTTTTTTAAGTGTGAACAAATGCCACAGCACTTACGACAATTTGAATTATAAAGTATGTAAGTGAAGCAATATCAGAAAAAAATTACATAATTGCATATAGTAGGAATTACGCAATATCCATGTTGTTGTTTGCATAGTTGTTACTGTGACAAAAAATGTCAAATATATTTGCGCAATGGGAAAAAAAGAAAAAAAAACAAAGTTATCTAGCCAATCACATGTAAGACAACTATTGTGTAATGGGTAATACTATCTTAACTGTGTACAATTCCACTGCCCTAATATATGTCTTCAGAAAGCGATATACAACTAGCATATAAAGTGAGTGGTCGCATTATTTAGCATCATTTTACGGGATCATTTACTTATACATGTCAGTAACACAAAGCAGATGACGTGCGTTTTAGTAATGGTGGACGGTTCAACGATACCAGGTTACGAAAGGGTACTCGTTTTCAGATGGAATCTCGGTATTTGAAAGTAATGAGATCATTTGACTGTATACACATAGCAATATATTCCCTTATGTCGGTGGTATTTCTACGGGTACTCCGGCTTTCCACCATCTCCAAAATCTGGCAAGTCCTTAAATGACACTTGCTGTTAATAGGACGCTAAACAAAATGAACCAAATCAAACCAAATCAGGACCTGACCACGGATATATCTACTAAATAGTATTACAGATGTCATTTTTCTTATCATCACATAATGAAGAGTTACCTCCCCTATCATATTTCATAACTTTGTTCTGTCGCATGCCTGGTATCAAAGACCAATATTGATATAATGCAAATTATCCTAAGGATAAAGTGTCTAAAAAGAAAACTAGATAGCTTTACGTAATTTCTTTACTGCGAATTAGTAGAAGACTGATAGTGGAGGAGCGGGTCATGTATCACGGAATATCAAAAAGACGAAGTAACAATTGACAGTATCAAGAGGAATAATCGGGAAATATATCAGAAACAGAATATGATAAATAAACCATTTTAGACAATTGTTATCGTAAACAATCTCATCACAGATTATGTTAACATAGACATCCACATCACATACCATGTACGAACAAACAACTAAATCGCAAAGCCATGTCAACATAAACAACCACATCACAGACCATGTCAACATATCCAACCATATTAAAGACATGTAATTATATAAACAACCGAATCACAGACTATGTCAACACAAACAACCACTTCAAAGACCATGTCAACATATCCAACCATATTGAAGACTGTCAACACAAGCAACTGCATCACCGACTATGTCAACTTAAACAACCACATCCAGACCACGTCAACGTAAACAACTACATCACAGACAATTTAAATATATAAACAATCATATCACCGATCATGTCAACTTAAGCAACCACATCACCGATTATGTCAACTTAGGCAACCACATCACCGATCATGTCAACTTAAACAACCACATCATCGATCATGTCAACTTAGGCAACCACATCGCCGATCATGTCAACTTAAATAGCCACATATAAAGTCTTATACACTTATAATGATTTGTTGTGTCATCTTCTAAATTGACGGTATTAGATATAGAATGCACTGACACATTTCCGAGAAAGTATTTTGTGTACTTTATAGCATGATTTGCTCGTGTGAACTTTCTTTCATGTTTTGGAGTTATATGATTATTTGGTATAGACTCTTGTGGTTGGCCCATGCAACTGATATAGCAATAATACATATTTTTGGTCCCATGCAACGAAAACAACGAACATTTATATACCACAAAATAGTTCATGTTATACAGTACATAATCTTTCATCATTTATCACACTTTATCTGGAATGATTCGAAAAAAGTGTTTGCATATCTGTAACGCGTAACTGTCAGTATAGAAGACATTTACAAAACAGATTCGGGACATAATTTATATTCACACTTATAAGAACAAGAAAGAATAAATCAGAAATGTATATCCTATACTATGAAACTGATATTGTCGCGACGTGGTGGCAACGGCCATGTCTGACCTAAATGTTATCAAGTATCTATTTAAAATTCTGATACCCGATATTGTCGAGAATAATTTACAGTTCAAATTAGTACTCAAATGATAATGTTGCAGAGGAAGTACAGATAGGGTAAAAAAAGAATAAAAGAACCAAAATAGAAGATGCAAGAGAACTAAATTCAATTCAATATCAGCTAACGATGGTTTTTAGGTACTGTTTGGTACTATATTACATATGATTCAATTTTACATAATTATATTTACATATTTATCGTTATTTCCCTATTTTTTCTGCCCCTCAAAGTATCCCCCCTCCGCTTATGCGAAAATAAGTAGTATCAATCAAAGGAGACCATGGGTGACAGATGACGAACAAAGGACATTATTGCTTTGGAATAGGTTCGATGTGTTTTGTTTTTTAAACCTCTAGAAATAAGTTGTGTAAACTTTGTTATTTTCTTGTGCACATAGTTATATGTGAATATACTAAATGAGAATAAAAAACCGTTGTTTAAATATTAATGGTTTTACCTGTGCTAAAGTATGTTGTTATCATTAAACATCACAATGTTAACATATGTGGGTTAATCCTGCGCCCCATTCTGCTCATAAGTATATTTATGTAAAACATATTTGTTGTACATTGCTGCAATTTGTACATTCCGATGTTAATTAATCAAATAGGATAAAACAACATTAATCAATAGGAGTTCTGAATGTAGCTTAATGAAAACATGGCATGATCCGCATAAGACTTAAACTTTCACTTTGTGAGTGCATGCATGCTCGCAGCTTGGATCTGCTGTCAAGGAAACGACGAGAACGGTGCCGAAAACTTCTACACCATACCTAATGCCTTTGGGAATCATCTATAACTAATCAAATTAATTAACAACGATCCATTGCATTCGTCTATCAACGTTTGTTCGTTTCTATATGCCGACTTGGGATAATTAAAACTCTGAAGAGTTCCAACACCGACGTATGATAATAGTTCTAGAGCACCCCATTGCGCTCAATTAATATTTACGAAACAAATAATAGCGGGAAGGTATTTGTACATGAACAACAAAAAGTGCTGTACATGCTTACAAAAATGTAAAAAAAACATCAAGAATTATAATTAAAGTAGTCAATTAAATGACACTTTGTCAATTGATGCCATTTTCAAACGCCGTTGAATAGTTATACGTGAATAAATAAAAGAAAACCGCACTTTTCTCAATTTTCAAGGTACAATGAAAAAGTGCATCACATTTATTTGTACGAAAAATATACGTTTATTGGATCCTCTGGTTATACGTACGACCAAATGTTAATGTATTATTCCGTGCCTGTTACACGAGGAAGGAAGAAAACATTCTGATAAGGACGTTGGATACCGAACCTTGAATTCCGGTTGTGAACACATACATAACTGAAAAGGACATTATCAAACAATGCATTTATGAAAAGAACATAATAATTTATGTATTGTTTGATTAATAATGCAACATTAAGCACCATGCGAAAGCAGATCTTGACTATCATTACAAATTCTTATTATTTTAAAAGAATTTCACATACATTCATCATGGCAGTAATATGTGTTTTGTTTAGAGATTAGTTATATGTGTTTTGTTTAGAGATTAGTTATATGTGTTTTGTTTAGAGATTAGTTATATGTGTTTTGTTTAGAGATTAGGTATATGTGTTTTGTTTAGAGATTAGTTATATGTGTTTTGTTTAGAGACAGTAAATGTGGTTTTGCGATAAAATTTAATTAAGTTTCCTGTGTGACAGGACTTATAATATTTTATGCAAGATGTGGTGTATAATAACGCTAACGAATACAGTCACTTTTATTAATTAAAATATTAAAAAAAACATTACGTCATCAGCATTTGCTGTAAAAGTTCAGTCTAATTTTATGATTTTACACTTATAGCCATGGCATAGACAGTTTGAATTAATATCACTCAAAATTTTATATGAGATGACATTCCTCAAAATTAGGGTAAGTGGACCAGTGTTGAAAATTCCATTCAAGAAGGACAGTGGTAAATGTTAACATTATCGTCAATTGGAATTATCATTTGGTTCTGTGGTTCCTATAGGAATGCACGGACACATTTAAGAAATAATATCCGTACATTAATATACACGCGACGACAAATGACGAACGATTGCCTTAGGACATGTATTCGATTTCCTTAAACTTTCACTGTGTCAGTGCATTCATGATCGCAGCTTGGATCGGCTGCCATGGCAACGACGAATACGGTGTTTTTGCCACAGTGTTCAATATACAAAATTGTATGTACAATCAAAACCTTCTTCACAATACCTTTTACCTTTGAAATTCATATGTTAATAATTAATGAAATTGATAACGATACATTTCATTCGTCTATCAACGTTTGATTGTTTCTATATGTTGAATTTGATACAACAAACACAGCAGAGTTCTTATACCAAAACATGGACATTAATACTTGCTCTGTGTGTTGTCCTAGTGCACCGCATCACCAAATCCAATACTAATGAAACTGATAATAGCGTGAAGGTATTTTACGTGAAAAACGAACAAAAACCAACAAAACAACTTAACACTCTTAAGGAAATGTTAAACATTGCCAAAATCATTTAAAAAAAAAAGGAAGTCAATAAATTGGCACTCCGTCAATTTATTTCAGTTTCTAATGCCATTGAATAATTAAATGCGAATAAAAAGAAGATTGTACAGCACTTTTATCTAGTTTCTAAGTACAGTGAACAATGGTATCACAATCATTTGTACGACAAAATACGTTAATGGAGTGTTCTTGCCACATGTACCGACCAAGTGTTAATGTAGTCTTTCGTACCGGTCACATGACCGCACAAGAACACGAGGACCGAAGAAAACATCCGGATTTGTACGTTGGACACCGAACATTGAAATCCGGTTGAGAAAACATGCAGGACTGACGAGGAAGTATTTAAATAATGAATTTATTTAAAAACATAAAGAATTTATTCTGATCAATTATTAATGCAACATTTACCCATATGCGAAAGCAGGTCTTGCCTAGTGGTAAAAAAATACTTAAAAGAAATGTCGCATACACTGATCATTGCAGTTTGGTTGGTTTGGTTTGTTCTTGTTTAACGTCCTATTAACAGCCAGTGTCATTTAAGGACGTGCCAGGTTTTGGAGATGGAGGAAAGCCGGAGTACCCGGAGAAAACCACCGGCCTACGGTCAGTTCCGGGCAACTGCCCCACGTGGGTTTCGAACTCGCAACCTAGAGGTGGAGGGCCAGTGCTAAAGTGTCATGACAACTTAACCACTCTGCCACTGTGGCCACCATGGCAGTAACATATGCTTTGTTTAGAGATGCAACAGGACTTTATAATTTGCTATGCAAGATGTGGTTTAAAACCGTTAAAACATATAATTACATTTATTTAAAAAATATCTAAATTATAATTCATAACATCAGACACCTGCCATGTTTTAATCACAAAAACTAAATATTAAGAATTGACAATCGTCCAGTCCTCTACCCGATGTTACTGGAACTTACAAACCACTGTGAATAAACAAGTTGTGTGATAAATAAGTTGTGTGAATGAACAAGTTATGTTATAAACACGTTGTGTGATAAACAAGTTGTTTGATAAATAAGTTGTGTGATTGATAAACAAGTTGTGTGATAAACAAGTTATGTTATAAACACGTTGTGTGATGAACAAGTTGTGTGAACGAACGAAAGGTAAATGTTAGCATTATGTAGAAGGTCAACGTATTCCAAACAGATGATGTTGCTATCAGGTGTTTTATCGGAGACGCATCACCGGCTGAGATACTGTTCAGCTACAGTCAAAGACGGGAACATTCTGTGGTGTAGTAGACATTTGCACTTGTTTCGTGGAGGATAGACTTTGTAGTGAACAGAGGGATGAGCTTTCAGTCTGTTTGGCTATAATATAGTGATATAGTGTAGTGGTGTAATATATATATGTGAGTATTAGTGTAGATTAGGACTTTATATACATATATAGATTTATTAATATTTGTGTAAGAGTGGTTTATAGCGTGTGTGAAAGAGTATGCCTTTTATGACCAATATGTTTTTGTAGATAATGTAAATAAATGTAAATATTGTAATCGAGACTAATTTTATCAATAACAACATCATCTGTTCGGCATACGTTGACAATGTTTGGTGGCAGCAGTGGGGTGATTGTGATGTTGTTTGTAGTTGTGAATGGGTATGTTCGTTGCCTTAGTGAGATCCTGTGTTGACCATATTCAATTCCCCGTTACCCGCTATTGTTCATATTATTGAAAAGGTTTATGATGATTACCGTTTGCTTCCTTGGTTGTTGTTTGTTCATTTTGGCGTGTTTTCATTGTGATATATCTATTGTTGTCCTTCGTGGACCTGCTCTATTTCTCTGTCTCTCAAATCCCTTTTTTATGTTCCCTCAGTTTTTTTCTTTTTGTAATTGTTGCTACCAGCGTCCCTGATAGGTCAATAAATGGCACGTGTTTTATAGTTGTGGCGTGACTAAGTAAACTAATTTTAAGCACCGTGTCCTCGCTTGGAAAGATAAAACAAATCGTCAACACCGAACCGAAATCGAATAATCTATGAAGACACATTACTAGGTTTAGTTTTGCTCAAGCCCAAGGTTTGTTTTGATAGAGGAGAAACCAACCGACTCATTCAAAGAGGTAGACTAATTCTTTATAGAAGTTAAATGTATCGGCGATTTTCATATAGCTTTTACTTGTTCGTCAATAGTTAATATTTATATTTCCACTTAATTCAGACTCAATGATCCAATGAACACAGTTAACTCAAGTCATTTTTCAATGAACTATATCAAGTCCGGCGTAGGAATACATTTGTTGAGCTTGGACTATATTTTTAAATTCCTTTTCAAAAGTGATCATATTTATATGAAATGAATTCCATTAAAAATTACATTTGTTTTAATACGTTATTAAGTTTGTTCACGAAAGAAATCCTGAAAGTAATAACCATGTGTAGACGAAGAGTGATGACGTACATTTCGGTAAGTTCCGTGGTAGACTTGCACTAGTCCCTTTTTGTCAAGGACAAAATATTATACAAAAATATCAAAAAAATAAATATAAGGATTGAATAAAGTTATGTTGAGGTGTATGGGGGTATAAACCTCAATAGGTCTTGAGACAAATTTATTATGAACCTCATAAAATTTATCGCAAGACCTATTGAGGTTTATACCCCCATACACCTCAACATAACTTTATTCAATCCATAAATATCTGTCACTGAAGTTGTGATAAAGGGAAGAAACCTTTGACTTATCGAAGCCACTGGTACATGTAAACATAGCATTAAGAGAACATTTTGTAACAATCTTGAAATTAGAAATTAACATTTGAGAAATTGATATCGTTACGTACACCGTACCGTGCAGCTTCATTGTAAGTTTTCAAATGGATCAAATTACTGTTTATGACTAGCAATATGATATGGTATTTCTCAATGTTATTTCCTGAAGTTCTTTAGCCTCATGGCACAATGCTAGTCGTATCGTGTCACAATTGAAGGTCGCAATGAAACGGTTATTGATTGGGTCTGGACCTTCTACTGTGGTAATGCCCAAGACCTAGAGTGATGTGGCTATCTTAGTTACGTAATCGACTGAAAAATCTTGATTGGGTATATAAAGTAGTCAATATACGGTAGTTAGTTGTAGCTACCTATGATGTGATGTTGTTTGTTTACAGCTTTTTTCAAAGTAAGTAGATGTCTTGAGTTTTAA
The DNA here is from genome assembly GCF_902652985.1 of Pecten maximus. NCBI lineage: Eukaryota > Metazoa > Mollusca > Bivalvia > Pectinida > Pectinidae > Pecten > Pecten maximus. The sequence continues at coordinate 50,909,021 of NC_047016.1, read as the reverse complement.
TATCACCCCCTAAACAGAAACGTTAACATATCCATCTGATTCAACGATTATTGTAATTTGTAAAATTGTGAAATTCTGGTAACTGCATGGAAAGCGACGGCATCAGTAATTGATGTAAAAGCTCAGCCTGAATTTATTATTTAACAACTGTAAGCATGGCATAGACAATTTAAATCAACATCACTTAAAATTGTTTGTTCTCCATCGTTGACCCTGGCGTACTGACAGAAAATGCACATTATTTAAGATTCATGATATTGATATTGAGTTTAAGGACAATTAATCGATATCCTGAAGCTATATTAAAATTTTTTTGTAACGCTGCTACAGTCTTATAATGTATATCTAATAAATGGTTCTTGTATTCGTAAACAGGGAAGTATATGTAATCCACACCAGACAGTAGATGTGCCATTAATTTAACATGATATCTAATGTTTTGTTCATCGATCATTGTCGTCATTTAATACAGAGTGTCAGACTCAAATATCTATCATATAAATACATGTACCGCGTAGTTATTCTGGTAATTAAAACATTTTATCTGGAGATTCTCTGTTGACTGTTTAGGACCAGCTCAAGAATACATGTACACGGTATACCTAGCAGCAAAAGGTCAGTAAGTGTTATTAATTGTTTTATAATCACCATACCCTAAAATCTCGATAATAAGCCTGAATCGAAAATCTTGAAAATAAGCCTTATATTTCTTGCAGTCAAATGTGTCTTGCAAATATGCAGGCTTTGAAAATAGGCCGTACTTGAAAGTAAGCCTTCGATTCCTTGCAGTGAAATATATATCGAAAATAAGCCGATATTATTTGTCAGGTTGACACTTCTCATAACCCTTTGCTCCCCCCCCCCCCCCCCTTTTTAACGAAACCCCATTTGCTGAGCATAAATATATATTAATAATATGTCCATGTACTTGTACTTAATTTATAACTGTACCGTCAAACCCCTATAAATTCGAACTTCGTTGATTCCCGAATTTTCTCACAATATCACGCTACTAACGAACCTATGTATGACTCGAATTTTTACAAATCGAAGTTTTAGATGTATTAAACTTTTTTCATTGACTGTTAGCTATGATATTAAAGGTAATTGACATCTTATGATTCGAACGAAAAAATAATTATTGATGATTTTTTTTACCGATGAAAGGTTTCGAAGGTAAGAAGGTCTCGTAAATAAGCCTTACTTGCCTTACAGGATAAATGACTTCGAAAATAAGACGGCCTTGAAAATAGGCCTGCTTCGAAAATAAGCCTAGGATTCCTTACAAAAAGAAAAAGAAAAAAAAAAGAATAAGCCGCGGCTAATTATCGATATTTTAGGGTATACATACATCAAATAACTTGCTGTAAAATAGATTTTTTAAGGGCATTATGTTAACAGTCGTCTGTGAGTACGTTCATCAGTCTACGTTTACATACCATAGCTATTGTACTCAGTCTGGACGGATTGTCTACATCTAATGGAATGATATTTAATTAGAGTACTGAAAATGTGCTTATTTTGGCGTACTAAAATCTTTACACATGTCCACGTTTTATCAGATTAGCCAAATGATGAATTGGGGCACCCACATTATATTGATAGGAATAGATATATGAAAAGTGTAATTATCGCAGTCATGATTTATCGTTATGGTTCCAGCGCAAACAGCACTGACAGGAAAATTACCACTAGAATTAATACAGAAAAACTTTGGTGTCATAACAATTAACATAAACAGATACAAAAAGATAATAAGCTGAGGAAGTTGCTCTTTGGAACAAAAGTCAATTTCAATTACTGAAATTATTTGGACAATGCTTTTTGTGGACATCTAGCTATAATTACATTCAGCACTTTGGTTATATGCTACCACAGGGACAAATAACAAAATTATGATCGTAGTATGATACAATGCTAGTAATTCAACTAGAACTTTTATTTATTCTACTATGGCGAATTGTTGCTAGAATGGTTTACAAAAACATGTACCCCACTCCACAATTATTCATGGTTCACAATCTGCCTGTCCCAATCATTTGTTTTTACACATCAGTACACATTGTGGCGAAATAGCATATCAAATCAGTTAGCCCAGATGCACATCAGTGTACATGTGTGCTTGTAACATAAGGGGCGCAACTACCATAGAAACAAGTGGATGTTATGATAAATAAGTTAAAGAGGCAAACGTGCAACAAAATATATGCGATTTAATAGTTTATGAATGGAGATATATTTGACAAGTCCACTACGTACGTCCTGTCGGTTTTAAACAATACTTTCAGACTCGACTAACAACAATTTTTGTTAACTGCGAGTAATAACTAGAGCGGCCGACACTATATATACATCAATTGTTTATCGAAGAATGGAAACATGCAAATTTATTATATCAAAGTAAGAATACTTATCTAATTTCTCAGTTTCAAGATATGCCATGACTTGATATGTTGCTTTTTACAATGTGAAAAAGTCAAGAACAAACCCCTGGGGTGAGCAATATTCTGTATCAAGTATATATAACGTTTGTGTACTTAGAGTTTAAAGCAATCACTGGTTTCATAAACTTCATGAGTGCTAATACATACATCACTTTAACATGTTATAGCACTTATTCAGCTATGACGAAATGTATGTAGGTGAAACATACCTGGTGATTAGGAAGGGGTTTCAAGGAGAGAAGAAACCAAAAATATATAAAGAATCATTGAAAACAAGAATAATTGATTAATTAAGACCATGGTATTTATTGTCAAACAATAAGAATCTCACACTTGTTGCAAGATTTAGCTTCCGTAGTTTTACTTAATGGTCATAATGCAGGTATAAAATATAAATACAAACAAACGGCTAGGGGACTACGATAACATACTAGGATTACCAACTCTCGACTTTTATTTACAATGATGACGTTCTACCAAACGAGATATGCATTGGCGGTGTCACTTAATTTGTATTGTGTTTAATCTCACGATTGTAAAGTTAAGTGATTTTTGGTGCTGAATCCAATGCAAGATAGTGGCCACCATAAGTAAAAGGTCAAACTGGTCACACTTTTAAATGTTCTATTAACAAGAGTGTCAGATAAAATTCTTCAAACAGGGTTAGTGGACCAGTGCTACCATTTTAGCGGGACAGTGGTAAACGTTAACATTATCGTCTATGGAGAATAATTTGGTTCTGTGGTTGCTATAGGAATGCATTGACACATTTAAGAAATAGTATCTGTACATTAATATACAAGCGGGAAAAAGAAAGTTCGGTTTTGGTAATTCAACTTTCAGACACTTGGTCTAAATTCAATTAAATTTCACATTGAGCTACCTCTGTGCACTGTAAAAATGTTCCTCAGTTAAATTCAGTCGACCGTGACTCCACATGACGCTGCATGCTTTCAGCAGATCATATCAAGAAAAAGTGCATCCAGAGTACACTATATTTGTACTTATCAGTTACACAACATTTCTTTTCGAAGCAATTGTACATCGTAATGCCGCGACTTGAGGACTTCGATAGGGGTAGGGCCATTGCTCTGATAATGCAGGGGCATTCGCAGGGGTGGGCACACACGCTACTGATTTGGATCTCGTAGGGGGCTCTTGTTTTAACGGTGTTCACGCAAACACCGTCTATGATAGGATAACTAAAATCATTAAAATGTATTCAATAATAATGAAATAATCGAGACCCCAACGCCATTAACAAATGTTCATCAAAGAATCAGGTGAAATGATAACTCCCGAAAACCAACAATGACCCGTTTCATGTTATACAGTATTTTATTATTCATCATCGTATACATCATCGTATATCATAATTCAATTTTACGTATACGTCCATAAATCAAATATATATCTTATTTCGTGAAACTGATACTGTCGTGACGTGGTGGCTGCGACCGTGTCTGACCTCAATGTTAACTCAGGTATGTACTTAACTCAATTTCACATCTTTCTATTTACATTTTATCGGTACTTCCCCTATCTAGTCCCGTTTTTCTCCCATCAGAGGTTACAAACTCCCCAGTTATGAGAAGTTTAGTCGTATCCATAGAAGGATAACCAATCGATTGAGAAAACAATGGACAACACATGAAGAACGATTGCCTTAGGGCATTTATTCGATTTCCTTTCGGATTAGGTTTTGTGCGTTCCTTTTTTTCCATTCGGAATAGATTTTGTAAGTTTTCTTATATTCTCATGATCATAGTTATATATATTTAAGTATACACAATGACAATTAAATAGAGGTTACACAACGAGTGGTTGTTCGATATGGAATTTATTGCACACGAGTAAGTTATTTATTACAAAAGACACGAGCTTTAGCGAGTGTTTTTTGCAACTTTTAAAAAATAACTTACGAGTGTGAAATAAATTCCATATCCAACAATTTCGAGTCGTGTGACCTGTTTCTACCACAATAATATCGGCTTGAATCAAAGGGAAACTTGGCCAAGTATAATTTCGCGTATGCAAATAAAGTGTACCGGTGACGTCCGGGACCCGGTGATGTGACGTCATAAGATTATTGATGACGTCAATAACAATTGCAGCTTGGGTCAAAGTTCACCGTGTCAGCCAATCAAAATGCGTACAGAGTTTATACCACGTGTGGTATAAACAGATTGTTAATCAACAGCTGTAATGATTAACTGATGGTCTGAGAGTTGAATAACACAGGGTATTGTGGTAGAAACCATTGTTAACTATAATAATTTTTTCTCGTGTCGATACACATCTGCAAATGTATGTTATCATTACACATAACCATGTAAACCCATGTGGGTAATGTTGCCCCCAATTCCATTCCTCATTAGTGTATTTATGTAAAGATACATTGATGTAATTTGTTGTAAACTTGTCATTCCGATGACGTCACATTTTTTCATGGTCTCGCATTGTGTCTGCACTGCCTCACGCGCGAAGCTTTAATCTGTGTTTTTTAGTGATTTTGTTAGTTTCCTTATTAATTTTTTGAAATTGACCAGATGATAAAACGACACGAATCTATACGAGTTTTAACAAAAAAAAAAAAAAAAAAAATAAATAAATTTAACTTTGTCAGTACATATATGATCGCAGCTTGGATCGGTTGTCATGGCAACGACGAATATGGTGGTTTTATCACAGTGTGCAATCTACAAACTTGTAGGTATGACCAAAACTTCTACATAATAGCTTCTGCCTTTGGAAATCATCTTTAAATGATTAATTAATAACGATACATTGCATTCGTCTATCAACGTTTGTTCGTGTCTATATGCCGACTTCGATACTACAAACACAAAAGAGTTCTTATAACAAAATATGAACATATATATTTGCTCTATATATTATTCTAGTGCACCCCATTACCTAGATTATTTCAAATTAAAGCGATAAGATCGTGGAGGTTTTTGTAAATAAAAATAAAAGAATAAACAGAAGATTGCACAACATTTTTGACAAGTTTCTAAGTATGATGAACAAGTGTATCAGAATTATACCAAATACGTTAATGGGGTGCTCTGGCCATATTTACCGATCAATTGTTAATGTAGTCTTTCGTGTCGGTCACGTGACTGCGCGAGAAAACGTGAACCGATGAAAACTTCCGGATTGGGACATTGGAAACCAAATCTTGAAATCTGATTGTATAAACATACAGGGCTGACGAGGAAATGATTAAATAATGTATTCATTCAAAAACATAACGATTTTTGTTCTGTTCGAATTAATGCAGCACTAACCTTTATGCGAAAGAAGATCTTGCCTAGCGTTACAAGTATTATATTCGCTTGAAGGAGTATCACATACACTGATCATGGCAGATACATATGCCCTGTTTAGAGACAACAAAAGTGTTTATACATACAATTTTAGTTTATTTTCTGTGTAACATGACTTTATTATTGTTATCCGCTATTGTTTATTGATCGCAAGGGTTCATGATGGCTTCCCGTGTGTTTCATTGGTTGTTGTTGTTTGTTTATTTGGGAGTGTTTTCATTGTGATCCTGTATTTGTCTTTCATTGACCTGCTCTGTTCCCAGTCTCTTCTGTTTTCTGTTCCCTCAATATTTTTCCTTTGATAGGTCATTCCATGGTATGTGTATTATAGTTGTAACGTGACTCAGTAAAATAATGTTAACCTTAAATTGGTAAAAGATAGTGGTTGTTGTACGAGGTAAGTCTTTTCTATTCTTTTAGCCGTGACGTTTAATTTCCAATCTTAAAAAGCATCGTGTTCTCGTTGGGAACGATATTTACTAAAACAAAACGTCAACACCGGACCGAAACCAAATTTGTAGCTCTAAACAAAATATAGATTTCTATGAACTGAACACAAATTATTAGGTTTAGTTTTGCCCATGCCCGAGATTTGTTTTGATAGAGGAGAAAACAACTGACTCATTGAAAGAGGTAGGCTAATATTTTTGAAGCTATTGACGATTTACATATACCTTCTTATCATAGATAATTAATTTTCTGACGTTTTTATGAAGGTTCCGTCTTTAAAAAGACAAACAATAAATGTCATTTTTATTAATAAGTACATCCGGTTAAGTATGACTATGACGTTTATCAATTACTTGCAAAGGGGAGACTATAAAAATAAAAATATAAATGTGTCGCGATATAAACAGTCTACCATGCTTCGATGTTTATTATATCTTTTAAATAGCATTTGTATGCCATTTCCTGCCATTATTTTGAAAGATTCAGAAACATACCTTTACGAAATTGATAAGGGATACATAATAAATGATTTAATAATGACAACCCCCTCATCCAGTCACGCCAATATTGACCGCAAGCAAATCCAGAAAACATGAGATTGTTTTGATCGACAGACAACTTGAAAATGTGAAAGGTCAAGTAAATGTGACCGTAGTAAAAGACCGAAGATTAGCCAATCAGAATTATTAAAGGTAAAAAACTCGGAGGCTTTGAAAGTGGATACACATCATTATATGTAAAGTATAATAAATATAAAAAAAAAACCTTTAACAATAACCATTATTTATGATGAATTTACGGAAACTGTGGAAACAGTAAGTTAAGTTTAAAATAAGGACGTATTGCTGTCAAATCAGGCTTTCAACGTTTCATCAAGCACGATAAAAAAACCCTATTTTAACTTACATCTGGGACGAAATGAGTCGGCAAATTAATATATGAACATCAGAGCACACACACTTCACTTACGATATACATATAAATGTAAGTACGTTGTCGAACTCTGATATTTCTATATACGTCTATTTTGAAAGAAATGACACGTCATTTTCAACACGTGACTCGGCTGGATTATAGATAATATAACTTTGATCACGAGCTTATATAGATATAAGAAAAGTGTAACTCTTCATTTGGGGATCGCCGTCTTGAGGTACGTGAACAGTGTTAAATATGTTTGCAAATCTAATATTGTTGTCTGTTTATTTTGCAGGTTAATTAAACATTAGAAAAGCAGAAAGTATTGATAATTAAGAATGGAGCACAAACAATGTATAAATGCATTCACCTGTATTTTGACTTTCGTACTTAACGCATTATAACATTAGTAAGACACATGGTCTAAAAGACAAAATTGAAGTTAGATATAAGAGTGTAATTCAAAACACGTCTGACGATAAAACGTTTTAATGATTATGATAGTATTATATGTATAGTCCATTCAAACACATTCCGAAACACCCAATAGAACTTTGTGTAGGGATTAAAATTAAAAGATATTATGATGCAGGCAATTCTGAATATACAAACACGCATTCATGTTGAATACGTCAATCAAAATTTGTATTCATTTTTATTTGTAGGTAATTTGATAATATATATAAAAGACCAGAAACTGTACCGTAAATTTAGGCCTATGACATGTTTCATAACTGGCAATGAATAAGTCTGAAGCATTGCAGGCGTTGGCTCAGGCAATGGCCAGTTAACAAATCTAAGATGTTTTAATGACATCTGGTTGAAGTCATTGGTAAATGTATGAAAAATAGCCATATCATTACTGATTAATTCACCTTAATATTTTGAGATTTTTATATTGACAAATATGCTTAAAAGTAGTTGTTAAAAATGGTTATATTACATACACCACAAGCATACACATAATCTTTTTTATCTTTATATTTACTGAATATCTATCAACCAAACAGAGCATGTTATTTTCCTTCAGATGTTAAGGAGATGATTATATTCTTATTAGGCTTTCAGTGATATGATACGATGTTAACAGATATTTACGTGCTGTAGGTACTAATTTGGACAATATCATCACCTATTGTCGCAACAGGTTGTCCCAATGATCCGAGCGGTATATACTGTAATGATGAATCCAACATTATAATGATTATGCTTGCAAAGATCAACCACTGCTATAGCATTATTCTTTTAATTGTGATACAGTTAAAATATTGTAACATTAAACATGCATATATGCAAACTCTCATTCACGTCATAAAACGCTTGATGTTATCTGATAATCGCTTAAACTTATATTAAATTAATCTGTTCACACCGATTTAAGCAACTTCCGACAGATGCATTCTGTGGTGGGAAATATATTAGGTATGTGAGGGAAATCTGTATAACGTTTTGCAGAATGAGTCTTCTTGAAGTTCACTTTCCGGATCATCTTACTGAATACCAAGTAGACGGAATAACCGACACTTGATAATAACGGAACGGTGTCAGGTGACATGTGATGCAAATACTATCCCTTTAAATATCTTCCAATTAAGAACTATCTGCGTTCGCTCTTGTGAGTTTTTTCTCTCGAAAATAATGCTCACCAAATCGGCAGTATGTTTGACCTATGAAGTCACCATTGACGCATGTGATTTGTTCGTTGTTGGTTGGTTTTTATTGAATTGTGTAAGTATTGAAAAAAAAGTATATTAATTCATTGGTTAGCTATTTTGTTTTTGTTTTTGTTGTTATTTTGTTTGTTCTATTTTTAGAGAGTTCTAATTTTGAGAAAAGATTATAATAGGTTATCCTATTTCATACCTACATTTACCCTTTCTTTTCGGATTCCCTCAACTACTAAATAAACACATACAATATATCTATACTTATGAATGATGTATGTGTTCAATTGACAGGGAGAACACTACAGTTCTTTCAAGAGTCATTGCAAATGCTGTTAAATTTATTTTAATGGTGATACATTTTCTTTAAGAAAATGGAAGATAATAACGTACTGATTGTGGACGTCAGAAGGTCCCGTACAGACTACATTACACGACAAGTTAAATTCCAAACAGAGACGGTAAGAATGGCAATAAATGGAATTTTGATATTTGTTTACAATCCGAATGTCTGTCACAATTTCTCCCGCAAACTTGACAACAAGTGAATGACATAATCTGTGTTAACACAATAAAGTAATTAAATTTATGTATAAGAATAATTTTCTTTGGCATACAATTATCAATTTGATGTAGAAAATGAAACATTTTTCACATGTTGCTACATTATCGTCAGCACATTGATATGAATAGAGACGATATTCAGTAAGGGAAAGGTTTTAACAAACCTTTGTGGATTTCAATTAATTTTACAATAGCGTTAACTGTTCAAGAAATTGCAATTTTCATACGACGAAATCGTGATTTTGTCATGAAGAAATCGTATTTTCTAATATGAAAATCGTTTTGCTATATGAAGAAATCGTTATTTTATATCAAGAAAACGTGATTTTAAGATAAAGATTTGTTTTATACAATTTATGCAATATAGGGTACAGATGATCCGCTGGTTATCGTTGATATTGACGAGATCGTGGAGAGGTACAGGAGATGGTACAAACTGCTGCCAAGAGTGAAACTGTTCTATGGTATCTTTACTTTTTCGTTAATCAATATATCCTTACTGTTAACCTGTGATGTGTTTGGCGACTTAATACTATAATTGGTTTAAACAGTATTGTATTACCAAAATATTTACAACATATGAGTCAATATATACAACAATTCAAGTTTAGGGATCTGGCAACAAGAGTACGCTGTTATTTGAAGCCATCTCCCTACGTATATGATTTACAAATGTGCTATACAAATGAGTTTACTGAATACTATAATTAAAGTCTGTGTCTAAATTATATAAGATATACAAACATGGTTATTTTAAAGTTGTAGAAATATGTAAAAGTCAGAGAGTGTTTGAAGAAAATATTTATGTGAATATCATTTTAATATATGCGCAATCCTAAATGTAAAACATTTATTTGTCTTAACAGCTTTGAAATGCAACAACGATGAGAGAATCGTGAATGTCATTGCAAGGCTCGGAGGCAGTTTTGATTGCGCGAGCAAGGTAAATATATACATATCTTTAAAATTACCATTAACAATCTTAGTTGTCCAAGTTGTAGAATGAAATACAGCAGATCCTTTTAAGGATATTGTATCTGTGTTAAAATTCCAGACATGTAAGAGTTTTGTATAAATCTGTTAAGTATTTTCCTACCAGCGAGACAGGTTTGATACTATCTATCCAAGTAAAGAAAATTATAACCGGTGTCAGAAGCAAGGTTCACTGGTAACACTTTTACATTTCTTATTTTTTTGAACTTTTCTTATAATAAAAATAAAACACAAATAGGAAATTAAAGTTCGTAGGAAATGCATGTCAATCAAGGTAACAGTGTCAATGAAATTTAATGGAATAAAACCACTAAGGATTACATTCATATGCTTTTCTCCATATCTTTAATTGCCATCTTAATATTCAGACACTTAAGACAATAGATTCAATTCCATGACTCCTGAGATGGCACGTGGAATGAAATCGATTCGTCACGACAGTGATATTGGCTTACAAAGGTGGACGCATTGTGGGTAACATGATTATAGGTTATAGGAATGTATCTGTTTTAAGGAGATTTATGTAAAACACATGCGTTAATGCAATATTTATTTCTCAAATAGTCAGAAATACAGCAGATATTAGATTTGGGCGTTGATCCGTCTCGCATCATCTACGCCAATCCGTGCAAACAAATGTCGCACATTACTTACGCCAGGGAGCACGATGTTGATTTGATGACCTTTGACAGTGAAGATGAATTGGTCAAGATCAAGATGCTGTATGGATCAGCAAGGTACATGTAGATAATAACATGAACTACATACAAGTGCTCATTCATGTACGGTTTGGCTTATAATAGTCCTGAGGCCTTTGATTTCGCTTATTTAGGGTAATTAATCATAGCGCGAATAAAATAACAAGCGCATGTATAGAATTGTTTAATGCAAGATGTGTGCATGGTGAAACCTTTTGCCCGCAAAAATATTTCCGTCAGGGACAACCGCAAACTAAAAGCCCGTGAAATATAGCAAACATACAGTAAGATGCCATATTCCTGCCACTAATTGTTTTCTGTTGTCAACATATCTTTATATATTGCCGTGTTGACTATCTCCTTAAGACACTGTGATGTAGTTAACGCGACGAATTCAGTTTTCTTTGCCGTCTTAGCGAGATAGGTATTATTATTTTAACTTCTTTAGTAGGTCGTCTAAATCATGTCATATTATATCGATTTACTGATCAGTAGCCGTATTCATAAAACAATGTCGCCGAGATAACAAATAGACAATTATAATCTGACGCACTATCGTTGCGAAAACAATTACGAAACATCACAGTCTTATATGAAATACGAGAGCGAATATATCTTTCCAACGTGTATCTTGAAACCGTCATTTAATGCTTGGCATGAGTGTTAAGTATTTGTGTTGAAGTATTGAATTATTTTTTTCAAGCTGCATTCAAACTCAGTGTATGATGTTTATTTTATTGAATCCTTGTACTGTTGAACAGATTATTGTTGCGATTCCGATCAAAACTCATATGCAAGGCAATGTATGACCTCGGAAAAAAGTTTGGCTGTATCTTCGAAGAAGCGACGGATTTGCTCCTATCGGCTAAGCGAAAAGATTTGGACGTAATTGGTGTGAGGTACGTGACAATAATGATATGATACAAATTCAAATATATATTTTATGATTTCCAAATTTCAACAAATACATGCAATTGGTATAACCTCATTTATTTTTATATTGTATTTTCAAAAATCAGTTTCGTGGTCTCCATTCTAATATCATTGACAGAAATATCATGCCCTTCAGTTTATATTACTTTAGCAACGGTTTGCCATAACCAGCGTTTACATTACTAGATTTACATGCCGGGTGCCATAAGTGACGTAGATAAGGACTTTATCACTCTTGTTTGTTTACATGTTTCTGTTAATGACGGTGAAATTAGATTCGTCATATGCAGATTGATAAAGAACACTGTAAATTGTTCGACATCATGATTTGGAAATATCATATTTTCGTTGTGCGATATAAATTCAGACGTGTTTCCGTTATCAGCACCGTAGGTTTTGAGAATATGACTATAGGGACCAACCAACCAATTGTTTTCCCATAGACTTTAGTGTTAACGTTTAGGAGTATTTCATTCAAATTCTTGAATTCGATATGACAATTATGGTTTATAACAAAAGTTTAGGGTCTGATATAACACCTAATCAAAAAAAAAAAAAGTTGGGTCCTTCAGCTCAAATTTTCTCCATGGTAGCCATTTTGAAAATGGGTGAATTTCGCTGTACAAATTCTCAAAAATCTTAAATCTTTACCTGTCAATTATTATTACGTGAACTTTTGGGAAAAAATCAATCGGACTTACGAAATTTATATCAACATTTCTCATTTATAGTTACCTATCAGGCTACATATCTATTCTCTCGCTTCATAACATACTGGCCAATCAGTGGCTGCCAGACATTTTATCCTTGGCTCAACTTCTATACACAGAGGCTGTTTCAAAAAAAAAAAATTTTCAATTGGTTGGCTGTTCCCTTCAACCGGATCTGATACAGTTTTATGTCGCGTGTGTAGTCGATGAAGCAGAATGCGCTTACTCTTCCAGAACACTTGGTCCTCCTATTGTACGTTTTCAAGGTTCTCTGTGCTTGTTTATATTTGGTGTTCGTATTTGCCCTAGTTTCATCTATTTCGATATGACCTAGAATTACGGTTTCGTTATATGTCACTATTCCCTGTAAGTGTAATCCATATTTTTCGTTGTTATTAATCGATTGATATTAGTAAGAAATGATGTTTTGTTCATACATTCTTATTATTTTTTATTTTTAAGTTTCCATGTTGGAAGTAACTGCCTCAATGCCGATGCATTCTCGTCGTCAATCAAAGAAGCAAGAATGATATTTGACATAGGACAACAGATCGGCTTTGTTATGGAGATCCTTGACATAGGCGGTGGCTACCGGGGTAGAGACTGCGATCGGCCAACACTTGAAGAGGTTCAATGTTATTTTAATTTGAAACCGATTTTGCTTCATTTTCATTATATATACATATATATACACCTGCAGTCTTCTAAAACCTTGATCGACGTATTTTATTTATAACTGATAAGGTGAAATTAGTTTTTGTATACAAGTGACATTGAAATGATCGTACGGAAATAATGGTTGATATTTTTTTTGTATGAAAGAATGCTGCTATCATAAACCAGTGCTTGGATGAGTATTTCCCAGAAGCAGATAGAGTAAAAATCATCGCTGAGCCAGGACGTTATCTTGTAGAATCTGCTTTCAGTGCTGCAGTGAATGTCATAGGGAGGAAGCTTGTGTATACCAACGGTAGGTAATCAATACCTATGTATGCCGTGTACCCGATAGCAAAGCTAGCTGTGTGCTTTGAGTTTGTACAATATTAAAAAAGATGTCGAAATGTATACCAACGGTAGGTTAATGATACAAAGGCATGTTATAAGTTTGTACAAAAGAATAAAACGTGTTAAACATATATTAAATATATAGACGGAAACTATGCTAATTAATAATTCAATCTGTACCGTTTGTTAGTCGTTTTACTACTTTGACGACTTTGGGTACACTGGTATCAAAATGAGAATATGCAAAGATTTTAAATGTTTCACAGGACTCTAGAATTATTGAAAAATGTGTCGTCTAATCAGCATGATTCATACGCATATATAACCATCTTATGCACCTATGTAATATAATAGACAAAGATATCATAATAAAACTGGTACAAGACGAGTGATCTTTCTTATGTATAAAACGTAAGCGATACTCCGCATTACCTGTAATAATAGAATAATAGAATCCAACATGGGTTTGTACCGTGGACAGGAATATCTAAGCCTGAGTATAAAAGTTTTGCCAGTTAGCACGAGGCTTGCCGAGTACTGGCCAGCCAAACTTTTAAACGAGTGTTGAGATATCCATGTTCATGGAACAGACCCATGTTTGATTATTTTTCTCACATATTTGCAACCAAAAACAACTTTTTTTTTCTAATGAATTTTTTCATCTCGCCATTTACAATGTTCCTTGGAATGTGTGTCAAAATTGATACTGTCATCATTTACGACATGATCACTTGACTTGAAATAATGACGTTTCTAAATATGAGCAGTGTCATATAGCGCGTGCAAGCTGTCTTTACTCCCCTGTGTGAGATAGATTTACCTTTTTTTCTAGCAAGCGAGAAATAACCATTTGGTGTATGTGGGAATATAGCTCGACCCTTTTATATACTATTTTAAACTAAATGTGATTTCAGATAAATCCAGTATTGATCATGTTATGTACAACCTCAATGATGGAATATATGGATCGTTTAACTGGGTAAACGAAATCAAAGATGGATTTTCAATGTCACCAGTTAATAAAAAGGTAAATTTCCCCGAGTAATTGACTAGGACAATTCTATTATCTCTTAATTGTAGTTTAACAAAAAAGCCTAACTTTGTGGAGATATGATGAAAAAACAACTTTGTTAATGTTCAGTTATTTTAATTTCCCCGGGACCAATTTGGTGCAAGTAAGATTAGTGAACCCTGGGTTTATCTTATAAAATATCATAGGAGTTTATTGTCTCATTCATTCATTCATTCATTCATTCATTCTCCAATTCTCATGCATCCAAACTATGCATTAGAAATCGGAGAAAATATCATATATAAATCAAAGGAAAAGAATAACGCATGGAAATTATCTTGCGTAATCAAAATGGCGTAAATTTGTTCTATGAAACTGCATACTGTTTAAAAAATCATAATCAAATGCAATGGTAATATATCCGACCAAGTTTCAAATAGATTGAGATTTCCTGACAGAAATCAACAGGTAATACTTATTCTATGAATAAAGAAGTCGTCTAGTAGAGAATAGTGAAAATAAGATAGAGAATGGATCAAATAAAATCATTTATGTCCTTTTTTATGGTACCTGATTAGTATCAATGTCAAAACATTGTTCCTAAAGAAAATATGTCGAACAGGAAAAACGATTCTTGAAGATAAAATATCACTTAAATAGTAATTACTGTTCCTATTTTGTTCTAGGCGAGACAAGAAAAACACAGCAGCACTGTGTGGGGTCCAACCTGTTGCTGCACAGATTGCCTAGCAACCGATATCCACTTACCATTGCTGGAGGTCGGAGAGTGGGTGAATGTCAGTGATATTGGGGCATATTCCTTCTGTCTGTCAACCACCTTTAACAGCATGCCACACCCCAATATGTATTACTTCTGTTCCCGTGACAATTGGTAAGTGAATTAAAAAATCCGTGCGCAATATGATATGTTTGCTCTGTATTTAAATAACTACATGTAACGTATCAGGACTAATCAGTATTATATTTACGATTCTGTTTCTATTTTTGAAAATGATTTAATCAATTTCACGTTATGGTTAAAATTCCTAGCCTTACCGACAACTCCGACATTTGGGTTAAACAACTGGACCAGCCTGTTGTTACGTGGATATTAGTACACAGATTAGTGCCAGAAATAAGGAAAATGAATGAAGAGGCTATGCTTTTATTATATTTGTTTACCTGTGTTTCATTGCTTAGCGTACATCATTTTTTTTCTAATTGTCACTCTGAGCAAATTATTGCTATGGATAAATTGAAAATGTTGCTTGAAACGTTTAAATTTTTAAAGAGACTTTGCATGAACTTATTCATATATTTTATAGAGATATGGCGGGGTCTTTACACAAGGGAACGTCCCTATCAGTTTATTCTATTTCCCATGACAATGCAAAGTCTTCAGACAGTGACATGCCCCTGTGATACGGTCTTATAATACGAGCGAAGAGAAGTGGCTGTTGCGCGTACAAAAATACATATTCATACGCTTCGGTGAATGACACGCTTAGAGTTAGGTATCAGGTATGCTCTCATAAGCTACATATCGATCAAATTAGTTTAGATCGTGAATTTGACATGCAAACTTAAATATGAACACTAAGACATCAAGTTGGATCCTTAACTTTTTTCATCTGATACAGTGCCAATTTCGATAAAAATAGTCTTTGTCGTGCTTCCAAATAAGGTTGCATGCGCAGAAAAGGTTCAACTTGATCTTGTCCATCACGAAGAAATTCCACTGGCTGAATCCTGGTCGTCCAGACATGCGTATAGTCTCTTTATGTGCGCATTATATTTAACGATCTTTCTATAGCTAAGTATACTAGACAACGTTGTTGACAAAATTAAATAATGGATATTCATTTTCTGATATTTTTTAGGACATTAATGAAGTATCCTTTGGATCCATGAAGATGGAAAGTATCTCACCGGAATATATACGGCAATAAAACAGGTAGTTACTCCTGATTAAATGAAAGTCAAAACCTGCCTGCTGCCTGTATTGTCTCTAACGCTGACATAGATCTAACCATATTTCACATGTAATGGCGATATCTTAGTTACAAAGTATTCTAGTGTTCAAAGATAGTTTCTTCCCTTTGTGAGCAATATAATTTGGTTCATTTTAAACTAGATATTAAAGGTAACACAATTGAATTACAATAGTTAAATGTCCTTTTTTTGGAAATTTGGAACCAAATAACATAATGACGGTTCAATTCCCTCAGTTCTCCGTTTAAAGACAGCACTGAAATTTTTTTTATAAATGTCATTGTTATGAATATCATTGTCGAATAGTATTGTGCTAAATTGTATCGAATGATATAATGGCTACCTTGAAAGACAATCCCTGTATACATCGTTAACTCATTGTTTTATATTCAAAACCTGATATTTTTCAGTTACCTTGTACAGACGATGACCACGGAGTGTTATGTTACGTTCCAAAACGCTCACTGTTCACTTAATGGAATTCCCTTCTTTTGCATTCTATCGCAAAAAAATCACGCGAATAGGACATTACATATTACAACATATTTATGAGTTTACATATCTTTGGATATAAATATCTATGGATATAAAAATTATATATATATATATACATGAATTATAACTTACTCTTCTGATTATATTAAAGTATAAATTTTAGTACATACATTGTATATGTGAGTTATTGATTCGGTTGTACATCACTTTTAAATAAAACAGTGTCGATGATTGACACTTATAAGGTAAACGAAATTAACGTAAATGACTCGAAAGACTTTAAACGTTTCAAAACCATAATTAAAAAAAACAAAACTTAGCGTTGTAACGAATGGCATAAATGTATTATATTTTTAGCTATTAATTTGTCGAAGAAAAAAAAAGTTAAAATGTTGTTAAAGGGAGAAAACTGATTTACGCTTATACGCAAAATTTAAATAACAAAGTAAAAATTGTCAACGCTGATAAAACACGAGATAAATAATCTCATTAAAATGTCAAACGGTGATATTTTTAAATGTTACTTGACATAAGCATATCTACAGTATTTGAAATACACGAGCAATATAACATATACACTTGATATAATTCAGTGGATTTAAAATACAGATAACTTTAAATTGCGAAACACCAAATTGATATGAAATGTATATTTATTATTCTACAACACGGACTATTTAATGCAGATTCACCCCATGAGATGTTATACATATTAACATTGATAAGTTTGACTGGCGGTAGTGAGAAATGCAGGCTAAGGTGTAGATCTGATACGAGTGGTCGATCACTGCCAGGGTGGTCTGTTTCTTATGGAACCTGAGACGAGAGACAACCCTGTCCTTGGTTGGTTTGCCATTGGGTAATACGTAGATCTCATACCCTAACTGCGCTGGGTATCATGCCATATTGCCACGGTGTATTTTGCTGTGAGGTTGCCTTCATCTACAACAATGACACATCGACCCAATAACGAGCATGACTGGTCACAATGCGATCAACACAGTATAAAAAGGTCTTGGAGTGTGAACTATCACAGATGAATAGATATTTAAATAAAATGTTTCTGTAACAAAGACAATAACAGCAGCGTTGCACTGACGATATCAATCAACGGTATTAAAGCCTATAGTTTGTGTTGTATTCAATTACACGGTTAAGTATCTGAACAATTAAAATGTCGAATGTATAATAAATTGCCTATGTACAACAGTTGAATAAATGACACAAATTCGCCTTATAAATGCTTAACGGAAGAGTAGACAACCCAATGCATCAATACATTCAAGTATACAGTATAGGCTGCTCTGACATCACGACAAATGATATTAATGAAATGGATATATATAGTAAAATAGCAATTATTGCTGGAAAATCAAACTCTCCAACTCATGATTAAAACTGATTGAGAATTATGTCTGATAAAATGCATACAAAACAATAAATCAAATAATATCATATATGTTTTTTTTCGATTCATAGTTCTACTGTTCAACTATCGTAATCTTTTATGCAGCTAATTCAGTATTTGTTAATGTTTCATGTTGTAATTCCTTGAAGTGAACGTTTGCTTTCAATCAATACGTCTTTTATTTAAAATAAAACACTAATAGCCTCAGTCTTGCCTTTATTATTTTTAGATAATATGTATCATTGTAGCCTTGCAATATATATATTAAGACTATCGCAATGGCCTTTTGATTTTTCTCATTACAGGGTTATATTCACGTGATCATATATCAACCTTAGACTTCTTACCTGGTCCATATTTTTTTTTTTCGGGTTGATAAAACCAAATATCGACCTATCAAAAGGATTTAATTTTAGTATTTAGCAAACAGTGACACCATTTCAATTTATATAAACATCACATTTAAGACAAGTCAGCGGGACGACCATCGGTATTGACGTAATTTTGGTGAAATATTTATAAATATAATAATGAGCAGAGAAGGTTTAACATGTATGTATTTCCGAGGTAAAAATGAATTGTCTTCCGTTGTGATACGCAATCTCAAATAAAAGTACGACATGATCCCAAAGAGCTGACCGATGATGAGGAAGAGAAATCACCTGGCACAATACTGCAATATAAGTAGCCATGTAATTAAAAGTAATAAAATAATTATAGAAATGTACCATTTAAGGGTGTATTGACAATAACACTTTAGGCGAGACATTCATTCCACCATTTAATCAGATTCTAATATAACTAAGTCAGAAACAAATACCGTTAAAGTGTTTGGTGAGCCATAGAGTAAGCTTTTCTGTATAACAGCACGATATATATTAAAAAAAACAGTAAAAAGCGTTTACAATGGATGCATTAACAAATGCTGTGTGTAAAATAATATGGCTTGAAACAATATAAGTCTTTTATTTTTACATTCATGAACACAATTAGGGAAAACATTTTATAAAGGAACAACACTTACCTTGATTAATGATATTTCAAATGATCCGTCAGCGTTCCTATTGTTCTCTACAATTAAACCGATTTCATTTTATCAAATACAAATTGACGAGCTTTTATTGTGTAAAACGTCATTTAGATTATGTGTAGGAATTTGATTACGTACATCGTGTCACGTGAAGAGAAGTAATATATTCGGGGATGTGGCATGCTGTTGAAGCTTGTCCGGAAGTTGAATGAGTAGGCTCCGGTATAATGGATATGTACCCACTCTCCGACTTCCATCAATGGCAGCGGAACATCAATGGCTACACAATCCGTACAGCAACATGTTGGACCCCACACTATGCTGGTATGTTTCTTACTATCCGCCTGAAGGATATTACAAAAACATACAAGGAGATATCACTAAAATATTGTCTTAAACAAGAAAATAGTTTTCAATTTGTTCCAGATAAATTCATAATTTCCAAATACAAGTACAGTACAATTTTATTCTTCCTTTCATAGCATGCCATATTAATGAGAATGTTCTTAAAATAATTTAATTTAAGCGAAATATTTTTCTTGACTTTCAAATTTTTTGAGAATCTTAGATATGTAAAATGTTAATTTCAGAAGTCTGTATGTAATATGTATGCTACAGTGACAGTATATTGGTTAGAACATTATCGATATTTGATAACGACCTTTTCAAAAACCGTTGATACTTCAATCGCATCTCTGACTTTTACCCAATGAAAAGTTCCATACACGCCATCGTTAATGTTATACATTACGCGGTCAATGCTGGTTTTGTCTGAAATCATAAGTTATAAACAGTGTAAGAGGTATTTCTGTTTCTCATAAATATCAGCAAAATCCAGGATACGTTGAAAGTAGTATTCCTTTACCACTTGGAAAGTCTTCCTGAAATAACATAATATTGTTTGATATAGTTACAGCACTTGGTTGTTTTAGTTGTTGTTCCCAAATTGTTGTTACTGTTTTATTTCAGAAAACGTTTCCCGAAAGTAAATGCTGCACTTTTGGTAAAATATCACCATTATTAATATCAATATTATATAAACATTATATAAATATTTTTTACCATAATCGAAATTCCTCTGTAGAAGATGTCTAGAAACATCATTTGGCTATTGGAAGCATATTATACGCGCCTAAGTCACAAAGTCTTTCAGCAAGATTGAATTGATATGGCTACTTACCTTAATAAATGAACACGTAACATCTTACTCATCATCGGAGATCTTTGGCGAAGTATACATCTTCTATCTAATACGTACCATGGTTATAGATAAATTTCCGTCCAATGATATTAACTCCAGCACTGATAGCACTCTCAACAAGGTAACGTCCTGGCTCAGCGATAATTTTGACTCTGTCTGTTTCTGGGAAATGCTCATCAAGACATTGGTTTATGACGAATGCGTTCTGCATCGTAAGAAAATACTGATAAATATTTCGATTTTCATTCAAGCTGTTCATGACATTCTTTTGAAATTCAATATTGATAGTAATAATGCGTCGTGGGATCTGAATTTTGATATTATTTTTGACATGTTCTTGTTTCAACAGTATCAACACTATAGAACACTTAGCATCCCTGACGTAATCTAGAAGGCGAAACATCTTCATTATGCACTTAATCCATTTTTGCACTACTGTATACAACTTTTAATTTGTATTGAATTGTGCTATTATCTAGTGTGTTTTTATACAGTCCGTTGACTATTCGATAACCTTGCCATTAAAATATCGTCTTGATGTTACTGATTGAACTTCCTAACCGTCACTTTAAAATACCTCTTCTATAGTCGGGTGATCAATATCTCTGCCCCGGTAGCCACCTCCTATGTCAAGGGTCTCCATAGCAAAGCCGACCTGTTGTCCAATGTCAAATATTATCCTTGCTTCTTTGATTGACGACGAGAACGCATCGGCACTGACACAGTTACTCCCAACGTGGAAACTAAAACATATTGATAGTGTTTTGACTCTTTATGATTTATTTCAAATGCCAACAAATATACCTTATAAAACACTAGAAACAGAGAGGTGATCTACATTTAGCAAAGTATAGTGAAAAATATTAGATTATTTCTACCGGAAACTTTATTGGTTATTTATAGGATAACTTTATAATTTATGTCACACACCTCACACCAACGACGTTTAAGCCTTTATTCTTTGCCGACATGAAAAGATCCTTGGTTTCATCGAGGGTACATCCGAACTTTTTCCCAAGGTCATAGGTAACTTTGTACGAATGTTTTGGTCGGAATCGCAACAGCAGTCTGTAATGTGATGTCATTGCCCATTACAAACGTCTGGTATTGATGTTTAGCTTCATTCATCAAGAACAAAATATAATACTGGTAAAGAAACGTCTGGTTTTCTGTGAAGCTCAGCGTTATTTTTTATCATTGCGAAATTGCTCTTTCAAGAGCAGAAGGCAAGCAGTTTCGCACGTCTTTAGCAATAGGAAAATAACATAGATAACTAGAATATCATATTAATGTAATAACTCACCTTGCTGATTCATACAGCATCTTGATTTTGATCAATTCATCCTCACTGTCAAAGGTCATTAAGTCGACATCGTGTTTTTTGGCGTAAGTAAGGTGCGAGTTTTGTTTGCACGGATTGGCGTAGATGATACGAGAAGGATCGACGCCCAGTTCTAAAATCTGTTGTATTTCGGCCTATCGAAAAACAAAGAGAAATGTTTTACACTTTATTTAATATATGATTAACGTTTTAGAAATGTCTGCTCTTCTTTGTAACACATTTACATTTAAACAAGTTACGTCTTCAAAATGACGTCGTTGGTGTCGTCAATGTTTCCAAATTTTGTTGATTTTGTCTTAAAATTATGAGGACTGTTAAATGGTTTTATTCAGTAATGACTTTCCAATATTTAATTCTCAATTTGTATTGAACGGCGATAATATCTGTCGTTTGTGCAGTCCTTTCACAATATCACGGCAAAACTATATAAAGTAATTCAGCGAACATGTACAGGTAAGCGGGAGCGTGACAATGAAAAACTTTACCTTGCTTGCACAGTCGAAACTGCTCCCAAGTCTAACAAGGGCATTAACGATCTTTTCGTCGTTATTACACTTCAAAGCTATTAATAGAAAGGGAAATGAAGTTGGACAATTCGTAACCACACAGACGATTATCGTTATGCAGTTAAAGATGAAAGAAATATTTTAACTTCTGACGGAGAACAACAAATATTTCTTACAGATGTTGGTCGATCAAAGCTAAGCAGAAGTTTTCGACATCATTGTCACATGAAGATCTCTATTTTCTTGTTGTTAAGCAACCACACGTATTCGATTATTGTTCCTGTGTCTGTCTCTTCCATTGTAACCACCCATAGTTATTTGAAAACATGACATTACTTGATCTGACCTAGTATCCCGTGCCGAGTATTATTTATGAAACAGAAGATGTTTCCTCTTAAGATACATCTAATCATATTTTACATTCTGAACCTCTATTTTATATACTCGTCAATAGTATCTTGTTGATTTGAACATATGAAACAAGTGTACAACAAAATGATTATCAAATGATAATAAGCATACCATAAAACAGTTCAACTCGAGGAAACAACGTGTACCATTTTCTGTACCTATCCACTACCTCGTCAATATCAACGATAACCAGAGGATCATCTTCACCCTGTAATGAATAATAAATTAAGGTAAAACACATACAAAAGAGGACCTGAGGTTGATCAAAGAAACATGTATACAGCCTCTTATCAACAAAGGACAATAATGAATACAAGTTTACACTCAGTCTGTATAATGAATAATAAGTATACAAATGATATTTTCTATGTAGCTAGTAATTATGAAATGGCGCTACTGTTACATACCATTGTACTTTACTTTGTATTTCGCGCCTAAAGACTTGTACGTGAACCGGATGTGTGATCGGATATATGACAAAGGACATTCCAGAACGTGCGGTGTAAACACGTCAACATGCAGGTGTAGCGGCACAACACCGCGGCTATTTACTTATTTTTGGGACATAAATACGCAAACTACAGCTTGCGGTGAGTACCGTACATACAAACCCAACTGTATATATTGTTTATAACTAATGTTGACATGCTGTGTAGATAAACAGCAAGGTATTATAGTTGTCTATTTATAGATACCCACCCGGTATGTTGCACGGATGTATACAGGTGTGCTTAGCGTATTGTATATATATTAATAGGGTATTATACGACATGTACTGTTATATAGATGATATTTTAGAGATTTACCAATCATGTGGCATTATATACATATAAGTTAATGTCTACATAGTCTGAATTACGGGTGGTCATTGTTATATACACACGTGTAACGTGAGTGCATGTCAGTGTAGTAAATATTAAGGCGTCGTGTGTCATACTTTCCGTAATTTAAGGTGTAGTCATTTTATTGCATATATGTTTTATATTAGTCAATATAACGGTTGTAAATAGGTTAGGTTAGTTGGGCCATAATTATTTAGTAGTATATTTGTATTATATTTTAGTTTAACCCATTGGTGAGGATATACCATAATGTGGTGTGGATGATCCTGGAAGGATCATGGTCAGAACAGTGTCTTGACAGGGACATATGCCAGACCGATGTGTGGTGGAGCGAGGTGGCCTGGGTACTGTGGTTGCGACTCACAGCCAGAACCTTGATAGACAGCCATGAGTGGTATTCTTTTCTGGCAATATAACAATTATTCGTGGAGGCTTGATGGTGCCGTCTTGTGAAGAGAACTGGGTTCTTGTTGACACTCCATGGTGGAAATCTGCCCACCAGTGTAGACTATTTAGGTGACCTCATAGACAGTGATGGAAATCTGCCCATTCCTTGAGTGAACCATTTATTTGTGATATATGTTCTTATTAAATGTGTGAAAGTGAGTGTGGATGTGCAGTTGTTCATAGTGTATATTGTAATTAAATGTTGTAAATAATGTAAATACAGTGTGTTGTGTTTCTATCTCTGCACCAGATTGGACAATATGCTCATCCCGTTACAAATTTTGGTGGCAGCGGTGGGATAGTGTGATTGTTTAATTCCGTGAAGGGTTTGTAATGCACACATTTGTTTACATTGTTGGTTGTATATTTTCACAATTATTGTAACAAATATGTCTGCCTTTAGAGACCTGATATCATTAGGTAAGGAAATGGGTTTGTCAGGTTTACCGCTCGTTGAGTTTGTACGCGGGGAACAAGACAGAGAACGCGATGAACGTCAACTTCAACGTGAATCGACTAAACAAGAGGAAGATAGACGACGGCACGAGCGTGAACTCCAATCAGAGAAGGAAAAGATAGTTCTCCAACGAGAACTCGAGAAGGAGCGTGAAGAAAGGGCCGTAGAGGAACATCGTAGGAGAATTGAAATTCTCACTTTAGAAGGGAAACTTAACACTAAGTCTGAGGGAGATAGTCATATTTCATCGATGCGTGGTCCTAAGCTTACTCCGTTTGATGAAGATAAGGACAACATGGACTCTTATCTACAACGGTATGAACGGTACGCGACAACGCAACGTTGGGACAAATCGCTTCATTGGGCTACTAACCTCAGTGTTCTTCTCAAGGGACGCGCCTTGGACGTGTTTTCGCGTTTACCGAGGGAACAATCGTTAGACTACGATATACTCAAAGCGGCGCTCCTCAAGCGATTTGATATGACTGAGGACGGTTTTAGGAAACGGTTCAGGACAGGTAGGCCAGAGTCTGGAGAAACATTTACACAGTTTGCAGTAAGACTGGAGAGTTATTTTGTTAGATGGCTTGAGATGGGTCGTACTGATAAGAGCTTTGATGCACTTAAAGATTTGATGGTTAGGGATCAGTTTCTACAGGCTTGTGGTAACGAACTGACGCTTTTCTTAAAAGAGCGTATCCCTTCGTCGATTCAGGAAATGTCGAGATTGGCCGACCAATATGCCGAGGCCAGAGGTAACCTTACTAACTTAGTTCGTCCTAAGATTGGGAAAAGTTCATCGCAAGGAAATCCAAAGCGCGATCATTCGGATAGTGCGAAGCAAACATCTAGTGCTAACCCAAGGGACAGTGTGAGGCAGTGCTACGTGTGCAAAAGTACTGATCATCTCGCGAACAAGTGTCCGAAAAAGGGGTCTAAGAATCGCGTGATGTCTGTTACGGGTAAACCTACCAAGAATGTATCTGTAGGTAGGAAACAGAGGAGGAAGGAGATCAAGCAGGAGGTTTCTGTTGATGTGGAGGTAGATGATGGGGAAAGTCGTTTACAAGATGGGACTCACATGAATGTATCTTGTAACGTCCCGGCTCCGACACCTTGTAAGATGCCAGTTGTGAAAGGCGTAGTTGGGAGTCAACGAGTTTCCGTCCTGAGAGACACTGGTTGTTCAGGTGTGGTGGTTAAAAGAAGTCTCGTGACTGAGGATCAGATGACTGGCGAGGTTCGTACATGCACTCTTGCAGATGGCAGTTCTTTGAAAGTACCTACTGCCACAGTAGTTGTGGATACACCATATTATGTTGGACATGTAGTTGCCTGGTGCATGGAAACCCCAGTCTACGACCTTATCCTTGGTAACATAGACGGTGCTAGAGTCCCAGATGAACCAGATTCAAGTTGGAATCAGAGGATGGCTGATATAGCAGTTGTTGAGACCAGAGCTCAGAGGAAACTTAAGGAACGACCTTATCGTACCCTCAAGGTACTAGCAGCTTTGAAGGAGGTTCAACCATCTGATATAGAAACAGCTCAACAGGAAGATGATAGTCTTGTCAAGATTAGAGACATGGTTTCAAGTGATGAGGTAAAGGAAAGGCGTGATGGTGGAAAATCGAGATTCTTCAAGCATCGCGGTCTGATATACAGAGAGTACCAAAGCCCAGCAGTAGCAAACGGGAGAACGTTTAAGCAACTCGTAGTTCCTACAAAGTATCGTGAGAATGTACTTCGCTTAGCTCATGAGTCAATGATGGACTAGCGACCGAATCATGATGGAGTTCTTCTGGCCAGGGGTTAACGCCGACGTAACCAGGTTTTGTCGGTCTTGCGACGTCTGCCAGAGGACGTTCCCGAAAGGACGCGTATCGAAAGTTCCTCTAGGAACGATGCCCCTAATCGACATACCGTTTCAACGTGTTGCCATTGACATCATAGGGCCTCTTCAACCAGCCACTGATCGCGGTAATAGATACATCTTAACCATTGTTGATTATGCGACGCGATATCCAGAGGCTATAGCTCTGAGGGGAATAGAGACTGAGCGAGTGGCTGAAGCGTTGGTTGATGTGTACAGTAGAGTGGGCATTCCGCGGGAAGTATTGACCGACCAGGGTAGCCAATTCACATCGGAACTTATGCGTGAAGTGAGTCGTCTTTTATCCATTCGACAGTTAACAACCACTCCGTATCACCCAATGTGCAACGGCCTTGTAGAACGTTTCAATGGTACCCTGAAACAGATGCTCAAAAGAATGTGTTCACCTCAATGCTTTACTATTTTCCTACCGAGAGGTACCGCAAGAAAGTCTTGGATTTTCGCCTTTTGAACTGTTGTTTGGTAGAACTGTGCGCGGGCCGATGATGATTTTGCGCGAGCTTTGGACCAAGGACGTTTCTGATACCGATGTCAAGACTACATACCAGTATGTGGTCGATTTGAAAGAGAGACTTGAGGAAACTTGTAAACTCGCGCAAGAGCAGTTGAAATCTGCTAAGTCCCGACAGGCCAAATATTACAACCGGAAGGCAAAGGATGTGATCATGGAACCAGGACAGAAGGTACTAATTCTTTTACCTACCAAACGCAACAAATTACTGATGCAATGGAGAGGGCCCTACACCATTGAGGAGAGAAGGGGAACAATGGATTATAGGGTGAATGTCGACGGGAAGGTCAAGACCTTACATGCGAACTTACTTCGTCGTTATGTGGAACGCGTGAACACGCAATCGTCAGCCGTGGTAACAGAACCTGGTGTTCTATCTGTAGTGTGCGCGTCAATCGTCACAGATGACACGGGAAGCGACAACGAGGATGTCTCTGAAAGACAGTTAGAGACGACACCCAGTCCAATCAGAAAGGAATCAGTTGATGATGTGAAGGTTTCTGATCAGCTAGATCAGACACAACGACGTCAGATAAGAGACATTCTTAGTAACTACTCTGATGTACTAACTGATGTTCCGGGGAAAACAACATTAGTCGAGCATGAAATCAGGCTTACCACTGACGATCCAGTTAGAGTGAAAGGTCGAGTTCTTCCTTTCCATATGAAAGAAACCATTCGCAGGGAGATGGATCAGATGTTAACTATGGGGGTAATCGAACCTTCGGAATCTCCATATGCGGCTCCAGTAGTCATCGTCAAAAAGAAGGATGGATCGAATCGCTTCTGCATCGATTATCGTCAAATCAACAGAGTCACCGTATTCGATGCTGAACCTATGCCTAATGCCGATGACATCTTTTCACGATTGGCTGGTCATAGGTATTTTTCGCGTTTGGATCTGAGCAAGGGGTATTGGCAGGTGCCAATGGCGAAGACATCCAAGCCAAAGACAGCCTTCACTACACCAGTTGGATTGTTCCAATTCACTGTGATGCCTTTCGGCTTGGTAAATGCCCCTGCAACTTTCTGTCGCCTGATGAGAAAGCTTCTCTATGGAATGTCAAATATAGAGAGTTTCATTGACGATATCCTCATATATACACAAACTTGGGAGCACCACGAGCAAATTCTTCGCGAACTGTTCGACCGTCTACGGAAATCTGGCATCACTGCAAAGCCGTCGAAGTGTGCACTTGGATTTCAAAGCCTGGGTTGTCTGGGTCACGTGGTCGGAGACCAGCGGTTGTTACCGAATCCAGACAAGGTTAAGGCAATTCTAGAAGCACCACGACCAGAAACCAAATCACAAGTTCGATCATTCATCGGTTTATCTGGATTCTATCGCAAGTTCATCGCAAACTTTGCTGCTATCTCGGTTCCGTTAACAGACCTTACAAAGAAAGGCCAACCCAACAAGGTGATCTGGAAAGAGCCCCAAGAAGAAGCCTTCACGACTTTGAAAAAGATGCTGTCTTCAAGCCCAATCCTTAAGCTTGCTGATCTCGAAGCCGATTTCACTCTTAGAACAGACGCTTCGGATACGGGAATCGGTGCCGTCCTTCTACAGGAGGAATCTGGTGTCCTACTTCCTGTTGCGTATGCAAGCAGAAAGCTAAAGGGAGCAGAGAAAGCTTATTCTGTTGTCGAGAAGGAATGCTTGGCGGTCATCTGGGGAATTTCAAAATTCGAGCGATATCTTTACGGACGCGAATTCATCATCGAAACTGACCACCAGCCGTTGGTTTATTTGAATAAACTGAAAGGAACTAACTCACGGCTGATGCGGTGGGCATTGCTTATGCAGCCATATAGGTTTCGGATACGCGCTATTCGCGGAAAGGACAATGTTGGTGCAGACTGTCTCAGTCGTTTGTAAGAAACCTATGATTTCGCATGTGTGCTCAAGTAACATATGTAATTTCGTCAAGCGTGGACAAAGACTCTAGCTATCAAACTGACTATGCTATGTATGTGTTGAAATGAAATTCTCAAAATTTCATTCTTCTAGTGGGGGCGTGTGTTACATACCATTGTACTTTACTTTGTATTTCGCGCCTAAAGACTTGTACGTGAACCGGATGTGTGATCGGATATATGACAAAGGACATTCCAGAACGTGCGGTGTAAACACGTCAACATGCAGGTGTAGCGGCACAACACCGCGGCTATTTACTTATTTGTGGGACATAAATACGCAAACTACAGCTTGCGGTGAGTACCGTACATACAAACCCAACTGTATATATTGTTTATAACTGTTGTTGACATGCTGTGTAGATAAACAGCAAGGTATTATAGTTGTCTATTTATAGATACCCACCCGGTATGTTGCACGGGTGTATACAGGTGTGCTTAGCGTATTGTATATATATTAATAGGGTATTATACGACATGTACTGTTATATAGATGATATTTTAGAGATTTACCAATCATGTGGCATTATATACATATAAGTTAATGTCTACATAGTCTGAATTACGGGTGGTCATTGTTATATACACACGTGTAACGTGAGTGCATGTCAGTGTAGTAAATATTAAGGCGTCGTGTGTCATACTTTCCGTAATTTAAGGTGTAGTCATTTTATTGCATATATGTTTTATATTAGTCAATATAACGGTTGTAAATAGGTTAGGTTAGTTGGGCCATAATTATTTAGTAGTATATTTGTATTATATTTTAGTTTAACCCATTGGTGAGGATATACCATAATGTGGTGTGGATGATCCTGGAAGGATCATGGTCAGAACAGTGTCTTGACAGGGACATATGCCAGACCGATGTGTGGTGGAGCGAGGTGGCCTGGGTACTGTGGTTGCGACTCACAGCCAGAACCTTGATAGACAGCCATGAGTGGTATTCTTTTCTGGCAATATAACAATTATTCGTGATGAGGCTTGATGGTGCCGTCTTGTGAAGAGAACTGGGTTCTTGTTGACACTCCATGGTGGAAATCTGCCCACCAGTGTAGACTATTTAGGTGACCTCATAGACAGTGATGGAAATCTGCCCATTCCTTGAGTGAACCATTTATTTGTGATATATGTTCTTATTAAATGTGTGAAAGTGAGTGTGGATGTGCAGTTGTTCATAGCGTATAGTGTAATTAAATGTTGTAAATAATGTAAATACAGTGTGTTGTGTTTCTATCTCTGCACCAGATTGGACAATATGCTCATGACATTTAATAAGAACATATATCACAAATAAATGGTTCACTCAAGGAATGGGCAGATTTCCATCACTGTCTATGAGGTCACCTAAATAGTCTACACTGGTGGGCAGATTTCCACCATGGAGTGTCAACAAGAACCCAGTTCTCTTCACAAGACGGCACCATCAAGCCTCATCACGAATAATTGTTATATTGCCAGAAAAGAATACCACTCATGGCTGTCTATCAAGGTTCTGGCTGTGAGTCGCAACCACAGTACCCAGGCCACCTCGCTCCACCACACATCGGTCTGGCATATGTCCCTGTCAAGACACTGTTCTGACCATGATCCTTCCAGGATCATCCACACCACATTATGGTCTATCCTCACCAATGGGTTAAACTAAAATATAATACAAATATACTACTAAATAATTATGGCCCAACTAACCTAACCTCTTTACAACCGTTATATTGACTAATATAAAACATATATGCAATAAAATGACTACACCTTAAATTACGGAAAGTATGACACACGACGCCTTAATATTTACTACACTGACATGCACTCACGTTACACGTGTGCATATAACAATGACCACCCGTAATTCAGACTATGTAGACATTAACTTATATGTATATAATGCCACATGATTGGTAAATCTCTAAAATATCATCTATATAACAGTACATGTCGTATAATACCCTATTAATATATATACAATACGCTAAGCACACCTGTATACACCCGTGCAACATACCGGGTGGGTATCTATAAATAGACAACTATAATACCTTGCTGTTTATCTACACAGCATGTCAACAACAGTTATAAACAATATATACAGTTGGGTTTGTATGTACGGTACTCACCGCAAGCTGTAGTTTGCGTATTTATGTCCAATAAATGAGTAATATAATCCAAACTTTTTGCAAATAAACAGACTGTTCAAGTTCACCTCTAGGTCAGTTGGAAGGGACGTAGAGTCCCAAACAAAACAATACATAATACGTTTACCCGTTCTATATGCTGGTTAACTTGTTGTTTGATGTACTCGTTACGGGTACGTCTGATCTCGACAATCTGCATTTCGTTATCTTCCATTTTCTTAAAACAAAATAAGAAAGAAAGAAAAAAAATACATGTTTTTTCTGTGAATACAGCTTTGTTTCATCTTAAATTTGATATTTGTATATGTTAGGACAAAAATCGTACTATATGTAATTCTGTGTATTGGATTACATTAAAGGCTTTCTTGACAGGCCGTCTACATAGATTGTCCATACTATATGTAGCCTTTAAAAATGTCACCTAGACATATATCACTTTAATGTTGTTTAGCTTTCGCATATGGGTCAGCCACCACAAGCGTGGCCAAGAAACCTGAACTAGATATCAGTCGATACAAGCAAGATAAGTGAGCTAACTATATATTGAAGGAAATATGTATATCATGGTGAGCTAGATAATGCATTGATAGTCATTGACATACCCTAGTGAGCTTAATATTGCATTTATAGACATGCATACACCCTAGTGAGCTTAATATTGCATTTATAGACATACGCATACCATGGTGAGGTTTTGTAATTTATTGTTCAAACACAGAGTATTCAAAGACAACACAATTGGATAAAAAAAAATCATCACTTTTTCAAAACATCAGGACAAACTATTTGACAGTGACAACATAGTCAAAATTAATCACAGGTAAGTAGTGGAATACCTAGACTTCCATACATATCCGATCAATTGCTAATTTTCCTTATAAAATCTGTCACCTGACTATTGAAAGAGAAAAGTTGCTAGACTCCAGTCACTTATACATATCATGAAATTGAAGGTGTTAGTGCTTTTTTTGAAAAACATATCTGTACGTACCTTCAAACGGTGTTCCGGTGGTAAGGTGTTTGTTTGGCCAAGTCGTATATCAGCGAGTCCCTGTTACTGACTATATCAAACCAACCACTAGCATTAACAATACATAACCCGACGTCCGTAGTAAATGTGTATAAAATTAGTATCACGTAAAACTGTATCATACAGTTGTTAGACGGGTCTCGATCTCGACAGTGATGATATAGGTCAAAGGTGTGGAGATCCGTAATGGAAATATAGATCTGGTGAGTGATGATATAGGTCAAAGGTGTGGAGATCCGTAATGGAAATATAGATCTCGACAGTGATGATATAGGTCAAAGGTGTGGAGATCCGTAATGGAAATATAGATCTCGACAGTGATGATATAGGTCAAAGGTGTGGAGATCCGTAATGGAAATATAGATCTCGACAGTGATGATATAGGTCAAAGGTGTGGAGATCCGTAATGGAAATATAGATCTCGACAGTGATGATATAGGTCAAAGGTGTGGAGATCCGTAATGGAAATATAGATCTCGACAGTGATGATATAGGTCAAAGGTGTGGAGATCCGTAATGGAAATATAGATCTCGTGAGTGATGCTAGGGTAGCACACTTTAGTAGGAGAGTCTGGCCATGGGTGATTTTATTTTGTCAACAATTTTTTATGATAAGCATAAATGTAAAATATAATTATTATATTCATTATGAAGAAGTATATACAGGCCTCACATTTGTTAACAAAATACCACAGAGGGATATTGACGCCCACTAAGGAATGATCCATATCAGCCAAATGAAAGACTTATCTTTTCTCTTCTTTTTCCGTCTTTGACTCTTCCTTCAAAACATTTAATATATTTATATTAAACTATATAGCAATTGGACATGCCTGCACAACTGGAGACCAACGGAAACCTCTACATTCAACTTTAAGATAGACCCAAAATAGTCATTATGTGCTTTAAAAAATCTAGAGACCAAGGGAAGCCTACATATGGAATGGAGTAAAACCCCTTCAGTACTTTTTTGAGATATGGCGGTAAAAAATGCGATTGTAAACATCCAAGATGGCTGCATGTTAACCATTTTGTTTTCAGATCGATCCCAAAATACAATATGCATAACTAGGGAACTCACATATGAAATATTAAAAAGATCCCTTTAGTACGTTTTGAGAAATAGCGATTACAAACTCCAATTGTCAAAATCCAAGGTGGCCGCCTGTCGTCCATGTTGTTTTCTGATCGATAACAAGAATTGCTTACGGAGGGACGGACGACGGATCACAGACGCATGACGATTTGAATAACTAACCTTATGATGGTGGTGGGCTTACAAAAAGTAGTTTCAAGATTATATATTTCCGAATTTTCCGAAAAAAAATGTTTACAGCGGAATTTTGCCCACAGCAGAAAATTGTATCTAGCAGAGGAGGTGAGATAGCAGAAAAAGTTAAAAATAAACATATGTCAAAACAAGATAAATTCTGTCTTTGGGAAAGAGATATTAGATTTCAAAAAGTTTCAGAAAAAAATGTGTAGGGAATTGTGTCATTTCGAATTAAAAAAAAATCATAATATTTTGCAACTTTTAAGGTTTTATTGAAGTGGTTGTCATGGTTTTCATAGGTCTGGAAAAAGGTTACTTATCGACAGCTGTATTAAAATTATAAATGTTGTATATATTACAAATATATATACCTTAGTAAAGGTATTAGGTAGGTAACTGGCTGTGTTTTTACAAATCAAAAACATGTGTCCTATATTCAGAATTGGACATTTTACCATATACTGCTTAATGTAACTAGAGGCCATATATGTGGGAATCCGTTCGAGAGGGTGGTGAAACATAAATCTCTTAAGTGATGCTGGCGGCCTAATTAGTTGTAATACGTAAGAGACGGCAAGGAAATCTAGATCACGTGTGTGATGCTAGAGGCCAAATGTGTGGGAATCCGTAAGGGTATGTAGTGAAAAATAGATATCGTGTGTGATGCTAGAGGTCAAAACTGACGGAATCCGTAAGGGAAGGCAAAGGGAATCTGGATCTCGTGAATGATGCTAGAGGCCTAATATGTGATTATATGTAAGAGACGCCAAGGAAATATAGATATGTCGTGTGATGCTAGAGGCGTAGGGTGATGTAATACGTAAGGGGTAGGGGAATAAAGATCCCGTGAGTAAGGAAAATGGCTAAATGTGTGGAAATCAGTTAGGGTGATAGAGGAATCTAGACTAAAACTAAAAAAATGTTTACAGATAAACGTTATTGTCGTCCATTTGAGTGATCGTTTTCTTTGCGAGACGAAATGAAACCCAGGTCGACAATTATTGAAATTTAAAAACAGGTGATGTGTGTCACAAAGTTTTGTAAACGGGTAAATCTGTTCTGCGTAAAATGTGTGCTAAATGTGTGGGAATCCGTAAGGGATGGCAGTAAGATATAGATATCGTGAGTGATGCTAGAGGTGAAAGCATGTGGGAATCCGTATTGGAAGGCAGTAAAATTCAAATGTCGTGAGTAATGCAAGAGGCAAGCTTTCTATGCGGGCGGATCGTTCCGAAACTACGAAAATATATATATATATATATCTGTATTATACTTCTTTTTTTTTTTACAAATTAAGGCTATTATCGTGTAGCTGATTGATCGTGTGCTTTGCGAGATGAAGTGAAACTCAGGTAGACAAGTGGTTGAAGTCTCTAAACCAGTGATGTGTTTAACATTTTTTTTCTACCAGTGTACAATATGTAGTGCGTAAAGTTAATAAATCTGATATAGATACTTAAAGAGGGTTATATTGTCTGTATTTGATAACTCTTTGTACTTTTTATGACCTGGATAATGTGGCGAAGCATGGAAGCCATTAATCTGTATACATAAAAAAAATTGTTATCATGAGTTGACTTACATTCTTGAAACCAATGAATATACTTCTATATATTTCTACTGTATTAAGACTGCTACGGAAATAGTTCTCATCGACATATATGAATGAAGCCAAGCCGTTCATACAGCTCAACTAGAGTGGTTTGAGTGGTAGGGAAGCACGGAGGTAACATACTTGTCTTTCATATTTGTATATAAATCAACTGTGTAAATTACCGAAAAATGCGTCAAAAAGATTGAAAATCTAGAATTCGTAAGGAAACATGTTTAACTAATTTATATACCCATGCTTTGAAAAAAAACGTAGAATTATTTCTTGGTTATCTAGATATATGTAGCCTAATTTTAAGAACAAGATGTCGAATTTGCCGACAAGGCTTAAATTGGTAGACGTATATTCTACTGCTTATCGTTAAATGTTGTTTCAGTGACATGAAAATACTTAAATTACGATGCCATATACTACATATTATAAAAGATAGATAAAACTGAAACATACGATTTGTCCTATAATCCAGGACTTGTCGGTCGTGTGAGGGGTCAGCTACACCAACCTTGCAGAACATAAGTACCCTTTTATTGACTTGCGCATTGACTTGTTTATCAATATCGATTAATATTCCTTCGTATTTCAGGTACTTTGGTTTACTGTTACACACTAACAACACTTGGTGTGGGGTTTATTCTAGAGTCATGTTCAGGTACTTTGGTTTACTGTTACACACTAACAACACTTGGCGTGGGGTTTATTCTAGAGTCATGTTTATGTACTTTGGTTTACTGTTACACACTAACAACACTTGGTGTGGGGTTTATTCTACAGTCATGTTCGGGTACTTTGGTTTACTGTTACACACTAACAACACTTGGAGTGGGGTTTATTCTAGAGTCATGTTCAGGTACTTTGGTTTACTGTTACACACTAACAACACTTGGTGTGGGGTTTATTCTAGAGTCATGTTTATGTGATTTGGTTTACTGTTACACACTAACAACACTTGGAGTGGGGTTTATTCTACAGTCATGTTTATGTACTTTGGTTTACTGTTACACACTAACAACACTTGGTGTGGGGTTTATTCTAGAGTCATGTTTATGTACTTTGGTTTACTGTTACACACTAACAACACTTGGTGTGGGGTTTATTCTAGAGTCATGTTTATGTACTTTGGTTTACTGTTACACACTAACAACACTTGGTGTGGGGTTTATTCTAGAGTCATGTTCGGGTACTTTGGTTTACTGTTACACACTAACAACACTTGGTGTGGGGTTTATTCTACAGTCATGTTCAGGTACTTTGGTTTACTGTTACACACTAACAACACTTGGTGTGGGGTTTATTCTAGAGTCATGTTTAGGTACTTTGGTTTACTGTTACACACTAACAACACTTGGTGTGGGGTTTATTCTAGAGTCATGTTTAGGTACTTTGGTTTACTGTTACACACTAACAACACTTGGTGTGGGGTTTATTCTAGAGTCATGTTCGAGTACTTTGGTTTACTGTTACACACTAACAACACTTGGAGTGGGGTTTATTCTAGAGTCATGTTCAGGTACTTTGGTTTACTGTTACACACTAACAACACTTGGAGTGGGGTTTATTCTAGAGTCATGTTCAGGTACTTTGGTTTACTGTTACACACTAACAACACTTGGAGTGGGGTTTATTCTAGAGTCATGTTCAGGTACTTTGGTTTACTGTTACACACTAACAACACTTGGTGTGGGGTTTATTCTAGAGTCATGTTTAGGTACTTTGGTTTACTGTTACACACTAACAACACTTGGTCTTGGGTTTATTCTAGAGTCATGTTTATGTACTTTGGTTTACTGTTACACACTAACAACACTTGGTGTGGGGTTTATTCTAGAGTCATGTTTATGTACTTTGGTTTACTGTTACACACTAACAACACTTGGTGTGGGGTTTATTCTAGAGTCATGTTCAGGTACTTTGGTTTACTGTTACACACTAACAACACTTGGTGTGGGGTTTATTCTAGAGTCATGTTCCGGTACTTTGGTTTACTGTTACACACTAACAACACTTGGAGTGGGGTTTATTCTAGAGTCATGTTCAGGTACTTTGGTTTACTGTTACACACTAACAACACTTGGTGTGGGGTTTATTCTAGAGTCATGTTTATGTACTTTGGTTTACTGTTACACACTAACAACACTTGGTGTGGGGTTTATTCTAGAGTCATGTTTATGTACTTTGGTTTACTGTTACACACTAACAACACTTGGTGTGGGGTTTATTCTAGAGTCATGTTTATGTACTTTGGTTTACTGTTACACACTAACAACACTTGGAGTGGGGTTTATTCTAGAGTCATGTTCAGGTACTTTGGTTTACTGTTACACACTAACAACACTTGGTGTGGGGTTTATTCTAGAGTCATGTTATGTACTTTGGTTTACTGTTACACACTAACAACACTTGGTGTGGGGTTTATTCTAGAGTCATGTTTATGTACTTTGGTTTACTGTTACACACTAACAACACTTGGTGTGGGGTTTATTCTAGAGTCATGTTTATGTACTTTGGTTTACTGTTACACACTAACAACACTTGGAGTGGGGTTTATTCTAGAGTCATGTTCGGGTACTTTGGTTTACTGTTACACACTAACAACACTTGGAGTGGGGTTTATTCTAGAGTCATGTTCGGGTACTTTGGTTTACTGTTACACACTAACAACACTTGGAGTGGGGTTTATTCTAGAGTCATGTTCAGGTACTTTGGTTTACTGTTACACACTAACAACACTTGGAGTGGGGTTTATTCTAGAGTCATGTTCGGGTACTTTGGTTTACTGTTACACACTAACAACACTTGGTGTGGGGTTTATTCTAGAGTCATGTTTATGTACTTTGGTTTACTGTTACACACTAACAACACTTGGTGTGGGGTTTATTCTAGAGTCATGTTCGGGTACTTTGGTTTACTGTTACACACTAACAACACTTGGTGTGGGGTTTATTCTAGAGTCATGTTTAGGTACTTTGGTTTACTGTTACACACTAACAACACTTGGTGTGGGGTTTATTCTAGAGTCATGTTCGGGTACTTTGGTTTACTGTTACACACTAACAACACTTGGAGTGGGGTTTATTCTAGAGTCATGTTTATGTACTTTGGTTTACTGTTACACACTAACAACACTTGGTGTGGGGTTTATTCTACAGTCATGTTTAGGTACTTTGGTTTACTGTTACACACTAACAACACTTGGTGTGGGGTTTATTCTAGAGTCATGTTCAGGTACTTTGGTTTACTGTTACACACTAACAACACTTGGTGTGGGGTTTATTCTAGAGTCATGTTCAGGGTACTTTGGTTTACTGTTACACACTAACAACACTTGGTGTGGGGTTTATTCTACAGTCATGTTCAGGTACTTTGGTTTACTGTTACACACTAACAACACTTGGTGTGGGGTTTATTCTAGAGTCATGTTAGGTACTTTGGTTTACTGTTACACACTAACAACACTTGGTGTGGGGTTTATTCTAGAGTCATGTTCAGGTACTTTGGTTTACTGTTACACACTAACAACACTTGGTGTGGGGTTTATTCTAGAGTCATGTTCAGGTACTTTGGTTTACTGTTACACACTAACAACACTTGGTGTGGGGTTTATTCTAGAGTCATGTTCAGGTACTTTGGTTTACTGTTACACACTAACAACACTTGGTGTGGGGTTTATTCTACAGTCATGTTCAGGTACTTTGGTTTACTGTTACACACTAACAACACTTGGTGTGGGGTTTATTCTAGAGTCATGTTCATGTACTTTGGTTTACTGTTACACACTAACAACACTTGGTGTGGGGTTTATTCTAGAGTCATGTTCAGGTGATTTGGTTTACTGTTACACACTAACAACACTTGGTGTGGGGTTTATTCTAGAGTCATGTTTAGGTACTTTGGTTTACTGTTACACACTAACAACACTTGGAGTGGGGTTTATTCTAGAGTCATGTTCAGGTACTTTGGTTTACTGTTACACACTAACAACACTTGGTGTGGGGTTTATTCTAGAGTCATGTTCAGGTACTTTGGTTTACTGTTACACACTAACAACACTTGGAGTGGGGTTTATTCTACAGTCATGTTCAGGTACTTTGGTTTACTGTTACACACTAACAACACTTGGTGTGGGGTTTATTCTAGAGTCATGTTCAGGTACTTTGGTTTACTGTTACACACTAACAACACTTGGTGTGGGGTTTATTCTAGAGTCATGTTCAGGTACTTTGGTTTACTGTTACACACTAACAACACTTGGTGTGGGGTTTATTCTAGAGTCATGTTTATGTACTTTAGTTTACTGTTACACACTAACAACACTTGGTGTGGGGTTTATTCTAGAGTCATGTTCGGGTACTTTGGTTTACTGTTACACACTAACAACACTTGGTGTGGGGTTTATTCTAGAGTCATGTTTATGTACTTTGGTTTACTGTTACACACTAACAACACTTGGTGTGGGGTTTATTCTAGAGTCATGTTTATGTACTTTGGTTTACTGTTACACACTAACAACACTTGGTGTGGGGTTTATTCTAGAGTCATGTTTAGGTACTTTGGTTTACTGTTACACACTAACAACACTTGGAGTGGGGTTTATTCTAGAGTCATGTTCAGGTACTTTGGTTTACTTGTTACACACTAACAACACTTGGTGTGGGGTTTATTCTAGAGACATGTTCAGGTACTTCGGTTTATTGTTACACACTAACAACACTTGGTGTGGGGTTTATTTTAGAGTCATGTTCAGGTACTTTGGTTTACTGTTACACACTAACAACACTTGGTGTGGGGTTTATTCTAGAGTCATGTTCAGGTACTTCGGTTTACTGTTACACACTAACAACACTTGGTGTGGGGTTTATTCTAGAGTCATGTTCAGGTACTTTGGTTTACTGTTACACACTAACAACACTTGGTGTGGGGTTTATTCTAGAGTCATGTTCAGGTACTTTGGTTTACTGTTACACACTAACAACACTTGGTGTGGGGTTTATTCTAGAGTCATTTTATGTACTTTGGTTTACTGTTACACACTAACAACACTTGGTGTGGGGTTTATTCTAGAGTCATGTTCAGGTACTTTGGTTTACTGTTACACACTAACAACACTTGGTGTGGGGTTTATTCTACAGTCATGTTCAGGTACTTTGGTTTACTGTTACACACTAACAACACTTGGTGTGGGGTTTATTCTAGAGTCATGTTCAGGTACTTTGGTTTACTGTTACACACTAACAACACTTGGTGTGGGGTTTATTCTAGAGTCATGTTCAGGTACTTTGGTTTACTGTTACACACTAACAACACTTGGTGTGGGGTTTATTCTAGAGTCATGTTTATGTACTTTGGTTTACTGTTACACACTAACAACACTTGGTGTG
This sequence comes from Pecten maximus, assembly GCF_902652985.1. NCBI lineage: Eukaryota > Metazoa > Mollusca > Bivalvia > Pectinida > Pectinidae > Pecten > Pecten maximus. The sequence continues at coordinate 50,868,423 of NC_047016.1, read as the reverse complement.
GGGTTTATTCTAGAGTCATGTTCGGGTACTTTGGTTTACTGTTACACACTAACAACACTTGGTGTGGGGTTTATTCTAGAGTCATGTTCGGGTACTTTGGTTTACTGTTACACACTAACAACACTTGGTGTGGGGTTTATTCTAGAGTCATGTTTAGGTACTTTGGTTTACTGTTACACACTAACAACACTTGGTGTGGGTTTATTCTAGAGTCATGTTTATGTGATTTGGTTTACTGTTACACACTAACAACACTTGGAGTGGGGTTTATTCTAGAGTCATGTTCAGGTACTTTGGTTTACTGTTACACACTAACAACACTTGGTGTGGGGTTTATTCTAGAGTCATGTTTATGTACTTTGGTTTACTGTTACACACTAACAACACTTGGTGTGGGGTTTATTCTACAGTCATGTTCGGGTACTTTGGTTTACTGTTACACACTAACAACACTTGGTGTGGGGTTTATTCTAGAGTCATGTTTATGTGATTTGGTTTACTGTTACACACTAACAACACTTGGTGTGGGGTTTATTCTAGAGTCATGTTCGGGTACTTTGGTTTACTGTTACACACTAACAACACTTGGAGTGGGGTTTATTCTACAGTCATGTTTATGTACTTTGGTTTACTGTTACACACTAACAACACTTGGTGTGGGGTTTATTCTAGAGTCATGTTTAGGTACTTTGGTTTACTGTTACACACTAACAACACTTGGTGTGGGGTTTATTCTAGAGTCATGTTCGGGTACTTTGGTTTACTGTTACACACTAACAACACTTGGTGTGGGGTTTATTCTAGAGTCATGTTCATGTACTTTGGTTTACTGTTACACACTAACAACACTTGGTGTGGGGTTTATTCTAGAGTCATGTTTATGTACTTTGGTTTACTGTTACACACTAACAACACTTGGTGTGGGGTTTATTCTAGAGTCATGTTCAGGTACTTTGGTTTACTGTTACACACTAACAACACTTGGTGTGGGGTTTATTCTAGAGTCATGTTCAGGGTACTTTGGTTTACTGTTACACACTAACAACACTTGGTGTGGGGTTTATTCTAGAGTCATGTTCAGGTACTTTGGTTTACTGTTACACACTAACAACACTTGGTGTGGGGTTTATTCTAGAGTCATGTTCGGGTACTTTGGTTTACTGTTACACACTAACAACACTTGGTGTGGGGTTTATTCTAGAGTCATGTTCAGGTACTTTGGTTTACTGTTACACACTAACAACACTTGGTGTGGGGTTTATTCTAGAGTCATGTTAGGTACTTTGGTTTACTGTTACACACTAACAACACTTGGTGTGGGGTTTATTCTAGAGTCATGTTCAGGTACTTTGGTTTACTGTTACACACTAACAACACTTGGTGTGGGGTTTATTCTAGAGTCATGTTCAGGTACTTTGGTTTACTGTTACACACTAACAACACTTGGTGTGGGGTTTATTCTAGAGTCATGTTCAGGTACTTTGGTTTACTGTTACACACTAACAACACTTGGTGTGGGGTTTATTCTAGAGTCATGTTCAGGTACTTTGGTTTACTGTTACACACTAACAACACTTGGTGTGGGGTTTATTCTAGAGTCATGTTCAGGTACTTTGGTTTACTGTTACACACTAACAACACTTGGTGTGGGGTTTATTCTAGAGTCATGTTCAGGTACTTTGGTTTACTGTTACACACTAACAACACTTGGTGTGGGGTTTATTCTAGAGTCATGTTCAGGTACTTTGGTTTACTGTTACACACTAACAACACTTGGTGTGGGGTTTATTCTAGAGTCATGTTCAGGTACTTTGGTTTACTGTTACACACTAACAACACTTGGTGTGGGGTTTATTCTAGAGTCATGTTCAGGTACTTTGGTTTACTGTTACACACTAACAACACTTGGTGTGGGGTTTATTCTAGAGTCATGTTCATGTACTTTGGTTTACTGTTACACACTAACAACACTTGGTGTGGGGTTTATTCTAGAGTCATGTTCAGGTACTTTGGTTTACTGTTACACACTAACAACACTTGGTGTGGGGTTTATTCTAGAGTCATGTTTGGTACTTTGGTTTACTGTTACACACTAACAACACTTGGTGTGGGGTTTATTCTACGAGTCATGTTCAGGTACTTTGGTTTACTGTTACACACTAACAACACTTGGTGTGGGGTTTATTCTACAGTCATGTTCAGGGTACTTTGGTTTACTGTTACACACTAACAACACTTGGTGTGGGGTTTATTCTAGAGTCATGTTTAGGTACTTTGGTTTACTGTTACACACTAACAACACTTGGTGTGGGGTTTATTCTACAGTCATGTTCAGGTACTTTGGTTTACTGTTACACACTAACAACACTTGGAGTGGGGTTTATTCTAGAGTCATGTTTAGGTACTTTGGTTTACTGTTACACACTAACAACACTTGGTGTGGGGTTTATTCTAGAGTCATGTTTAGGTACTTTGGTTTACTGTTACACACTAACAACACTTGGTGTGGGGTTTATTCTAGAGACATGTTTAGGTACTTTGGTTTACTGTTACACACTAACAACACTTGGAGTGGGGTTTATTCTAGAGTCATGTTCGGGTACTTTGGTTTACTGTTACACACTAACAACACTTGGTGTGGGGTTTATTCTAGAGTCATGTTCAGGTACTTTGGTTTACTGTTACACACTAACAACACTTGGAGTGGGGTTTATTCTAGAGTCATGTTCAGGTACTTTGGTTTACTGTTACACACTAACAACACTTGGTGTGGGGTTTATTTTAGAGTCATGTTTAGGTACTTCGGTTTACTGTTACACACTAACAACACTTGGAGTGGGGTTTATTCTAGAGTCATGTTCAGGTACTTTGGTTTACTGTTACACACTAACAACACTTGGAGTGGGGTTTATTCTAGAGTCATGTTCAGGTACTTTGGTTTACTGTTACACACTAACAACACTTGGAGTGGGGTTTATTCTAGAGTCATGTTCAGGTACTTTGGTTTACTGTTACACACTAACAACACTTGGTGTGGGGTTTATTTTACAGTCATGTTCAGGTACTTTGGTTTACTGTTACACACTAACAACACTTGGAGTGGGGTTTATTCTACAGTCATGTTCAGGTACTTTGGTTTACTGTTACACACTAACAACACTTGGTGTGGGGTTTATTCTACAGTCATGTTCAGGTACTTTGGTTTACTGTTACACACTAACAACACTTGGTGTGGGGTTTATTCTACAGTCATGTTCAGGTACTTTGGTTTACTGTTACACACTAACAACACTTGGAGTGGGGTTTATTCTAGAGTCATGTTCAGGTACTTTGGTTTACTGTTACACACTAACAACACTTGGTGTGGGGTTTATTCTAGAGTCATGTTCAGGTACTTTGGTTTACTGTTACACACTAACAACACTTGGTGTGGGGTTTATTCTAGAGTCATGTTCAGGTACTTTGGTTTACTGTTACACACTAACAACACTTGGTGTGGGGTTTATTCTAGAGTCATGTTCAGGTACTTTGGTTTACTGTTACACACTAACAACACTTGGTGTGGGGTTTATTCTAGAGTCATGTTCAGGTACTTTGGTTTACTGTTACACACTAACAACACTTGGTGTGGGGTTTATTCTAGAGTCATGTTCAGGTACTTTGGTTTACTGTTACACACTAACAACACTTGGTGTGGGGTTTATTCTAGAGTCATGTTCAGGTACTTTGGTTTACTGTTACACACTAACAACACTTGGTGTGGGGTTTATTCTAGAGTCATGTTCAGGTACTTTGGTTTACTGTTACACACTAACAACACTTGGTGTGGGGTTTATTCTAGAGTCATGTTCAGGTACTTTGGTTTACTGTTACACACTAACAACACTTGGTGTGGGGTTTATTCTAGAGTCATGTTCAGGTACTTTGGTTTACTGTTACACACTAACAACACTTGGTGTGGGGTTTATTCTAGAGTCATGTTCAGGGTACTTTGGTTTACTGTTACACACTAACAACACTTGGTGTGGGGTTTATTCTAGAGTCATGTTCAGGTACTTTGGTTTACTGTTACACACTAACAACACTTGGTGTGGGGTTTATTCTAGAGTCATGTTCAGGTACTTTGGTTTACTGTTACACACTAACAACACTTGGTGTGGGGTTTATTCTAGAGTCATGTTCAGGTACTTTGGTTTACTGTTACACACTAACAACACTTGGTGTGGGGTTTATTCTAGAGTCATGTTCAGGTACTTTGGTTTACTGTTACACACTAACAACACTTGGTGTGGGGTTTATTCTAGAGTCATGTTCAGGTACTTTGGTTTACTGTTACACACTAACAACACTTGGTGTGGGGTTTATTCTAGAGTCATGTTCAGGTACTTTGGTTTACTGTTACACACTAACAACACTTGGTGTGGGGTTTATTCTAGAGTCATGTTCGGGTACTTTGGTTTACTGTTACACACTAACAACACTTGGTGTGGGGTTTATTCTAGAGTCATGTTCAGGTACTTTGGTTTACTGTTACACACTAACAACACTTGGTGTGGGGTTTATTCTAGAGTCATGTTCAGGTACTTTGGTTTACTGTTACACACTAACAACACTTGGTGTGGGGTTTATTCTAGAGTCATGTTCAGGTACTTTGGTTTACTGTTACACACTAACAACACTTGGTGTGGGGTTTATTCTAGAGTCATGTTCAGGTACTTTGGTTTACTGTTACACACTAACAACACTTGGTGTGGGGTTTATTCTAGAGTCATGTTCAGGTACTTTGGTTTACTGTTACACACTAACAACACTTGGTGTGGGGTTTATTCTAGAGTCATGTTCAGGTACTTTGGTTTACTGTTACACACTAACAACACTTGGTGTGGGGTTTATTCTAGAGTCATGTTCGGGTACTTTGGTTTACTGTTACACACTAACAACACTTGGTGTGGGGTTTATTCTAGAGTCATGTTCAGGTACTTTGGTTTACTGTTACACACTAACAACACTTGATGTGGGGTTTATTCTAGAGTCATGTTCAGGGTACTTTGGTTTACTGTTACACACTAACAACACTTGGTGTGGGGTTTATTCTAGAGTCATGTTCAGGTACTTTGGTTTACTGTTACACACTAACAACACTTGGTGTGGGGTTTATTCTAGAGTCATGTTTAGGTACTTTGGTTTACTGTTACACACTAACAACACTTGGTGTGGGGTTTATTCTAGAGTCATGTTCAGGTACTTTGGTTTACTGTTACACACTAACAACACTTGGTGTGGGGTTTATTCTAGAGTCATGTTCAGGTACTTTGGTTTACTGTTACACACTAACAACACTTGGTGTGGGGTTTATTCTACAGTCATGTTCAGGGTACTTTGGTTTACTGTTACACACTAACAACACTTGGTGTGGGGTTTATTCTAGAGTCATGTTCAGGTACTTTGGTTTACTGTTACACACTAACAACACTTGGTGTGGGGTTTATTCTAGAGTCATGTTCAGGTACTTTGGTTTACTGTTACACACTAACAACACTTGGTGTGGGGTTTATTCTAGAGTCATGTTTAGGTACTTTGGTTTACTGTTACACACTAACAACACTTGGTGTGGGGTTTATTCTAGAGTCATGTTCAGGTACTTTGGTTTACTGTTACACACTAACAACACTTGGTGTGGGGTTTATTCTAGAGTCATGTTCAGGTACTTTGGTTTACTGTTACACACTAACAACACTTGGTGTGGGGTTTATTCTAGAGTCATGTTCGGGTACTTTGGTTTACTGTTACACACTAACAACACTTGGTGTGGGGTTTATTCTAGAGTCATGTTCAGGTACTTTGGTTTACTGTTACACACTAACAACACTTGGTGTGGGGTTTATTCTAGAGTCATGTTCAGGTACTTTGGTTTACTGTTACACACTAACAACACTTGGTGTGGGGTTTATTCTAGAGTCATGTTCAGGTACTTTGGTTTACTGTTACACACTAACAACACTTGGTGTGGGGTTTATTCTAGAGTCATGTTCAGGTACTTTGGTTTACTGTTACACACTAACAACACTTGGTGTGGGGTTTATTCTAGAGTCATGTTCAGGTACTTTGGTTTACTGTTACACACTAACAACACTTGGTGTGGGGTTTATTCTAGAGTCATGTTCAGGTACTTTGGTTTACTGTTACACACTAACAACACTTGGTGTGGGGTTTATTCTAGAGTCATGTTTAGGTACTTTGGTTTACTGTTACACACTAACAACACTTGGTGTGGGGTTTATTCTAGAGTCATGTTCAGGTACTTTGGTTTACTGTTACACACTAACAACACTTGGTGTGGGGTTTATTCTAGAGTCATGTTTAGGTACTTTGGTTTACTGTTACACACTAACAACACTTGGTGTGGGGTTTATTCTAGAGTCATGTTTAGGTACTTTGGTTTACTGTTACACACTAACAACACTTGGTGTGGGGTTTATTCTAGAGTCATGTTCAGGTACTTTGGTTTACTGTTACACACTAACAACACTTGGAGTGGGGTTTATTCTAGAGTCATGTTCAGGTACTTTGGTTTACTGTTACACACTAACAACACTTGGTGTGGGGTTTATTCTAGAGTCATGTTCAGGTACTTTGGTTTACTGTTACACACTAACAACACTTGGTGTGGGGTTTATTCTAGAGTCATGTTCAGGTACTTTGGTTTACTGTTACACACTAACAACACTTGGTGTGGGGTTTATTCTAGAGTCATGTTTAGGTACTTTGGTTTACTGTTACACACTAACAACACTTGGTGTGGGGTTTATTCTAGAGTCATGTTCAGGTACTTTGGTTTACTGTTACACACTAACAACACTTGGTGTGGGGTTTATTCTAGAGTCATGTTCAGGTACTTTGGTTTACTGTTACACACTAACAACACTTGGAGTGGGGTTTATTCTAGAGTCATGTTCAGGTACTTTGGTTTACTGTTACAACACTAACAACACTTGGTGTGGGGTTATTCTAGAGTCATGTTCGGGTACTTTGGTTTACTGTTACACACTAACAACACTTGGAGTGGGGTTTATTCTACAGTCATGTTTAGGTACTTTGGTTTACTGTTACACACTAACAACACTTGGAGTGGGTTTATTCTAGAGTCATGTTCAGGTACTTTGGTTTACTGTTACACACTAACAACACTTGGAGTGGGGTTTATTCTAGAGTCATGTTCAGGTACTTTGGTTTACTGTTACACACTAACAACACTTGGTGTGGGGTTTATTCTAGAGTCATGTTCGGGTACTTTGGTTTACTGTTACACACTAACAACACTTGGTGTGGGGTTTATTATAGAGTCATGTTTAGGTACTTTGGTTTACTGTTACACACTAACAACACTTGGTGTGGGGTTTATTCTACAGTCATGTTCAGGTACTTTGGTTTACTGTTACACACTAACAACACTTGGAGTGGGGTTTATTCTAGAGTCATGTTTAGGTACTTTGGTTTACTGTTACACACTAACAACACTTGGTGTGGGGTTTATTCTAGAGTCATGTTTAGGTACTTTGGTTTACTGTTACACACTAACAACACTTGGTGTGGGGTTTATTCTAGAGACATGTTTAGGTACTTTGGTTTACTGTTACACACTAACAACACTTGGAGTGGGGTTTATTCTAGAGTCATGTTCGGGTACTTTGGTTTACTGTTACACACTAACAACACTTGGTGTGGGGTTTATTCTAGAGTCATGTTCAGGTACTTTGGTTTACTGTTACACACTAACAACACTTGGAGTGGGGTTTATTCTAGAGTCATGTTCAGGTACTTTGGTTTACTGTTACCACTAACACACTTGGTGTGGGGTTTATTTTAGAGTCATGTTTAGGTACTTCGGTTACTGTTACACACTAACAACACTTGGAGTGGGGTTTATTCTAGAGTCATGTTCAGGTACTTTGGTTTACTGTTACACACTAACAACACTTGGAGTGGGGTTTATTCTAGAGTCATGTTCAGGTACTTTGGTTTACTGTTACACACTAACAACACTTGGAGTGGGGTTATTCTAGAGTCATGTTCAGGTACTTTGGTTTACTGTTACACACTAACAACACTTGGTGTGGGGTTTATTCTAGAGTCATGTTCGGGTACTTTGGTTTACTGTTACACACTAACAACACTTGGAGTGGGGTTTATTCTACAGTCATGTTTAGGTACTTTGGTTTACTGTTACACACTAACAACACTTGGAGTGGGGTTTATTCTAGAGTCATGTTCAGGTACTTTGGTTTACTGTTACACACTAACAACACTTGGAGTGGGGTTTATTCTAGAGTCATGTTCAGGTACTTTGGTTTACTGTTACACACTAACAACACTTGGTGTGGGGTTTATTCTAGAGTCATGTTCGGGTACTTTGGTTTACTGTTACACACTAACAACACTTGGTGTGGGGTTTATTCTAGAGTCATGTTCAGGTACTTTGGTTTACTGTTACACACTAACAACACTTGGTGTGGGCTTTATTCTACAGTCATGTTTAGGTACTTTGGTTTACTGTTACACACTAACAACACTTGGTGTGGGGTTTATTCTAGTCATGTTCAGGTACTTTGGTTTACTGTTACACACTAACAACACTTGGTGTGGGGTTTATTCTAGAGTCATGTTCAGGTACTTTGGTTTACTGTTACACACTAACAACACTTGGTGTGGGGTTTATTCTAGAGTCATGTTCGGGTACTTTGGTTTACTGTTACACACTAACAACACTTGGTGTGGGGTTTATTCTAGAGTCATGTTCAGGTACTTTGGTTTACTGTTACACACCTAAACAACACTTGGTGTGGGGTTTTATTCTAGAGTCATGTTCAGGTACTTTGGTTTACTGTTACACACTAACAACACTTGGTGTGGGGTTTATTCTAGAGTCATGTTCGGGTACTTTGGTTTACTGTTACACACTAACAACACTTGGTGTGGGGTTTATTCTAGAGACATGTTCAGGTACTTTGGTTTACTGTTACACACTAACAACACTTGGTGTGGGGTTTATTCTACAGTCATGTTTATGTACTTTGGTTTACTGTTACACACTAACAGCGTGCGTGGGGCATGTGGTTGGGTCAAGTCGTAGAGGATCTCACGCTAGTTCGAGAAAGGTACTAACAGCGGGTTGTACAAAGGGGGGCCGACGAACAACACGGGAAGATGTGGTGTGGCATGGGTAGTATGGTCGCCAGATCAGAGGTCTAGGACTTGTTAGCATGTCAACGGCCGGGCAATAACGAACCTGGAGATGTGTATGGGCACACTAGGATGTAGACAAAACAGGATAGAGAATTGATTACGTATACACACTATACAACAACGTGTGGTTACTGGAGAGGCAGGGAGTACTGCGGATTACGGGTGTTGCCACTAACAACACGTGCTGTGTGCCGATTATTCTGCTGCCACAACATGTGCCTAGACCCCGGGTGGGCAGGTGTCACACGAACTACACACTTAAGCATGGCCCACAAGGGGCTATCATGTGATATATCTGAAGCAGGAGGACGGTTGGGCGGTACACGAACAACGGGGGGGGGGAGGCGTATTCTAGAGTCATGTTAGGTACTTTGGTTTACTGTTTACACACTAACAACACTTGGTGTGGGGTTTATTCTAGAGCATGTTTAGGTACTTGGTTTACTGTTACACACTAACAACACTTGATGTGGGGTTTATTCTAGAGTCATGTTCGGGTACTTTGGTTTACTGTTACACACTAACAACACTTGGTGTGGGGTTTATTCTAGAGTCATGTTCAGGTACTTTGGTTTACTGTTACACACTAACAACACTTGGTGTGGGGTTTATTCTAGAGTCATGTTCGGGTACTTTGGTTTACTGTTACACACTAACAACACTTGGTGTGGGGTTTATTCTAGAGTCATGTTAGGTACTTTGGTTTACTGTTACACACTAACAACACTTGGTGTGGGGTTTATTCTAGAGTCATGTTCAGGTACTTTGGTTTACTGTTACACACTAACAACACTTGGTAGTGGGGGTTTATTCTAGAGTCATGTTCAGGGTACTTTGGTTTACTGTTACACACTAACAACACTTGGAGTGGGGTTTATTCTAGAGTCATGTTCAGGTACTTTGGTTTACTGTTACACACTAACAACACTTGGTGTGGGGTTTATTTTACAGTCATGTTCAGGTACTTTGGTTTACTGTTACACACTAACAACACTTGGAGTGGGGTTTATTCTACAGTCATGTTCAGGTACTTTGGTTTACTGTTACACACTAACAACACTTGGTGTGGGTTTATTCTACAGTCATGTTCAGGTACTTTGGTTTACTGTTACACACTAACAACACTTGGTGTGGGGTTTATTTTACAGTCATGTTCAGGTACTTTGGTTTACTGTTACACACTAACAACACTTGGTGTGGGGTTTATTCTAGAGTCATGTTCAGGTACTTTGGTTTACTGTTACACACTAACAACACTTGGTGTGGGGTTTATTCTAGAGTCATGTTCAGGTACTTTGGTTTACTGTTACACACTAACAACACTTGGTGTGGGTTTATTCTAGAGTCATGTTCGGTACTTTGGTTTACTGTTACACACTAACAACACTTGGATGTGGGGTTTATTCTACAGTCATGTTCAGGTACTTTGGTTTACTGTTACACACTAACAACACTTGGAGTGGGGTTTATTCTAGAGTCATGTTCAGGTACTTTGGTTTACTGTTACACACTAACAACACTTGGTGTGGGGTTTATTCTAGAGTCATGTTCAGGTACTTTGGTTTACTGTTACACACTAACCAACACTTGGTGTGGGGTTTATTCTAGAGTCATGTTCAGGTACTTTGGTTTACTGTTACACACTAACAACACTTGGTGTGGGGTTTATTCTAGAGTCATGTTCAGGTACTTTGGTTTACTGTTACACACTAACAACACTTGGTGTGGGGTTTATTCTAGAGTCATGTTAGGTACTTTGGTTTACTGTTACACACTAACAACACTTGGTGTGGGGTTTATTCTAGAGTCATGTTCAGGTACTTTGGTTTACTGTTACACACTAACAACACTTGGTGTGGGGTTTATTCTAGAGTCATGTTCAGGTACTTTGGTTTACTGTTACACACTAACAACACTTGGATGTGGGGTTTATTCTAACAGTCATGTTCAGGTACTTTGGTTTACTGTTACACACTAACAACACTTGGTGTGGGGTTTATTCTAGAGTCATGTTCAGGTACTTTGGTTTACTGTTACACACTAACAACACTTGGTGTGGGGTTTATTCTACAGTCATGTTCAGGTACTTTGGTTTACTGTTACACACTAACAACACTTGGTGTGGGGTTTATTCTAGAGTCATGTTAAGGTACTTTGGTTTACTGTTACACACTAACAACACTTGGTGTGGGGTTTATTCTAGAGTCATGTTAGGTACTTTGGTTTACTGTTACACACTAACAACACTTGGTGTGGGGTTTATTCTAGAGTCATGTTTAGGTACTTTGGTTTACTGTTACACACTAACAACACTTGGTGTGGGGTTTATTCTAGAGTCATGTTCAGGTACTTTGGTTTACTGTTACACACTAACAACACTTGGTGTGGGGTTTATTCTAGAGTCATGTTCGGGTACTTTGGTTTACTGTTACACACTAACAACACTTGGTGTGGGGTTTATTCTACAGTCATGTTCAGGTACTTTGGTTTACTGTTACACACTAACAACACTTGGTGTGGGGTTTATTCTAGAGTCATGTTAAGGTACTTTGGTTTACTGTTACACACTAACAACACTTGGTGTGGGGTTTATTCTAGAGTCATGTTTAGGTACTTTGGTTTACTGTTACACACTAACAACACTTGGTGTGGGGTTTATTCTAGAGTCATGTTCAGGGTACTTTGGTTTACTGTTACACACTAACAACACTTGGAGTGGGGTTTATTCTAGAGTCATGTTCAGGTACTTTGGTTTACTGTTACACACTAACAACACTTGGTGTGGGGTTTATTCTACAGTCATGTTCAGGTACTTTGGTTTACTGTTACACACTAACAACACTTGGTGTGGGGTTTATTCTACAGTCATGTTCAGGTACTTTGGTTTACTGTTACACACTAACAACACTTGGTGTGGGGTTTATTCTACGAGTCATGTTCAGGTACTTTGGTTTACTGTTACACACTAACAACACTTGGTGTGGGGTTTATTCTAGAGTCATGTTCAGGTACTTTGGTTTACTGTTACACACTAACAACACTTGGTGTGGGGTTTATTCTAGAGTCATGTTCAGGTACTTTGGTTTACTGTTACACACTAACAACACTTGGTGTGGGGTTTATTCTAGAGTCATGTTCAGGTACTTTGGTTTACTGTTACACACTAACAACACTTGGTGTGGGGTTTATTCTAGAGTCATGTTCGGGTACTTTGGTTTACTGTTACACACTAACAACACTTGGAGTGGGGTTTATTCTAGAGTCATGTTCAGGTACTTTGGTTTACTGTTACACACTAACAACACTTGGAGTGGGGTTTATTCTAGAGTCATGTTCAGGTACTTTGGTTTACTGTTACACACTAACAACACTTGGTCTTGGGGTTTATTCTAGAGTCATGTTCAGGTACTTTGGTTTACTGTTACACACTAACAACACTTGGTGTGGGGTTTATTCTAGAGTCATGTTCAGGTACTTTGGTTTACTGTTACACACTAACAACACTTGGTGTGGGGTTTATTCTAGAGTCATGTTCAGGTACTTTGGTTTACTGTTACACACTAACAACACTTGGTGTGGGGTTTATTCTAGAGTCATGTTCAGGTACTTTGGTTTACTGTTACACACTAACAACACTTGGTGTGGGGTTTATTCTAGAGTCATGTTCGGGTACTTTGGTTTACTGTTACACACTAACAACACTTGGTGTGGGGTTTATTCTAGAGTCATGTTCAGGTACTTTGGTTTACTGTTACACACTAACAACACTTGGTGTGGGGTTTATTCTAGAGTCATGTTCAGGTACTTTGGTTTACTGTTACACACTAACAACACTTGGTGTGGGGTTTATTCTAGAGTCATGTTCAGGTACTTTGGTTTACTGTTACACACTAACAACACTTGGTGTGGGGTTTATTCTAGAGTCATGTTCAGGTACTTTGGTTTACTGTTACACACTAACAACACTTGGTGTGGGGTTTATTCTAGAGTCATGTTCAGGTACTTTGGTTTACTGTTACACACTAACAACACTTGGTGTGGGGTTTATTCTAGAGTCATGTTCAGGTACTTTGGTTTACTGTTACACACTAACAACACTTGGTGTGGGGTTTATTCTAGAGTCATGTTCAGGTACTTTGGTTTACTGTTACACACTAACAACACTTGGTGTGGGGTTTATTCTAGAGTCATGTTCAGGTACTTTGGTTTACTGTTACACACTAACAACACTTGGTGTGGGGTTTATTCTAGAGTCATGTTCAGGTACTTTGGTTTACTGTTACACACTAACAACACTTGGTGTGGGGTTTATTCTAGAGTCATGTTCAGGTACTTTGGTTTACTGTTACACACTAACAACACTTGGTGTGGGGTTTATTCTAGAGTCATGTTTAGGTACTTTGGTTTACTGTTACACACTAACAACACTTGGTGTGGGGTTTATTCTAGAGTCATGTTCAGGTACTTTGGTTTACTGTTACACACTAACAACACTTGGTGTGGGGTTTATTCTAGAGTCATGTTCAGGTACTTTGGTTTACTGTTACACACTAACAACACTTGGTGTGGGGTTTATTCTAGAGTCATGTTCAGGTACTTTGGTTTACTGTTACACACTAACAACACTTGGTGTGGGGTTTATTCTAGAGTCATGTTCAGGTACTTTGGTTTACTGTTACACACTAACAACACTTGGTGTGGGGTTTATTCTAGAGTCATGTTCAGGTACTTTGGTTTACTGTTACACACTAACAACACTTGGTGTGGGGTTTATTCTAGAGTCATGTTCAGGTACTTTGGTTTACTGTTACACACTAACAACACTTGGTGTGGGGTTTATTCTAGAGTCATGTTCAGGTACTTTGGTTTACTGTTACACACTAACAACACTTGGTGTGGGGTTTATTCTACAGTCATGTTCAGGTACTTTGGTTTACTGTTACACACTAACAACACTTGGTGTGGGGTTTATTCTAGAGTCATGTTCAGGTACTTTGGTTTACTGTTACACACTAACAACACTTGGTGTGGGGTTTATTCTAGAGTCATGTTCAGGTACTTTGGTTTACTGTTACACACTAACAACACTTGGTGTGGGGTTTATTCTAGAGTCATGTTCGGGTACTTTGGTTTACTGTTACACACTAACAACACTTGGTGTGGGGTTTATTCTAGAGTCATGTTCAGGTACTTTGGTTTACTGTTACACACTAACAACACTTGGTGTGGGGTTTATTCTAGAGTCATGTTCAGGTACTTTGGTTTACTGTTACACACTAACAACACTTGGTGTGGGGTTTATTCTAGAGTCATGTTCAGGTACTTTGGTTTACTGTTACACACTAACAACACTTGGTGTGGGGTTTATTCTAGAGTCATGTTCAGGTACTTTGGTTTACTGTTACACACTAACAACACTTGGTGTGGGGTTTATTCTAGAGTCATGTTCAGGTACTTTGGTTTACTGTTACACACTAACAACACTTGGTGTGGGGTTTATTCTAGAGTCATGTTCAGGTACTTTGGTTTACTGTTACACACTAACAACACTTGGTGTGGGGTTTATTCTAGAGTCATGTTCAGGTACTTTGGTTTACTGTTACACACTAACAACACTTGGTGTGGGGTTTATTCTAGAGTCATGTTCAGGTACTTTGGTTTACTGTTACACACTAACAACACTTGGTGTGGGGTTTATTCTAGAGTCATGTTCAGGTACTTTGGTTTACTGTTACACACTAACAACACTTGGTGTGGGGTTTATTCTAGAGTCATGTTCATGTGATTTGGTTTACTGTTACACACTAACAACACTTGGTGTGGGGTTTATTCTAGAGTCATGTTCAGGTACTTTGGTTTACTGTTACACACTAACAACACTTGGTGTGGGGTTTATTCTAGAGTCATGTTCAGGTACTTTGGTTTACTGTTACACACTAACAACACTTGGTGTGGGGTTTATTCTAGAGTCATGTTCAGGTACTTTGGTTTACTGTTACACACTAACAACACTTGGTGTGGGGTTTATTCTAGAGTCATGTTCAGGTACTTTGGTTTACTGTTACACACTAACAACACTTGGTGTGGGGTTTATTCTAGAGTCATGTTTAGGTACTTTGGTTTACTGTTACACACTAACAACACTTGGTGTGGGGTTTATTCTAGAGTCATGTTCAGGTACTTTGGTTTACTGTTACACACTAACAACACTTGGTGTGGGGTTTATTCTAGAGTCATGTTCAGGTACTTTGGTTTACTGTTACACACTAACAACACTTGGTGTGGGGTTTATTCTAGAGTCATGTTCAGGTACTTTGGTTTACTGTTACACACTAACAACACTTGGTGTGGGGTTTATTCTAGAGTCATGTTCAGGTACTTTGGTTTACTGTTACACACTAACAACACTTGGTGTGGGGTTTATTCTAGAGTCATGTTCAGGTACTTTGGTTTACTGTTACACACTAACAACACTTGGTGTGGGGTTTATTCTAGAGTCATGTTTAGGTACTTTGGTTTACTGTTACACACTAACAACACTTGGTGTGGGGTTTATTCTAGAGTCATGTTCAGGTACTTTGGTTTACTGTTACACACTAACAACACTTGGTGTGGGGTTTATTCTAGAGTCATGTTTAGGTACTTTGGTTTACTGTTACACACTAACAACACTTGGTGTGGGGTTTATTCTAGAGTCATGTTTATGTACTTTGGTTTACTGTTACACACTAACAACACTTGGTGTGGGGTTTATTCTAGAGTCATGTTCAGGTACTTTGGTTTACTGTTACACACTAACAACACTTGGTGTGGGGTTTATTCTACAGTCATGTTCAGGTACTTTGGTTTACTGTTACACACTAACAACACTTGGTGTGGGGTTTATTCTAGAGTCATGTTAAGGTACTTTGGTTTACTGTTACACACTAACAACACTTGGTGTGGGGTTTATTCTAGAGTCATGTTTAGGTACTTTGGTTTACTCTTACACACTAACAACACTTGGTGTGGGGTTTATTCTAGAGTCATGTTCAGGTACTTTGGTTTACTGTTACACACTAACAACACTTGGAGTGGGGTTTATTCTAGAGTCATGTTTAGGTACTTTGGTTTACTGTTACACACTAACAACACTTGGAGTGGGGTTTATTCTAGAGTCATGTTCAGGTACTTTGGTTTACTGTTACACACTAACAACACTTGGTGTGGGGTTTATTCTAGAGTCATGTTCAGGTACTTTGGTTTACTGTTACACACTAACAACACTTGGTGTTGGGTTTATTTTAGAGTCATGTTTACCGAGATTATTTGCATGAATCTAACAACTCTTCATCGGCATCCAGGTTGATTCTTTTGTTAGCATGATATGGTTTTATACCTATTTCTGTTGATTCATTATATAACCTATACTATAATATCAAACAACTAGTGGTAGAAATAACTATACATATAAGTCACCAAAGGTCAATGCTGACATTGATATATCAGTCTTCTATATCGTCAATGTAACCAACGTGTATACAAGTCTATAAAAATATCAAATAATAAAGACCGTAAAGCGGTGAACAAGCAATGGCCTTGACTTAAAATGATCAGATGGCCGACATAGATATGTTAATAATTCAGAGGATAAACGTTATCTTTTTGTACAAACACCTGCTTGTTCAGATTGTGGCATGGACTTCAGCTTACATGTACTCGTTCAATAAGTGAAGTAATCACGGCAGGACATGACTAAAGTTTCGTGTACTGAGAAGTAATACTGACGTTATCATAAGGATGTATTTTCTTTCGTGCTGTTATATAATTCAAAATATGATTCAATTGAAGTTGATAATTTTTGCTTGGCACGCAATTTGTTTTATTTTTTGTTTATTTGTTTATTTTGTTTTATTTTTTGTTTATTTTTTTGTTGTTGAGTTTTTCCGTGTTTTTTTTTCGTTTTTTTTTCTGACGTGTTATCATACTAGATTTTTTTTTTAATTTCAAACATCTTATGACGACTGATTAGAATATCAGTCGCCAGACTGGAAGATAAACCCTATCCATATCACATACACTTACTCTGAAGTGCTGTCATATTTAAATTATACATATTTCACTGACTTCTTGTCCAAGATTACCATCTATGGTTTATGAATGCTTAATTAAATCCGGTAGGGATGCATTAGTGCATACACCAGTTTATATTATAGCAATTATGCCACTTTCCCTGAGATGTTTCTCAAATTTTGTAGAGCAGGACATAATCTGACTCAAAGGGAGCCTGTGTTGTATAAACTCACTGACGACACTACAAATCTCTAAAATGAGCGATATGTGTCTAATGAATTATTGATATTGCGTTATTAATTGAAATCCAGTTGAATTTTAAAATTACTTCAAATCATTGCTAATGTTCACAAAGAAAATAAAACAAAGACGTTTGCAATCAGATGTTACAAACGCCACAATAAGTTTTCCTCTTTTTGGATGACATAACTTCAAAGTTATGTAAGCATTTGTTCTCTAAGTAAATGCTTTTTTGTTCAAGACAGGTATTTTATAATAGGAAATATACATGGATGAGATAAAATGCTTAACTAAGTAAATTCAGTCATTTAAGAAGATCCACATCTTTTGCTCAACTTTGACTAAGTTAAACATGGCATTGCTGCTGAGTGTTAACATCGTTCCATTGTAAGTTATATCATATATGATATTCAAGTCACATTAATGTATCTCGCCGATTTACGGATGCATCAAACATAAGAACACTCCAATACAAAGTCTGTTATAATTTTTCGTCCTTCATAAATATGCCATCGTGTTATATAGTCCCGACGAATGGAACATGACAGATCATAGCACTGGTAGCTATATACAATATGTATTTAAAATATCTATATACATTATCATTATTTAAGGAAGACAAGCACGATGTATCATATGCACTATGTATTGGTGATCAACAGATTTGAATGTCCCATCGTAGTTGTACTGTAATGTATATTATCATTATTTATTCATATATCAATATACAATATGTATATAAATTGGGTATCAGTCAACAAGATAAATCACGTTGATTATACAACCATACAAAATCTACTTACATATAGATGTAGGTAATACTGCTGTCTCTGTATATATACAGTACTAAACATTTCAAATCACATAGGAAGATATGACTCTGATTTCAGTACTGTTATATTTGTCTGAGATCAATTTACAGCCATTTAAAATATACTCTTACCAGCCTAACAAAACAAAAACAAAACACACACACAAAATGAAAAAAGAAAAAAAAATGAATACAAAATGGTATGCTCAAAACATTTTCCATCTTCGATATTTTAATTAGAGGGGGGTAACTCTGGTATGCTCACACTGAATTCACGATTAATAACCGCTCAAGCCAGAATTACCAACTGCAAAAAGAAGTAGTACCTAGATTAACATACAAAGATTGTTATTCTTCTCTGGTACTATAATGGTAAATTACAGGGGTATTAAACATTATCAAACTAACTGTCAAGCCATATACTGTAATACTGTAAACTGTAATACTGTAAACTGTAATACTGTAAACTGTAATACTGTAAACACTTATGTACCGACATTGTATACTCCAAAATAAGACTGCATGTCCGATATTGTCAATGTTCACATTAAGGGGGGTAACCCTTACATCTCTATCGTGGGTTAAATCATGCACATATATACCATTCGATGGGTTTTGTTTTGTTTAACGTCCTATTAACAGCCAGGGTCATTTAAGGACGTGCCAGGTTTGGAGGTGGAGGAAAGCCAGAGTACCCGGAGAAAAACCACCGGCCTACGGTCAGTACCTGGCAACTACCCCACGTAGGTTTCGAACTCTCAACCCAGTGGTGGAGGGCTAGTGATAAAGTGTCGGTACACCTTAATCACTCGGCCACCGCGGCTCTTCCATTCGATGGGATATTTGCCCGGACAACATAGTAGTAATAGGTATATAATTTATTTCTCTCATTACTCTTCCACTATACAAGTATAGCTTGATAAAATGCATGCATTATATACAAGAGCAATATGAATAGTGTACACAGCTCTCCCAAGAAATAACAAAGAGTCTATAACTGGAAATATTCCAGAAAAGCTGCACCTATTCGATCCTTCATCCATAAATACTAATTAATCACTACACCAGTAATCAAAGTAATTATATAATGCAGATTCAATATGTTTTTATACATTAGTTTTATAAAAAAAATAGTTCTGATGATAGATGGTTTCACTGATAATTATATTAATTGTATTTAATTGTGTTTGTACTTATTGTTAATTTCACGGCTTAAGAAAAGGGAGTCTGCAAACATAATGAAGTAATTCACAGATGCTAAAGCATTCTAGCGACAGTAGCCTACGGAGAAATAACTACAGAACATATAATGTCATCTAAGTGTAATACGATGAAGAAATGAAAAATACCCTGCTCGCGCTTGGGCTCGAATCAGAATCCTTTTTACTCGGACGACAAACAATCTACCACTAGGCTAAAGGGAAATTCCCACACAAGCCTGAGCTGGTTAGGATACCTTACTTCTTTCTACCTTTGTATTACAATGTGACCACTGATGATTAGAACACTCAATGAACAGCATTGTAGTGTCACAATTCAAACCGATATCACAACGCCGACAGCGTGGTATGATGTTCTCTTCTCGACCAAAATATTCTCGTATAATCAAAGACGTGAACGCCAAAGACATCATTTTAACGAAAGAGTAAGAAAAGCAGACGTGCAGAACAGTTCAGGTCAAGTTAAATTATCTCCAGGTCCGCAAGATTTGGGTCGGAGTTTGGCTTGGTGGTGTGGGTGATTTTATTTCAAAATAGTTTGCGCATAGCATAACGCAAAGGGAATGAGGCAACAGGCATAGCCTATAGCACTGCAGGTCTTTTTGCAATTTTTCATACATCTTTATAACATAATAACGTCAAAAAGGGATATATGTTCATTTTCTTTGGGTAAACTCAGATGACAATCGAAATAATGTTATTAAACTTAAAAATTATAATCAAAAGCAAACACAATGCGACGATGATGCTCTCAGAGAAACAAGGGATCGATATCACCGCCGTGCCTTCCAACATTTGAGATTATGAAACACATACAGATAATTCTAATAACGAGATAACACATTTATAAATAGTAGCATGGGGTTGCTAAGGTGATTGAGTATAAAATGGTTAGGTACACTACGGAAAACAAAATGATTACCTAAGACATGGACTGTCCTTAACGGGATATATAAGTGTCATTGTCATTTCAGCCCTTTATGCTGCCAGACAATGCGTTTGTGGTCTCTTGAAGCTTTCATCGTTTCATATGCCGTTTTGGTAGCGGATATTTCACTGCTGGAATGTTTTCTAGTTCTTTCAGGTTTACAGGCGTTGCTGTAGCTTACAGTACCGAGGACAGATCCCTCGGAACTCCTTCATCACGATGATTCTTACTTTTGGAGAGCTTGAGGTTCAGTCGCGCAGGAACTGTCGCCCGCAAGCACTTGAATTGTTGTTCCATGCAGCTTTACAATATTGAAACGCAAGCTGCAGTTGGCTATATTCCATATAACAATGTTAAAATTGCTAAAATGATTTATGTTAATTCTGACAGATAAATTAAACATAGAAAGGGATTCAAATAAAATATAGTTTGTTTCATGGGTTTTTTTGGTAGGATTATGATTAATTTTGTTGATAAAGACATATATTACTTTTCGAAAATTGCTACGTATCGACATGGATCAGTGTAATCACAACTGTATATTTATTTACTGTAAACTGTATGAACTAACATATTTTGTTTTTAATATTGAAACCTCTAAAGGTCAAATTTTACCAGATACAAATATGTAGTATTACATGTTTAACTTCTCCCTATCTGAATGTTTTATAGTAACTTACATCTAAAGCAGGTAGCATGGGATGTCATTCTAGTTAATTACAATAATTTGATGGTTTGTTGTCTCTTACTTAATCAAACGCCAACAAATCCGTTAAAATATGTTATAACACGCATGCGCAGACAAGAATGATTTGAAGAATGGCGAGCAACATAAGTTATTTGTACGCAAATTTGTCTGCTTTTATTTTTAGATAACTCTTACATACTTTACTGATATATTGTCGAAGTACCTGTACATATCTGAAGGAAGCTAAATGAAGAATGGGTATGATGAATTTTATAGAGATGAAGTTTTATTTGTAAACAATAAAATGAACATTGAGAGGCTTTAATTAAATAGCACATGTAAACTACATAAAGAAACATCTGACTGATACCAAATATAAAGCAGGTTTTTTTTTGCTTTCCTGACCATTATCACTAGAGGAAATCCAGTAGAAACTAAAATATTTTTTTAGCAAATATGAGGAATTAATTAACTACTTCTATAAACTGAGTATATTCTAGATATCAATATTTTTCACGAACATTTAAAACTTGTCTAAGGTCTGATGTATTGTCAGAATGCATAAGAATTTAATCGTGAGATGCAGAATAACGGCAAAAATCGGGAACTGAAATTCCACGAGCAGAACTTACCACCCAGCATTCTCAAATGATTGTATAGCGGTCCCACGTATTTTTAAACATGGATAGGTGCATAATCCAAATCATTTAATAACTTTGGTATTGAATAGCTTTAAAACAACATGACTTTTTTTGTATTCCTAAGTCACTCTTCATACATATTTAGGGAATGACCAACATCCCCCACACGCCTCATCTGGAATCACAATGATAACGAAATGAAACTTTGAGATATTGGACAATAAAATGTTATTGCGCCTAGGATACTATCAAAGTGACACACGGAACATTTCTAAATAGTGTGATCAGGAGAAAAGAGATTTACAAAATTAACCAATCCATAACAACAACAAAAACAACAACAAAAACAACAACAAAAACAACAACAACGAAAACGGAAGGAGGGAATGCATGAAATGTATTTTTATCGATTACGTTGATGTATTCAAAGGATTTTGCAAAAGACAAACAAGAAAATATCACCTTGAGAAACCAATTGAGAGTTGGACAGATATCTCCGAAATGAATTGGACTGTACCATTCAGTATAAGCCTGCATCATCAAGGTATTTCGGTCTTTTAGGACTCGTCAGTGACGCTAAGTGTCCAAAGTTTTGATGCTAGAAGGTGACCAAAAACACAATCCGAAATGGATGAAATGAAATGCCAAACTTTTAATTGGAATGTGAAAAAAAAAGTTAATTGAAGGTTCTTAATTTACATAACGCATATAATGGATGAGAGTTATTTTTTCTTAAATTGATTCCTTCATTGAATTTATACTGTTGGCAATGGAGACAATGATTTCAAAACATATCTGAATTTCTATTATGATTAATAAGTTACCGACTGTGAAGGGAAGTGTCTGTGTTATATATTCAATTGCTTAATATTTTGTGTTTATAATTTACGTTCATGTAGACATCTTCTGCTCATGCGCGTGATATGGTGTAGGATTTGTTCTGTTAGACACACGTCGTAAATGAGATCAAAGTCCATATGTCCCACTAAAATCATTTAAAGGCGACAACTGCCGTATAACACCGTGTATTTCCCCTTAGATATAGTTTGAAGGTGTTAGCCAAACTACGCCCCCTCAAAATGTCACGCCCTCCTTGACATTTGTTATCTTAAATGGCAAACATGAAACGGAAGCTGACTTTTAAACGCAATTTCATGGATTATGGTATAATTATTTTCTACTTTCAGCTTGCGTCAGACTCTCGTTTACTGTAGATAATTTATGTTACTTTCGTATTAACAACGAAAATACTGTATTGAAAAAATGAAAACGGTCACCAATTTATATGATTCAATTCCCATGAAAACCGTAACATGAAACGAAACGATAACAATTTTTACAAAATTAGTCTTCGTTAGTCGAGATTATTTATTGCTTAAAATTGTAATTTTCCCTTATGTTATTCAATAACAATCCGAAATTTCAGCTACATGTACCAACAGGACTAAAGAAAGACAAATGGGTAACATATTGTTATGAAACATTAAAAATTCACACAGTTTTGTCGTTTTCTCAATTTTTATCTCATTAGATATGAATTTGCATGAATAAGCTATCGAATATATTTTTTGTAAATTATATCTAGTATAGTGCATCTTGGGTATAGTAGTGAATAGCTATTATGGCATTGCATGGGGAAGATGAATGGTGTTACTTTCCCGAATTATTGTTTTTTATCGATCCTCCTTTTCTTTACCGTAGAATAACTGTTTATGGTAGGCTTTATATTATTAAAAACGAATACTTTTGCAAAGTCGTGTGATAATAGATATAATACCGTCATTTCAAATTTAGTGTTTTAGTTTTTAAAAAAAAACCATTTCGTTGGTAGAGCACAATAGCTAAAACGTAGCCGAACAGCTTGGGTGACAATTTACCGCTCACTAATCGCAGACTCATCACTTCAATTTGTAAAGGAAGAGTTTGCGCCAATAAAATAAAGTGCGCAATTAATTACCGCTTGCTGTTCGCGCGCGACTCTATATAGCTATTAATGTTTCCAGGAACCCGATAATTTACTGAATCGTCGTCGACCCTTTTAGGTTAGTTAGTGATCGGGGATTACTGTCAATCATGTGCCACTAGAGGACGCCGAGGTTAATAGAGCTGACATCAAAGCGAGGCTGATGACAGACCAATCAGACAGAGCATGCACTTTGTGTGTCACCCTTGATTATATACTCCCTTCATCATTTAGCTCTTAGCCATGATTGATTCCGCTGATGGTAGAACAATCAGGAATCTTTTCAGTTTCAGTATATATCGTTTTTATTTTGTTCAGGGTAGTTATTACTTTTGCAATTCAGGCAATCTCTATTATCATTGAGACTTAAACTCCGTAAGAGTTAGGATGTCCTTCAATTATTTTTTTTCTCTTTTGGTTTCTTAAGAGAGTATGGCTATCATGTATCAACACTGATTAATAATTTCTTCTATTTCTTTTATTTATATCTAATGATCATTTTAATAAGTCAATTTAATTATTAGTTCTGAGAAACTTCTCTCATTAAAGCGTCTAATATAACTGATGGACTTCACGGCGAAACAGCAGTATCATACAGTTTAGCAATCCGTTTGCATTTAACAACGCTGTCTGGTTCATATAAAGTATTTACGTTACACTTCAATGCTAAGTTACTGATTATGATGCTGAAATAAAGAGTTCAAATTGATATTCAACAAGCGATTGGAAACTTTAACAGGAGATTCCATATTTTTTTATATTCATTCAGACATGACACAAACATATTTGCAGAAACGAAAGTTACATTTCATAATTTTATTTGCTTCAATTTGTCATTAATAATGCATAAACATTCAAAGACAATATCACATTAATGGGTCTAGAATACCTCATACCAATGTCTCGTCAATTTAAATTGACGGTTTGCCGTAAATGACCGGTTATTACGGCCGTTTCAAAAACATTACTCACATAATGGAGACCAATAAATCGGTGTGAATTATCATTACATCTAGCATTGGGGTTGTTATTATTCATAGACCACTCTTTACAGTGTAATCGGGTTATATTGTAACACTGCTGTGACAATTACGGACCGTTCCACGAACTCATGTTCCCTTGGGTATTGTACTTAATTGAAACATTAATTGGAGTTGACTAAAAAACCAATTTACAAATGAAATCGAATTATTATACATTGTTATCGATACTGTTTCAGCACAGCGTAATAACAGGAGTCTGCTGTAGAATATTCACGTAAGAATACTATTTGATTTATATTTCCTTTTTTCTATTTATCATCGGTCGATGTGTTTCCAGAATACCCGTTAGTCAGATCGAGAAAATTGTGCGTATACGTTGCTTGAAGCGAGCCTCTTTTGCTACATACATATAAAAATTGCGATATAATTACCTTCATTTTTACTTTATATTTGTCTCCTAATGAATAGCGATTTGAATGCACTCTAATTGGGTCATACATTTAAACGTTCTTTAAAAACATGATGGAAATATCGCCAATCTCATCAAATGCTTTAACTAAATGAAGGCTTGTACGCGTGAAATGTATGGGAATAAAGGTGAACAATCTAAAAGCAGGGCTTTGTCAAACAACAATAATTATTTCTGAAATAAAGGCAGATGCTAAATCTGCTAATACCATTCAAAGTATTTTAAGACTCACCGATATAATGAATTCGGTCAATCTGGATAAAGAATGCTCACACTTGCTAATTAATTTTCTCAATAACGTCCATTTGGAAATTAACGAATATGCACTCGCATGCTTCTCAAATAAACAGACGAAGGTAATGACTTTGACGAGGAGTAAAAATAATAGTTTTGAAGTGCAACTTAATTTGCACTATATATTGCAAATTCTTTATTTATAATTGACAGTATCTGATTTGAAAAACATTGTACTGTGATATCAAATTAGAAGTTGTTTTAGCCTGATGCATTCTTACATAAATGGTATTAGCTAACCATACTTTTAGTTGATTTTGAGGTTGAGAATATAAAATATGTCTTTGCATATATATCATCTCAATTGATTGAAATGCTGTTACATGATAGAAAAATTTCCAGCACTTGGCAATTTTCGGAAAACATGACATATGAAGGAATAATATGAGAGAAAAATACTAAAATAATATACAGTTTTGTTTTCGTTGATGACCAGTTATATATATATATGACTCTGTTTGTTCCAAGTGAAAATACGTCGTCCATTTTACTATAAAATATTAACGTAATAGAAGCATTTCTTTTTTAATTTTTGAGAAATTTACCAGAGGTTGCCAAAACAACGGACATCAATTCATGGCTTAAACCTTTCATAGTATCAGGTGTGGTACTTATGCACCTGTATCAGGACGAAAGTACTCTCGCAATTGATTCCTTGATATCAGTCAAAACAGCTTCAAAATGTCTCCAAATCCACAAATAATCCCTGCCTGCAAATTGTCACGATTAAGGGATTAAAGGTGATTGCAATCAGACAAAATCACAGTGCTTTTCAGTAGATGTCCATTTAACTCGATTAAAATGTATCATTTTGGCGCTGAACAATCAGTTGCTAACACATCTGGCAGTCCGTGTAGAAAATTATATGGTCGTTCTATTATTATACTGGCGAGTGTTGCTTCATTTCTTAGTATTGGAGGCCAATTAAGTAGATGAACTGCACAAATTACACGTATGTCTTAGACACTATTGACGTCAGCGAGATCGAATACCTGTCTAATTAGTACGAATTAGCCTCATGAAAACACGCTCGTTTCAGGTCCAATCAGAACGTTTTGTGAGGTATCTTGAACAGGTGGTATTATGTACTGTGTGTATATATAAAGATATAGAGGATATCTAACAGTGTCTTCAGTAATACCAAATATATTTCACGAGTGGGGCTAATATTTTGATATTTTTCGATATATATTCTTTATATCGCCAGCGTTATATCGCTGATATTGTTGGTTTATGGTACAAACCAGGTACCCATCTTCTTACAGTTGATTTATGATGTTTGAGAAAAAGAAGGATGAAACAAAATGATCATTTCAAAGTAAATGTATCATTTTGCAGTTATGAGGAGAATAAAATATTAATATCGTTTCAGGAAATATATAATAAGATAAAAGATCTGAGAAACTACGATAACTATTATTGAAATTCATTTAAATGTATTATTTGAATTATATTGCCCAACTTTTCGTTACATTTTCGCTCTTTGCGAATGTCCATACCGACAGCCCGTGCCGTCTCATCAAGCTCCTGTTCGCGAAGTATATGTATATGACCAGCATTTGAATTATTGGAAGATGCGTTATGTTCATGATTGCCCGTTTGTATTAATATGAACTTAGGCCTACAGTACTTTAAAGTGCTACCTCACCTAGAAATTAAGCCTAAGACACTCATCATGAAGACACACCAAGCCAATTTCTCTAATGACGCGAGAACCAGTCATCTTAATAAGAAAATATTGAGCGTTAAGCAGGAGAGGCAACTAACATCTTAGACTCTGGTATGTCTCGGACAAGGAATAGAAGCCAAGGCCTTCCTCACAGGGGCAAACATTCAACTAAAAACAAGATTAAGGTTGTGTCTAGAGAGATTTTTTGACAAGGAACCATATTTAAAAAGAAGAGAAAAGATATTATCAAAAATCCAGTGGCCTCTTATGAATCATGCAGTGAGGACAGCTGATACAAGTTAAGTATCCAGAGAAAATGACAGGGAATATCGACATGTAGATGAAACAGTAGCCAAAACACAGAGGCAATAAAACGAGCCCAATGTACGAACATAATAGAAATTTGTGTGAAGATTTTTGTAAAGAATACAATGAAATTAAGATCCAGTCTTGGTTCTGTCATATCGGATACTCTTAAAAAGAACAGTAAAATCTGCTTCACAGCAAAACACAAAATGTAATTTGTATTAGTTTTTAAGTGTTTTTTTTTTTTTGTGTGTGAAAAACTTTAAAATCAATAAATAGAAAATCCTATCTAATATAGTATTAATCAAGTGCTCTTTACCACACCTATATTGATTACATACACTGCTTAATGACATGACGAAGGCATAATACACACCTAATCGAAAAAAAAAGGTTTCAGATATAGATTGATTGTCATTTTCGACGAATAATCATTTCCTATTTCATACGTCAGACACGCAATACATTAATACAAATTGAGAGTTAGAAAATTAACTTAAATATTTAAATGCACCTTGCAACTTTTCCCTCCTTCTCGTAAGTGATGCTAAGGGTTGATGTATGCATGTAGGAGATCGAGCAAAATAGATTGAAAGAAATGTCAAAATATTGATGGAGACGTCTGAAATACAAACAATTAAATAAAAAAAAAGAGATAAAGAAAGAGAAAAGAAGGGTACATGTACATGGAATGTGATTAAAG
The DNA here is from genome assembly GCF_902652985.1 of Pecten maximus. Classification (NCBI taxonomy): domain Eukaryota; kingdom Metazoa; phylum Mollusca; class Bivalvia; order Pectinida; family Pectinidae; genus Pecten; species Pecten maximus. Next base: position 50,840,213 of record NC_047016.1, on the reverse strand, counting down.
CTTCTTTTGTGATAACCTGATTATGGTTGATCCACCAACGTTTTTCATTTCGCCTTCTGTCACGTACAACTTCTTCTGATTCTTAATGTCAATATTTTAGACTATGCACAATATATTATGTTCTTTCTGGTAGAGGCCGCTGTGGCCTAGTGGTAGCCCTCCATGTCTGGGTTACAAGTTCGAAACCCACGTGGGATAGTTGCCTGGTACTGACAGTATGCTGGTGTTTTTTCTCCGGGTACTCCGGCTTTCCTCCACCTCCAAAACCCGGCAGCGTCCTTAAATGATATCAGCTCTTAATAGGACGTTAAACAAAATAAACCAAGCCAAATCTTGGAATGTCTGTTCAAAATAATGATTTGTTTTGCAAAAACGATTTTTGTCTTGAATGAAATCATACAGAGGTATAACCTTCCTTGAAAAGGTATATCAGGATAAATGCCACAATATGGAAGAATAGATATATGGAAATAAACCAATGTTATTTTATCTCAAGTTTGTACCAGTGTGCAATATTTTTGAAAACGCATCATGTGACAGGGATACAAAACATCACATATCCCTCTCGCGGGAAGATAAAACTCAATATATCACCGGGAAGCCTGACGCAATGGTCACCCTCCTATTCTGTTACGGAGTTGTTGAAGCGGTGGCCGAGTGGTTAAGGTGTCCCGATACTTTATCACTAGCCCTTAACCTCTGGGTTGCGAGTTCGAAACCTACGTGGGGCAGTTGCCAGGTACTGACCGTTGGCCGGTGGTTTTTCTCCGGGTACTCCGGCTTTTCTCCACCTCCAAAACCTGGCACGTCTTTAGATGACCTTGACTGTTAGTAGGACGTTAAACAAAACAAACCAATTGTTGAAGCATGCTGCAATGGTGATCCTCCTAATCCGTTGTCTCCCTACCAGATGTTAACAAATAGCAAGCGTAAAGAAACGCAAAATTTCCATGCAGTCCAAGTTACAGAAACAGATAAAAGAATGCTCAAAATTATGTTTCAGCGCCCACTTAACGAAGCTGTATTTAAACGTAGGACTGACTTTCGGCTGGAAATCTTGTTTTCGGGAGATAGCATTTTATGATTGTTTCATGTGCCATAAAGGAAGTCATACTATACTGTAAGTGCTCTGTAAATAAGCACTTTAAGTGTCTCTTGAAAATTTAGGAAATGTGAATGAAAACGAAGGAATCAAGATGTTTCATTAAAATAAGATAATTGTTGTTTTAAAAAATAATGATTTTGTATAAGCATATCGACATTTTAGTAGCGTCAGAGTACATAACATCAACATTATCAAATTAAGCATAGGTGAGGCAATTATATAAAATAACCATGACGTCACAATATTTGATGGTGTCATGTGCTGTTTTTGATCACAAGGGTAGTGTTTCAGAAATAAAGCATATCAACGTTGTTGGATATACAATAGAAACATGCACAACGTGACACCTTGTATAAATATCGTGTTTCAATCCAAGTTTAAAAGAGACAAATCTAAAAATATTCTGATTGACGATTGCTCCTTCAATTACGAAATCGGTGAGTTTTCGGATCATTGACTCCGGGCTCCATCTCTGCCATTTGCCATACACTAAGTCTTTCCCTCATCAGCATGGGTGAACAGAATTGACGCTAGGATTTTCAAAGCTCTCAGAAGTTACGTCAACCGTGAGTGTTGATTGGCTAACGTTTTTATCACAAATGACCATAAACGGCCCTCTGACTGCGGGATGACTAGCGCTCTTTGATGCATTGTATCCTATGTCTGCGGTAAGAATACCTCCGTAGACTCGCTATAGGGACGAGCGGAATCGCTCTGTTATGGTCGCAGCCTTCAGATGGGAACTCTTGTGGGGATCTATAATCTTGCATTAATATCTAAATATATCTTTAAAAAAATAATGAAAGTTTCCTCTAGGCGGATTTATAAAATAGCCGTTAAAACATTCTCACGTTATTCGTTATTAGCGAAATATCATAATTGAATATAATTCGATAGCAACATTAATAGTTCAAGATGATATTTTCCCCATATTGGACCCCCGCCATTGATTTGGAATAAGGCTCGAGAGCTGTGATCATTATCCGTGGCTATACAATCCTGCACTTAATAACAATTTTTGCGAAATCTCAACAGAATTTCACTTAATCTCCGCCTTTAGGTCGATTTAGCCCTTGCAATTTCCCGTGTTTTTCTAACAATATCTCCACTATCGTTTTAATCACATCGATGCGTCCGTTAACGCCTGATTCAAAACGTAGCTTCTCGCCTCCAATACAGGAGAGGTGAATGTTCGGTTTATTTACTGGCGATTAAGTGTTGATTCGGTAAATTCACATTGATTGACTTGTATAGCATAGGACAAGCGGGTCTACACCGACATGCTTATATGGGAAAGAGCTTAGGAACGTAAATGAGTTTAGATACTGCTCTGCATTCAATGAGTCCCACAAGGTGTGAATTATTTTTCATACGGATTCAGGTTAATGGTTTCTCGTGGTGGTATTTTGTGATTGACTTGACACATCACCTGATCTGATACTTTTCAGGAAATTAGTAAAATTCAAAACTGCTTGATGAAATCAGCTAACATTCAAATCCGCCCAACCGTCTAATAACATAGATGTTCCTAGTGGCCTCTGCGGTTGGACTGTGGTTTATTTATATGTACGTTTAAACTAGAGATTGTGGTTATACGTATATATGAGAGGAGGAACGTACGCGGACACATTTTAGCTATTTTACAATACCAAGCGTTACTTACTGGAATAGTTTAAGCTACATTATTACTGCGATAATTGCACTTTCGGTATATAATATTTTTTTTATTTATTTCCCGACAATGTTTATGCTAATTCACCCTTGCGCTAATGATATAGATATGTTATGCTTTAAAATTTCAGCAAACCAGAACAAATTAGCATTATGTTCTAACGGATATTGAAAATAAGTGTTTATTTCTAATTGATTGTGGGTTACAAAAAAATGTTCTTGGTTCTCAGTGCATTTTTCTCTTATACAATTATGATACAGTGGCGTTGTCTACTTGCTATGAACACAAATGGATATCTATTAAGATGTATTAGTATTTCAGTCAACTTAATCTCATTCAAGTTGGGTTTTTTGTTTGTTTTTTTGTTGTTGTTTTTTTTTTAATTTTTTTGTTGTGTTTTCTTTCGTAATGGTAGATAAATTAGAAAACATTTATACTCTCATTAATGAAATGGAACTTTTGCATAATTTATATTTTACTCGCTTTTCATGCAGTATGATTCCTTAATATTTTTCGGAAACATGTCGCGCAAACTTGATCGATTTGATAGAAAAAAAACAACAGTACACCAATTACATTTTCAGTTAAAAGCGAAAATAATCAGTGCTGTTTTACTGACTTTCATGCCACATTTTTCTCAAGTACACGCGTGCGAAAAGGAACAGCCAACTCACAATAGGCGGGGTATATAAAGTCTCAAGACTACGCCTTCAAAATAACCTCTTAACAATACACGCTTTTGTAGTATTTTGATTTTGGAAATTGTGGACGCTCATTTTTGTCCGTTTTTTCCTTTTTTCTTTTTTTTTATATTTAAATATGGTTCCCAATTGAATGTTACAATTTTCAAAACTGTATGCAATATGTTTAATGAAGCATGAAAAAAATGCATTGATTTTACACCGCAATTAATATATTCATGTTACTATTTTAAAAGTTATAATGGTGAATATATATTTCATTTTAGTTGATATGGAAATGAATATCACATTAAAGATCAATAAAACGATTTTAAAAATGTAATTTAGGTATCAAAGTTCTTTTTTCTTTATTTTTAAATTTTCGATGTTATCTTTGGATAAAGAATTATGTATTTATGGTAAGTTAACAGTAAAATCCTGTTAAATCCTAATCCTTGCAATACAAGCAAAAAACCATTCTCACAGGCGGTAAGGAATATATATTAAGATATCAAAATAAATTTACTTTGCCAATGATTAAATTTTCTTTCTTAACATTTCAGAATCGCCACGAGTAGCATTTAGTGTCTAATGTGAAAACAACCTTCTTTAATATGTTGTAATAAAAATGCTTTAAAAAAATCAATAAACACTAAAACCTGCAGATACGCCTTATTTTCATTTCAACAATACTATCGGGATATTAATAAATAATGCGAAGCTTTGATTTCAATACGATATGCATTTTAAAAGTAAATTGATACACGATACGGGGTATGTCGTGGTCCGAGTCCCTGGAGAGTAAATAGCCGGCGTGTGGAGGTATATACCAGCATGCAAGGTCTTCAGCGGACATCGAGGAAGTCAATTACTGCTTCACTATTCAATTATCGTAACAATGACTCACAACAGGTATCTTCAACCTGAAGAGATCAGTGTGCTCGAAATTAGTCGTCTCTATTTCCTAATCATTTTAAGCTTTTTTGCATTTTCAATTCCACACAATGAGCCAAAGACTTGTGATCCATTGCTGGCCATTTCTCGCCCGCAGTCTCCCGTGTTAGCATACGGCTTTATCTTTCTTTACGGCGCTAAAGGGCAATGAGGTGTGCAATTCTTAATAGGCCAATATCATAACCACTGGACCGGAGCGATGAAACTCGCAACAGGGATGCTGAAGGGCATTCATTTAAATACGTCTCCAGGCGTTCAGTTATCGTGTCCATTGAACCGTGACAAAGGTTAAGAAGGCATTAGTCTTTTACAGGTATCAAGTCTCCATTACCAAGAGAGATAAAGTCATTCATGGCTATGATCACTCATGTATTACAATAAGGAGTGAACATGATTTAGAGAAGTTTAAAAAATATTTTTTGTTTTTGTATGGATTCCAAGCTAGGGAAAATGCTTAATGGCGATTAGATATTATAATATGAATGACATGACAGCATGTTACTGCTGTAGGTCAAAAGTAACACATAATAGAAAGGCGTAAGTGCCTGCTATTATCAAAACGTCAATAGTAAACTCAATACAAACTGTCACTGAAGTTACAAATGATTTTTATACATTGACTTTGAAGTTTCATTTTAGTCAAATCATTCTGTCCGTTCTGTTGTATCTAAATGATGTTTCTTAACAGAAAAATAACCCCGGGTAGGTTTTAATGCAAATATAATGGATTTATTTCCCAGGTAGCACACATATTTTGGATCGGTTTCTCTTATTGATTAACCATTCAAAACACACACTAAAGTTAGACTTCTGGTAATAACTAATGTATATATGTATATATATATATATATATTTGTTATTTGACACAATGAAAAACCGTGTTATTTTCACTCACCATAAGCGCTGAAACTAGTTATGATGGCCGTTTCTTTGATGTCCTTCCATTTTATCCATATGAATCTGTATCTATTTAATAATATTATACATTGTGAAATAAAACTGAATTCAAAATAACGTTTCTGTGTTTTTAAAGAAGATTGTTCTAATTCGTAGACTGTACTTGATAAAAAGACTTAACAACATTTAGAACTTTGATAATAAATGTGTTTGTCATCCATGTCTTGGATATATGCAGTTTAAATATTTATGCAGAGATACGATGCCATCTATTGTATATGATTTTTTTTTTATTTAAAGACACATAGACTTTGTATATGTATCAACCTGTTGTGGTGAATCAGGTTATGGATCGCCTGCGGTACCTAGACAACATTTCACTTATTGACTCCAAATTGCTTCTCCTTTTTCATGGTGAAACTAATTTCGAAATCTATTCACAATAATACAGAGTCATTTGCTATCGGAACCCAGTGGCTTAATCACGGGAAATCATTCATACCTGATAGCGGACATTTACGCACGAAGTGAGATGACGACCAGGCGAGGGGCTACTTTTATTGGCATCCCGGAGCGGTGCCTTTGAAGTCTACCTGCAGAGTTAATCGTTTAAGTTTAAAGTATAAATGTAAAGCTGATGCTGTCTATCAGTTAAATATTTAACTCACCCCCGGGGAGAAGGATCCTTAATGGGCAATCTAATAGCCACAGTTCAGAGTTCGTATATCCATCTGCTGAAGATGACAGTCATCGTAATACAGAAGTAAACTACCCACATGAACAGAAAATCTCCACCATATTGATAATTCTCCCGCTAACTATAGATATCGGTCAGTTCACAATATGATTATTTTCCATGTTGATAAATTTTACGCGTTAAAGAACATATCTTATTAACATTTGCCGATGAATCTGTTCAATAGATCTCGTAAATGTCTCTCTACATAATACAATATGTTGACACTCTAGTGAAATACATATTATGGTGAATTTTCTTAGTTTCTATGCTCATAAAACATGCATCATATATATATTATATATATATACAGACGTTAAGTAATCGATTGGCGCCTTGACATCGCTATCATACCATCATTTTATGACGTCACCAAAATCTTGATTTTATCCTTAGATAGAATACGTTGTATACTAGGGCATATACATAATGTTGATGCTGATACGTTCTAACTGTTCATTTATAAAATATGATAACAAATCGAAGGAAATAATTTTAACCTAGCCTTTTATGGTTGGTGACACTGTTCACTATTTTTCTATCCTTCCGTATACTGTGTACGATGCATGTGCTTGTATTTGTAACTATATGCTTAAAACAATTATGTGTTAATTTTGTATGTATTTGATATCATGATTTATATCAATATAATTATTGATGATGGCTTTTAGGTTAATTAAACTGTATATATATCTTAAATTGTGAACATGTATATCTTTTATAAAAGCAGTATTAAAAACTATCCTATGTATGACCATGGTCGAACATTTTAGCTTTTGTAGAGTGCATGTATTTGCTGTATTTTAGTAGGCCTATGTGTAAATGGCATGTTTTGAGTATTATATCATATATTCAGTTTTTCTATAATAATTTTTATTTTCCCCATGCTGAATAAAACGTCAATGAAGGATATTACTAACTATATATCTGTTAAGTGTATGCGCTTCCTAAAAAAATGTCTTGATTGAGGCTTAATTCTTTATTCTTGTTGCGAATATCTCGACAAAAACAATTGATCAGGATTTATTTTTCAGAAATAGGGTTCTTTTATACATCATTTATTCTTATTTCAATATCGAAGTGGGGAAATGCTTTTACACCAATGTTTTCTTTGTAGGTTTCTTGATCTTATAATCTTGATCAATAATAAGTGTTTTGCATATTTTTTTTATATATGTGCTTGTGCCGCGATTTGAGTTTAGTCCCAAGTCAAATGAAAACATCAATACTTTCGACAATATGCAAACATGTAATAAACATTATGTTTTCCGTTCTACATGATGTACATCCTTTGCTTTTCTAATAATGTGTATTCTTAAACAGTTCAACATGTACAGTATGTTATTTCTCCATTTATTAGCCAAACATTTTGTGCAAGTAATATAATTTTATAAGACTTCTGGTATCCGTTCTTGGTGCTCTAATTACTTACAATATAGGGCTTTCCTATATTTGATTGAAGGGTTTCTTCTCCACTACACCTCTACATTGCTATATGAAAAATAATACCAGTTGACTTCTTAACGGAGTATGATTGCGACGTCAAATTAATGTAGTGAATTTTTTTTAACCATCATTCCGAGTAGACACACTCGACTAAAATCAAATTAATGTTAAGAATTCTATGGACGTGTATTTCGTTTTTAACTAATGAAGGACGTACACCGAAACCAGGAAATTATACATGCATGTTTAATGTTTTGACTGATAAACTTCCTTGAAGATTATTATTTTATTTCAATTCCCTGAACGCGTTTTAAACTTCTCGTATTAAACATTATGCATATCTTTTTCACAAAACTGTTATAAAGCATCATTGCCTCAGATGTAAAGTTCCACACAGGAGTTCTAGCGTTTATATTAACCATTTATAACGTGTCTGGAATTCTATGAATAGTAGCATCAGTTCAAAATAACGCATGCGTGTTTACAATGCTTTTTATAGTAATTGATTCCTATGTAGAATCAGTGTATTTTGAATTCGTCTATGCCGACGAATTTTTCTTTTTTCCTTGTACGATGTAAATTTCCAAACCTTGGCCACTAGCATCAATGAAGTATTATATGAGTCCTGTACACAATAGCTGTACTATAAATTGAATTCATTATTCGGCAAATACTGTATATATTTCATAATAAATTTCAAAATATGCTGGCCATATACACGTATCATTATGTAATTATACAATCCTTATAACGCCTTGTAGCATACTATTTAAATCATAATTTTGTTAGAATCATTGATGTATCAACACTCTAGGGTTTTAACATCACTGACGAGTCCTAGAAGTTTTATCTATTTTGACCTTATATGTCCAACCCCTAATTTGTATAGCAAGGTGTAAATCCATTTAGTCTTTTGTCTTTTGTACAATCTTTTTCTTGAAAAAGAATTAATGAATTTAGAAAAGACATATTAAACAAATAAAATTATACAAACTGTGATATATATCAACTTTAATTATTTGATAAACTTTTCGTGAAGTAATTTTGTCTCCTCACTACATACAATCAGCATGTAAATTCCATCTGATGTTTCTGAAAAACGTGATGAACAAAATCAAATAGTGTGGCTTCATATCATTAACTTAATAGATACAGGTACAAAACAAATATAAATTGTATGTATATAAATTGCCACGGCAAAATCAAACAGAAGCGGCAAAATATAACTATGAATACGCTGTCAATATTGAATTTCAACAGTTTTAATGCGTGATAATAGAACATTAGTAAGACGAAAAATGACAGAGAACCAATAAAATGATATTCATGACGTCTATAGATTCTTTGTTTCAATTTTGTGTAATATTTTTTTGCTTTAAAATATGACTACCTTCAGTTATTGCTGTTTTGTTATGCTATGATAAAAAAACTCTCATCGAATAAATGAAAGATCAGTATAAAATATCAATTATCTTAAAAGAATGCAGAATATCTATTGTATGTTTGGTTTGTCCTCACATCTTATTAATTTGACGTATCACGACTAGAGATGCTTGTAGATGATTAGTTGTTTAATTATATAACTTTCGCTAAGTTTACAATCAAATAATATAGTACATTGCATACATTGCATTGTATCAATAGTCATTACAGTCATCAAACGCCATATTCCCCGTGTCTGATTTATTAATTTTCAACTTGAATTTAAAAAACAAGAACGTATTTCAGACACAAGAAATAAGGAAAATTAAGTCTAACGCTTTGAACTATTTTGATGAATTAATTATTTTATACTTGCAATACGTATGCAGGTAAATTATCTTAGCTGGAACAGTTTGAGAGGATGTTTTATCTGATGTACGTTGGTGTTTTTGTCCGATTCCGAATATAGTTAACTCTGTATTGTACATCCTATGTTATATCAAATATACCATATTGTTAACTTTCATATTAAAAAAAAATGTAAAAATTTCCTCCTTGTTTAATCTTCTAGGAAGGGTTCCGTGTTGGTCGAACATCTTGGCTGCACATTCATTTGATGAATATTCCCAATAATATATATTCTATATATTAAATATTTGCAAATCAAGGACGCATTTCAGCTATCATGATGGCACACATAGATTTGTGATATGGAACTGTGGTAAATCTAAATTGCAGTGATGTTTGTTTTCACGTGGAAATATTACTGTACGATGAAGAAATTATTACACAGCTCAAACGTACGTGTACGTGCCTGCTCTGAACTCTTTCCGTTTGTCTCTTTATATGTCGAGCTTGAGACTCGATCGAGCCTTCCGTATAACATATGTATACGTATTTGTCTCTAGTCTATACAGTAACTTATATTCAGTTTGCTTTCTCTGTAAATCTATTTACTTTAATGCACTAACCTGTTGATTAATCTGGAGAAGATTCTTGACTTTGATATAACAATCCTCTTTAGTAATTAAATATTTAAGTATCAGGAAAATGTTATGAACAACATATCAAACGTTTGATTATGATATTTATCAAATACCTTGACAGACAAATAGTACTACCCGATAAATTATGTTGACTTCATTGAACTTTTTTATTTAAATCCTAGATAATGTGGTATTGGGAAACCGTTATGTAATTTAAGCTTTGTGTCATGTGAACGCCATTCTAAGTAGTCAAACAACATTATCTTAACTTTTGTTTTTGCAATGTTTGATGTAATTGAAATTTCTTTATGATATTGTAATGTTTTATGATATTGTAATGTTTTATGATATTGTAATGTGTATGTTATTGTAATGTTTATGTTATTGTAATATTTTATGTCATTGTAATGTTTATGTCATTGTAATGTTCATCCTATTGTAATATTTTATCTCATTGTAATGTTTATGTCATTGTAATGTTTATGTCATTGTAATGTTTATGTTATTGTAATATTTTATGTTATTGTAATGTTTATGTTATTGTAATGTTTATGTTGTTGCAATGTTTATGATATTGTAATGTTTATGTCATTGTGATGTTTTATGTTATTGTAATGTGTATGTTATTGTAATGTTTTATGTTATTGTAATATTTATGTTATTGTAATGTTTTATGATATTGTAATGTTTATGTCATTGTGATGTTTATGTTATTGTAATGTTTTTGTCATTGTAATGTTTATGATATTGTAATATTTATGTCATTGTAATATTTATGTTATTGTAATGTTTTTGTTATTGTAATGTTGATGATATTGTAATGTTTATGATATTGTAATGTTTATGTCATTGTAATGTTTATGTTATTGTAATGTTTATGTCATTGTGATGTTTATGTTATTGTAATGTTTTTGTCATTGTAATGTTTATGATATTGTAATGTTTATGTTATTGTAATATTTATGTTATTGTAATGTTTTATGATATTGTAATGTTTTATGATATTGTAATGTTTGTGATATTGTAATTTTTGTGTTATTGTAATATTTTATGTTATTGAATGTTTATGTTATTGTAATGTTTTATGTTATTGTAATGTTTATGTTATTGTAATGTTTATGATATTGTAATGTTGATGTTATTGTAATATTTTATTTTATTGAATGTTTATGTTATTGAATGTTTATGATATTGTAAAGTTTATGTTATTGTAATGTTTGTAATATTGTAATGTTGATGTTATTGTAATATTTATGTTATTGTAATGTTTATGTCATTGTAATGTTTATGATATTGTAATGTTTATGTCATTGTTATGTTTATGTTATTGTAATGTTTATGTCATTGTAATGTTTATGTTATTGTAATGTTGTATGTCATTGTAATATTTATGTTATTGTAATGTTTATGTTATTGTAATGTTTATGATATTGAAATGTTGAAGTCATTGTTATGTTTATGACATTGTAATGTTTATGTCATTGTAATGTTTATGTTATTGTAATGTTTATGACATTGTAATGTTTATGTCATTGTAATATTTATGTTATTGTAATGTTTATGTTATTGTAATGTTTATGATATTGAAATGTTGAAGTCATTGTTATGTTTATGACATTGTAATGTTTATGTCATTGTAATGTTTATGTTATTGTAATGTTTATGACATTGTAATGTTTATGTCATTGTAATGTTTATGTCATTGTAATGTTTATGTCATTGTTATGTTTATGTTATTGTAATGTTTATGTCATTGTAATGTTTATGTCATTGTAATGTTGTATGTCATTGTAATATTTATGTTATTGTAATGTTTATGTTATTGTAATGTTTATGATATTGAAATGTTGAAGTCATTGTTATGTTTATGACATTGTAATGTTTATGTCATTGTAATGTTTATGTTATTGTAATGTTTATGTTATTGTAATGTTTTATGTTATTATAATGTTTATGATATTGTAATGTTTATGATATTGTAATGTTTATGTTATTGTAATGTTTATGTTATTGTCCTGTTTCTGCTCTTGTCCTGTTGCTGTCATTGTACTCTTTTCATGTTCTTGCCTGTTTCTGTTCTGCCTGTTTATGATATTGTAATGTTTATGTTATTGTAATGTTTGGATATTGTAATGTTGATGTTATTGTAATATTTTATGTTATTGTAATGTTTATGATATTGTAATGTTTATGTTATTGTAATGTTTATGTTATTGTAATGTTTATGTTATTGTAATGTTTATGTCATTGTAATGTTTATGTTATTGTAATGTTTATGTTATTGTAATGTTTATGATATTGTAATGTTTATGTTATTGTAATGTTTATGTCATTGTAATGTTTTATGTCATTGTAATGTTTATGTTATTGTAATGTTTATGTTATTGTAATGTTTATGTCATTGTAATGTTTATGTTATTGTAATGTTTATGTTATTGTAATGTTTATGTTATTGTAATGTTTATGTCATTGTAACGTTTGATGTCATTGTAATGTTTATGTTATTATAATGTTTATGTCATTGTAATGTTTTATCTCATTGAAATATTTTATGTCATTGAAATGTTGAAGTCATTGTTATGTTTATGTCATTGTAATGTTGATGTCATTATAATGTTGATGATATTGTAATGTTTATATCATTGTAATGTTGATGTTATTGTAATGTTGATGTTATTGTAATGTTTATATTATTGTAATGTTTATGTTTTTGTAACGTTTGATGTCATTGTAATGTTGATGTCATTGTAATGTTGATGATATTGTAATGTTTATATCATTGTAATGTTGATGTTATTGTAATGTTGATGTTAATGTAATGTTTATGATATTGTAATGTTTATGTCATTGTAATGTTTATGTCATTGTAATGTTTATGTCATTGTAATGTTTTATGTTATTGTAATGTTTATGTTATTGTAACGTTTGATGTTATTGTAATGTTTATGTCATTGTAATGTTTATGTTATTGTAATGTTTATGTCATTGTGATGTTTATGATATTGTAATGTTTATGTCATTGTAATGTTTATGTTATTGTAATGTTTATGTCATTGTGATGTTTATGATATTGTAATGTTTATGATATTGTAATGTTTATGTCATTGTAATGTTTATGATATTGTAATGTTTATGATATTGTAATGTTTATGTCATTGTAATGTTTATGTCATTGTAATGTTTATGTCATTGTAATGTTTATGTTATTGTAATGTTTATGTCATTGTGATGTTTATGATATTGTAATGTTTATGATATTGTAATGTTTATGTCATTGTGATGTTTATGATATTGTAATGTTTATGATATTGTAACGTTTGATGTTATTGTAATGTTTATGTCATTGTAATGTTTATGTTATTGTAATGTTTATGTCATTGTGATGTTTATGATATTGTAATGTTTATGTCATTGTAATGTTTATGTTATTGTAATGTTTATGTTATTGTAAAGTTTTATGTTATTGTAATGTTTATGTCATTGTAATGTTTATGTCATTGTGATGTTTATGATATTGTAATGTTTATGTCATTGTAATGTTTATGTTATTGTAATATTGTTTGCTATTTTAATGTTTATGATATTGTAATGTTTATGTCATTGTAATGTTTATGTCATTGTGATGTTTATGATATTGTAATGTTTATGTCATTGTAATGTTTATGTTATTGTAATGTTTATGTCATTGTAATGTTTATGTCATTGTAATGTGTTATGTCATTGTGATGTTTATGATATTGTAATGTTTATGTTATTGTAATGTTTATGTCATTGTAATGTGTTATGTCATTGTAATGTTTATGTCATTGTAATGTTTATGTAATTGTAATGTTTATGTTATTGTAATGTTTATGTTATTGTAATGTTTATGTCATTGTAATGTTTATGTCATTGTAATGTTTATGTAATTGTAATGTTTATGTTATTGTAATGTTTATGATATTGTAATGTTTATGTCATTGTAATGTTTTATGTTATTGTAACGTTTGATGTTATTGTAATGTTTATGTCATTGTAATGTTGATGATATTGTAATGTTTATGTTATTGTAATGTTTATGATATTGTAATGTTTATGTTATTGTAATGTTTATGTTATTGTAATGTTTATGTTATTGTAATGTTTATGATATTGTAATGTTTATGTCATTGTAATGTTTATGTTATTGTAATGTTATGTCATTGTGATGTTTATGATATTGTAATGTTTATGTCATTGTAATGTTTATGTTATTGTAATGTTTATGTTATTGTAATGTTTATGATATTGTAATGTTTATGTCATTGTGATGTTTATGATATTGTAATGTTTATGTTATTGTAATGTTTATGTTATTGTAATGTTTATGATATTGTAATGTTTATGTCATTGTAATGTTTATGTTATTGTAATGTTATGTCATTGTAATGTTTATTTTATTGTAATGTTTATGTCATTGTAATGTTTATGTTATTGTAATGTTTATGTCATTGTGATGTTTATGTCATTGTAATGTTTATGTTATTGTAATGTTTATGTCATTGTGATGTTTATGTTATTGTAATGTTTGTGTCATTGTAATGTTTATGTTATTGTAATGTTTATGTCATTGTAATGTTGATGATATTGTTATGTTTATGTCATTGTGATGTTTATGTTATTGTAATGTTTATGTTATTGTAATGTTTATGTCATTGTAATGTTTATGTTATTGTAATGTTTATGTTATTGTAATGTTTATGACATTGTAATGTTTATGTCATTGTAATGTTTATGTTATTGTAATGTTTATGTCATTGTAATGTTTATGTTATTGTAATGTTTATGTCATTGTAATGTTTATGATATTGTAATGTTTATGTTATTGTAATGTTTTATATCATTGTATTGTTTTATGTCATTGTAATGTTTATGTTATTGTAATGTTTATGATATTGTAATGTTTATGTCATTGTAATGTTATGTCATTGTAATGTTTATGATATTGTAATGTTTATGATATTGTAATGTTTATGTTATTGTAATGTTTATGATATTGTAATGTTTTATGATATTGTAATGTTGATGATATTGTAATGTTGATGATATTGTAATGTTTATGATATTGTAATGTTTATGTTATTGTAATGTTTATGATATTGTAATGTTTATGTCATTGTAATGTTTATGTCATTGTAATGTTGATGATATTGTGATGTTTATGATATTGTAATGTTTATGTTATTGTAATGTTTATGTTATTGTAATGTTTATGTTATTGTGATGTTTATGATATTGTAATGTTTATGTCATTGTAATGTTTATGTCATTGTAATATTGTTTGCTATTGTAATGTTTATGTCATTGTGATGTTTATGTTATTGTAATGTCTATGTTATTGTAAAGTTTTATGTCATTGTAATGTTTATGCTATTTTAATGTTTTATGTTATAGTTATATTTACTTAACGCTAAATGTTATTGTGAACGCTTTAAACGTTACTGTTGTACTTGATGTCATAGTTTTTCTACCTTAAATGAAGATATCGAGAGATTTTGAACGAAATATGATAAAACAGAATTGTAAAATTTCATAATTCGCTATAAAATCATTTCTTATTCACCATCGTCATAAATTATTTATTTCAATATGCAAAACAACAATATACATAATAATAAAAATGTTTATTTGGTCGTTGGTATTCCTTTGAATGGTGTAATCAGAATGGAATGGGACGATCAATATAGTATTTATGGTATATACATGATTTATTACCAGACATAATCAAACGGAAATATTCACCGTGAACGATACGGTGAAAGTATAGGTACAAAGTTGACACTTAAATCATCATTGAAATTAAATATCATACATATCTCTTTATATGAATTAATCTTTTAGGAGGCCGTTTCAAATACATTTCGCAAAAGATGGTGTTAATTTAATCGTCAACCAGAAAAACGAAAATCAGGGTTATATGTCGAATATTAGCTAATATAGATAAAAGCGATGGAAGCACGGGATAGTTAATCATTATTATCGAACATGATATAATACATTCTTGAAAATTAAATGCTTCTGCACTTCTGAGTATACATATTACATAAAATATCCCTTGAAATTTTAATGTTTTCATATTGTCATTTAGTAATTACTTTGATAAAAACTTGAATATGTAAATATACTCTGTTTTCATCTATAAAACATAAAAAATTATCAAACATATTTTTGCCATAAACGAAACTATAAAGATAGTTAAAATAATGATTAATGCAATAATATATTTTGATAAAACTTGATAAATTAAACCCCCTGTTTTCTTTTTAAACGATATCTTATTAGAATAAACATTTTTATTGCAAACTATAAATATATAGAATTAAAATTAAGGATTAAGAATTTCTCATTAAACCTTGATTCGAGTTGCTAAAATTGTTTTGTTTACAAGCTTCTGTTTCACAAAAATGTTTTGGATTCGTTAAATGGATGGTTACGAAATAAGTTTCAAAAGATCAAACGTCATTAGAAATAAACGACTTTGATACAGGTTGAACTGTAAACTCATTATATAAATATCCAATCTAAAATGCGTGAAGTGATTCGATTTTGTAATACGCAAATAACGACATTAGTAGGGACATTATAGGGATATGTTATAGTAAATGGGCTTCCCTACCTGTATTTCTTACCTGTGTTACCCGTTTCATGATCCGTTTACACCTATGTGTGTTACCTGAGGCACAGGTAGCGTTTTACAGGTGTGATGTTATCACTCTATATCTACACGTTACAGATTTACCTTGTCCAGCGATTCAATAGCTCGCTTTGTCATCCGAAATTGAACAACATTTATCATAATTATCCTCTGTCGATTGCACTCAATGAGCCATCACTACGATCTATGTCAACAGACCAATCGGGATAAAGAACTGTCAAGTGGCACAATGAGAGTGGGCGGGGCTTGAATGATTCAACAGCCTGTCGACCAACCAGGGCGATGGACTTAATTGAAAGTGTCTTCTGTTAACATTTCAGTGTTTGGAAATGTCACGGTTGACATCCAGAACCTTATAGGGGAGATGTATGGCTTACATACCACTCCACACTATGATATGGATCGAGTAAGTCTATAAGGAATATCTATACTGAGAATCCTATACATATCAACATTACCCGAACGTTTGATGTGTATACAGCAAACAGTACAACGCCATTCAGGAACACTTAGTGCTTAGTTAGAGGTTTAAACAGTATATACGAATTTACAATGATGTCGGACAATTTATTTCAAGGGCAGATCAGATGATGCAAATCTTAATGAGACGAAACATTCCAGCTGGATGGATTTTAGATATGTGACTTTTGAAATAATTTTTAAATCTATTTCTTGATTTGCTACGGCACAGCATTGGCAAAATAAACGTCTGACAGGTTTAACGCTATCCTGCAACCATGCACCGTCCTCACATTGGTGGATCTTTCTCTATCGAGTCTCTTATTGCACCTACGACGAATCCTCGTTTTGGACCAATGATGTGTAATGGTTACTTATTTATGCCACCTTCAGGACTTCCTCAGACACCCATGTCACCAAGTATGTTATCGCCGGACTCTATGGCATACCAGATGCAATCTTATGCCCAAAGCCAATTTATTCGCGGACAGCTAGCTGCAGCAAATAGTGCCACGCTTAGAAATCATTTGCATCTTTCAGGATTAGCGGCAATGCTTCCTTATTCAGGAGCGAAATCTTTGGACTCAAAATTAACTCCAATTTCTGGTGACATTGGTTTGGATTCGCACGTGCAGAATCGGTCCCCTGAGACCTCTGGATCAGAATCGCCCGACACCAGTCCTGTCTCGAGGATATTCCAGGAAGACGCCGCTGGCAGATGTCCACCATATTTCTCAGGTATATTTCGCTACCCACTCTCTCAATACCAAGCAATTTAGATGCAAATGGTTTTGTGGTGATCCTAATTGTCCTCCAGATTTTTCTTTGTGCCTTGGCAAACACTTCAGCATGCCGTTCCCGTCGCGTTCACGTTGACAATAGGAGTTATCTTAATTAGCATTAAGGATTGTCCATTTTGCATATGGACGTTAAATTGGCTTTATTTGAAGCCTCATCAGATGCTTTATATTTCTGATACAAATGCTCGTTAGTGAACGAGTGAGAGGAAGAAAACGTTCGTTAAAATGATCTATATTTAGATTAAGTACTGTTCCTGTGTATTGAAATAAGTAATTCGACATGAAATAAAAATGACATGACACCGTCATTCAAATTGAAAAATAAATTCAAATAGAAAGTGTATGCCACATCAGCCTCGTCCTGAATCATCCAGTATACAGGTGTTACATATCATTGAACAAAATTAGATTAATGAATATTTAATCCCATTTTATCATTTATGACAGCAGTTTGAGTAATTGTTCAACCATCTAATTACTTCTGAAATCTAGACAATGCAAAAGTTACATTTTGATCATTTTTACAAATGAGTTTCAATGATTGGAATATTATTTGATATTAATTTACCTTACAGTCAAAGCTGCCTTCATTAATACTGATTACTATAAATACCATAGATCACTGTAGTTTAAACTGAACTTGCATACATAACCTAAATCATGATTCTGATGATTCTGCTCGTGCCTGTTTCAAATCATTGCACACAACAGCATATACTATTTTGTGATAATTAATAAAGTTACTAATTAATGACTACCACCAATAAATTGACTGTATATACTCACATGTTTTTAATGTTTTACATGGAAACAAATGTTACAGTTATCACATGTCTAATGAGAAGAAATCGTGTTTGATATTTGCAATTAGTTTATTTCAAGAAATCCGATAATTAGTTTATACGTTTAATTATCTACGCACGCACAGGAATCATCTTTACGATAGCTTGAATGACTAAAACCTCAAACATTAATTAATGTAATCAAATGATAATTACTTAACTATGCGTACATACATGTATGTTCATGAAATCTGCTCTTTCATATGTATCTACTTGCAGATATTACGATTTCATTGTATATGAAAAATGTTATGTATACTCTCTGAGGAAATTAGGACCAAATCGATTTCTTTATTAGTCATGTATTGAAATTGATTAGAATAATTAAACAAAATGCAGACAAGAAAATAACACGTTTGAATAAAAGATAGTTATAGCTAAGTATATTCCAAATACTGAAATAAATATCAATATGTATCTGATGTCATTGTAGTTTTAATTTGTTCAACAATCCATTCGTAATAAAACAAAACTGGCGAGGAATTACTGTGTAACATTGTCCGCAATTAAGAAAATACTGAAATTGTATAAGGTAACTAAGTAAAGTGATAGCTAAATGTGTAATGTTAGTCGTGAAAATCAATAAATCTTGAACAGATCGATCAAAAAAGGGCCATCTGTCATAAGTTTAATACGAGTTGAAATATCATGATAAAAACATATTCCTGACTGACAAAAAAAAAATCAAATACAACTCTACATGGTATTTTTTATGTTATTACAGTGTATAAGTGGATTTGATCATATACTTAATTAAATCAGAAAATAATACAACATTTTCCATTGGTAATTAGAAATACATTTTAAAACAATAGAATGAGAGATACTGAGGAAAATAAAGTGCAGCATATATGATTGTAATTGTATAATTACTGAAATGGTATGATATTGAAATGGTATATTATTGCAATGGACTATTATTGAATTGTTACGTTATTGAAATGGTATATTATTGAGAAAAAAAAATAACAATAGGATTTTATATAAACACCACAAAGAATTAATTAATTGTAATAGGTATATCATAATATATTATCGCTGAATTGAAATATAAAACTGTGTATACCATTAAACTGGTATGAAAAGGGAGATAGGTTTGATTTTAACAATTGATTTATCTCGGTTAAATTTGTTTTTATAAAGTTTGCCACTTCAACCTAATTTCTGGCGTTCTGTAATGCTGTAACATCTAATCCTATAAACAATAAAAGCATAGTTATAGTTGTAAACAATATTTTATTCCATGACAAATTAACTTATCTACAGTGTACTAATATAAAAAGGGGGCCGCGGTGGCCGAGTGGTTAAGGTGTCCCTCCACCTTTGGGTTGTGAGTTTGAAACCTACGTGGGACAGTTGCCAGGTACTGACCGTAGGTCGGTGGTTTTTCTCCGGGTACTCCGGCTTTCCTCCACCTCCAAAACCTGGCACGTCCTTAAATGACCCTGGCTGTTAATAGGACGTTAAACAAAAACAAACCAAACCAAACTAATATAAAACATACTTTAATGTAGACGCCAGTTTATTGATGTCGTACATTTTTGTTTTACGTTATAGGGAATAATATGCTTTACATGTTACACATAACATTAAAATTTAGATAGTTCTATCATTTTAGCGTCTCATCAATACAAATTTGGTCGGTTGTCTGGCGCCTAGCATAGTTATTTAATGGAAATAATATACTCAGAACTTTTGTAATTATAATTATTCTTTATGCTCACATAATATTTAATTATAACTGTTCTTCTTCATGAAACTTTCGCCATATGAGATTTATTCTAAATTAATTCTAACATTTCATAATCACTTTTTGTTTCGTTTAGATAATGAAAACACTTGTCGACATACCTATTTTCATTGTGAACAATGTATATCCCTTTTAAACACGATGCTAAACGTTATGTGAATATAATTATCAGAGTAATATTAATGAATCTCGCGATAATCAACCATTAAAACTATATTAAGGACCAGGTCACACACATCAGGATATTATATAATAATCACGTTTGATATAACAGTGGGTTTTTCTGTGTTAAACGTATGACAGGTTTCGATTCAGTTTTAACAGGGTGGGAGGCTCCTAAACATGGTGTCCATTTCAATATTAAGACTAATTTTTGGTTCACATTCTTCGCCCTTCAACGGGACCAGTGAACCTAGTAATAACAAGCATCAGTTTAACAATAGCCATCACCGATAGCATCTTTGTCTAATTTGTATACACGATTCGCCTGTATTGATAAGGTATTATATCATTTTAATTCAAACGGGCATTACTGGGGAAGCTTCCCTGTCTCTGTAAGGGTTCCCGTGTCGTCTGTTAGAGGGCAACACTCCCTATATAAATAGACCTGAAGGCGTTTAGAAATTAGAAACAGATTCATCAAAAGAACAATTATTGTTCAATTATGGAACGGGATGAGTTGGTCGAAATGAACATCTTAAGATGCTTTCAGCAGGTACAGTTTCTTTGTGTTCGCACGACGGACACACAGGGTTCGTGGTGTGGCTTTAACGAGATTTCTACCACACGGATATATTCGGGAAAATTGGAGACATCGTAGTAATGGCTATTTGAGTGAAAGCTGAAGATCCCGATTTAATTGTTGCCGTAATCTCGAGATTATATCAATTCTCGCGCTTCCGTTGTATTGTGTATTCGCTATTTATAAACCTCATTAGTTCCTTACGGGGAGAAATATCACATATCCATGTAATCGGTGTTAAGAAAGATGATTGATGTGAAATATCGCTAATATGTATTGTATTGTTATATATATATATATATATGTGTGCGTGCGTGTGTGTCAGTTGAAATACACTTTAGGAGCATGACAATTCATAGAATAATTAAATCAATATATGGATATATTTTCCAATGTCTTGCTGGCAAATATCGCATGTTACTGTTAGCATAAGAATATGATGGTGCTCCGATAGGTATGTGTGTATCTACATATATAGGCAGTAATTTATATTAGTTTAAAATTAGAATAAAATGGTATTATCTCGTCTGGAAGGTTATTTACATCATTTTTATTACCAATCTAATATTGATTCAGTCTTTAGTGGTGTACTTACTATATTAAAAAAAAGGGTTAATTACATGTAGACTAATTTTTTTTTTCCATAAAAATAGTTAAATGCATATATCAACGATGTGATATCATAAATCACAAAGAAATATTTCAAACACATTTTTTAATGAATAACCCAAAGAAATTAATAACGAAAGGTCTGTCTAACGTAAGGCGATAATTAATTTAAGGATATCAAGGGGAGATTGTTGGTTTAGAATCGTATTTGAATATCCCATCGACACTCACGTATACGGGATTCGAACATAGATACGGAATACTTATATTTACTCATCTCCTTATCATTCTAAATTGTCGATAGGCTGGTACTGACTAAGGCTAAAAAACAATGTATAGTAAATGGGGTATGATATATGGCGGTAAGAATATGCAGGAAAGGGCGCTGTAACGGGAATAGAATTTACCTTTCTGTTACTCGAGTCCAAATAAAAAAAATTAAAATTCATTGCGCCGCAGTGAATTATTTTTAAAAAAAAATCACATTTATTTAATTTTGTTTTTCAGAAAATTTCTCTGAGTCTAAACAGTATGATACGTCACATCCAGAAGCTGATACTGATACAGACGATATGGATGTTATCGACGAGGAAACAGACGACGAAAGAATATCACACGCGGACACAGATTCTTCTCACAAAAATACGGACTCAGTTGATCGGATAAAAGATTCTGTAACTTCTAGTGTGAAAATGCGACGACGGCGGACAGCATTTACAAGCGAACAGCTGCTGGAACTCGAAAAAGAATTCCACAGTAAGAAATACCTCTCACTCACAGAGAGATCTCAAATCGCACATAATCTAAAACTTAGTGAAGTACAGGTTAAAATCTGGTTCCAAAATCGCAGAGCAAAATGGAAGAGAGTAAAAGCAGGAATGATTCACGGTCGCGCCCCGAACGAAGTTTCCGGAAAACCGAAGATAATTGTCCCAATCCCAGTCCACGTGAATAGAATAGCGATTCGAAGTCAACATCAACAAATCGAGAAAACAATACGACAGACACAATGAGTGAGTTGTATTGACATAAACAATATCTGGGTATCAGTAAATATTCTATAAAATCAAAACGAAACCTGGTGATCCGAGAAATACACAATGTCTTCATTAGTTCTACAGCATATACGACAAAAAAAAAACTTTTTGGAGAATATATTTTCTTGTTTTTTCTTCTTTACATTGTTTAATAGCATTGTAATACAATGTACTTAAAATTTAGTCAGCGAACAATGTTTGCATGTATATAAGCAATAGGTTTACATTGATTTCTAATAATAGATGCAATTGTTTTAATTCAATCTGAAAAAAATCTATTGTTATATTTCATCGATAATGATATAATTCTGAAGCAATTAGGAATGTGCATTCAAGGAGGATATCGATTTTATTTGGGATCAGAGAATAATCACGTAATGAAGATTTCCACGATGCATTAAAATCCAGAAATATGTTTGATTGCGGTTTGTGATTTTAATAACTCAAATAATTAAAGAATGTATATTTATGTATAAAATATACGCTTAAGATCTTATTAAAGCAACAAGGCAGAACAAAATTGTTTTTTTTTTTTTTTTGGAAAATAAATTTTCAATTAAAATTTGTACATTGTATATACAGAAGCCGATTTCAGAATGGAACAAGTTTATAGTTTAGATAAATTATTAATGCATTATGTTGGAAATGCAAGATGCGTCTTTAAAAAAATTGATGTACATACAATAAATTCATGATGAAATGTATGTATACATACATTTAAATGTCAATAGTTGCTGAATATCTTTTGTTGAAAAGTGCAGAAGTCTCGCTCAATAAAAGGACCAAACCGACTAGAAATATATATTTGTGTTATTTTGATTTGTCTGTACTTAATGGGAGAGGGAATTGCATTTTTGATTCGGCTGAAAAACTCATCACACATAAACTGAAAATAAAAGGGTTGATGCGAACTCAGAATGCACATAATGCTATTTTGTGAAAATCATTTTTACTTTTTAGTCTCTTGTGAATATTTGATGCTTGTTTTCTACGAAATTAAGAAGATGTGTGAATTTTCCACACAGCCCATAAAAGCCATTGTGTAGTCGATCCTAAGAGGATTTCAATGTATTACAATTTACAGATGGATGAAAAGTAAATCAGGCATATACAATATACATGTATTTTCACTGTTGGTCTTTGTTGGGTGAATGTTTTACATCACTTTTCTTCCAATCATCTCTCGTTTTATCTATAGAAAGCAGAGTCGCATGATGAACCGCCCCTAAATACAAGTGTATTGAATGCTGAAGCCATAAAACACTATTTGAAGAGACAAAACGATCTATTTAAACTTCAAGGGGATACGTTTTTTGGATTTTTTTCTTATTCTCTGTAAATGAATATGCTTTCGCGATGATGAACAAATTACATTTTCTTCGTGCAATGACACGTTGAATTGAGGGACCCATTTACATGTTGTAGATGACTAATATGTTTCCATAGCCATTTGTAGATAGTACCATTGAAAACATTTGTAAAAAAACAACTTCATATAAGAATGACAAATTTTCAGATCAGGTTAATACCGTGGATATTAATCTATCATTTAAATAATGACAAATAAAAATTATATGAGAAATTTATATTAGTTCGAAAAAGGAAATATGAATAATGATTTATTAATTTATTTATATCATTAAAGAATCTATTGTAAATGGTTTGAAATAATTACAAACATATCATTTCCCGTAGGTTTCCATCTTAAAATCCCCATCTCTATGAGAGATCATACTGTTAGAATGGCCAACAGCTTCCCTTTCTACACTGAAGCCATTAATTAAAGGTGTCCCTGTCAAAACCTGATATTACTTAATTGAAAACCGTGATACTTGGAACACCTCGGGCGTTGTTGATTCTTCCCCATATGTCGCGAAAACAATAAGATGGTAATAGAGTAAACAAGAAAACAATGATAACAACAACAAAAATGATAATAAAACAAGAAAGATCTTTGAAAAAGATAAACGGCATAGTTTTAATGCTGGTGGTTATAATGTAAAACTGCTGGTGAAATAAATTAACGATCTAATGCATTTCAGCACCGATAACAAAATTATATCAGTTTGAATCATTTTTGGTGATAATAAGACTGCATTTGAATCAGGAATATAATTTTGTTAATGTGTCATTTGAAAAGATTCATGCACGTATTCAGCGTGCATTCAATCTTAACTTTGTTTCGTTTTTAACTGCATATCTGCATTTTGCATTTACCGCTACATTGCCCAATCACATACTTCACCTTGACCAGTAACGCCACCTGTAGCGTCATATCCGGGCAAAAAGAAAATTATACGACTATGCCGAAAAATCGGACTCTTACTAGGGATGTCTCTGATCTGGTGCTAGTTGTACTCCTGTGAACGAAAAATGCGATAATGTCTGGTACAGTACATGTCAGTGCAGCACTCGGAATGCCTCTGAACTTTTAAAAGTCGGACAATATTCATGGTATGGATTCGAAACGTGCTGGTATTCGAATCATATAAAAAATAAAGATAATAAATATCCTATTTAAAATGTCTCTAATCTGATGGTGCGATTCAAGGTACATGCACCTGGAGAACGATATGTTTGAATATAACAACAGTATTTGGATTTATGGTTTATCCATTATGTAAAATGAATCTTCTCACGTGATCTACATAACGTATTTCATATAATGTATTTATTTCGTACACAAACAGTTCATTTAATTAATTCGTTTATCTTACTCCCAATTCGCTAATAAACGAGTTGTCTCACTGTCAAACACCCACTAATCTGGTTGTCCCACTATCCCGTCACCACTAATCTGGTTGTCCCACTATCCAGTCACCACTAACTGTCCCACTATCCTGTCACCACTAATCTGGTTGTCTTACTATCCCGTCACCACTAATCTGGTTGTCCCACTATCCAGTCACCACTAATCTGGTTGTCCCTCTATCCTGTCACCACTAATCTGGTTGTCCCACTATCCTGTCACCACTAATCTGGTTGTCCCACTATCCTGTCACCACTGATCTGGTTGTCTTACTATCCAGTCACCACTAATCTGGTTGTCCCACTATCCAGTCACCACTAATCTGGTTGTCCCACTATCCAGTCACCACTAATCTGGTTGTCCCACTATCCTGTCACCAGTAATCTGACTGCCCCACTAATTTGTCACCACTAATCTGGTTGTCCTACTATTTTATCACCTCTAATCTGGTTGTCTCACTATCCAGTCACCACTAATCTGGTTGTCTCACTATCCAGTCACCACTAATCTGTCCTACTATTTTATCACCTCTAATCTGGTTGTCTCACTTTCCAGTCACTACTAATCTGGTTGTCCCACTATCTAGTCACCACTAATCTGGTTGTACCACTATCCAGTCACCACTAATCTGGCTGTACCACTATCCAGTCACTACTAATCTGTCCTACTATCCAGTAACCACTAGTCTGTTTGTCCCACTATCCAGTCACCACTAATCTGTTTGTCCCACTATCCAGTCACCACTAATCTGTCCTACTATCCAGTCACTACTAATCTGGTTGTCTTACTATCCAGTCACCACTAATCTGTCCTACTATCCAGTCACCGCTAATCTGGTTGTCCCACTATCCCGTCACCACTAATCTGGTTGTCTCACTATCCAGTCACCGCTAATCTGGTTGTCCCAGTATGCAGTCCCCACTAATCTGTCCCACTATCCAGCCACCACTAGTCTGTTTGTCCCACTATCCAGTCACCACTAATCTGGTTGTCCCAGTATCCAGTCTCCACTAATCTGTCCCACTATCCAGCCACCACTAGTCTGTTTGTCCCACTGTCCAGTCACCACTAATCTGATTGTACCACTATCCAGCCACCACTAGTCTGTTTGTCCCACTATCCAGTCACCACTAATCTGGTTGTCCCACTATCCAGTCTCCACTATTCTGTCCCACTATCCAGCCACCACTAGTCTGTTTGTCCCACTATCTAGTCACCACTAATCTGGTTGTACCACTATCCAGTCACCACTAATCTGGTTGTCCCACTATCCTGTCACCACTGATCTGGTTGTCTTACTATCCAGTCACCACTAATCTGGTTGTCCCACTATCCAGTCACCACTAATCTGGTTGTCCCACTATCCAGTCACCACTAATCTGGTTGTCCCACTATCCTGTCACCAGTAATCTGACTGCCCCACTATTTTGTCACCACTAATCTGGTTGTCCTACTATTTTATCACCTCTAATCTGGTTGTCTCACTATCCAGTCACCACTAATCTGGTTGTCCCACTATCCTGTCACCAGTAATCTGACTGCCCCACTATTTTGTCACCACTAATCTGGTTGTCCTACTATTTTATCACCTCTAATCTGGTTGTCTCACTATCCAGTCACCACTAATCTGGCTGTACCACTATCCAGTCACCACTAATCTGTCCTACTATCCAGTCACTACTAATCTGTCCTACTATCCAGTAACCACTAGTCTGTTTGTCCCACTATCCAGTCACCACTAATCTGTTTGTCCCACTATCCAGTCACCACTAATCTGTCCTACTATCCAGTCACTACTAATCTGGTTGTCTTACTATCCAGTCACCACTAATCTGTCCTACTATCCAGTCACCGCTAATCTGGTTGTCCCACTATCCCGTCACCACTAATCTGGTTGTCTCACTATCCAGTCACCGCTAATCTGGTTGTCCCAGTATGCAGTCCCCACTAATCTGTCCCACTATCCAGCCACCACTAGTCTGTTTGTCCCACTGTCCAGTCACCACTAATCTGATTGTACCACTATCCAGCCACCACTAGTCTGTTTGTCCCACTATCCAGTCACCACTAATCTGTTTGTCCCACTATCCAGTCACCACTAATCTGTCCTACTATCCAGTCACTACTAATCTGGTTGTCTTACTATCCAGTCACCACTAATCTGTCCTACTATCCAGTCACCGCTAATCTGGTTGTCCCACTATCCCGTCACCACTAATCTGGTTGTCTCACTATCCAGTCACCGCTAATCTGGTTGTCCCAGTATGCAGTCCCCACTAATCTGTCCCACTATCCAGCCACCACTAGTCTGTTTGTCCCACTGTCCAGTCACCACTAATCTGATTGTACCACTATCCAGCCACCACTAGTCTGTTTGTCCCACTATTCAGTCACCACTAATCTGTTTGTCCCACTATCCAGTCACCACTAATCTGTCCTACTATCCAGTCACTACTAATCTGGTTGTCTTACTATCCAGTCACCACTAATCTGTCCTACTATCCAGTCACCGCTAATCTGGTTGTCCCACTATTCCGTCACCGCTAATCTGATTGTACCACTATCCAGTCTCCACTATTCTGTCCCACTATCCAGCCACCACTAGTCTGTTTGTCCCACTATCTAGTTACCACTAATCTGGTTGTACCACTATCCAGTCACCACTAATCTGGTTGTCCCACTATCCAGTCTCCACTAATCTGTCCCACTATTTAGTCACCACTAATCTGTCCCACTATCCAGTCACCACTAATCTGGTTGACCCACTATTTAGTCACCGCTAATCTGGTTGTCCCACTATCCAGTCTCCACTATTCTGTCCCACTATCCAGCCACCACTAGTCTGTTTGTCCCACTATCTAGTTACCACTAATCTGGTTGTACCACTATCCAGTCACCACTAATCTGGTTTTCCCACTATCCAGTCACCACTAATCTGGTTGTCCCACTATCCTGTCACCAGTAATCTGGTTGTCCCACTATCCAGTCACCACTAATCTGGTTGTCCCACTATCCTGTCACCAGTAATCTGGTTGTCCCACTATCCTGTCACCAGTAATCTGTTTGTCCCACTATCCTGTCACCAGTAATCTGGTTGTCCCACTATCCAGTCACCACTAATCTGTCCCACTATCCAGTCTCCACTAATCTGTCCCATTATCCAGTCACCACTAATCTGGTTGCCTATGTACCAAAGTTCCACTTATACGTCTGTCCTACTATCAAGTCACCATAAGCATACGCTTATTCGTCTGTTACTGGCCAGCCTCCAGTAAACCGAATATATCATCTGACTTAGTAAAATGTTGGACATTTCCCCAGGTAATGTGATAAACATTAATCAACAGCTGTGGGTAAGTCATATATTATTTATTATTATTATTAGCATGTATATCTAACCGGAAATATCTAACGCAATTAGGAATGAGGTAAAAAAAAACGGAAATATCTAACGCAATTAGGAATGAGGTAAAAAAATGTAGAAGATAATGGGGGAAAATGTTTAAGTCTTCAATTCATTTAACCGATCGTCATCGCGTCTTTAGTGCAATGTGCATCAAATTGATTTTGTATTAATTTATCAGTAAAAAATATTAGAAACCGATATTGAATAAAAATATGTGACTTCCACGTGGAAAGAAATCCATACGAATTTCCTAAAACCAGCTTGAAAGCTGGCAATCGCAACGAGTAGGTAAAATTGTAACAAAAGCACGTGCCATTTATGTGAAATAATTATATCGTGTGCAAGCTTCATCCACCTCCCAGGAAACAAAGGGATATACAAAGGACCTGGAATAGTCGGTACAGTAGGCCTTATCACAGCCCCATCAGGTCGTTAAGGGCCTATCTGTATCCAGAAAACTCCTCGGGGCCCCGAACGATTCCCGACCTGGTAGGTCGAATACATTAACTCTGTGCCTTAGTTGTTGTATGTATAAAAACACCTGGGAGAAAATAGATTATGTAACCTCACTGTGGGAAAACATGTGTGTTTGTGACACAGTGTAATTATTATGGATCGGCAACAGTTAAAACAAATTATACAGATACATACACTTAAAGAGAAATTAAAGTGAATTGCCGTTTCATTTATATATTGCCAACAAACAGATGTAAAACTTGTAGCCGAGAAATGTATAAAGTATCAACACGGTGAACGTCCTACACTTGGTTACGTAGGTTTCATAAATGTAGGATACTAAAATTTCAAAACTGCATTCCTTTAACTGCCGAGTTAACGTATTCACGCCATGATCAAAAGATATCTCGCGTTAAATCTGCAGGTTTTTTTTGACATCGAGCAAGAAAGATATGATTTACGTGTAGCAGTCAGTAAAGCTATCAGAACATACGTCATACGGAAAGGGACAAGGTTTCTGCTGCACTACCTTTGGTTAAAAAAAAAATAAAAAAAAAAATAAAAATAAATTCACACATCGACTTTACGAAGACCACAAAATTAATATATTCAGTGAAGAAATGTCGATTGAGGGACATCCGGGTGAAAAGGTTGATTTCTCACTATCAGATTTGGCTGTTATTTGTGGCGATACCGTTATGGTGTAATCTGATCATTACATTTGTATAAATTAAAGTGCTGAAAAGTGGCACCTCATGTTTGCACATAAAAGAACAGAAAGATGACACATTGCACGTGTAAATGTAAATATAGATACATGTAGGGGACGTGTTACACGTGTACATGTAAGTATAGATAGGTGTGCTGACGAGTTGAGTACCGCACACGTTACGTTGTATGGGAGGTTCTTACTGGGACACGGATGTAACAATATCCATCATATACCATACTACCCCCCCCCCCCCCCCCCCCCCCCCCCCCCTTCTTCTATATACATATGTCGTAAGGTTAATATATTGGTATAGGTTGCACACAAGACTTGGCCGACGATTTCAGTCTTCATCAGTATACAGAGCCCTATTTCAAAGTGTGATAGAAACGAACTGTTTATATTTCAAAACAATACTCAAAGAACAGTGGAAGTCAAAACCCAGATTTTCATTTTTCATTTTCCCCCTGTTAACTTAGAATGATAATGGTGTCCCTGCCTGACATCGCTTGTCTGTACAGAAAACATCCGGGTACTTCGGAAGGTCGGATACATTTTATACTGTTTGGCCTAAGACTATTGACCAATTTGAGGTAATTTTATCAGTCAATAACGAATTTAATATTTTATGCTATTAATACCCCTCAGCGTTTTGAAAATGTAGTCGAGTAACTGGTTGTGTTATTACATATTGCAATAGAAGCGAAATGGAAAGACAATATCTATATCTATATACACAGGTAAAACAACAACAAATCCAGTTCGTGGAATGTTCGTTTGACATGCCAGTGGTCCACGAATCCAGGTTACTAGCAAAGATGGCGGAAATAGTTTAATATCGATTTGGAAAAACAAAAGCAGAGAGAAGGATTCGAGACCCTTTCATTTAGTCGTCAACATAAAGATATTGTATGTCATTTTAAAATGTTCGTGCACCTTCGTTCCCACATGAACATCAACTCGAGTGCAATCAATTTGACAATCCAAAACCACCACGGCAGGTCACTCTTGTTGACGTATTACTTTATATCTTATAACCCTTGTTAGGGCATTGTTATCAGTTTTTCATTTGCTGGTGTTAGCTAGCTTTGATACCGTGACTGCGATTGTCTGTGAATACGGTTGCTCTTCGGTATGGGTTAAAACACTTTCTTCGGAAACGAAACAAGAATGTTATCAACGACAAAACATTTGTCAAGTTAACCCCCAGTCCTAACCAGAATATCTGGGAGGTCGGAAGGTTCAGTGGTAACATTTTTGCACTTCATCTAGGCGGCCAGGGTTCGATTCCCTAATTGGATTTGAAAAGGTACGGGGTCACCTGCATGACCTCGTGGGTTTACCCCTGGGTTTTCCGGTTTCCTCCCACAGTAAGACTCCTCGAGTGGTTCGTTCTGGGCACAGAAACGTAATTAATGCAAGTTGATATAACTTGTTTCGCAATTGTCGTAAAATAAATAGTTTACATTTCAACTTGCATATTTCCATTCGGTTGGGCTACATTATGTATTCGAAGCCACTACCACCAAACTTGCAGGACACAGCCGTACATCCTGTGATAGTGTGGAAGGTATTCTGAAATTTCCCCCCGGCCTGTATCGGTATAACAAGCGCTTGAAGTATGGAGTTTAGGGATAAAGCGTATTCTCCGATTCGAAATGGCTATTTCCATCGGCTTCGTGTAAGAAAATAGACATGGTCTCAGAAAAAAAGAAACTTACTATATCCCTCATCTGCTTTATTCATGTTTGAAATATAAAGTCTCATACCAATCAGCTTGGCTCACAAGGAATTCAAGGAACATGTGCCCTGAGGTTTATAGCTGTTTCGTTTGAACAAAAACTATACTGCCACCGCGAATAGTATGGCGGAGGACCACAGGTGTAAAAAGGTAGGACTTGCCCAGATGGGGGCTCCCCCGTCCACTGTAAATATCATCAGAGTTACTGTTTTTCGAGTACAGTTTGTTCCAATATGCCATTAAACCTATTCCTCATATCATTTCTTAGAAGAGCTTGTGGAATCTTTAAACTTTAGTTTGAACCAACCCCCCCCCCCCCCCCCCCCCCCCCCCCCCCCCCCCCCCCCCCCATCATTTGACACATCATTTGAACTTCGAATGAGCGATTGTGTAGATGGCGTTAATAGTAATAACGTGGAATAATCAGTCATGGGAGACCATATCAAAATATCGTGAAATATAACAATACACTAATACGTACTCTGTAAAGTGTGACAACAAAACCACACACAATTTTCAATCTTTGTAGATTTTTTTTATCACAAAAAATTATTTTATGACAGTTTCCACGAATGGTGGTGTAAATAACGGACTCCTTCAGAATGTCATCTTACACAGAAATGCCACTCACACCTGGATACTGTGATAACGATCCCATCATATTATCCGGTAGACCAAAACCAAGAGAGAGACTTAGTCTGTTAACTTGAAAGCAGCCCATCATAATAGTAGTGGTGTATGTTATTGTACAGACCGGAAGGGTCACCTCTACTGATAATGTATCCTCGAGATCTCAGTCGGTTAGAACATCGTTCACGTGATCCAAGGTGAAGATCTGTGGTGCGTGGTTCCACGCTCCCTACCCGTGTCGGTTCTTGTTTCTTTGGAGGCTGAGAAACGGGCCGGTACGTGCTGTCAAGGTTGTATACTGATCTGAATGACATACGGGGTATGATCATTAAGGTGATCAACAGCAAGGAGGCCCCGCCTAAAAATGACCATAGCTGTTCACGGGCGATAAATCCAGAAAACAAACATACAATGTTCTGATATCGAAAAAGCATTTCTGCAATAAATAATCATGATAACCATGTACATGTATTTCATGGGATGTGTTATGGTCAATATCATGATATGATTGATCTTTATTTCGTTGTGCGATATCAAGTCATCTTGAGAAGTGACTATATCAAAATTTGCCCTAGACTTGTATGCTGGGTGTCTTTGATAAAGGAGACGCTTGCACCTTTGAAACACCTGGTCATATTCTCCTTGTACGTTTTCAGAAGTTTCCATGCAAGTCTATATTTTTCGTTGCGGTGGTTTGCCTTTGTTTTGTGGATCTCTGTGGAGCCAAAGTGAAACGCTCGTTTTGATGACGGTGTTCTCTGTTGTTTTGTAGAAGTAGGGGCTTGCATGCTTATTAAGCAAGCCTTGTGTTTAGCACAAACAGAAGTTGTTTTCTTTTTGTGCAACCGAGAACGCATCATGGAGATAATTATGGCGTCTGGTTCTAACATCAGAGTAAAGTACATAGATAGTTCCGAAGAAAGTTTTTAAAAAGATAAATAAGAAATGATTACAATATAATGATATGTACAAATTGAATTAATCCAGGGTAATGATAAATTACGTATGTGGTTGCAACACCAAAACACTAGAATATTCGTTCTTTTAGTTCTTTTCGGAAATAGCTTAACGGTGAATATATTGTTTGATCAAATCAGCAAAATTATCAAAACAGAATGGAGAAAGATATCAATAATATGTATTGTAAGTTACTATTGGTAGATGTCATAAATATTCTGCGCTGTCATCAAAGTTATTTACGAGAACAGTATATAGAAAATTGACTCATCACATGTCTTTTTTTATTTTTCCATACTTAAACGGAGTAGAATGTCGGCCTGACTGGGAAGGTGTGTTATTACAGATATCTTCTATGACAGGAACAAAGCCAACCACAGGATCCTTACTCCACACCTCTCCTACCACCAACACGAGTCATATGTTACCGGCGGGCCCGAGGTGTTTGTTGTTACGCCTCATTAATTATTCATATTCATCGTTTGATGCTCCCTAAATAATGTACCCCTGGGTTGGATATTAAGGTTGGTCCCATCTCAGTAAATCTATTTGTACGACTGTTAAACAGAAAATCCTGTTTTATGACCGGGTCTGATATTTCATTTGTCTCCCTGGATGGTAGACCAACTATCTGAAAACAAATTCAAAATCCTACATTTGAGCAACTTTCAGTTTTTCGAAACAAGTTCCAACTGTGCGAATGTACATAACGGCCTTGGTTTCGTAAAACTTCTGTGAGAATGTTTCCCGTATGCAGTTAAAGTGATTATGCGAAAAGTCCCTGCGTCCTTTCTGCAATTTTATGAAAAAGTAATGTAAATATATTCTTTCGAATAATGATTCTACTCTAACATCAGGCGATATTAATTATAACCCCGGTCCAAACTTTAGTAACATAATAACTACCCGTTCACTGAATCTAATGCATCCTAAGTTAAAAAGCATACGGAGTCAAATAGACTGTATTACAACATTGACTAACGATGTAGATATTCTCTGTGTTTCTGAAACTCATTAGATCCATTGATAAGGAACGAAGAAGTTAAACTTGGCAACCATTTTCGAAAAGATAGTAATCTGTTTGGAAGCGGTACGTTGTTATACTGTTCTCCTTCTCTTGCGGTTAAAAGAAAACTTGAGTTCGAACTTACTAACGACGAAGTAATATGCTTTAAGTTCATTTAAATACACAAAACACCGAATCTTAATTATTTAGATGGTATGGCACAGATTTCCGAGATCCGAACCAACTTGAATTACTGATATTTCGGCTACATTATTAGCCCAGTAATAGCCAGTAACACGATCAACATATTTTAGTAAAGTTATTATTATAAATCAAAATATTTATGATCGCAATTCTGTTTTACAATAATTGTTGTAACAACAATAACTACACCAGGATTTAAACAAAAGATATGCTTACATGACAAAACTGACATCAAAAAGATTAAACATTGTATTACCATATGAAACCCAATTGAACAGCGTACTGATGTAAATGACAGGTATTTCTTCTGACTACTACTTCATTAAATGTTGTTAATGCATACACACCGTCCAAATATGTGAAGATTGGAAATCACGACAACCCCTGGTTTAATCTTTTAGTCCGTAGACAAAGAGGATCTAGTGATAGGTTGAAAAAGATACTTATAAACAATAATAACAAATCCAATCGAACAGCATATAAATAATAAAAAAAAAATGAAAACAAATAAAATGATAAAATATTGCAAAAGAAATTTTCTGCAAAAATATATAATCTAGTTAAAAGTAGTCCAATCACTTAATGTTACGGCTTCTATTAAAACGAAACAAATCTAACTATACACCACCACTGTTTGACTATAAAACTGACTCTTCTTTATCAGATCTCCTGATAATGCCTTCCGAAAAAGTCGCCATAATTAATATTCTAGATGCTAATATAGCAACAAGGTCGGATGGAATAAGACACAATGTGCTTAGAATTGCAGCAAGCGAAATTGACATCCCTTCTCTGGTCTTTAATCACTCCCTTCACAATGGGTATTGCCCCTATACAAGGAAGTTATCTAATGTCATGCCGATATTGACGGCTGGCAACCCTCTTAACGTTAAAGATTAGTCTGCATTCTGTTTCCGGTCATAGGTATAATATTTAAGCAATGAACAGTGGTTTTACTGTTGTTATAGTCGATATGGCAGCAAGATGTATGGTGGGCAAATGGCATGGGAACCCGTTAGGGTTTCCATGCTACATTTGCCCACCTTACATCTTGCTGCCATATCGACTATAACAACAGTAAAACCACTGTTCAATACTTATATTTACATTGTCTTACCATTTTCGTCAACTTTGAAATAAACTAAAGCAACACAAAAAAATCCCCGCCTCTTCTTTTAATGTCACATGACCCACTGGGTGTTATAGCCTGAGGCACTGGGTGTTATAGGCGTATGGTGGCAACTGCCTCTTAGCCATGGGGAAATGCGGAGCAAATGTAATAAATGAACGCCCACTGCATTACATGAAAATAGCATAAAACGCGCTAATTCCGTTTAATATATATAATTACATGTCCACTGTTCCCCATATTAGATTAAAATAACTACAACCAGAAATTAAATAACATATAATTATATCCAAGAACCCCTTGTATGTCAATTCGGCGGAACAGCCCGTAGCGTGTTCTCCCTTTCCAAAATGCAATCTTTCCACAAGCTTTCTCCTACAGCAGAAACTTTGAAATAAAGTCCGTGAAAAACATTTAGAGTTAAAACATTTTTCATTGTGAATCAGCAGTTGAAACATTTCCTTTCTTACAATATAACAATGTCCAAAAGACACAAAACACAATTGAAATATTTGCCGTTATCATCAATAAAATTGTTTGTTAACTACGTCATACTGTGGAGGCATGTCCGCTGAATATGAAAACTGAGTAATGCGTTGCTATGGAAGAGAGATATTTGTGTCCTGCTTTTGACTTGCTGAAGATACGGTTAATATATGTTACGTTGCATGAGAACCGGAATGCAGTCAAACATGGTATTTTTGGTCGACTAAACTGTTCATAGGGGTACTTGGTTTAGTTTGGTTTCATTAGGTTAACGTCCTATCAACAGTTAAGTTCATTAACGGACGGCCTCCCATGCGTGTGGTGAGTGCGTTTGTGTGTTTTGGGAGGCTGTGGTGTGTTCGTGTAAAGTCTCCTTGTGATAGACCAGGACTTTTGCCGATTTATAGTGCTACCTCACTGAAGCATACTGCCGAAGACACCCAGCAGGACACTCCATCCGGTCACGTTATACTGACAACGGGCGAACCAGTCGTCCCACTCCGTGTATGCTGAGCGCTAAGCAGGAGTAGCAACTACCATTTTGAAGACTCTGGTATGTCCAAGCCAGGTGACAGAACCCAAAGCCTTCCTGACATGGGCGAACGCTCAGCTGAAGGCCAAAAGTGAGGAACAGTCAAGTGAGATATTAAGAAGAAGAAAGTTGTTCAGAAAGGAAGAGAAAAGATAATATCCCAAATTTAGTCGCCTCTTACGATCATGTAATGGGGCAGCAGGTACAATTCTGACGCCCTACATGCAGGGCAGTTATATGGGTACAAAAGGTATGAACCAACCTTCTCCAGAAACATGTATGTAGTGTCCACAAGGTAAGAATGGCCAACATTACATCATTTCAGACGATCTCGATAAGCCTACTGACCAGGAGGGCCTCTACATAGTGGACAGAGACTGTTTAAAGGAGTTTGTTCGGTTATGTCCAAAAAGTAATAAAATGTGGTATATGAACGGGAATAAAGCTAGGACGGTTTTTTTAACTTCTCGTTCAAACGAGAGTCGCGTGTGACTTGCATCGTTTATTCACATTTATCTCACGTTCTTATTCGTACTCATTTCGATTCCCAGTCCTATGAACCGAGACGAACATTGCAAGAAAAGAGGGCCTAACATTGAACCCTGGGGGAGACCAATATTGATTAATTTTACGGAAGAATAGGCATTGTTAATGAAGATAAATTGTTTACGTCAAAAAGATAATTGGTTATGCAATTAGAAAAACTGCCTTAAATGCCATTTTGACGTTAAATTTACATTTGCGCTGCATTGTCTATATATAAACCCAGTGTTCAGGGCTAGGCCCTCTTTTCTTCCTTATGTATATAAGTGTTAGTTATGTCAACTGAATTTCCTCATTATCCCGTATTTTTGCCGATGCTACTTCCAAAATATCCTAAGTAGTGAGTCACATAATTATGTTATATGAATCAAACTTCTTCAATTCGTGAATAACAAACTTGAACGGGTAAAAAGCCTTACTCGGTAGAATGAAACTCAAACAGGCCACACTACACAAATGTATATGTTACAGCCTAGTCAAAACAGAGTCGATTTGATATATACTTAAGGTAGTCTCCGTCTTGGAATAGAAACAATATTTTAAGAAGAGCGCAAGGCATTCCCACAGAAAAAAAAGACGAAAGTTTAAAAGCGACTTGATATATTCAAGGTCGATAAATCTCAGAATATTTGAATTTACTTGAAATTACTGCAGAAGCATTTGCGCTATCATAATTAGACAACTCATGAAAATATTAATATTTTGTCGTAATTTGGAAATATGTATCATGATATTCAACGGGAATCTATTAGATACCTACTGCGTATTATGTATAAAACAAAATCTTCTTAGGTAGATCCTAATAGTTGCTAAATAACGCATTTGTATCAAAGGCTTTGCCTTTTTCAAAGAGCGCGAAAAAGTTTTTTGTTTTTGTTTGTTTTTGTTTTTTTTTGTTGTTTTTTTTTTTTGTTTTTTGTTTTTTTAAAACATACATTTGTATTTGAATATTCTATATGTAATTTATGTTTTGTTAAATCAGCACGAGGAAATCAATCAACCGAGAGAACGTTACCGAGAGAACGTTACGTTAATTGAAGTTGGGTGACAGCTGCACGCAACTTCCAATCAAAGTTAAGCTTCAAGTTGATGACATTACCTTAGAAATTCTCTCTCGAAGATGGCAGCTAATGCGCGAAAATAATCTGAAGTGCCTGACACTTGTGTCGAGGACTATGTTAAGTTCGACAGTAGCGTTGTTACAACTCACTCACGGATGATGACATTGTACGTGATGTTAGAAAAACGTTCAGTGGAAACATAGGAAGTGCCAAGTCTGATGAAAGTGAAGACGAGGCTTTGATGAAACCATTGTCCCACGTGTATCGGCAGCTACCTTTCGGAGATCGTACAATCGTTAAATCGGGGAATTTCTTAAGAGCTAAAAAGAACCAAGCACTTAAAGGAACTAGAGCCATGTATGAAGTGTTAAAAAAGGGGAGATTACATAATCTATCAATACAATGTCAACTGGATTTATTTGACAAAATTGTGTCACCAGTTCTGCTATACGGTTGTGAAGTGTGGGGTTTTTCAAATAACACTATAATTGAAAGAGTTCATTTAAAGTTTTGTAAGATGTTACTTCACCTTAAATCATCAACTCCTGATTTTATGGTTTATGGAGAGCTCGGCAGACATCCACTAGATATCGAAATTAAAACCAGAATGATAAGTTTTTGGACACGATTAATAGCAGCTAAAGAAGGTAAAATAAGTAACTTATTATATAAGACATCAGCCATAGTAAATGAAGAAAATGGTGGTTCAATTGCCTGGACCGAATGCATTAAAAACATACTGAATAACTGTGGACTCTCCAACATATGGTTGAATCAAAATTCTGTAAATCCGAAATGGCTTCCTTTAAAAATAAAACTAACATTGACCGACCAATTTAAACAAAGTTGGGCGGAAACATGTAGAAACTCTCCAAAATCCATAAATTATGAGTTTTTAAATCTGAAGTTACTTTTGAAAATTATTTCAATATTCTTTCCAGAAAAGATGCTATATTATTGTGTAAATTCAGAACAAGAAATAGTCATTTACCTATTGAAACTGGAAGTTGGCGACATATACCGAGGGAAGAACGTCTCTGCCAGAAATGTAATAAAAGAGATATTGGAGACGAATATCACTATATTTTTGAATGTTCGACCTTAGATATTGAAAGGAGAAGTTTTTTACCTCAAAAATTAATCATCCGACATAGTGTAATTTCATTGCAAGATATCATGATGTCCAAAAGACTCTCTTCCCTAAAAAAGTTATGTAACTTTATCAAAAAAATCAATTTCGTATGTTCCCCTGAGTAGATATTTTAATTCAAATATAAGTTTACATCTTTACGATACTTTCATCCCTCTGTATATCCACGCATGTTCACCAAATTTCATATTATTGTTACATGTATTGTATTTTGTAGTCTATCTCTGTATACCTGTATAGGTGTTGAGATAATAAATGAATTTGTTAAAGCCGAGTCAAACGTCACATTGAGCACTGTCAACTACTGAGAGACCTGTGGACAATACAAAGCCATAATTGATTATATCATTGTTTAAGCAATAGACAATGCAGTCATAACAGAGCCGTGAATTATTCATGTCCGTATTTTTTTTTATATTTTTTCTGTACAAAATGCAGATATCGCTTTCGTTTTCTGTTTTTAAATGATATTGTAAATACGCATCTGTGTTAGTTGTATTTTATATATTAAATATGCCTGTGATTTTCCAATGACGAATATAGTGTTTCATGCTTATAACGTATATATTTCGCCAGTCCCTAGCAATACGTTATGAACGAAATATAGCAGCCTGATTATAACATAGATCAGGCATTTAATGCTTCAGAAGAAAACTACAATGTAATTATACTAAAAAAAAAAGAGTTTTTGTTATCATCGAGTCTCTCATTTTTCTTTTTTGTTGATAACCTGCAAAATTTTTACTTGGTCTCGTTTTTATTTCCGGTATATACTGTTAATCACTAATACCTCGCGTGGAATTTATTTTCGCGTGAATATCCGAGGAGACTCGGCCGATAATTCAAATCCTTCGCGATTTTATACGAAAACACCACCTATGGATGGCGACCAAACTACCGGTTACCGATAGAGAAATCTTGTAAATTCCATGACTAGCTCATCATTCATGAATTTTAAGTCATTTCTTGATAAGCGTTCGCGAAATCATGTATTCGCGAATACAGTATGTTTGAAGAGGAAAGTTCGCGAAATAAAATAATCGCAAAATCTAAGTGATTTACAGTATTTTATTTCCCTGACTACATTTACAATACTAGTTACGTTATGTACTCGGCTGATGGAGTATACACATTAAACGTTGCTCTAAGCGGCGATTCCTTTATCTTTCCGTTTGGCCAGAGTCGCGCTGAAGTCGATAAGGGTAACGGGAGGCCTGCTGAAGTGGTCTGCAAGGGTCAGTGAAGTGGTCAACAATTAAATAGCCACGCGACGCATTCACACTTACCTCACATTCCGGACATGTTTAATCCGTGTGTCAAGGCGAGAGGTTAGGGACAATACTGTCATTATTCAATTAGTCTTGGTAGTACAGGAGTGAAAAAATGAGCAACTAATTTCTGGCTGGAATAATAATATCTTATAAATATTTATATATTTATATATTTTTGTTCGAATATTTCTTACTAGAAAATGATTTTATAGCACAAAAACCAAACAGTATGTTTCATTTTAATTTTCCTTTCTTTTTGTTAACCCTGTCGCTGAGGAGCTGTAATACATTTCCTATACTTTAAAACATTTGGGTATTTTGAGCATGCATTTCCATTATAATTTCGTATAATTGTCTTTCTGATTGGTTCTTTAAAACAGCACACACTTTTTCTAATATCAAGTTATATATTTACTTTTCAGTTGCTTGTTAATACATGAACACACATTCTGGCGACGTCATTTTTCTATATACCATTTAACAGGAAACGCTAGAAATGCCATTGTTTGAATCACCCATGTGACAATGATTACGAAACGATTGTTTTTTCTTCATAAAACATGTCAATAATTCTCAGATCATTTCATTATTATCAATATCTGACTTGCACATAGCTTGTATTTGTTAGCTAAAGCTCCGTATATGCTATGTCGTTTACATACGTAATAACTCTTACAGAAAACGACTATGGACAGGCCAGAAAAAAAGTAGGAAAAACGTTTGTTAAGAACCGAATGCTTGATGTCAAAGTATGTTCAAACTACATTTAATGATATACCAAATTAACAGTATCAGGTTTTGGTAATTTTCTGCCATAGACATACATCTAAAAAAAAGTCGCGAGGTTGACCCCGAGGCAGCCCCGAGATTATCATTTTAAATCAAAAAGAGCAGGATGACAAACAAACTATTTTTAGGGATTTGATAAATTAGATTTCTAACACATTATTTAATAACCGCTTTAAGAGAAGCCGTTTAGAGCACTAACCCTCGTTTTGATCGTGAGAAGTCCAGCTGGCTCTGTTGACGTACAATGTCGTTTGCTGGTCATGGTTTCCGTTACCACAAATCCTCCATATCTCAAAACGGCTGTCAATATTGGGCCAAACACGACAATTCAATTTGGTCATCAGTTTAGCTACACCTGGGTACGTAGGTGTGGCGACCATTATCTCCCTCCACAGGTGAATGTCGCGCTCAAAACTATACCCTCACAAAAGAACATTTTCAATAAATATTTTTTGATTTTATTTTTTTGTAAAATTGACGGAATATGGAATAGATTGCAAAAATATATAAATAGCTTTTAAACCACTAATGCCCTGTAAGGTTATATTGTTATAAATCATTAAAGTTACATCAATGAAAGAAATCCATAATTTAGTATTTTAGGTATTGTGATGGTCCAATTAGTACAATAAAAACGGTTTATTTGATCAGCTAGTTTAACAATATTTTATTTTCATTATACAACAAAAGATTGGGCATGAGTTACATGAACATGATAGGCGCCCGTTCATATTAACAGTATTTTTATACGTATGCATATGTCATAAAATGGTTAAATGGTGATAATTAGAAGACTTGTACGGAAAACGTTTCACAATGGAATAGATTAACTGTATAGCGCATATTCTCAAGCTTACACTAAACCGTAGTGAAATTACAAGGCTTAACACTAGTATATACTATTGAAGAATAGATTTCCTTCTTGCCTCTTATTGCCAAACTTTGTCTCATTTTGATTGGCTATAGCATAGGGACTTGACACATTTTCTTCTTATTTTCATTTTCCCCTTTGAACATAAGTCCTGTTTGGTTAGCGAAAAATGCAATCAATCGTTTTCTTCTAATTATCTACGGAAAGCGATTAATTAAAACTAGCTAAAATCTATTTAGGCTTGATGTTTGAAAGCTGGCTATTGTACAATTGACTGTGTATTAGATAATAAATCGGTAGAAACATAATTATGAAGATATTAACTTTCGATTACTGACAAAAAACAACAACTACATCTTCGAT
This sequence comes from Pecten maximus, assembly GCF_902652985.1. Taxonomy (NCBI): domain Eukaryota; kingdom Metazoa; phylum Mollusca; class Bivalvia; order Pectinida; family Pectinidae; genus Pecten; species Pecten maximus. Next base: position 50,797,350 of record NC_047016.1, on the reverse strand, counting down.
ATATTTGCAGTTCTCTTTTAATATTCTATATTCATTAATCTGCTATGAGTTTAATATTTGAACTTAAATGAGATTTGTTAAGGCCGAATTTTTAGAAGTCTGAATATGTTATGCTTTAAAAAAACAGTCAGTGATAGGGTCGTTGGAGTCGTAGTTGAAGTCGTTGAATTGTAAACAGCGTGTGGGTTACTGATCAAACTCCGAGTACCTCCTGGTTATATTTGCTTTTCCAATCAACGATAATACCAGCCAGCTGATACGGGCACTACACGGTAATCCGGCCGTCAACTCGAGAGAGAAATTGGCACTCGGAAGTATGTGACTGTATGAATAAGGTCCTCCGGGACCCTTAAAGGTGTTTCGCGTGTCTGCCATCAGTCATGGTGGCCACTTGACGTGTTTATAATCTCAAAACTTATCTTTTTATCCAATTAAATTGAAATCTCACACGGCGACAAAATTTCACAAGTAACTTGAACGATTAACGGACTTTGATGACGCTTTTCGGTAGTTGGTTCGTGTTCTTTTATTCTAAAAACTTTGTTTACTTTACAACCATTGCGACACTAGTTATATAAACTAATATTTATCATATTTGATAGGTCGGATTGAAGCGCGAGAGATCACCCTGTGGGAAACAGGAGAAAACCTACTTTTTCAGGCAGAAGAACTACCCCCCCCCCCCCCCCCCCCCTCCCCCCCCCCCCCCCCCTACACACACAAAACACACACCACCCACAAACCCTTCACCTCCTTTTTTATGACCAACTTGGAAAATTTAATTACTGTATGCTAAAACCTCCTTAAAGCGTATGTTCTGTACAGGGTATGGGGTACCAATTTACTCAATATTTGAACCCAGGTGCTTAGATGATGTTAACAACGATTTTCTAAAAGTTAAGCATGGCCGGTGACTACCAAACGTCGCAAAAAAAAATAAAAAAAAATAACGATTTCTTGGAATTAGGTCAGCACATCAAACAAAAATCAAGTCGCCGTGACTTATATGTAAGTCTAGTCAATAGAGTCGGATGTCAGCCTATCAATCAATAATGCTTTCTCTTTTCTCAAAAATGTTAAGTACACTATTACTTTTGTGAATAATTGTCAGGGATAAGCATAATCTGTGTGCCAGGATTGAAATAAAGAATTCAACAAATTAACTCATGTATTTGACTAATGACGTTAATGAATCATTCATTGAAAATATGTCTAACATCTGCAGTGTTAAAGATGCTAGTTAGGATACATAAAGTTAGCATGCATATCTCGAAGATTTTATTAATCAGACATATTATTTCACACACTTTTAAACCCGTTTTCATCTTCATATGAGTTTTTCGTCAGAGTGTCGCACTCCTGTGACGTTCCGTTGTCCTTCCCTCCAGGCTTGCTCAAGTTGTTAATTTATACAATGACCATCGGCCGCAAAACGCAACATCCGGACAATATATGTGTCATGGCCCAGTGACCACTCTTGATCCCCACCACGGACACCTTGTGTCCGGCAAACAGCGATAAGCCGACCGGCAGCCAGACTTCATTTCATGGGTCGCCACTAGATTCCTAAATCCGGTTAAAAGTGTCAGTCAAAATGATACAGTCGTGTTTGACACGGGTAAGTAACAAGGAGATGTGCATTGCATGGTTACATGGTAGATTGGTCGCCATTATGTTCAACTGCGCATGTCTGCGTTTCTCCAAGGGGGCCGTTACGGTCCAATGATTGTCTACGCTAGTTGTATACGGGTTTCTTAGTTAGATTAATGGTATTTCAATTATATTTAATTGGATTTTGTTATTGTCGATAGTAGAATGGTAACTGTCTCAAAAATATTAAATTGCATATAAAAATGGGATTTATCGCTTTGACTATAAAATATCTGTCTAAAGGATGTCTGATTTCTTTACAAATTATGAACTTGTAGACGTCGAAAGCTTTAAATACAGCTCACTACTAAATAGAATTTACCGATATCTTGACATCAATAGAATTATTTTGTAAACAAGGTCCATTTTTTTTCTCTTTATTACCTTAATATTTGAATTATTTTTGAATTAATTTGAAACTTCGATTACCACAAAAACATGATTGAAAACTGTGTGCCGTTTTCATCACCCAGTAAACAGCCTGCCATACCAGGATTATTTGTGGCAGTGTCACTTCGTAGTAGTTTGTGGCTACTTCATTTGATATATCATAGGAAAGGCATGCCTTTCATTATCCACAGCAATTGGATAAATCGTCTTGTTTAAGAACACAGGGGTGTTGCTCTGACCGACACTCTACCATCTAGGGGGGGGGGGGGGGGGGGGGGGCATTTATGTCTTACAGATATTTTCTAGTTAATTCATGCATTGACAGTTAAAAATAACACACCCATACGATACTAAACTCGAAAACTTGAAATCAGTAACAATTCTTTGGACAATTATTGCCGTCACATGTACACAATTAGATAATTTCGTGACAAAGGAACATGCTGTCTTGGATCATTTTCGTAAAATATAGATGTTTTGACTGTTTATACAGGCCTATATTAAGTCTACGATAGTCTAGGTTAATGTTACGCCATGGCTACGAATTTCGTTTACGAGCACTCCTGCGAATGTCCCAAAGAATGTTCAACAACACATATCTCAATACTAATTCTATATCAAGACACATGCATGGTTGTCGAAAAATGTTGCATCCTCGATTTCATGAGTAGTTGTGTGGCAACTGAACATCACATGGCGATTTTGTGTTGTCTTATGACAATTGAAGGGTACTTTATTACGATATCGTGCGATTCCGACAGCAGTGGTCCATTTTCCATAATCAACTGTACGTCACATATTCTATTTGTGAAGGCTACTTCACATTTTGTTTTAAATACGTCTCCCCGAAACATATAGCAGTTCCGTCCGTGTAAGCCACGTTTGATGGCGTGTGAAACGGTCTCAAAGCAGAAAAAAAAATAAAAAAATAAAGATTATTTTTCTTTATTTAAAACAATTGAACCATTATATCGATTTAAACCTAGGGCCGCATAGATTATTATATGATACTAATTATAATATAGCTTTTCCAAGGGTGAAAAAACAGGATAAAAATTTAAGGTAGCATGTTAAGTCTCAATGTTTAAAAAAAAATGACATATGTACATTGTATTCTCCGATTCTGAAGAGGACAATTAGTAGACACATGTCCGATCATGTAGTGGACCCACGCTGACCTTTGGGCAATTTGAACAACGGCCATGGGCCATGATTTTGATATTTCAGTGGACGTCAGTGATCTCATAAACTATAGACTGAGTGCTATTGTAACAAAAAATGATTAATAAACATAATATGATATCATATTTGCGTTTGTTTTTCGTTAACAGTACAGCGACACGGAAATTGCAACCTAGATTGGCCACCAGACCCTAAGTTCTTTTTATTAAGAATTGCCAAGGTAAATTCTAATACTAGATTATCTGCCCCTGGTTTGAAACTTCTAGAATCAGATATATCCTAGGGACCAAAAGCATAAAGCTCAGTTTCATTTATAACTTTGATATTCTTCAAACAGGAAGCCAGTTTAATTACAATCATACTCATGTATTTTCATTTTGAGGATACATTATCTATACTTTTTATACCGCTAATGTTTTCCCTCCAGAAACGGAAAAGGGCCACCAGGCACTGATTAAGTTGGCGATAGTTTTATGAACTACTATAGAATAACATTTTTTCTCTTTCTTATTAAGTACATCCAAAAGACATAAAGGTAACTTTTACAAATATTTGTAGCATATGTGCATAACCATCCTTTAAAGATTGCTTGCCTTTAATTCGTTGACCCTCTACACTGGAACATTCAAATCTAATTGCCTTTCAATATTGGAACAAGACGGATATATCACGCTCTGAATTCATTACAAGGATAATGAGTTTAAGGTATAAATGGTAATACTAGTTATAAGGAGGGGAGTACGTACGGTAATCACTTTATTTTAATGACGATCTATTTTCATGATAAAGGGTCAATTTTTGTTTACTTAATAACACAAAGACACGCCCAGCTCGGAATTTTTGTTTACATTTGAATGTTGACCGTGCTTTACAGTTTTGTGGCTCCTGATAAGTTGGGATGACTGACGTTGGGACACACTTCGTTATAAAGCAAAGCACAGGTATAACGTTACCACAACCTGAACAAATATTTTTTTACATAGACACGGGCCAGATGCTTAATTGCCCATTCTTGTGAAAGTATGTGCTAAATATTACATTGGTAATTTTACCACACATTATGGACGTTAAATATCTTCATGAACAATTCATTATTTAGAATAAGATGTTATTTCAATACAGTTTCTATCATAATCCGGAAGTCATGCAGTACAATGGTATTACTACCTATCATCAAGTACGGTCATACATACAGGTTAGGTCATACATACAGGTATGGTCATACACACAGGTAAGGTCATACATACAGTACCTGTGGTCATACATACAGGTAAGCTCATACATACAGGTAAGGTCATACATACAGGTACGGTCATACATACAGGTACGGTCATAATACATATATACAGGTACGGTCATAATACATATATACAGGTATGGTCATACATACAGGTTAGGTCATACATACATGTATGGTCATACATACTGGTAAGGTCATACATACAGGTTAGGTCATACATACAGGTAAGGTCATGCATACAGGTAAGGTCATACATACAGGTTAGGTCATACATACAGGTACGGTCATACATACAGGTAAGGTCATACATACAGGTACGGTCATACATACAGGTAAGGTCATACATACAGGTAAGGTCATACATACTGGTAAGGTCACACATACAGGTTAGGTCATACATACAGGTAAGGTCATACATACAGGTACGGTCATATATACAGGTAAGGTCATATATACAGGTAAGGTCATACATACAGGTTAGGTCATATATACAGGTAAGGTCATACATACAGATTAGGTCATATATACAGGTACGGTCATACATACAGGTAAGGTCATACATACAGGTACGGTCATATATACAGGTAAGGTCATACATATATACAGGTAAGGTCATACATACATATATACAGGTACGGTCATATATACAGGTACGGTCATACATATATGTATGGTCATACATTCAGGTATGGTAATACATACAGGTATGGTCATACATACAGGTAAGGTCATACATACAGGTATGGGCATACATACAGGTAAGGTCATACATACAGGTACGGTCATAATACAGGTATTGTCATACATATATGTATGGTCATACATTCAGGTATGGTCATACATACAGGTATGGTCATACATACAGGTAAGGTCATACATACAGGTATGGGCATACATACAGGTAAGGTCATACATACAGGTATGGTCATACATACATACATACAGGTACGGTCATACATACAGGTATGGTCATACATACAGGTAAGGTCATACATACAGGTATGGGCATACATACAGGTAAGGTCATACATACAGGTACGGTCATAATACAGGTATTGTCATACATATATGTATGGTCATACATTCAGGTATGGTCATACATACAGGTATGGTCATACATACAGGTAAGGTCATACATACAGGTATGGTCATACATACAGGTAAGGTCATACATACAGGTATGGGCATACATACAGGTAAGGTCATACATACAGGTATGGTCATACATACATACAGGTACGGTCATACATACAGGTATAGTCATACATACAGGTAAGGTCATACATACAGGTTAGATCATACATATATGTATGGTCATACATACAGGTACAGTCATACATACAGGTACGGTCATACATACAGGTAAGGTCATACATATATGTATGGTCATACATACAGGTATGGGCATACATACAGGTAAGGTCATACATACAGGTATGGTCATACATACATACATACAGGTACAGTCATACATACAGGTACAGTCATACATACAGGTTAGATCATACATATATGTATGGTCATACATACAGGTACAGTCATACATACAGGTACGGTCATACATACAGGTTAGATCATACATATATGTATGGTCATACATACAGGTTAGGTCATAATACAGGTACAGTCATACATACAGGTAAGGTCATACATACAGGTAAGGTCATACATACAGGTAAGGTCATACATACAGGTAAGGTCATACATACAGGTACAGTCATACATACAGGTACAGTCATACATACAGGTACAGTCATACATACAGGTACGGTCATACATACATGTACGGTCATACATACAGGTATGGTCATACATACAGGTATTGTCATACATACAGGTTAGGTCATACATGTACATACAGGTTAGATCATACATACAGGTATGGTCATACATACAGGTACGGTCATAATACAGGTTAGGTCATACATACAGGTATGGTCATAATACAGGTATGGTCATACATACAGGTATGGTCATACATACAGGTATGGTCATACATACAGGTATGGTCATACATACATGTAAGGTCATACATACAAGTACATCATACATACAGGTATGGTCATACATACATGTAAGGTCATACATACAGGTTAGGTCATACATACAGGTATGGTCATACATACATGTAAGGTCATACATACAGGTTAGGTCATACATACAGGTATGGTCATACATACAGGTACGGTCATAATACAGGTAAGGTCATACATACAGGTATGGTCATACATATATGTATGGTAATACATACAGGTAAGGTCATACATGTACATACAGGTTAGATCATACATACAGGTATGGTCATACATACAGCTATGGTCATACATACAGGTACGGTCATAATACAGGTTAGGTCATACATACAGGTATGGTCATAATACAGGTATGGTCATACATACAGGTATGGTCATACATACAGGTATGGTCATACATACATGTAAGGTCATACATACAAGTACGTCATACATACAGGTATGGTCATACATACATGTAAGGTCATACATACAGGTTAGGTCATACATACAGGTATGGTCATACATACAGGTACGGTCATAATACAGGTAAGGTCATACATACAGGTACGGTCATACATACAGGTACGGTCATACATACAGGTACGGTCATACATACAGGTACGGTCATACATACAGGTATGGTCATATATACAGGTATTGTCATACATGTAGGTTTGGTCATTGACAGGTCATGATCAAGTAAACAGGACAAATAATTATAACATTTCATGAAGATAGCTTTCACTTTTTCATTGCATAATGGATGATAGATAATGATACACATATTGGTATACGATTTAATTTTGTAAAACAATGTTAGAATAGATAGGAATAATAATGATTAATTAATTATAAAGGTAATTATACAGTTTTGATCTCGATATCGCGAATCAATAAAATTGTACATACATAATAATATCTTACAATTAAAAGTTACTACTCTCATTTAAACAGCAATATATAGCGTCTTCATTTGCTTTCAAAGTGAAATTGGCTAATTTTCTAACAATACTTCTAGAAGAACAAAGCAATTCCGTAAATACTTTATAGGTATATATTGTTTTCTAAAGTGATTGAACATAGTGCACGGGATAACGGAGTAATATTCAGCTTCCAAAACCCCCACAAACTGTATGTACTCATTCATCATAAGGTTTGGTAGAGAACTGTAGTGCATTGGACATAATATGTATATGTCTGGCCAATTTTTAGGGTTATTTGAACGACACTGTCTTCAAATGACGTAATGAAACATCAAGCATGTCAGTAGAGAAACTATAAACATGCATCTGATATATATAATTCGAGAATCACAGATCAATTTCAATTCTATATATCATCTTAAATGAGTTTCTTTAATATGAGATTTTATGAAACAAGTCACAAGATCTTTATATTTTGGCGTATCTTGTGAGCAATAAATAATACTTGGAGACGAGACTCGTAAAATCTGATACAAAATGATAACAAACTTAAGCTACTTTTTAATATATCTCAGAAAAATACGTTAGATTAATTACATAGTCGTAGTATCATAATTCATAATGTATTATGTTATGTAAACAAATGCTAATGATGCAATAGAAATTCCTTCAAAATCTAGAGTATATGATACATGTCATCCCTTCCTTTTATCTAACGTTGAATGCTACAGAGCCCTTCCCTTTATAAATAACACTCCTACAGACACTTGTAGCGGCCGATGCTTTCAATTATTTATAGCTAGCTTTCGTCAATGACTTCAAATGTCGATAGGCCATGTCATAATAATAGCAAAAATGTCCTGATTTTCTTATGTTCACCATAACGTGTCACTGGCTCTTCGTCCTTGTGAGTCCTATTAAGAATAGTAAAGGGGGTAAACACCATACATATATATTCATATCCACCGTCAAATATTCTCATTCTGGCAAGTTAAAAACAAATTTGAATTTCATTCTGTGACATTGTATTGACGTTTTTTGACTAAAAACTGTTTATTTTTACGAATTCTTCATTTTTGTGACAAAATCTCGCGATAAATATGGATTTGCGATAGACTGGGTATACTATGTCAGTGCTGTTAAGTAATTATTTGCGGCAATTCAGAAACTCGTTCACGCGTTTCTCAGGGAATTGATGTGATGAACTGACCTATACTGTCTATAAGAGTGGAAACTAATGATATGAAACAAGTAAAAAAATCCTGTTTACTGCTGGCTTTATGGACTGTAAAATGCAAATATTGAGAATAAGCGACATAAAATATACATGTTACTCTACCACACGAAGTGCTGGTGACGTGTATAAGTTAAATTGATCTTTATCAATACAAGACGAATTAATTTCAATGAAAAGGAAACACATGGTCAATTCTCATTAATAAATCCAGTTGAAACTTAGTGTTGATAGATTTTAGTGTACAGGTTAAGTTAAATAAAGCCAGTGATACCGTGAAGATAATTGATAGAGCTATATATATGACTCATTGGAGGTAGACCCCTCTAATTGATAGTGAAATAGCTGAGGTGTAATGCTATGTTCATAACTCGATCAACCAATACTGACCGCCGACCACAAGAAACCTGGATCAATTGCCATTTTAGGAGGTAAGTTGCGTTATGGGCGGGGATGTACAAAGGTAAACTATGACAATTAACTTAACCTACATCAAAGATGAGTTAAAAATCAAAGTGAAGAATAAAAAAAAAAGTGTAAATCGGATTAAAATGCGGGTAAGTGACGTATATAGACGACAAAGTCTCGCGCGCCAAGTTGTCGTCTGCTTGGCGTCGTGTCTCCCTATGGCCTTTGTGCTCCTATTGAAAGTAAGATGCTTCCGCCGTTTGAAAGCTCGCTTCTGGGGACTGATTTGCGCACTGACTTGTGATGGTGCATTCTATGGTAGTGTATAGCGGGTTAATTTAGGAATGACTTTATAACCGATGAGGCCCGTCATGGGAACATATAATTTGTGTCGTCTGGAATTTAAGTCACACCTGTCCTTTTTTGTCGTTATGACATACGATATACACATGCATAAACCCGGTTGTTCAGGTAACGATCGCTAACAGTTATTGATAAATATGCAATTTCCGTTTTATCTGCGGGACTACAACAACGGCTGTCATATTTCTAATGCGCATGTCAACATCAACGGCGTTGAAATAGATTCAACGTATTTACTCGCATTAATAAAAACAAGTTAACTTACTTAACAAAGAAACTAAAATAAATTAGTGCATACCCAACTTCATCTTGTAATTAGTCATAAATTTCTGGAAAAAAGTTTTCCCTCTGGCAAGAAATCCGTTTTGGTCCTATTTGAAATTCGCCCTGTTGACAGTAAGCAGTACCGAAATTTCGCAAAACATTTAGATATAGTTTTTCAGCTGAATTGAGTTGAGCTACCTAAATATCAGTTTACGTAAAACACGTGGCATTTCATTATAAGTATTGTTTTTAAAGTCGTTTATAGTCACTATAGGGATTATGAGAAAACGACAAGCTATTAGCACATATACTTAAATATAGTAGAGCAAAAAATAATAACATGAAGCTGTTTCGTCCTTCTACTACTCGTCAGTAGCAATAATGACCAAAAGTTTTAATACCTAGGAGGCAACGAAAGAAACAAAAAAAATGTCGAAAGAAAAGCAAAATAAATCTAGTGGGGAGTATTGTTTTATTTGGTTTCATATCCGTTTCACAAACTCGGGCTGAATTGAGGTCACATTGTTTCAGTATTTGAAATAAATACTAAGATCATATAGATGATCGACATTTATCGTTTTTGTACTGTAAAACCATGCTGTGAAATAAGGTTACTGAATTATTAGATGAATCTCCTCTTTGTGGCCTCTCTTTTGCGATAATGGCTGCATATGAACCCAGCTCTATAGAGAGTAGAGATATGATATTATGTTGTAAAGAAAGGAACCATTTGAACCCGTATTTGTCCGTATTGTTTGTGAATGTCTGTCCCCCGTAGTGAAACTCCTTACACCACCGTAATAGCATTATATTGACTTTTTGGAGAGAACATAACTACGGTATATAGTCAATGACAAAGGAAATCGGGAGTTAGTTCCCTTGCCTGGCCTCTCCAGTGTTAATCTCAGGTTCACTTATCACTTTAAAAGCCACGCCCACTCAATACTTTAACAGAGCCTGATTCTGACAAATTCATATCGGCCAAAATAAAACATTTCTGAAAACAAAATCAAACATTTAAAAAAAATAAAAAAAAATAAAAAAAAAATAAATAAAAAATTGAATTGAAATATTTTTTTTTACTATTGTTATCCCGGATTGAAGCACTAGCCGAGTCCCTCTAAAGTAAACAGGAATATCTAACAGGTCACATGGTCGGGCACGTGACCCCGTACCTTTTCGTGTCTAATGGGAGAATCGAGCCCCGGATAAAAGGCAAGTGCGAGATCCATCGAGGCATCCAACCACCCGTTGGTGACATTGTTTTATTATTTTAAAGCATCATTCTATGCTCCATACTATCCAAACGGAAACAAATTTACATATTTAACGCAATAATTTGACAAAACTAAACGTCGACTCGAGAAACTTACGTTAATATAACCAATGGCATAACATATTATAAAATTACATTGAATACAGTCTCTTTATTTTATAAGATCACGTGGTGATATGGTGATTTAGTGTCCTCCATTCTTTTTCATTTCAATATTTCGTCCATGTATCCCTATTTTTATCGCCAATGCCCTTTTATAACGGCAGAGCTTTGTTCGTCAAATTGCAGTATAACAAGGCAAGAGTATTGTGTGATCTGCCGTGTGTTACAGGTTACTGATGTTAATAGCATCCAGATCATTTAATAACATTTCATACATTATCAGTTATAATGTTAATATGATTCAGATTCTATAATAAAATTTTATACATAATGATTTGTAATGTTCATATGAGTCGTCAGATGATGTAATAAAAATGGATACATAATACTGTTAATATCATCCAGATTATATAATAAACATTCATACATAATCATTTGTAATCTTAATATCATCCAGATTATATAATAAACGTTCATACATAATCATTTGTAATGTTTATAGCATCCAGATTATATAATAAACATTCATATATAATCATTTGTAATATTAATGTCATCCAGATTATATAATAAAATTTCATACGTAATCATTTATAATATTAATTTGATTCAAATCATTTAAAGAAATACAGTTTTATACATATTAATTAATAATGTTGATAACATCCAGATTATATAATAAAATTTCATACGTAATCATTTATAATATTAATATGATGCAAATTATTTACAGTAATACAGTTTCATACTGTACACAATCATTTATGATGTTGATAACATCCAGATTATATAATAAACTTTCATACATAATCATTTACAATGTTTAAAATCAACCTAAACGTGTACATTCATGCGATTGCGCCAATCATTGACCATTTTGTATAAATAGAGATTGTCTGACGTTTAAGTCTGAAGGGACGACCTGCTACTTGGTATACTAGCCGAGCCTGATTCACTACTTGACACCCCCATCCAGAACTTCCTTTCACTCTCCTTTGAAACCTAGATTACAACAAATTAATATGCGGTGATATAAAAGTTAATTTGTACAAACGAGGTTTTGATTTGGGAAGATTTCCATCAACCATAGACAGCGACACGTGCAAAGCTGGCATCATCGGTTAATTCGTTGACCTGGAGGTCAGCGACACCCTCATTAGTCCCCTTGATGTCACGGAGGAACGGAAGTTCGGCACGTGCTTGAGTGCCTGGTGTTATTCGAAACTAAGGGGGCGTTTGATTAAAGTTATTGTTACACACTGTTTAATGTGATATCGTTATTAAACAATCGTGACAAGCCTGGACACAATATAATGACACAGATGAATTTCATAATTTAGAGAAAGGGGGTAGTTGGTGACGAGTTGCTGCTATCAGCAGTTAATGGGTTTGGGACAGTGAGTGTCTTGAAAGGGAAATAGTAAGTGTCGTAACGTCGCACCTAAATAATACAGGTAATGATTGGCAATGTCATAAAGACAAAACATCAATTTTAAACAACTTCATCATAGATACTAAAATGCAATCTTATCTCGATACTAAAAACACCAGAAACATATAATCATATACTAAAACCACATGCGAATTATGCTAAATTTATTTACAACACATGGTTCAGATAATAATATGAAAATCTGTGATAAGCATAAATCACGTATGTCTTAAAGACAGAGTCAAACCTATATAAATGTAAAGATAATAAATTAATGCTCGTTAGATATGTCAGAAAACAACTGAATGCATTACAGCGATAGTAGAATCTGATACCTCATCAGAATTTTTTATATAATTGTTTTAACTAGTATTACTTTAATTCAAAACAATATTCCCCTTTTTAATAATACGACACAAATATGGCATATAGGGAGTCATTGTGTCAAATTCGGATACCATGAGGGTCTCTGAACATAGGAAGAACACTGTTTTTAAGATAAATGATTAAACTGTGAAGTTTTTTTTTCAGTTATCCTCATCTGTTGCCCCAAACTCAGCGGTTGAACTATTTTTTCCTTAATCTTATTCTTGCTATGTTTAGTGTCAAAAGAGAACATTTTTTATATATATGTGCTATCATTCACAACCGCCATTGGCTTTTCAAGGTTGGAACATCATGCTAGCTGTATAGAATCATATCTGGTCAAATGCATATAACTAGATCTTACAGACATTTATGAGCATAAAGAATGGTTGTTTGTGCATTATTGGCAAACGAGCTGCACAGGTTTCCAAGAAACATGCACATGTTTTGCATTTCATGCCAAAATCAACAAACTGCTAAACCCAATGACAGGTTCCAGGTTAGACATTATACATGCTAACAATTTATCAAGATAGTCCATTAAATTGCATCACACTAGTGATATAGGCTTGTAAAATATCACTGGATTTGATTTTCTTTGCAGAAATAGATAACATATTTCAAATAACTGAAGTGTTTTCGGTCGTTGACTAATAAGATTATTATGACTGGTAACACATTTTGCCGTTTTATACTGCTTTACTAAATCCTATTTTACCACGGACACACTAAACCGTATTTGCAATGTTGATGTTTTTCTGTTATCAAAGCCGTTTCCTTGACAGCACAAGAAAGGTAGGGTCAAAGTAAACTGGGGGGCGTGTCCCATCAAATAACAGCGGATGTGAAACCACTTTTAATATCCGTTTGCGAAACATCTTGTTTACGGTGTTTTACCCAACAAAACGTTCGGATTCCTTGTTGTCATGGAAACTTCAATAGGAACTTTTGAGCTAAATCATGGGGCGGATTGACTAAGTGCGTTAAAGATATTATTGTTGATCAGCCAGTATTGCTTTAAGCTATAGATATTTTTCTCACGATAGAAAATCATGCTACTTGTTTCATAAAAGAGAAACCCTTACTATAATTATTATTACAATTGTGATTCTTAGAGATGATTCAGACCAAAATTGGAGGATATGCCTTACATCAATTTATACAAATGTATGTGTAAAGTAATATAAAAGTGCTTGTTTGCTCATATGAAATATGTTTTATTGTTGTCTACCATTATAATACAATACACGTGTATGTTTTCTTCGGAATGTTAGATACATTTCTTTTCTTTGTAAAAGTTCCCAAAGATAAAAGTTACTGTTACTTCTCTATACATATCATAATGTTAATATGCTGTTGTAAATAAATAGGTGTGGCTAATTTAGCGTTGATTTGTATGCGATATTGAATCCAAAAAAAAGTATATTTTTTTTCTCTCTCTCTCTCTCTCTCTCTCTCTCTCTCTCTCTCTCTCTCTCTCTCTTATTTAATCTTATAAAACGTTTGGATTCCTTGTTGTCATGAAAACATTCGGATACTCTGTTGTCAAACAGGATCTATTAATGTGTGTTGTTGGGTATAATATCATGGAATGTCGATGTTATAGAGATAATTTTTGAACAATTAAACGCTTCTTATTATCAATATAAATGCAATCTGGGTGACATTTATATAGAATTGCGCCCGTTACTTTTTACACATTTCTCTAGACTTGAAATCAAAGCATCTTTGAATTTAAAAAAAAAATCAGATTCCTCGCTGCGTTTGAATCAGTCCTTGCATACAGCAAAGCACATGACGTGATGTTGATAAAATGACGTATCAATCACATCATACGATCTAGACTACATCTAAGCGCTCGTAGATGCAGCCCAGACTAGCATTAAGTATTGGGAGACTAGACCGTCAAATGTAACTACTTGTGTACAACTATTGTAATATAACTTAGTATTAATTATAACTTTTAAACTCAGACAAAGTCATCACCTAATTATATCCAAATAGTCTTGTTATATTTCCTCACACTAAGTGAGCAATCTGACGCCTAGCAGGATGAACTATTTCTTCCATTGATCAAATCGTATTAACATAAAAAAAAAACAAATCAAAAATAAAAAGCAAAAAGCAAAAGACGGGTTTTCTATAAAAAAAGTTTAATAATATGCACAGGAAATTGTTAGATAATATACGTTGACAAAACAATGATAAAGGCTATGGATTGAGATAAACAAATGAATGATCATGATTGTCGTTAATATAAAAAAAAGTCAAAAACAGTACCAATCCTGAGAGTGTGATCTTTCATCCCCTTGGGAGTGAGACAGGGGAATCTCAACCCGAGGGGGAAGTTTCATTAGTTGCCAAACATTGTCAAGTATTTGGCAGCCTAAGCATCTTACCCTTTGTGTTGAGATTCCCCTGTCTCACTTCCAAGGGAGTGAATGACTTTATTCTTACCCTGATTACCCTGTTATGTATCTTAGTTGACGTGACGTCATTGAGTTGTCGATATGACGTAATGGTATTGTTTACGTGACGAAATGCAATTGTTGAGAATGTACAAAGAGCACGTGTAGCTTGTCTCAACCTAAGGTGAGATTAGTAGAATCTTTCACCCCCTTGGGGATGAGACAGGGGATTCGCAACCCGAGGGGGAAGATGCTTAAGTTGCCAAACACGAAGCTTGCCGAGTGTTTGACAGCTTAATCATCTTACCCCGAGGGTTGAGATTCCCCTGTCTCACTTCCATTGGTGTGAATGATTATTTTTCTCTTATCCTATTTACCCTCTTATGTATCTAATATTTACGTTACACCAATGCAAGGAAATGTTGACGTGACGTGATTGAATTGTCGACGTGACGTCATTGTACTGTTTCCGTGACGTCATGGTATTGTTGACGTGACGAAATGCAATTGTTGAGAACGTACAAAGAGCACATGTAGCTCGTCTTTTCCCTAGGGTGAGATAAGTCTCATTAAAAACAGTGTCACTTCACACACGTTATTGTAACAAAGAATAAAATTCATGAATTTCACGATTTCATCATTGAATAATCTACCTTCAGAAACATGTACTAGCAAGTGTTTCACAGGAATTAAAGTGTTTGTCAATCACAAATAGTCAATGATATATAAACACTGCAAAATCAACTACTCTAGCGGTATACTTTCTGAATTAGCTTATCTAGGCGAGAATAACATTGCAGTTATATATAGGATTTATTTTGGGACGTTATCATCAAAGTGGAATTTAAGTAAGTTACTTTACAGCTGATGAAACAACAGTACAGAGACCAACCAACCAATTGTTTTCCCATAGACTTTAGTGTTAACGTTTTGGAGTATTTCATTCAAATTCTTGAATTCAATATGACAATTATGGTTTATAACAAAAGTTTAGGGTCTGATATAACACCTAATCAAAAAAAAAAGTTGGGTCCTTCAGCTCAAAATTTCTCCAGGGTAGCCATTTTGAAAATAGGTGAACATTCTCAAAAATCTAAAATGTTTACCTGTTTATTATTATTAACTGAACTTTTGGGGAAAAATCAATCGGACTTACGAACTTTATATCAACATTTCTTATTGATAGTTACCTATCAGGATATATATCTATTTTCTCACTTCATAACATACTGGCCAATCAGTGGCTGCCAGACATTTTATCCTTGGCTCAACTTTCTATACACAGGGGCTGTTTCAAAACTATATTTTTTCAATTGGTTGGTTGTTCCCTACAGGTTATGAATTGATGTATAATGATATATGGAAATTAGAGTCAACAGTATGACTTTTATTTGCGATCATAACATGTATATTATATATTAAAATCGAGGTACAAGTACTTTCGTTTTCGAAAGATCCGAATACAAAATACATGTTACGATTCACATGTAAGCGATATCTTAAAATACATTCCAGGCTGTATATGTTACTTAATATTGATATAAATACGTCTACAATGGAAATATAGAATGAAATTAAGTTCAAACAGCATTACAGACATGAGCTATATCTAACATTATGATAACGATATGAGATAAATACCCAAACATATTATTTTTGTTTGATAGAATTTACATTAAGTATACATTTTAGGTGTTTATAAAAATGTAAATGAAAAACAATACACGTATATTGTACAAACATATCATTAGTAAACAAAGAATATTAATATAGCATGGTAAGGGTGATATGATACATATATATAATAATCCAGACATTGTTTGATTAAGACAATACAGAACCCCGCACTAGAACAGATTTAATAATATTACATATAAACTTTCAAATTTTAAAAGTTGGATTTCAAATTCATGTATATCTTCTCTAGTAAGTTATTATTCATTGTCGTGCTTCTCCGAAACTTAAGGTTTCGATGCTACTTCTTCTGCAGATAATGTCTGTAAATCGCGAACCCTTAGTATTTGAAGATGCTTGTGGTATTTGCAAAATGGAGAGAGACATTATTACAAATACTTGAAATTGGATTTCATACAAATTGTTCAACTCTAAATAAATGGTAGATATGCTGTGAGTGTTGAGACGATGAGGATGAGGATAAGAGATGAGGTCATTCGAGTGCTGCCGCCAAGTTGGATCAAAAATGAGGTTGTCGGGTCCACAGGAACATGTCCACCTGAAAAGACGATCAAACGTCCATGATAGATAAGTTTTTTTATTAATGAAATGCGTAGTTTCTATGACTGCCATTACCATGTCATTATCAAATCGATTTCCAAATGTGACGCAAATTTGTTTGCTTTGATATAACCACACTTCTCCCTAGCATTGCTTGCATTTTATCTACAGAGCCCAAGGGGCTGTTTGACCAATTCAAAAATTATGTACAGTTGTACAATTATTTTTATGCTTTGTGTATATTCTCTGCTCCAAGTTATATACAGTTTAAAGGTTCTATTTCATGTACGTTTTGTTTACAAGTCATCCTTTATTTTTGTAAATACAGTATATTTTTTGTTGGTTTTTATTTTTTTCCAGATACTCTGTTTTGTTTTTCCTTCCCGAAGTCCAAGTGATCAAAAAATAAGCAACATAAAAACTGAAGGTGAAAATCATTTCGCATAACTTACTCAGAAAGAAACGGAATTGTAAAATGCCCATATTTTTTATAAATGTGATAACGACATATGTGATAGCGCTATTATCTAGATAGCGCAGAGTTAATAGGTTTACTTCGCAGAATGCGATTGCTTAAATGACTAACGATAATATCGCCAACAGTTTTCTTAAAACAATGATAAGAGTCACTGACAGTTTGCGCCTGATTACATGACGGAATTATATTACCTTTCAAATGTATATTTTATCAATGTAACCAAGCTTAGAAAAAACACTAAATTGAAGGGACTTATATTTAGTTCAATCGGGATATTTTTCGCATGCGACCTTAAGAATATCGTGATTTACCGACTTTATTTCCTCAGTAATAAGCTGAATAAGTAAAGATCAACATTCAATTTAGTATGGTAATGGTACATCAATGAGACAATAAGAAACAAGGTTACTGCGACCCGCCGTGACAAAATCAGGATCAGAAACAACATATGGTCGAACTAACTTCTCTGCGAATGAAAACCAATGCAGTACAAATGAAATAAAGATATAAAGTTTCATTCACTGTTGAAGGTTACATTGGTAAGGATAAAGATTCAGCAATAGAAAAGGGGGAATAACTCGAACAAAATCAATTAATAACATAAAAAGAACTTCTTGGTTTATATCAGTTGACCGGTATTTTGTGTGTTGAGACAGGGAGAATGGACGGTAAAAGACAACTGCCGTCAGGTGAAGGACAAAACGTTTTACGTCAGCGTGACAGTGCATATCAGAATTTTATTTATGAATACATGGATTTCAGGTATTAAATTCACACAAGGCAAAGGGCCCGTTTATAGTTATACCCAGTTAGGTTATAAGATTGTTTATCATGCAAACAAATGTTCTTTTGTTTCTTTGACTGTTTTTCAAGTACATCATCCACCAAAATACGTCTTACGTTCACGCTACTCTAACAACAAATTTAGTCCATATTTTATGTTCTATAACTTCACTATTTTTTTTTATATATAAAATCCATACCAATTAGTTATACCTCATAACGATTTGATATTTGATACAAACATTTTTACGGGCTTAGAATATGAGGCCTCCCTACATATGGGAACTAGCTCCTGTTTCGCGTAGAATCCCTTTTTTCACCGAAACATGGAACGCATGTAAAGCTACTGGTGTTTTAGTGTTAATAACACGAAGCTACGTCGTTGATATATATCTTTATATGTCAGGTTATTGATTTATGGTACCTGAATTAATGACTCATAATTGTGCATTTGGTTTATACAGATGTTTAAGATAGATTGTTTGTGAGAGTCG
This sequence comes from Pecten maximus, assembly GCF_902652985.1. Taxonomy (NCBI): domain Eukaryota; kingdom Metazoa; phylum Mollusca; class Bivalvia; order Pectinida; family Pectinidae; genus Pecten; species Pecten maximus. The sequence goes on along the minus strand of NC_047016.1, from coordinate 50,778,107 downwards.
TTAGTGGAAAGGGATGTATACTTTCTAGTGCTGTGGCTCAGGGGCTGTATTAAATATTAGTGTCATCCTTAATATGGAGGCCTTTTTGAATGATTATTAAAAGATAATTATACTAACCTAGAGTGAAATATTGTGTAGGACTCTTCTTGCCGTCTCCACCGTTACTGTATCCAAGGACTCTCAGGCTGTAGATAACGTCTTTTTGTATGCCATAGATAACCGCATTTGTTACTTTACCTGTAACTACAGTTTTTGCTGCTCGAAAGTTCTCTCCCCTTGGCCAATATTCAAGCTGTGAATACAACATTAATTCAAGCCACAAACTTTTATCTGATATACCGTTTAAAGCCTAGCCTTCCGGAACACCTGGGTTTATTTCTTTGTTCTATGTTAAGTTTTCTAATTACTTGTTCTTGATTTGTCCATATTAGAGCGATTCCCAGAAAGAGTTACTGTTGTATTCATAATTGACAACGTTACATCAGCCATACACTTTTCATTATGAAATTTAATGTTTTTATGTTAATTTTTTCACTTATAACTAACACACTGGAAGATTTTCTTTTTGTAGATAGGGCGAAAAATATAGACATGTGCATTGTATGTTTTTGTTTTAAACCAGTTGACCTTTTATACTTTTCAATGTTATGATTTATCATGAATATATCAGATCCCATACAATATTTGATTCTAGCTTATCTACCATTATACGTCCTTACTTCAACGATACGCTTCAATATTTATCCACCAATTCCATATTTTCTTAAAGAGCTGTGTAAGACTTTTTTGTGAAAGGTCTGTATAGTAAACATGTCAAAATTATGGAGATTTTGTCGTATGTATCTTTGCCGTTAAGGTTGTAACATGTAACATTATATACTATAACAATACCTCCAATAAAACAATATACCTTATAACCTTTGATGCTCTCCTCCAGAAGTCCCGTACTTATCCCACGCCACTTCACTGCAACACTTTCTGAGCCATCGGATGAAATTGTTACATACTCCGGATAAAGAAACGGGGCTGTATCAAAATCCATAGTAAACAGAGTTAAAGTCAATAAGCGGCTGTGTCATAATTCATAATAAAGAGACTTAAGATGAGAAAAATTATTAGTAAACAGAGTTAAAATTAACAAATGGGCGTATCAAACTTATTAGTAAAACAATAATATTAAGACGTTTAACGGATGTTTGGAAATAATTTTGCGCTAATAAACCCCTTAAGTACATGGTGTAGCTATAAATCACGATTACAATAAAAACCTGTTTACTCATCTAACCAGTGTACAAAATGGCTATATATTTCATATTATTGGTTTATGTTGCATAAATATTTCATTTTATTTCGGGCAATTATATTTTGGTTAATGTATATGTGCATCAGTTGTGCAGAAGAGTGAGTTCCGATTTATAATTTTCTTTCAACAAACAGAAATTCACCGGCGATATATTCACTTATTGATTTTCCTTGTATTTTATATATCTTTTTTCAGTTATGTCATCGTAACGGAGTTTAAATAATCATGCTTGTTTTGCGATCATTTTCACGTATTCAAATCCAAGACATATAAACGAGTATACGAAAAATTTTGCAAAAAAAACAACAAAAAAACAACAAAAAATAACAAAAAAAATGAGAAATAAATAAACAAGTAGATAACCGTTTTCCAGACAATAAACACAGTAAGCAAAAATCACTTCAAAACAATCAATCGGAATTTTTTCTTAACCTACCTACATTGTATATAAATTCAGCTTTTCCAGATACCTTATGTTAATCAAAGCTTTTAGTGGACTTCTTACCGTTAAGATAGGTACTGATTCGATATCTTTCGCTGGGATTGCTTTCCCCTGCTGAGTTGAAAACCTGCACTGTCACCCAGTAGTCCGAGTTCGGCTCCACGCCAATGATTGTACCAGTCGTGTGTTCGCCATACAGGTAGGTTGTACCCGATTTTCGGTTTGCGTCATTGAAGTCTTCAACGTTAAGCTAGAAAGGACAATGGTATACATGAAATGGCACGGAGGAAAGCATATATATCCCATTCTAACAGGAAATGACATTATAACATTATCAAGAAAACGCCGGCGTGTTTCCCTCCGAATCGCAGGACATCTTTACCCCGAGAAAACTTAGTCATGCACTGTCATAGCAATATACGACAATGGTGTTCAAGACAAAGAACTGTTTTTGTCAGGATTTTATTCCGATAGACAAATGTATTGTTTTGTGATAAGGAAAACACTAGCCTTTTGTTGGGCTCGATAAACTATCTTTTATTCATGATTATCTCTCGTGACACAATAATGTGCCCAGTGGATTCAACCCTGATTTATTTTGTATGGAATTAACGATTATGAAAACTAAAATGTTTTGTCATTTTACGAAATACGGTTGTGTGTGCATCTGCTATGATTTCCTTACCTCGAATCCCATAATTACCCCTTTCATTGCTAAGCGAGTATTTGGTACAGGATCCCAGGTAAGGTAAATAGCCGTGGAGTTTACTCCATCTCCTCGGACATTCTTCGGTACGTAGGTAGGCACTGAAAGAAACGTGGAGGAAGTTGAGCACATTTTATGAGTTATCTATCAGTGAATATGGTCACAAAGGTATCATGGTAGCAAAAACATGCCATCCAAGCATTTGGAGTGTTCGCTTATTTATTATGCATATGAAATAACATTCGTGATATATACAATCTTGCTGTTTTGTGAAATTGAGTAAAATTTTAAAATGTCCAATTATTTATTGGACAATCACATTTGAAATTGATAAATTCTTTTTCAATAAAGTAAAAGCGTGCATAGAAAAGGGGTGACGATATTGTTATCAGCCGTTGTAGAATGTGATTGAAGCCAACTGTTTTCGATAGCTCGTAAATGTATTCGAACTTTTTTGCATTTGAAAAATTAGTGTAAATTCACTTTTTAAACATGAAAGTGATGGATTTAGATGAGCAGAAAATGCTAGCGAGTGAACGGTGTTCTGTGCGAAAGTGTTCCCCTATTCTGTATCCATAATGGACTATATCTTAAACTAGTGAAACATTTTGATATCACTCGCCTAAAATTTGATAAATGCAATGCTACACTTATGGAGTGTAAGATTCTATTTATTGCTTTACTCATATATCCATATAAGGATTAGGGATCGCTTACAATGTGTTTTTTTTTTTTAAATCATTACGTAATCAAAATTATTGTGAGTGTAATATGAGTAGATTTCGGAACCGAGGACAACAAAGCAACATTTTTATTCCCTATAACCGACATTGTGATATATCGGTAGGAATAAATAAAACTTTGTTCGATAAATGGTTAGAGAAAATATCAAGTCCTACTTCCTTCCGCGGAGTAAACAATGGAAACCGAGCTGTTAGGTCCAAATCCAAACTCGTTGAATGCACCGACAATGACTTCGTACGGGAGATAGTAGTTATTTAAACCTACGTCTTCAATATGTTGGCTGACATCCTTGTTCTTTATCACCTTTAAATAAATTATGCTTAATATTACTGAATAATCAAGGTTTTGCAATCTTACCAGGCATTAAAGATGTTTAAATTATCTCACCCTCTGTGTATTTCGAATTATTTCTTTTTTATTTTATTGATAATTTAAATCATAAATCGCCTTAAAGTTGTTATGTGGTAATATGAAAGAAGAAACGAATTGTACAGGCCTTGGGTGAGTTTTGTGTTTCTGCGTCGTTAATATCAGTAAAAATAAATAGATACAAATTTACTTTTTTTGTATATATTTGATAGTATTGTTTTAGGAAGCATGGTTCCTTGCGAAAATCGCTCTCTGATATTACCTGCTTGTATGCTGAAGTATCGTTCATAAGTCTCCAGTATATGATATAGCCGATTCTAACACCTCCCCTACTCTCCATCGGAAGGGGCTTTGGAATAAAGAGGTCGAAATGTTATAGAAAGAAGATTTTGTATATTCACATGCAATCATTGGAATTGACACAGCAAAATAAATTTCAACAATAATGAACATTGTGAAGAATTCATGCAGCCAATTGTACGACAAAGCCTATGACCATATTAACAACTTTATACCCTAAACATCAATATAGGAAGACAACACCCTGCAATTTGAACTATACTGAGGACAAAATGAAACGCAACAAGAAAAATCTGGTTTGCGCGAAAAAAAGATGCTATAGAATGTAATAATGATGTGATTGAAAGAGTCCCTGAAACTGATGCAGCGCCTGGGGGCATGCATGATATTGATGGGTCTAGAACGCTATTCATTTTGAGAGGGGTACCCATGGATCGACCTAAAGTTTGACGATTGTACTAAGTGTACATTGATACAATTTTCACAGACGAGTGGTAAGCTATCTTTCATTTACACCATTAATTCTTTCAGTATACTATTTTGATACAAGTTGTACTCAACAAAACAGTCCATTCTCAGGTGACTAAATAATTAATTGTTAAGGATAATATTGTTGTTTGTATTGAATATAATTCGAAATAAATACTGACCGCCCATGTAATTTGGAGGACACCGACAGTGCCAAAACCTCCTGACACTTGCCTAGGGGCGACTACTGGTGCTGCACCATCGAGATGGTACGAGTCTACAGCAATAAAAATATCATGACAGTAAATTTACGGGGGAAAAAAAGACAAACAGCGCTTTTTTAAAAAGTTTTTTGGCTAAAATCTTCATCAAAATATTGCTACAAAGCCATATTAATGTGTTTAGTCTCTTTATTTTGACTCGAACGACGTATGGTACATAGCAGCAAGACACATAATTCTTAATTTCTTATAAAGGATGTAGCCATGTTACTATTATAGACTTATCACACGTATTGTAATTAAGCAGCTATATCCATCACAGGGACGTGTTGATAAGCAAGGTAAGTCTTCGAATTTAATCAAGATAAGCAATAATGCGCATTTTACCTGATGGAAGACTAAGTGGTCCAAGAGTTGGATAGCTGTTTGTAGCTCTAACTCGAAAAAAGTAGTCGTTGAAAGGTTTCAGTCCTGTTACAGTAAATGTTCTCTTGTCCATCCCACTAGTTGGGTCAGATAATAGGGCGTCCTGCTCTGAAATATCTGTCATCAAAAAAAGTAATTGAATATGTAATGTACTGTTTGCAAAGCCCTAATAACATCTATTAAATCATTTAACGTCATTGTTTTGTAACTAAGTCCATAATAGCAAAGCATGATTTATACGTTTAAATGTTTTACACAGACGAGAAAGATGCATACTTGCTACTTGAACTTTCCATTCTGGATTGAAGAGTGTCTTTGATTCAATGATGTAATAAAGGATCGGGCTGCCGTGATCTGGAGGTGGAGTCCATTTCAGGCGGAGAGAATGAGGAGTTCTGGTACTCAGGTCTGCATACACTCCAGCAGGTTCCCCCGGCGGTCCTAACGTATTAAACATATATATCATTACTCACTTCGATAACACCTAGACCGCAATGCTTATACTGAAATTATTCTGAAAGGTAGATACAAAGCATCAGTTTTTCCAGCTTGATGTAGAAGCTTCGACATTATTATTTATTTCTACGACTGATATAAAAATATTCTAATTCCAAAAAGAAATAACAAATAATTGGCTGGGGGAAATGATAGGAATCGGACTACTAAAGTTTAATCATGAATCCAACATGTCTGTTGACATGATTTTAACCCAACGTTTCATTTACATCTATTCAACGACTTCAAACGATGAAACACATATTTGAACTGTTTCAATAAAAGGACATATCTTGCATAGATTTTCAAGATTTATTTTGTTATCAAGAATAGATATGTTAACGTAGTATAAAATCAATGGTACCTCTGACGGTCAGTGTTGCTGAGCTCTTGAGTATCGAACTTGTTGTGAGTGCTTGGCACTCGTAGATGCCGCTGTGCTGGAAATCGGCGTACATTATATATAGTCCTCGAATGTTTATCCTCTCGCCCTATGTATATATAAACAGATTGTTAGGATACGTAGGTTACTCTTAACGCAAAACATTTCAATACAAATATACAACAGTCTTTTCTTGTTCTAAATCGATCATAATTACCCTTTGCTACTTACCAATCGATAAAATGTATTTTGAGTAACGTTGATGACGCGGCCGTTGTGAGTCCAGCGGTAGATAAGATCATATCTGGTGTCGTAAGAAACATCACACTGCAAGAACGCTGTGTTGTTGTAGTCCACAGTTGTCGGAAGTGGAGTGTGTATGAACGTCATCCGGTCTAAAGGATGAAAACGAAACGAACAATCTCGTGATTTCAAAGTGTCAAAGGATATGTTTAACAAATTGATGCTAATGTTTGCAATTTGGAAAAAAAGTCCTATTTCAGATTAGATAATATCAACAAGCGGGAAGACGCGTGGTACTATTCAATTCCTGTCTGTCCTTTCGAGTACAGTTATTGTGTTTCACTGATTTAGGTATTTGCAGACACTTTACATTTTCGTAATAAATGGAAAGTCTCCGTTTTATAATATATCTAAAAAATATTACGACTGATAATAATTCCCAACAGTAAATTTTACTGTTCTAGTCGCTTTCAGTGTTTTCTATGGCAGCGCGAAATTACAACTACACTTTTTGTAACTGGAGTGACGGTTACGTTTATTTTCTTTTTGTAAAACTATGTTCTTGTTGCAAAAACCAAATTACGTCGCACATTAATAATTTTGTTTGCAAGACAAAAAGTAAAAACAATGCGACAGGACCGAGATAGGAAAGAAGGGGACGAGATGAGAAGGGAGGGACGAGATGAAAAGGGAGTGGACGAGATGAGAAGGGATGAGATGAGAAGGGAGGGGACGAGAAGAGAAGGGACGAGAAGAGAAGGGACGAGATGAGAAGGGGAGAAGGAAGGGCACGAGATAGGAAGGAAGGGTAAGAGATGAAAATGGAGGGGACGAGATGAGAAGGGGAGGGCACGAGATGAGAAGGGGAGGGCACGAGATAAGAAGGGGAGGGCACGGGAAGAGAAGGGACGAGATGAGAAGGAAGGGCACGGGAAGAGAAGGGACGAGATGAGAAGGAAGGGCACGAGATAGGAAGGAAGGGTAAGAAATGAAAATGGAGGGGACGAGATGAGAAGGCGAGGGCACGAGATGAGAAGAGACGAGATGAGAAGGGAGGGGACGAGATGAGAAAGGGAGGGGACGAGCTGAGAAGGAAAGGGACGAGATGAGAAGGGGAGGGCACGAGATCAGAAGGAAGGGGACGAGATGAGAAGGGAGGGGACGAGATCAGAAGGGACGAGATCAGAAGGGGAGGGCACGAGATCAGAAGGAAGGGGACGGGTTGAGATGGGAAGGGGCGAGATGAGAAGGAAGGCGACGAGATGAGAAGGGAGAGGACGAAATAAGGAAGGGGACGGGATGAGAAGGGAGGGGACGAAATGAGAAGGGAGGGGACGAAATGAAAAGGGAGGAGACGAGATGAGAAGGAAGGGAGATGAGAAGGAAGGGAACGATATAGGAAGGACGGGGGCGAGAGAAGAAGGGAGGGACGTGATGAGATGGGGAGAGCACGAGATGAAAAGGAAAGGGACGAGATGCGAAAAGAGGGCATGATTTAAAAAGGAACGAGATGAGCAGGTACGGAGCAATATAAGAAGGGAGATGACATCGTGGAAAGGCAGGGGAGGAGGTGAGAAGGAAGGATCGAGAAGGGAAAGTAATGGCCTAGAGAAGTCGGTAAGGAAAGGTACATATGTACGAGAAAAGTTTACTGGGCACAGAACTTTGCAGTTTGGGCACGAAAAGGGAAAGGAATGAACTACACGGATCTGGATGCGATAGAACGGTAATGACACATATGAAAATATAACAAATCTTCAGGTTCTGAAACAATGCGATGATTAAGTGTTATACATACTTATAACAGTCACGCTGCAGTGACTCGAGGCTTGGCCGTTAACATTAGTAGCCTGACATGTATATAATCCCGCATCTAGTAGCTGAATGCCTTCAATCCGGAGATCACCATTGTAAAGAATATGCATTCCTGTTCGGGATCCTATTGGAGAACCATTCTTAAGCCATGCGATTTCCGGTGTTGGGGCAGCTTCCGGTCGACACGGAATAGTGATATTACCGTTCATTGCGCCATACATTGTTATTGGTAACGGATTTCTCAGGAACGACGGCTTCAAAGCTGAAAATTACAAGTGTCTTTTTATAGCTGATGTACAATTATTGTACTTATGTTAAGATATCCCAGGGGACCATTGGATGATCTTTATTGATTCTATGTAAGACTGATCTATTCTCAGCTTTTTTCTTTACTATTTTCATTTTAATTATCTAATAACAAGGAAAATATTTATATGAAAGAACTTTCTGAGAAACAAGATAACACGTTTAGATTGTAAAAATCCAAAACGGCCGCCTGTTCGCTATTTTGTTTTCTTTATCAGATTTGAAATCAAATGAGCATAACCAGGGACCATGGTGGAATTACATGTGAAGTTTGAGAAAACTCCCTCCAGGACATTTCTAGAAATACTGATACAAAACTTCAATTGTAAAAATCCAAGATGGCAATCCGTCGGCCATTTCCGATCAGAATCAAAATTAAACAGCTAGGGGCCAAGAAAAAGTTTGTAAACTATCGCCCTTTACTTTAAAAAACGTATAACCAGTACGGACGTACAACAGACCACGGACATAGAGCGATTTGAGATTTGTTGATGGTGGGGTAAAAAAACTCCTGGTGCATTTCTGTCGATGATATGTATTTTTTCATTCTTCTTTGACGTCACAATGTACATATGTCGTAGTTATTTCGTCACGAACACAATGTGTACTTACAATACATCATATAAAACCGTAATTTAAAAACACTTGCAATTTGTGATGCGACTCTGTTAATAGGCTAATGACGAGGTAATGCACTGGGAAATACAACACACCTTAAACAGACACAAGACTTACACAGAACACGAAGCTGGCCTCCACTTAATGTTGTCCCGTGTGTGTTCTCCGCTGAGCACTGATACATTCCACTGTCTCGTGAGGCATCTAGACTGTTGATCCTCAGCACGTTAGATGTTATGTCGATTTTGCCAGAGATCGGAAGCAGAGGTCTTGTGTCTTTGTACCACGTGAATGTAGCACGTGGTATAGCTATAGCCTCGCATCGCCAGGTAAGTTCACTGTTGACGTCAGCGTGAATGTTCTTCAATGGCGACACAAAGTAAGGTTTAGCTTTAAACAGAAATAGACGCATCACAACACTATAAAATATGGTATAAAGTAAGACATTGTTGGAAACAGAAAGTGAACATCACAACACTGTCACATATGGTATAAAGTAAGACATTGTTGGGAACAGAAAGTGAACATCACAACACTTTAAAATATGGTATAAAGTAAGACATTGTTGGAAAAAAAAGGGACGAATCACAACACTGTCACATATGGTATAAAGTATGACTTTGTTGGGAACAGAAAGTGAACATCACAACACTATCATATATTGTATAAAGTAAGACGTTGTTGGAAACAGAAAGTGAACATCACAACACTATCATATATCGTATAAAGTAAGACATTGTTGGAAACAGAACGGAACATCACAACACTATCATAAAATAAGACTTTGGTGGAATCAGAAAGGGACATTGTCTTTACCCCTGTTCTTAATTTGAAATGTAAAATATTCAAATATCAATATTTCTTTTTTATTTTATCAGCACATTTGCGTTAGAGATGCATTCAACTATACAACCGAAAATCTGATAGATAGGATGTCACTTTCGGCTTGAAACAATTTAACAGTTGAAAACATATTATAAGATGTCACTTTCGTCTTGATATAAATATCCGATTGATAGGGAATACTGCTGTATAATAAATAAAGAACTTAAACATTTTATGTCACTTTCGGTTAGATACAAACCTCCGATTGACAGGGTATACTGCTTTACAGCTGATGTTGCTCTGGAATTCACACTACACTCGTAGGTACCTTCGTCCTCCAATTGAACATTCTCGATAACGAGTACTCGGTTAAGGTCAGTTACTCGAGCACGTGGTGGCATTGGTCTGCCCTTACGTGTCCAGGAGTAGACGAGAGGTAACCTGTATATGGTAAAATTGTAATTAATCATAAACTGGAGCTCATCGTTATGCTTAATGTCTTATTTTCTTTTTCTGTGTTGGAGTGTCGGAAGGTATTGAGTTTAATGTTTGCGCGAAAGCCGGGTTCATCATTTTATATGAGGATGGGCGTCAAAGAGACACCAACAGTTATGATCAGGGCCATACGTTTTATATCAGGATGGGCTTCAAAAAGACATTAAAAGTCAAGGTCATACCTAACGTATACGGATGATCGTAAATAAGATACCAACAGACATAGTCAAATAAAATAAAGAGTAGACAGAAATTAAGATAATGAAAGGGAATGTGTGTTGTATTTAAAGGCACATTTATTTCGCCGTTTAAAAATCCCAGAAAATGCGGAAGAAGTCCATGATTGAGTACGAGCCCTTCACTTGAATAAAACAGGCATGTAATACTATTCCTGTTTGCCATGGGTATTTTTAATCATAAAACACTTTAAGATACAGATTCTGTTCATTGACAATGTTTTCGTTTTTTTATGTACACCCACCATGAATTAAGAGGGGGGGGGGGGGGGGGGGGGGGGGGGGGTAACTCATGTCAGGTCATCCCGTCGGTCCGTCGCGTCGCGTTCTGTCGTGTTCCGTTCCGATGCAGTGTATCTGCAAATCTCAGGAACTGGTGAGGTTTTGGGGTGTCGAGTGGCAGCGGGGCATTCATGTCTTACAGACATTTTCTAATTTTTCCTATCTCTCTACCGGACAAACCTTAAGTAATCAAGTCAGGTAAACTAAAATAAACCTATCTAATTATCTAATAGTACGAATCAATTCAACATCTAATATCGTCTTATTATACGAGAACATATCATATTAAAAAAAAACATTTTTTAAATTTTAGCCATGTAGACGTAATAACACATGATTAACAACTATATAAAAGTGTTCTCTTTGTTTTTTATTCATAGTATTTATGGATTTTGGACAAAGTGCAAAAATGCTCATAGTAGGCAATGTACTTGCAACATTCTTGCCTGCAAAGACATCGTATGATTTGACATTTGACAAACGTATACATATGATAGCCCTCTCCCCTCCCTCCTCCCCACCTTCGTCCTGAAGCCGACCCTATGATCAATGCTTTTTAAAAACCCAACCTTAATCAAATCGTGACATGTAGCAATTAAGACTTTCTCAACCAATGAAAAAAAGCCCACCTGCCGTATGCCAAACACTCGATGTATATGGTCATTCCTCTGACTGGATTTTTAGGGTAAACTATTGGAAATCCATCGTGTATCTCCGGAGGATAGTCTGCGGCAGCTGTGGGTTTAAAAAAAATCAAGAAAATTACGGTCGGTTTTTCAAATGCAGTGAAAAAAGGATAAATAAACAATGTATTTATTTTATGTATGGTATATACTCTATATACAATACTAATTATTTACCATATCATCATGTTGTTGATTTACAATTAAATGAGTAGAATAATAAGCATTATTTGTGAGTCAAGCATACCAATCTTGCAGTTGGTAAGTCCGAGGCTGAGAATTTCGATTCGGCTCAGAGTTTATAATTCTGAGGATAAGAGTCAATTTTACAGGAGATTTGTATCGAAATCAGAGATCGTCGACAGTAAACCGCCAGGCCCGACACGGAGCATAAGTAAAACCGAGACAAGATATTGCCAATCCAAAGGTGAGAGTAACTACCATACGACAGCCAACTTCTAGGTCAGAGAAGGGACGACAGAATTGATAATTCCGAAGATGAAAGTAACTACCAGACGACAACTTACTTCTAGGTCAGAGAAGGGACGACAGAATTGATAATTCTGAAGGTGAGAGTAACTAGCAGAAGACAGTAAACTTTTAGGACCGGGAAAGGACGACAGAATTGATAATTTTGAGAGAGGAAATAAGCAGACGACAGTGAAATTCTAAGTCCACCAGGTAAAAGCACCACCAACCGATTCCATGCCCGAGACTGAGTAGCAGACGATCTGAACTCAGTGAGTACTGTTGTACTTACTTTGACTACCCACACTGAGTCGGATTCCCCGACTGAGAGCACTGGTTGGCTGGGAGGTTGCCAGAGTCCCCGTTTGACCAGCGGACAGTGTGACCGAACAGAAATAATAGCCACTGTCCACTGACTGGACCTCAGAGAAGTATAGGTTCCCGCCCTGTGATATGAAGTAGTAATTATTAAGCTGAGGCATCAGGAATTCCACACCTTTCGATCCCTGCTTCATCCACTGGAACGTAGCCCCTGTCAACATATAGACAAGACTTAAACATGTACGGATTAGATGTTGATTGTTTGGGATTTTAATTTCCAACCGAATAGTGAACAAGAACACGCTTTGGAGAAGACAAATGGTATACCCTATCTCGGTTATTCGAACGGAAATACAATGTAATGGGAATGACTGATATACTCCCGGGTTTGTTAAGAAGGTAGATAAATCACGGTGTTATCTCCTGTTAGTGCGCCAAGATAATAAATGCGACGGTATCGTGTTTGTGAAATAATGTAAGACGTGTTACGCTATCTGTTCTTTTTTAGAAGGTAATCAATGCATTTGCTCGGGTTTGTGAGAAAGGGTTAGATAAGGAACAGTCCTGAATTCGTAGGAAGGTACCGTTTTTACAAGATGTTAAATTATATAACTGACCACGGTTTATGAGCACAGTTTCCATATTAACCTGGCTTATGAGAGGGTTCCTTTTCACATCTAACTGACTTGTAAAACGATTCGTAGATGAGAAAGGCTTTTTGCTTACCTTGCTTGCGATAAGATGGGTGGATGATAATATCTTTTGTATTCACTTGGCTTGTAAGAAGGTGGGTGGATGAGAAAATCTTCCGTATTCACCTGGCTTGTGAGAAGATGGGTGAAGGATAATAGTTTTCGTACTTAGCTGGCTTGTGAGAAGTTGTGTGGAAGAGAAAAGCCTTCGTATTTACCTGGCTTGTGAGCAGGTGGGTGATGAGAACATATTTCGTATTAACCTAGCTTGTGAGAAGTTAGGTTGATGAGAAAGGCTTTCGTGCTAACCTGGCTTTTGAGAAATTGTGTGGATGAGAAAAGCTTTCGTGTTTACCTGGTTTGTGAGAAGTTGTGTGGAAGAGCAAAGCTTTCGTGTTTACCTGGTTTGTGAGACGGCGGATTACAGTTGATGTATGTGCCTTGGTACTGTGAAGCATTCACTGCCCCCGGTTGTACGTTAGAATACTCGCGAAGATCTGGAAAATGATAAACGAGATGGATAGATTACATGATATTTAATAAATCTAGAGGACATAAAACACATACTTAATTAGTTAGAGGTTTAATTGTGATTCAATAACACATTAAGATTATATTATTATGGCAGAGTCAGAGTATTTTAAACCGTATTTTCATCAGCAGACAATGAAAGCATCAATCAAAGATGACTATGTCCAGGAACCTCACATTTGGTCATGTTTTCTTAGTGGATTTTTTTCTTCAATTTTTTGTTTTTAAATCTTACAGTATCGACCGTTTCTTTTCTTCTTGACTTGGGAATCGTTTGTTCTTATAGTATACAACTATAAACCCCATTTGCTAATTAAGAAGGCATAAAAATGCGGTCCATTAAAATCCATAAAATACCTACATCCATACGTGATATAAACGACATCACTGATGATAGAGCCAAACTTGTTGGACGCTACGCATTGATAGGCTCCAACTGTCGTTGTCTCCGATACGTTGTCAAACGTCAGTTTCCCATTAGTTATTGTAATGGACTTGGAAGCTACTATCTCTTCTGCCTGGTTATCTCCCTTGTACCATAGATATTTTGGCTGGGGGTTACCCCTGGCAACGCACTCAAGAGATGTTGTCATGGTACGTTCAGTAACGACAACATTTGTCGGTTGAACGATAAACGATGGGCCAGTCAAGACGTTATTGGGATCCACAATATTCGTTCCAAAAGCTTTTAGATATAAACAAACAAATATGTTATTATCTTTTTTAAAGATACCCTGCTTGAAACTGACAGGTGCACGATGCCTCTGATTTTAGATTTTTAAGATACAATAAATGTCAAGGCAGACATATGATTATAATCTAGTTATTTATGTCGACAACAGTATATTGATTTATATACATATATTTGATACCTTATATAATGGTATTTGATCAAATGGAACGTCATATAGATGTTTAGCATGTTAGTTATTGTCATAATTTAGAAAATTGGAATAAAATGCTGTTAAATGGGCGTTAAAACATTGCTCTGGTAAACATTAAGTGTCGCACAAGGAAGAAAAGTGTGTACTAATAACTGTGTACTAATAACTGTATTTATATCGCTTTAAATAATCTCTTCTTACTTACTGAAGAATCGATACCTTCTAAATCTGACTTTAAAATAAAATCTCGTTACTATTTTAAATCCCGTTACTTACTGAAGTCGCGTTCGTCTTGTACAAGTCTGTGAACTTCCGCCCTGGGTATTTCACAAATGTAGCTTGATTTTATATTCCTCGACTGTTTGTCCCACCAATAGCCGGGATTCAGAGCTGAGAAAAAACGGACAAACTGTTACTCATCTCAGTAGAAATATCTTTTAAACTTGAACAACAGATACAATTTCTGTGTAATCATGTTCGCACAATAATGTCATGTCAGATTAGTCCCTGTAGCAATTTTTAATCTGTGTAGACATCACACGACAGTTTGTGATGTAACTAAAAAAATTTAAACTTCGTATTGTGCTTACATCATTTTACTTTTAACAGCATATTAAAGTGTTCTGTCGTTTGAAGCATTTTTGTTTAATTTTCAGTAAGTCTCCTGTAACAGTATACACATACATTCCTCTTGTGAAATTCAAAAGCATCCGAAAGAATAACCAATGAACATAGTCATTTATTGAGAAAATATTAATATAATTTATGAACAGTTAAGTACATTTTTCTGTCTCCATTCTTGAAGTAATAAGATTTTATCTTAATTATGGTTGTGCTGTCACTCCGGGGACATTTTATTTCGGTTTGATAATGTAAATAAGATAGAAGATGTATAACACAATCAATATATTCAATATTGTGACGTTTTGATGACTATACTGTCACCTTTATCAGACTAATGACCAATGTGAAGTGTACTAATACTGACATATGTAGTGTCCGAGATGGTAATATACTCGATCGACTGATTTGGATGTCTCTACCATGATCCTATTGACACCAAGTTCCAAAATAGTGTGACGAGACGGTATAAATAAAACAGAATCAAAAAAATCTATAAGTACATCATACCATTTATTACTATATAATCATTATTCATTTGACAGCGATTTCTTCTTATCAATTGTGAAATAATTTTAAGATACAACGCACGAGCATATACCATACAAAATTCTATAAATCTATGTTTTGGGGTTTTAAAACATTGTTTACCTCGAATAATGTTGAAAATAATGCCACCAGGAGAAAGCCGAATTGAGCTAGGTAAGTGACCAGTCCGCACATAATTCTGCTTACGAGTGGTAACATATGCATTCTTGTTGGACCTACCGAATTGTAATGCTATTGTTCTGCACTTATTTAGGTACTGTATTTACAAAATAGGGTAGTGGATACTTTTAATTTTCGTAAATAAAGTAAAGTCTTAGCTTAATGATATTCGGGATTTTAATGTTCTTCCGGATTTTATTTTCTACCGGTGATTTTTACGGTTATAGTTGCTTTAAAATAATCAGTAAATTAATAAAAGCAGCATTTTGCATATTGGCCTGTAGTTTTATATGCATAACATTAAAAAATCGTTTTGCATATATAAAACCATATCCTTTTAATGACAAAAATGAAGGCTATTAGTGCAATTTGAAAAATAATGCTGCGCATCACATACAGTGACAGTGCACGAACGCTTAACCTTCACCAGAACTTTTACATACACATTGACATTGGGAAGGCCGTAGTTACCAAGAAAATGACAGGAAGGTAGAACGTGTATCGTTCTATTTTTAGATCCTGTAGGTTATTGTTTTTATACCTTCCACCTCATTAGGGATTTCCATTTCGGATGGAAATCCCTATTGTTTTCGTTATGTTTTTTCTTATTATTATTCTTTTTCTTATTTCCACAGATTTTGTAAACACTTTAATTCAAAACCGAAAGAAGATAAAACGTTCATATTACAGTACATGATAGCAAACATCGAGCTGATCATAACACTAACATTTTGGTGACCATATGTTTAAAGGTCAAGGTCATAGATCTAAAAATAGATTTTTAAGAGAGTTTTTTGAACGATTATAACATCATAAGGAATCGTTCTATTTCATTTTCGGTCAGTGTGTCATGTAGATCATAGTCGGGGCTAACTTTTCTTTATGCCATGTTATCAGAAAATATGTCAAGGTCACGACCTCGCTATGAGGTAAACAAAATGTCGAAAAAAAATATCTGAAACTGAGAATTTTTTTCCTCGCATAAAAAAGAGCATGATCCAATGAGACGGAATGTGCAATGTTTTTGGTCATCGGGTAACAAATGACGGAGATATGGCACTTTGAAAAAATCAAAGTTTTTTTCCCGCCAAAATTCAAAAATCATGCAAAAATGCGCTTAAAATGTTTCAGCTCCTTCATATATGCACATACAGACTTGAAATTTGGCATAACAATAGCATTTAAGAGTGGCTACTAAAGATACTGTTTTTATTGACCTTGACCTTCATTCAAGGTCAAATAATCAAATAAATTAAAAATTGAAAACTATTCTTTCAAGTCAGGTTCTTTGTCTGTTCGTTTTTTTTCCTTGCACAATCAGTGCATCGTTTAGTTCCTAGTCGGGACTAACTTTTCTCTATAACATGTTATCAGAAAATATGTCAAGGTCAAGGTCACAGAACGAGGTCAAATCGAGGTCAAAATTTTAAAATTCAAAATGTTTTAAATTTTTAATTGCATTGCAAAATGCATGACTAATCAAGACGAAATGTGCAAATTTTATGGTCGTGCAATAAAAAATGACGCAGATATGGCACTTTGAAAAATGTTTGTTTTCCCGCCAAAATTCAAATTTCTCCCTAAAAAGCACTTAATTACCTTCTCCTATACCTTTACATACACAGATTTGATATTTGGCAAAGTAAAAGCTTGTACGGATGCCTACAAATTCCATTACTTTTCATTAACCTTGACCTTCGTTCAAGGTCACAGAGGTCAAATGATAAAAAAAATCGAAAATTTTAAATTATCTTAAAAACGGTTTATAGCCATCGTATATGAAATAAAACGTTCTTTTGAAGATGTTTGCAACGTTCCAAGGTCGAATCATTAAATGTAATTCAGGAAAAGCACTTTGGAAAACTTTTTCCCGCCAAAATTAAATATTTCCCTAAAATTACACTTGAAATGTTTTTCTTCCAACCCCCTAACACCTGCAGACTTGATAATTGACACATCTATAGCATGAATGACTGGCTACAAAAGGTTTGCAAATCTTTGAAGTTCAAGGTCACAGACACTGATCAGTTAAAGACGGGAAGTGAAGAGACGAAGAGAAAACGTAGGTAAAACATTCAAAAGCGTTCGTCAGAACGAAAACATGTCTGCGATCTTTTTCTAGTTGGAAATCCCGTGTTTTGATCTTGATCAAATTTAGTTTATTAGTTGTTATTGACATCAAATCATTTCATTGTTCTAAGCGAAAGAAGCTCGATGTATTGAGGAAAATGATGTTTTGAAACAAAAGTCAGTTTTTATACGTCCGAATACCAACACATTTTTTCTAATAACCGGAACCAGTTTATAGACGTTCATTGACATGAAACAATGCTCAATGTTTAAATGATTTTGTCTTGACTTTATTTGTTTTTGACTTGATTTTCAGGTTTACCGTCCTCGAAACTGGCAGGGTCGTATGCGAACGGATGTCAAGGGGATGCATGTAGCTTGCGTAAGAAAAAGCCAAGAAAGACAGAAAGTCAGGAACAGACAGATAAGTCAGGAAGAAAGGGCATAACCTTAGTATCCATGTTTGTACATGTCCAGGATACCATGTATAAAATTTTTTTCGACAGAACATCATCAAAAAGCACTAATGTTGGGAATGTATAGTCATGAAAATAAGGACATACTTCATATTACCATACTTAAATGGAAAACTGGCAAATTACTAGGTAGCCACCAAAAGCAGTTTTTTTTTCTTTTTGTATGTCTTTTTTTAAGTAAATCATTGCTTTGCTAAAACGTTATACATTGTAGTTACAAATGAAATAAAATATATGCATCGTTGTTGTTATGTTACTATGAAAAAATATAAAAAAATAATATATATTGTAATTGACCAGATTGTTCTGAATGTGTATATGCATGATTATGTATGACTATGTCTTAGTAAAGCGTCGTGGAATCCCTTATTTGGAGGTTCCTTCGTATACTATCGTTTTTTCAATGTTTATTTTGAAGTTTGTAATTGACACATGGCAATTGTGTTTTTACAGTGGAAAGCCTGTCAAACAAAAGTATCATATTCTTTTAACCGGAAGCCGTTAGCATTGAAGCTGTATCCTTGGCATGCGATCTAGAAGAAATCTGACAAGCGTGTAAACAAACATCCTATTTAAATCACTGCAAAACCAAATTATACCTGTTAGATAGCCTCACTTCGAGACTATCAAGATACCACTTGCTGGAAACTATTAAAAACGAATCTCTACTTGAATATCACAATAATAGTTTCATTTCCTGGGTGCGTTAAATAAACTGTATATTTTCTTATTAGTCCCTGTATTAATGCACACGTAAATGTTGGTTTACACAACAAAATAACAAACGATGTAAGATAAATTTACAGTATTTATTAAAAAGTTTGCAGATAAGGGGTGCTTATCACCTTAGCAGTTACCTCCCTTGGACCGGGTGGGGTATAGCCGTGGGCTATTTGAACCCCGTAATGCTGAAGAGCATGGTGCTGAAAAGCTATGGCCAACAACCCGTTGAGAACATGACTTGGAGGTATGGCTGACCTGAAGCTCATGGGTACCATAGCCTGGTCGCTCAAGTGTCCAGGAGTCGGCAAGAGTTGGGAGTTACATCACTTAGGCTTGGGGTTCGACTTGCTGTCTTACCCTGGGCCAGATAGAGTTGATGTATGCAGTCCAGCTAACCCTTGGTTCTGGGGTTGGATTGACCGATTTGTGGTGTATAGCAGTAGTCTGGCATCATTAATAGTCCATGTTATTATGTTATTACATGGTGTCAGTTTACTGCCATAGGCCCAAAGGTTGAAACCGATAAAGTCACAAGCAACCAATTAGATAAAGGTGGCGGTGGGGAGGTGGATGGTATGACTGTTTGTTCCGGCAGTTAGAACAACAATGGCAATTTGGATAGAATTTCTGAGGAGAAATTGACATTAGCCATGTGACCGAGCGTGGTCTTCTGATTGGATCTCTTGACATCCTTACCTTGTTAGTAAGGGGCTGTTTAATTAGAATATGTAAATTAGGTGCAGGAGTGAAACCTCCCTTCATAGATAACCGTAGGGTCAGGGAGGTCATAGATAGAGCCAGACTGGTCAAGACTGAGTGATAAGGGTAATTAGATTCCCCCAAGATAACATCTGCATGCAAGTCTTATCTTTGCCCATTACATTCAGACTGGGAAGTTGCTTTGATAAGGTTTGTTTATCTGAGAGACAGAGAACATAAAGACTAGCAGGTGCTTTAAGTATATATTTGCACATGTGTGCAGTTGACAAGCGGACATGAGATGTCCTTTGATACAGTTTATTTAGCCTTGGCGTGACCTGTACTGGTCAGTAAGGAGGAGCATAAATCTCCAAAAGCTTCAAGTGAAGCCATGCAGTGTGTTAAATTGACTGTGTTTGGATGACAGGCAGGCCCCATATCTGCTGTGTAAACCTGCCTAATATTTAATATTAGACTTTAATTTACACAACAAAATAACAAACGATGTAAGATAAATTTACAGTATTTATTAAAAAGTTTGCAGATAAGGGGTGCTTATCACCTTAGCAGTTACCTCCCTTGGACCGGGTGGGGTATAGCCGTGGGCTATTTGAACCCCGTAATGCTGAAGAGCATGGTGCTGAAAAGCTATGGCCAACAACCCGTTGAGAACATGACTTGGAGGTATGGCTGACCTGAAGCTCATGGGTACCATAGCCTGGTCGCTCAAGTGTCCAGGAGTCGGCAAGAGTTGGGAGTTACATCACTTAGGCTTGGGGTTCGACTTGCTGTCTTACCCTGGGCCAGATAGAGTTGATGTATGCAGTCCAGCTAACCCTTGGTTCTGGGGTTGGATTGACCGATTTGTGGTGTATAGCAGTAGTCTGGCATCATTAATAGTCCATGTTATTATGTTATTACATGGTGTCAGTTTACTGCCATAGGCCCAAAGGAGTATGAGAGACATGGTTTATAAGCATGTGATGATACGAGGACCCCAAAGAGGGAATGTAGGGTATGAGACACCTTTATCCCCAGCGCCACCGGGAGAATATGACATAATTGAGAAGATATACAGCAAGTCATAGACAAATTCTGGCAGAATGCCTCAGTATTGAATATAGTTATTGTCCTAAGAGGTACTTAGGTGTAAAAGAAAACAGGGTACTAATGTCAATGACTAGTAAACCTTAGTTCGGTTCTGTATCCCAATTCGGAATGTCCAGATGTAATCCTTACAAGAATGCTGGCCTGCATGGCTACAGAATGTGTTCTGTTACCTTCGTTTCTGTTAGTTGTTGAGTATGAGGGCCGTAATAGTACCGTTTAGATATACTTGCCCTAAACGAATACACACATATATCCCATCTGAATGGCGACAGATAAACACATTTACACACATATAAATCCAATGGAATATGCACATAAATCCTGTGTGAATGATGACAGATTAGCACATCAATATACTTGTTAATCCAGTGGAATAATTAGTACTCATTATAGATATACTCGCCCTATAAAGAGTACACACTTAGACACTCCTGAACACAGAAGGCAGCCACTAGGCTACTAAGTATCAGGTGAAATCTTGTACATTTCTGCTTGAGCTTTCCGGAGAATATGATGAGGGGTGCGGATGTATCGACAGTAGCTATCCGATTGCCAGCGTCCGAGCACTTTGATGAGGTGATCGGGGACATCTGACTGGGTGGCAGTAGTTGCGGTTCCTATTCTGAAGGAATATATAGATTATGTCCTGTGTATAGTGAATGATTTAGACCTAGTCGGATCAAGGTCTGTCTTAGTTTGTTGATGAAAACATGTCGAGTCAAGGCAGCAGAATGAATGGAAAATAGGGGGTCCGAAGGACGACAACCATTTATAAATCTTTCTGTCAGCATTCTGATGACAGTGGCTACAGCACATACATGGTGATGGGTGCGGAACAGGTGAATAGTGACTCCTTGTCGAAAGGGGTCGGTTTTGGACGCCTAGAGGCGCAATGACATGCTGTTACTGGTGCTACTTGTATGTCACTGATACACAAGTAAATTGAAGAATCAAATATGTTAGTGGTGCATGTGAATTCTCCACACCGTAAGAACGAGAAGAAGGCCACACAGCAGGCAGCCTCCATAGTAGTGTCTGTGGCAGGATCGAAAACACCCTGTCGAAATGCTGAGCATAACTTAGACAATATGTTGAAAGTTATGGGGAGTCTAGGTTTTACCGGAGTTCCCTGTAGTTTCTTTAATCCAAGCGGGTTGCTGAGCCCCTGCATAGTACAATGGAACTTAATTCCGTATAGATGCAGCTTAATTGTAGAATATTTCAATCTGAGGTTATGATAACAATGAGTCACGAAGAGTATTAATAATTCTTCTGTAACGTTGGTAAACACACTTGCTTGGTTGTTTATACCATTCATGAGGATGATTTAGTTCTTGAAACAGGAAACACCTGATGTGTAGGTAGTTCTAGTCGAATGAGCCACTGCAGCATTCCATAGGTCACGCACTGCTGGTTCTAGTATAGAGGCACATTGTCGTAATCTGGAATGGGATTTTTGGCTCTTCTCTGCTGCTGGTGCCAAGTCGTGGAACTGGTCCATTTGGAAATGAGATAAGGAATCGGCAATATTATTCTGTTTTCCAGGGATATGCATGGCTGTGAGAACGAAGTTGTGGATAAAAGTACACCAAGTTAAACGTCGCATAAATGGCATGATATAAGCGCATTTAGAACGCCCTTTCCTGATGATATCAACAGTTGCTTGATTGTCACAGTGTAGTCTAATTCTGAGACCTGACCACTTGTGTCCCCATATCATACAGGCCAGTACGATAGGATATAGTTCCATGAAAGCAATTGACATTTCAGAACTGTCCAAGGATACCGTATAGCGGGAAATCTTAGCGGGGCTTTAATTTGGCGATTTGGCGGGTCCGTATATAGATCGCCAAAATTTAACCCGTCAAATTTTAACACCGCCAATTAAAAAGACGCGAAAATTTCAAGTTTGCCATTAGTTTCCGTTCCGATCGCCATTTACCTTTGATTACTCCCGAGAGTAACGACTGGTGCGTAACGTTGGTTGTTGCCTTGCACCTGTCGGCCAAAATGCCGATAGGTATGAATAGCTATAGCTAGTGAACAACTACTCACGATACACCCAAACATAAACTTGTAATTATGCTATCCTTTATAGCAATACAAGTATGACATATATCGCATCATAATTATTTTTTGTGAAAACAAAGCTATCTACCCTTACCATTCAATGGACTGATGTTAACACTTTACCTGTATACTCATTGTTTAACATACCTGTACGTATACACATCATACAATAGATGACCACGTCGATAGCTACAGTTGATTAAATTCTCTTTGTCTGTTGCTTGTACACATACTCATATAAACATTAATTTGACAACACACTTCATCAGCATGGATAGAATGTATGGGCATAACATAATTATCTATATATACCGGTAGGTAATATATATGCTCAACGCCAAATTAAAACCCTAGATTTAATGGAAATCGCTAAATTTTAACTCGCCAAAATTTAACTTCCAGTTTGCATGACCAAATCGCCAAATTTTATGACCGCTAAAATTTCCCGCTATACGGTATTTGATGTGGCCAGTGACCGTGGAACCACTGACCGTCATAAAAAGCACCAGATTGCCATTGTTCGTTCAGCTACCACATTTGGTCTGTCGATTGTAAGAAAGTCATCCAGGTAGTGAATTATGTATTCTATCTGATAGTTATTTGATAAAATCCAACAGAGAGCGGTTGATAAAAGGTCAAAGATCTTAGGACTGGTACGACACCCAAAAGTGAGTTTGGTATAAAAATAGTATTGTTGTTTCCAGCATATATACCGTAGAAAGGCCAGAGTTTTGGAGAAACAGGTATAAGTTTAAAGGCATCTGTTATGTCCAGTTTACACAGCTTGGAGTGTCTTCATGTATGCTGGAATTTGATTTATGGCATCCTCAACACTAATGTACGACAATGAGTATTCCTCTTTAGCGATTAATTCATTGATGCTGTTTGGAGTCATGGGGGGCAGAAAGGTCCGCGATTAGGCGTTTCTTGTCAGAGTACTTCCCTGACGTTATTCCAATTGGGTTGATCCTGTATATATCAAAAAGTGGTTCTGTATAAGGGCCAGTTAAGAATTTCTTGTTAACTTCGTTAGTTATAAGTTCATCGACAATGTCTGGTTCAGAAGTGGCACTTTTTAAGTTCTTGCAGATTAGAGATGTGTCTGGTAGTGCAGACATTCCCGTGTCAAAGCCGTCTGATAATCCAGAAATCAAAGACTGCACAAAGTTCTTATCAGGGTGGTTTTTTAGGTCTCTCTCTAGTGCTGCTATATTGACAGGAGTTGACGCCTTGAAATCCTGGAGGTTGGCCTTTTGTCATTGTTTAGCTGATTCGTTTGTTTTATGTGTTTTAGTTGATTTAATTGAAGATTTCTTGATATGAAGGTAGGGGCAATTGTCACGGTTACAGCCATCTTGGTCGTTGTAATTGTTGCAGACCTCTTTACCATGGTGAATGACCCTGGTCCTTCCTTTACTGTCTGTGTTGCTGTCCCCATTCCTATTGTTTCCTTTATGGTTTTTTGCTGATGATCCTAGGGCATTCAAAATGAGAGGACAGAAGTCTTCGGTATGATTCATGTTGTTGCACAGTTTGCAGCTGTTACTCCTAAATCCGGAACATATCGTGGTGTAAAGTTGATTGTCCCGAATCGCCCAGTTGACCTTAATGCCACACTGGTGTAAAAGTGCTGCGGCCCTGGTGGCGAAAGCTTTATGGTATTCATAGAATACAGGACCGGGATATGTTGTGGCTAGTTCTACTATGTCTCCTGTCTGCGATTAGGGTAATATTCACACATGATGCTCCTATAGATTTACATGGACATGGGTCTGTTTGGAGCGGGACAGTACGCACCCCAACTTCAGTGAATCGATTGTAGCGTGTGCAATCATAGTCATAAGATGGCAGTAATAGTAGAGCTAAGTTGACGTCCTTACCTTCTATTATCTGCTGGCGTATGGCTTGAGGTATGACTTCTATTGAGATTCTGATGAAATTCCTGTCTGTTGTAGAAGGACATCAGGCTGAGGCACATAATTGTTTGGTATGCCTCCTGCTACAGCTGGGGGCTCTAAGGTCGGTGAGGTTGGTGAGGTCATTGAGGTCGCAGTCAGGACATGACCTGGTACAGCTGGGGACTGTCCCGCTGCTACTGTATTTTGGCAGTATTAATTGCTCCAGCCTGGTTACATGTGCTTGTAGAGCCTTCATTGCATCATTTGATGAGGGATTCCTGCTGTGGTAGCCAGGCTGTGTAAGGTCATTATCTGTAGGTGGCGGCACATCACTGTTACCATCACTAACACTGGTATTATTTTCTTTGTACAGTTTGACCAGCATAGTTTTGGTAAAACCACTTGGTGGTCTGATGTTCTGCTCCAGCAGTCGTGTCCTTATTTCACCTATAGTCCAGTTTTCTGGCTTATTAGGGTCCCAGTTGCTGTCATTACCACCTGTCGTACTGACAGCAGAATAGAGAGTATCGTTACTGTCTTCATGAGGTTGACCTTTTCCACGTCCTGACATATCTATAACTGATGAGTGTTTTTGGAAGAATGTCTTGCTGAGGATGTGTCTGTTAAGTTGTGACAATTTCGGTGAATGGATGAAGTTGTAGCAGTCTCTGATGAGAGGCCAACAAAACACAGAGTTTTGGAATATGACTGTTTGTTCCGGCAGTTAGAACAACAATGGCAATTTGGATAGAATTTCTGAGGAGAAATTGACATTAGCCATGTGACCGAGCGTGGTCTTCTGATTGGATCTCTTGACATCCTTACCTTGTTAGTAAGGGGCTGTTTAATTAGAATATGTAAATTAGGTGCAGGAGTGAAACCTCCCTTCATAGATAACCGTAGGGTCAGGGAGGTCATAGATAGAGCCAGACTGGTCAAGACTGAGTGATAAGGGTAATTAGATTCCCCCAAGATAACATCTGCATGCAAGTCTTATCTTTGCCCATTACATTCAGACTGGGAAGTTGCTTTGATAAGGTTTGTTTATCTGAGAGACAGAGAACATAAAGACTAGCAGGTGCTTTAAGTATATATTTGCACATGTGTGCAGTTGACAAGCGGACATGAGATGTCCTTTGATACAGTTTATTTAGCCTTGGCGTGACCTGTACTGGTCAGTAAGGAGGAGCATAAATCTCCAAAAGCTTCAAGTGAAGCCATGCAGTGTGTTAAATTGACTGTGTTTGGATGACAGGCAGGCCCCATATCTGCTGTGTAAACCTGCCTAATATTTAATATTAGACTTTAATTTGCATTTTAGTCTGTTTGCCTTCAACAACGGATCAGACAGCAAAGCCTTAACTGATAATTATAAGGGTGTGAGTAGGGACCCATAGAGTATCGGGCTGTACTCTGAGATGTCTGGTCTGGATTTGTGAAAGTTTCGCCTTTGATAATCAGAATGGACTATGTGACTTCAATGAGTCGGCTACATACTCGTTTAACAATTACAAAACATTTTATACTACATCTTCATGTCATTGGTTTGGTCCGCCCATCAGGTGTATACAGTACCTGTACTGGACCAAACAACGAGTCTGGAAGTGTTCTGTTACGTAGACTACACAGGACAAGGGCGGACATTCATACAGAGCCAGTTTGATGGAAGTCAGGACTTCGACAAACATGTGAGGAATATAAGATAGGACATTCCTGATGACGTCACAACGTCAGTACATACTCGGTATAGAAGTTGTTCACAATAACGATGTATCTAAATATGGTGTATATCGGAACTTTCCCCTGTCATCGGAGAGTGAGGGATACTGTCTACTTTTGTCCGGATTTTCTGGAACCCTTCCAACCGACAGATTATTTTCCGGCGCTATGATTTCTACGAAGGATCAAGACAATGACGACTGGTATGAAAACTGTGAATTAATGTATCATGTAGGAGGTCTGTACAAACCCAACAGCATTACCGACTCTTCCTTAAGATCTGATCTAAAATATTTACCATTATCTACTTCAAGAATGATGATACTTCCTGTTTGAGAATTTGACAAGTACATTTGTTAAAAGTTAAGACAGTAATGTTAGTTCATATTAAGTTTTTGTAGTGAAACCATTGTTAGATGTCTTAAAAGACTGGAACATTATATATAACTCACCAGAATATTTGTAGACTATGTGGATGGCAGGATTATTTACATGTGACGACGTCGTCAGCCAGTAATGGAAATCAGGGTCTGCAAAGTATCCATCGCCCTCCCATTTAACCCGGCCGTCTAGGTCAGATCCACTGGTCCACCAGGTGTAACGTCTATATACACAACAACAGTGTTAGTTTTCATATTAACATGTATATCACTTAAATATATAGTAAATTTTTATTTGAGAATGCCCAGTACAAATTCAAATTGAGACAAATGTGGTACATATTTTTAAATCAGTCGTTCAATTTGTAAAATATTCTGTTTTCTGTTTTTAAGTTTTACAATTTCAATTTCAGCCATTTTCTTTTCTTTGCCTTTTTCATAATACCAGTTAGATAGGGCATCATGCTAAGTATATGCAAGTTATTTATAAGTCAATCACATGTGTTTATAAATTATATATGTTTACATAATCCGATAACTTAGGTAAGGAAGAGAACTCAGTATCCGTTTTGGAATACATATATGGTTTTGTGAATTAGTTGAAAAGTAATAATTTGCACTACATTTTTATCATACGATTGGTGCAAATAAACAAGTAAATTTACGTATTATTTATCATGCATGGATTTCGAAAGATAAAGGAGACAAAGTCATTATGTACACATTCAACAAACATTAAACCCACATGTTGTTTTGTTGAATACTTAAATGTATTATATCTAGAATATCAGATGAATTGTCTCTTATTTCCTGTATAAGACGACAGGATAAAAACTATTAAAACTACGAATTCAATAATCCTTAAATAAAGTAATGTTTATCAAGAAAAGAAGAAGATAGTTTGGCTTGAATTTTCAAATGACTAAAATCTTACCTAATTTACATATCATACACTCTGTGGTACAGTATATAAAACGACGTTTTGCATACACTTTTATTACGGTTTTGATTCACTGATTTTAATTTTTGTGTAAATGTCCTTCCATGACTGGTCATTTAACTTAAGAAATAATTTCATAACATCATTTTCAATAGTCTAAGTAATCAAAGCTTAATGTAAATTATTAAACCAACTAGTGAAAATTGAACGAAAACAATATTGGATCAAAGCACCAATGATATCGCACACAGCATAGTTATTATTAAAAGTCACTATATTTCGACATAATATTATACATCTTTATATTTGTATGTATCTCACACTTTAATTCACAATGGTTATTTGTAGTAATTAGTAAACATTAATATCGTACACCTATATATTAGGATACATTCTGAGAAATAGATAACTAAATATTGTTTTTATTAAAAATTTCATTTTTGTGACACTAGGTAGGTTATAGTCATCTGCTGTAGGTATTGGTATATTGAAATAATATAGTTGATTTCTTCCTAACTTATTTATACGGTGACGATGCTTAACAGTAGTTACAGATGTATTTGTTTTGTCTCAACAAAATTGATCATACACCACTGAAAAAAATAACCATACATCACAACACAAAATGATCATACATCACAACAGAAAAAGACCATACTTCACAACGAAAAACGACCATACATTTTCTATATGTCAGACAGAAGGATCTCTACTACAATAGATATAACTGATCAGACTCCATTGTTAGATATAAGTACAGAGAGAATGGGGTTCGCCGCAGGGGCCTATGGTATCTATCTACTTACTTTGCTATGTCTAATATCTTCAGTTGATTTGAGATAAACAGGTGTTCATCATACGAGTTAACGCTGACAAGGGCAGCGCCTTTCCCCTGAAAAAAAGAATATTTTCAATTATCATAATCTATTTTCCTTCGCAGTTGCCCTTAATTTCCATTTCATACTTAAACGCGTCAACTAATGTCTTGTTTTGCATGTATGCATCTTAAAAGTTTAAAAGTTTTGTTTCTACAACATTTTCTAAATACAAATTTTGAGGTAGTAATAGTTAATAGTACATAAAATTGAGAAACTTTAATCTGTTTTCCCTTTAAAATCTAATCTTTTATCAGAATTATATCTACATTTTGTATAGACAGTTAAGATGGGGCATAATCTCACAAGAAAGAATCATGGAGAATGTTTTTGTTTTATTGCACATAATGATTCTTTTCACATTCAAAAATGCATTATTATGATATTCAACAGTGTTGATCTAGTATCCGATTTTAGGCTTTATACCTTGCAGGTCTTATCGGCCTCTTCATACAGCGCTGGTGGATCTTTGATAAACTCGTAGCAACTTTGGGAATGGGAAAACCATCCAAGTGGACATTCTACAAGTCAAAAATAATAAAACATAGTTAATATGCCATCGGAACGACTAAATGGTTTAGCCGTCCTCGATATTTGTCACCTATATCATTAAAATATGTCTTTGAAGTAGCTAGGGATCCGACGATCACGTCAATATCACTATACATACGTATTATATAGATCAGATTAGTATTTTCTTACTGAAGTTTTTAACACAGGACTTATGATATGATACAAAAACATTGCAGTCGATCAAGCTCTACACACACTTGACTTGTTGAAATATGATAAGTACATCACACACTATGTATGTATCGACTATTAATGTATTAGGGAAAGACGTTATTTGACATAAGTAATGTAAATGAGGTTCCAATTCATAGGATATTTAAGGAACCCCGTCTCGAAGTTTTTCTTGTTTTTATATCACATGGGCAAATATACTGGATGACAGCCCTATTGAGGGATAGAAAATACAATATTCAACTATTATTTAATCAGATATACTGAAAATCAAATTTTTTCCCTATGAAGTGTTTAGAAACCAATGGATGACAGTGTATATATATATATATATATATATAGACCGTGGGAGGGAAATTCTCTGCTGTATTTGATATACATTACTGATGTTTGCCTGTCAGAATATCTCAATACTAGAATAATAATATTGCTCAGTGCCGATATTGACATTCCATGCACCAGTCAGTGTCTATATATAGATTCTAATTATATTTCATCCAAGGCAAGTTATCCATTATCTACAGCCTCATCTTTGCCAAACTGGCAAATGACAAGATATAAAATATTATATATAATGCTATATTAATTGATAAAGTCTAAATGATCTTAAATAATAAAGATTAGAATTTTACCTTGTAATAATGTTTGAGGCAAAGGACAAATAGCGATTTTATATATGAATTCTTAAGTACGCCTTTATCTAATAAGAATATTTTAAAGAAAAATCAATGGCGTGAGGTAAAAGAAATTTTATTATTTTTCCATCTATTTCACTTAATAATACATTTTTTGTCATTTAAAATAAAGAAATACGGTCATGGACGAATATTCTGTGTCCAACCTTTCTGTGTCTTCCCTACATATATGTAGTGGTAACAACCGTGGTGAAAAACAGCACAAGGGAACTTTGGCTTACCTCCCATTATTTGGCTGTCCGATCCTACCACCATCACACACAGCAACACTACAATTGTCGTCCTCTTCATATTTCCTTTGTTTTTGGAATAAGTCTCATAACATTGTCTGTGAGTACAGAAAAATAAATATTTGATTTGGTAAAAGTGTTTAGTCCAATGTAACGTAATTTGTGATATAGGCTGGTCAAAAATGATAACATTTGATATAATGTTTATTATTTGTTATGTCACTGATGGCAAAACAGGCACGTTATTAATCAATAATCGATTTTTCCCAAGTCAGAGATCAAAAGTGATCAGGTTTACAATTTACGGGATCACAGATCACCGTCACAAGTAATCAGGTTTATTATATACAGGATCACAGAATGAGATAATCGTCACAAGTAATCCTACTTACTAAATATACAAAATACATTTGTAACTATGATGAATTCGAAAATAATACGCTAAGAATTCTACAGTAAATGTTTACATACAGAATATACTTTACTTTTGAGTAATTGTGTACACCGCGAACGTTTGACGTTTATCGGCTGCGGGAAAAACACAGATGTATATTACAAACCCTCCTGATCTTTGTCAGTAGAGGGAATTGAACAATCCGTCTTAATTCACCGTAGAGCGATACGCGGTACAGGTGTAAACAGATCCACAAACTGTTTTTGTGTATTTGAAGATCAAATCCCTGACTTGTTTGCAAACATGTCGGTTGACAGCAATTACTCAAGACATAGCAACTTTAACATGAATCATCCGTCACTATACACAAATTCACATTTAAAGGTGTTCGTTTGTTTTGATATTGGATTATTAGGTATTTATTCTAATAGATGTTATTCATAGAAGATGCAATTAATCCTGTGAAGTAAACTCTTATAGATAATCATTTATATATATATATAAAATCAAACTTCAAAAAGAGCGTTTCTCCTTACCCAATCTTTGACATATGCATTGATATCATAGATGATTGGCTTTTTTTACCTTTTACATAATTTAACCGGATTTTTTGCCGTACAAAAGGAAACAAATTCTGTAGGCGTGAGGAATGTTTACCATCTCACATAAATTCATGATATACATGCTTAAAGACATGAACGTTTGGGCACGTGCTCGTCTTCTGTTGGAAATTTTAAAAGGTCATATTGTTGGATTTTGATATAAACATATAGATGTTGTGTTTTGCTTGTTCGATGTAATTCAATCATGTTCATGTAAACAAATATGATACTAGTCATTTTGTTATTATTATTATTTTTCAAGATGTAAAGGAAGGCGTCTTATGCTAGAATAAATTTCTGAAGGAATGTCATCTAAATACAGAGATTTGATTTATTATTAAATATCTCCCTCACTTTCACCTCACTTGTAAGATAGATAAATCTAGACTATTTCTACTTAGGACATCTGAATGTTATATATAATGAAGAAAGCTGAATTTGAACGCGCCTTATTCTTTGAAACATTTATCTTAAAACTTCCAAATACCTCGCCGATGAAGATCCATTTTGCAACCTTCAACATCTCTCCAAGAAAATACATATATATTATTAATGGAGGCATGTTGACCCAGT
The DNA here is from genome assembly GCF_902652985.1 of Pecten maximus. NCBI lineage: Eukaryota > Metazoa > Mollusca > Bivalvia > Pectinida > Pectinidae > Pecten > Pecten maximus. The sequence goes on along the minus strand of NC_047016.1, from coordinate 50,746,325 downwards.
ACCAAATTGTATTGCATATATTTGAATTTTTTTTATGATGTCTTATGAAATATATAGTCTATTTATCATATATGGTATCCTATCAATAACTTACAAGAGATTACAAATAATTGAGATATCTTTTGTTTTGTTTTCCGTTAACAAATGACAAATAGTATTGACTTGTCATACGCATTCATTACGGCAGTATCCCTAAAACCAGCGTAATATCGCGGAACTTTGCAAAAATTCCCAAACGTGGGCCAATAGTTGTCGAAAGATATATATGATTTAAATTATAGGTAATCATCCATCGTGACTTACTTTACATTAGAAAAATACGCCTACCTCATCTTCCTAGCTGAGTGTGGGAACATCGACTATAACAGTCAGCCTTCAACAATAGGGACTTGTAACGAAAAGTACAAACGGATCAACCAATCGCTATGTGAAATGTTACTCCAGCTTATAAACTTGTAAAAAGTGAATGACACGAAAATGAAGTGATTGGATACGAAAGAGGTATACGGACCGGATGATCGATCGGTGAGAGCTGATACCTCTCTAGGGTAACTTCGGGTTAAATACACTGTCATGTCAAAGTTTCATCATATATCCCATCCACTTCCGGAACAAAGGTGGAAATGTTTTTTTTCTCAATCTTCAGAACTTTTACCCATGTTATGACATGTAAATGCCTATACTCGCAATTATTAGGATGCGTGGATGCGGCGCATCAATAAGCAAAACGGCAGTAGTGAAAAATGTCCCCCACATACCAGATTGTATAGAAGTATTAATTCCCCAAAAACTACTAAATGTGACAAATATTCACCACAAGACAGGCTATAGAGATATATGCTTACTGATTCCCCACAAAAACACGAACAGTGATAGATATTCCCCACAAGAAGGTTATATAGAGAAATACTAACACATTTCCAACAAACCTAAGAACGGTGATAAGACTTCCCCATAAGAGCAAGTCAAGAGTCAAGAAATACTATTTAGAGTCGCATTTTAGGATAACATAGTAACACTAGTACTGTTGAGATATTTCTGCAACAAACAAAAGTATAAATGTAACTGTAACAAATCACAGTGACATGCAATTATAACTACATAATCCAAACCATGCAATATAAAGATATACCTACCACTTCCCCACAAAACTAAGAACGGTGATAAATATTCCTCATACGAAAGGTTATAAAGAGAGATACATACGTACTCCCCACAACCTTAAGAACAGCGATAGATATCCCCCACAAGAGAGGCTATAACGAGAAAGATGCTTACGAATTACTCACCAACATAAGAACATTGATAACTATTCCCAACAAGAAGGCTGTAAAGACAGTTACTGTCAATCACTTATATTTCGCGTGGGATTAATTTTCGCGTTAAAACGCGAGGAGAGTCCTTCGAGATTCCAACTTCCATGCAATTGTTCGTACGAAGATAACAACTGTTGTGATATCCATGTTGATATTGTCGTTACCCTTACTAGCTTTTATACAAAATTGCGTTTATTGCATATGTACCATATCACATAATCAGAATCATATCTGCTAGCCATGTATTGTGTTTAAATTCAGATATCTGTACAATTTTGTACTTTTACGCGATATCTCCATAACAAAATCGCGTCATTCATTTATATACAGCTATAGGTCAGAGGTCGGAGGTCAAGCACGTGTGCTACAATAAAGTTCTAGAATAGCTTAAATACTTTCAAAAGCATAGTTTATCATACGCAAAATATTTATTTTAAGGACATACCAAACCAACAGAAGAAAAAGACGTCAAAAACGTTACTTCCGGGACGACTACTGTATCTAACTTATTTGTTTATAAACACGATACGCGGTGTACTTTTTATAAACAGTGCACAAACAAGTGAAGCCTATTAAAAACCTGTCATCTTTCAGACTTTGTGAATCAATGGTGATATTTTAATTTCTGTTTGTTACCTTGAAAACAACTCAACTCATTCTCCAAACATAAAAAAGCACGTAAAGCGTGCACACTCGTAGTTTTGTTTCCGTAATAGTATATGCCTGAATTAGCCTGCACACAGGTAAATACAATCACAGCATGTATAACATGACCGAATCACATGATTTTTCAGATATGTTCGCATGACTCTCATAAACAAAATAGCCTAAAATATGCCGTAGTCTGTTATTGATTTCGGACTACATGTCTCTAATAGCTCATCATTCGCGAAATTAAAATCATTTTTGAATCAGCGTTCGCAAAAACATCGATTTGCGAATATGTTTGAAGTTGTAATTCCCCCCCAAAATTAAAGACAGTGATAAATATTCTCTACAATACAGGCTATATAGACAGATATCTACGAATTCCCCACAAACCTGAGAACAGTGATAAATATTCCCCACAAGAGAGGCTATACAGACAAATGCTTATTACTTCCCCACAAAGCTGAGAACGTTGCTAAATATTCGTAATAATGCATGCTATAAAGAGATATACTATTTCTCATCTTAAAAACAGTTATATATATTTCCAAAAAGACAGACTATAGAGAGAGAGATACTTACTATTTCTACACCAACTTAAAATCAGTGATATATATTTCCAACAAGACAGGCTATATATAGAGAGATACTTTCTTAGTCCTCACAAACTTAACAACAGTGATATATATTCCCCATAAGTAGTCTATATAAAGAGATACTTATTAATTCCCTACAAACATAAGAACATTGATCAATATTCCCCACAATACAAGCTATGTAAACGTGTACAGAAAGAAGAAGAATAAGCAATAAGAAGCGGTTTTGTTTTAGATGATTGGAATACTGTAAGTGTGTGTGTGTCAAATTTACATAGTATATCTTCAATATGTGAGATTTTATAAAGCACTGTTAGCAGGGGATCCCAAATTAAGTAAACGGGGCAAGGGACAGCGGGGGTGCTAGGGAAGGTGATAATGGTTTGAGGAGTTGAAAATAGTTAACGGCAAAGTTTCTACTTCGTTTTTTTTTCTTTCTTTTCGTTCTATCTTGAGTAATGGTACCTGTACACCGAGTTCGTAAATCTGTTTAAATTGGTTACAATGATTTTAGATAACATCACAGTGACTAACGCTAGGATTGGTTCAATATTTGTGACCTATTTCAAAGGAAATTTGTTGAAACCATTAAAACAAAATAACAAGACGAACTATTTCCCTCTATTACATCCCAACCCACACATTTAAATCCAATTTACAGCGTATTTTTTTTTAGATTGAAAGAACTGATGTTTTAGCTACCGCAATTTTCAATATCAAAATTGTCCAGGAGAGAAAGACGCGGGAATTTATATGACTCGATAACTAGCAAGGTGTATATGTCAATATCAAAATAGCTTACCTTTATAGCAATGGATTCATCTTAAATATCCAGAACGAACTGTTTGTGATTGAGACGAACAACAACACAGGGAAATGATATCAGGCAATTTTAAAATGTCGGCGTATATTAGTCAGTGTGTATATCTGTGGGCCGTTATCAGGAACATTCGGGGTTGTTATCTGAGAAAACACGGGCAGGTAAAACCGCCGCTCTAATCACGCGACAGCTAGCTTTAGACGGAGACGAACAGATAGTGGAACTACTTCAGAATATTGGGAAGAAACGGCAGCTCTAAATATCTTCTCGATCATGTGATATTCATCCCTTGTTGTGAATTTGGTGAATTGATGAAAATGAGGCAAATCGTGTTTTTATATAATGTATGACTGTCACAGCTTATTTTCTTTTAAATACCAGTGTGGTAATATTATATGGAAAGATCTTGTCACAGGGATTTAGCCAGCTTGATGGCTCCTATATTCACAAAGTCACCTAGGTATACTCTTCATGTTTAAACATTTTTGACAGTTCCCCGCGGGTTTTTGTTTCTTCATTAGCATTTTTTCTTTCAGTATTGGTACAGAAATTGTTGTTTGCTTTGGACTAAGTACTTTGTTTTTTTGTATTTATTATCGACAGAGGTTGCAGGCCAAACACTATATTGCTCTATTGTTAACTCAGTTTAGAAATGATATTAAGCTTTTAAAGTAACTTTTCTCAGTTGTGCTGTGGACCAGAATAAACAGCTCTTCACTGAACACATTTAACTGATTCAGGAGGAGATAAACAGGGCTTTGTTATAGCCACAGAACAGACCACCAATTGTTTGTTTGTCCAATGACTGAACTTTCTAAGTATAATAATAACCCGTTTAGAAGATATTTATTAGAGATAATGTGCAAGTTGTATAGTATCTTAAACTTGTCAGTAATATAATCTTCTCAACTGAACTAATGAAAGGAGATTTCACCGTTCTACACTCGTACAACTTTTGTCAGAATTACTCGCATACATGGCTACTTTGACCCATAGGAAACATTCTCGTTGACCTAAATGAAGTGGTCTTCATGTTTATGTCCATTGTCATCTAATAATTTCTGTGATTTAAATTTTACAATGTGGACAAGGTTTATTTGACTTCTGGTCAGGAGAATAAGGTCAAGGTGGCCAGTTTACAACATGAAATTATGCATACTCAAACTGTCGTCAAAACATCTGTATTTGTTTAAAACATTGCACCATAACATTATGTAATTATGATATGACAGTTTAGCGGAACAGAAGGATAAGGGGAGAGCGGGCGGGAGAGGGCTCGACCGTTACAAATAATTTCGAAAAAATCTTACCCAAATAGTTGAATACGTATTTAAATATATCTGAAATACGAATATGTTTCACATATTTGTCAACATAGACCTGGCCATATGGTGTATGTAGTGTTATCTCCACAACAACGCCGGAGCGCAGGGCTCGCGGTGGTAGATAACACGGTCATTGGTGTATCGTTCGTGTCACCATAACCTAAAGCACTGTTAGATTACTGCTATGTACGACTGGCTTTTAGAGTAGTTCGTGCCGCTTATGCTTCAGTGAAAACTCGATAAATAAAGATAGTCGATAACCAATAAATCAATGTAAATATGTTGCTCGTATTTGTTCTAAATCTAGAAAATTATTTTTTGGGTAAACTATATCATAAAAACATGTGGATTCTCGCGTATTCTTCTTCACGAATTATTTAAAAGAAAACAATGTACTTTTACTGACTGTTTGAACCAGAACCTAGAATAATAGTCATAAGGCTTTTAATCAAATCATCTTTAATTTATGCAAAGTATATTTGTGACATGATAAAATACGTTTTAGTCAAGACAGACAGATGAATATTTATAAACCTTAAACTTTGACCATATCCTTTTTTTCAATTTTCATTATTCTGATCCGTAATACCTTAAAAAATATACACCAATCACTTTGACCTTGATCTTTGACCCAGCAACCATGGATTTTCATCAGGTAGGTTTTTATTTAAATTTGAATTCAATAACAGTAAGGTACTGAAAACTGTGAAAACATTAAAAGTTGACGTTGATTTCGACCAAGAGTGACCTTGACCTTCCATGCACTTTCTACAGTTGCAATGTTTTTCTTATTAATTGCTCTTCATACTGTTTTAATCCTATATAACATTTGATCTCGAACTCTGAACTTGACCTGTATTATGTCTTATTTCAGTTCAATCACAATTGCTTCGTGATGGTGTAACAAAATATAATTGAAATTAAATTTTCGGTCAAATCGTATTCTTTTAAGGTGACTTCACAGTGGAATAAATTTCTCATAAAATGCACTTCAATGTGGAAAGGGTTAAAAACTTAACGCCGGGAAAATACTTTAATGAAATCTTATTACTACATTTTACCTTTGTTTTTGAGTTCAAGGTCACAGTGTCCCAGCTTAAGTTTATTACACAATGCCTGTAGCCGATTCAGTTAAATTTGATGTCCTCCACAAATATAAATTTAAATTGACTTTACCTTACATTGTTGGAAAATAGAACCAGGCTTAATAATGACAAAACATATATACAATAACATACAACTAACACTTTCCTTTAAATCCAATTTTTGTATAGTCCGGAATCATGTTTTGTGAATACTTAGGCATTATAATTAGTTAGGTTCTACAGGATTGAATGTGTTACCGATTGTTAACAGAATGATGTGCGAACTCGTCACTTGCATACACGTGACTCCATTTGGCTAAGCATGCTTTGCAATCTATCTATCTAATCGATATATTTCACATTTATATTTACACTTCCAGCAGTTACATTATGCTTCCAACGGACAAACCAGTCCATAACGTCGTCCTCTTCCAGCTGAACAACAGTAAATAATCAATAGCAAAGTGAAGGATAGGTCCTTTATCGCATGTGTGAATGATCAACACATAAGTATTAAAAAACAAGATAATAAAAAAATAAATCATGTGACCTTTCAACCAACCAATCAAAACTCAACTGGCAAAACGTTAGCTAGAATATGTTTCGCCTTAGCAACCACCATGGTTAGTCTTCATTGCATAGATAATATCTGAGTGTTCCGAATGTCAAACCTTCGACATCACATCATCATATAAGCATGTTGAAGAAACAGATCAGAAACCTCAATATGGACCACATGCGGGTCAGGATCAGCGTGCTGGAACATAATCTCTCCCTGGAAATTTCAAGATGGACTCCATGCGGGTCAGGATCAGCGTGCTGGAACATAATCTCTCCATGTAAATGGTTAACTCAAGAACAAAGGCGGATATCAGCAAAATACATCAACGCTTCGCCACAATATTTAGACCTATATCAACATAGGAACACTATGCCCCCGAAACTGGACAACACTATCTGTCGATGGAATATATACGAATATCGGCATCAAGACAATGTACTATGACAATACTACCAACCTCATTGTACGTCAACCAATCAACTCATCTGGGGACAAAACGCGGCAAATCCAAGCACAGGATGACTTTACCATCAACCCCAAAATTGTTGAACAGGACGAGTCAATACTAAATTACCTGGCAGAAATGACCCACTACAGTCTGTTTTATGTCAAGACCACTGGAAAACAAGCATGGGGGGGGGGGGGGGGGGGGGGGGGGGGCACAAAGAAATGTCAAACCCAATCAGACGTATATCTGACCGGAGAAATACTCCGCATACAGGAACATAGGTTTTTTCCATTCCAGCTCAATCTACGCAACAATATTTTGGAAGACCATCTCACATATAGCAAAGATGTGGGCCCGATCGATCATATCCCGCCCACTCAAGTTCCAAGGTCCGCAAGGATATGGCGGAATGGCGATCTGTATAACAATCATATGGACACAAAACTGATAAAATACCGAGCAGAGGAGGAATAACGCCAAATACTGAATTCCAGGAAACATGGGATAAACAGTATTTTTTGCATGAACTTTCAATGCGTCAATGATTGTCAGATAGGGGAATGGAAGGGTCCAACTTCTGAGTAGCGTGTGTAAGGGAAAAAAACATGGCGAAACAGAATGGACAACCAGCTTTCTTCCAGATGAGTCTCAAGGATTCTGCAGAACTACATCCTCTTCAATGAATACTGCACGAGAGATACTCCTGATGCCGGTAACAACTACAGATGCCGTTCATAATGTTCCCGACCAGAGCCCCTTTATCGACATGCGATTATCGACATGCAACCGGCCAAAATCCTAATAGTAAGAAAGCCAAAGTGGGGACGAAGTGACGACAAGATATTTGCAGATAATGCAAGACGTCTTAAAGATAACAACGGTACAGATCTACAAAATAAACTAAAAAAAGAGATGGCCGTTCAGCAGCTTTTCAAGACCCTGCAAACGGTCATAGAAGCTGGAAGGAAGCAGCGGATCATTAAAAGACCATATAAAACGATTTGGAATACGGAAATCTTGACAGCCACGAAAAGTAAAACGGAGAGTTACTGAAGATAAAATCTGGCAGGAAAATGCAGGGAACATAACAACCAATTTTTCAGAGACATGATAGTCATCAAAAGAAACCTGCGCAAGAAACAGCGGCAGAGTGCAGCAATACACCAACAAAATAAGCTAAGAGAAATGAAACTTTGATAGTCGACGGATTGGAATGCTACACCACTGAGAGTGTAACAGAAGGATTGCCCAAACACTTTGAGAAATTGACAACAGTAACACAGGACGCTAAGAATGACCAGGAGTTAAAGGAAAATCTAGAAAAGATATGTAAGAAAGGGAAAGACACCAGCCTGGTCCAAACTCTTCCGGACATGGGAGAAAGCAAGTGAGGCCGTACAGAGACTTAACAACAATTAAGCAGCCTCGATGTCATGTGATTGACCTCTGAACACCCTGACGTAATAAAATCACCATTCATCAACAGATTACTATACATTATCAATGTCATCTTCCTCGAAACCCCGGTATTCAAGGGAGATAATCAGATCCCTTCAAACTACAACAGTCAATGGCAGACGTGCACAGGTCATAAAACCAACTGAGTCCATGCTACAAGTTAAGATCCAATCTGCTTCAATAGTCTTGGAATATATAACTAAAGCCTAGACACCGAGGAAATATCTCCTGTTCACCGCACTATATGTCAGATAAGCATTTGATATTGATGACAACCAAATCCTTGTCGGCCAAATATACCTCGATGGTATGCAGGGAGGAACTGGATGCTAGTGCAGGACTTTATTTTTCGTTTTTCTCAAGTTCAAATACATTGTATTGCCCAAGATGTACAATATAGTGTCCTCACATACGAGATCCTTTCGAGGGACATCATTTATACATATATTTATGCATCGATCATACCTTATAGTTCAACCCTACTCAAAGGTTTTCGTGATAATATAAAAATATGTATAAATGTGTCTGTGTCGAAGGATCGGGGATAGGGTAAATATATTAATACATTTATGACATCATAGTAATGTATGTTAAGTGGCTAGTCCCAGTTCAAGTCATATTAACCATTTTCCCCATTCATTGCTTTACTTTTTTCTTCTTCAGTCTGACCTTTATTTTTTGACAAATAATTCTGTTTGTGATAGCCATCCCTGATCTAATGAACGAGAGATCATATATGAAGGGAACAACGAAGACATCTACATTTGTATACATATTGTTTTATAAGTAAAATAATTTCATCATCAACTCTGGCATTTGATTCCATATTCCTTATATGTAAGTTGCTCTATTTAAAGGAATAGGGATAGTAATGATATCCAGGTTTCCTGTAGTTTTTTAACTTCTTGACATCCCCATACGCTGTGAATAGTTTTTTCCTGTTGTGTAAAACAATGATGGCTTAAAATATCTGTTTGTTGTTAATATTGATAATGATTTACACTGAAACCAAACTAGTTTTGTATTGTTTGTTACCTGGAAAGTTTTGTTATGAAACTCTACTACAAGCCTGATTCCACTTTATTTTTCCTCTTGGACTTGCTTTTTTCAGATATACAAATTATATATATCTTTCATCTTTTTTGTATTTTAAGACAATATTTCAATATCTGTGGAATATACATGTATTTGGGAATAAAATTCTTATTTGGAACAGCTTTTGTCTCAATTTCTTTACAGATGTCAGCAATCCAATTCATGTAATTGAAGGAGTTTGATATATTTGGACACGTTCTTGAAGAGTATTAAATGTTTTATAAGTAGAATCTCTTATAAAGTTGTCTTAAATTAAAACTTCTTTCTTGTATCTATCTGTATACACATTTTAGAAATAGATTGGTTTTCCAATTTTGAACTCTGGAATATACCGTAGGGTCCCTTTAATTTGATGGGAGAGTTGTTCACCTTCTGTTGAATGTAGCTTTTGTAGGTTGCAAATTCATCTTTCAAGAATTGGTTTTGGCAATTGTTCATGCATGTTTTTATGTAATCATCTCCGTGACTAAAGCTTAGATAAAATGTCATCTGAGGTTTTAAGGGTATTTGCATTTTAAAGTCAATTTTTATCTGTCGTCTAATAAAAAAGTGGTTACTAAAAGCTCTAATATTGCTTGTTCAGGAGCTGTACCGAGTTGCAAAACCGAAGGTGAAATGTCAAGGTCACCTCTCCATTTTTATGAACCAGGAATTTAGTCGAGGTGGTGTCGTATCCACGTCACTACAAAAGGCACAATCCACTGTTACCCAATCTCTATACAGAAGAAACGTACATATTTGTACCCTGATATTACTTTCGTGGCATTTTCAAAACTTTCTATTTGAGTTTATTTTCTTAAGTATACCCCGTCCTCGGCTTTGGGTTTCAAATTGAGATTAGATGAAATGAGCTGGAATTGACAGACGACAGAGCGGTCCTTGGGCGATATTCAGGTGACGGAGAGGTCATTCAGGGCGTACACTCACTAAAGTGTCATTTTCAATGAAGTTTGATTTTTTGATGTTTATATCTCCTTTACCCTTCATTCTTTACTTAACACATACGATACATAGCTTGGTCCGACCACTTTACCCAAAAACCAAGGCCCGTTCTCCATACTTAAACAAACTAACGTTGTCTGGTGTGTTTCGTTTACACTTAATTTTGCTACTAGATCAAAACAGACGAATCAATCATCGCCGGTCTTGTGGATTACCTGCCCAACACAGCAACTATTTCAGACGCTAGTTCCTTTTCCTAGTATTGAACTCGGTATGCCGCCCTATCAATCAGAGACTTGTTTACGCGACTTCATTACGTTGACCTCAAAACGACTATTGACGGCAGTGTCCTTGTTGGTGTATGATCAGTCATATTTTGCATTATCTATTCCCGTTACGTGGAAGTCCTATAGCATACTACATGTACGTATAACATATCAGAAGCTTATTTATTGATATGTTGACTTTACTTATTTTTCATATAATTTCTCACAAAATTATCTAAATATCAATTCTAAACTACTATTCGGCACATACTGTGTTTTTACTAAATCCATACTGAACGGCTCTGTAAACCCGTGTTTCCTTTGTAAAATCCTTTATAGTAGCTGGGTGGTTAGACCCACTGGTGGACTGTATGTCCCCGAGGCTTACCGTTGCCACACTGGTGGACAATACATCCCCGAGGTTTGTGGTTACCCCACTGGTGGACTGTACGTCTCCCAGGCTTACCATTGCCCCACTGGTGGATAATACATCCCCGAGGTTTGTCTTTACATCGCTTTTGGACGGTACATCCCCGAGGTTTGTCTTTACCGTACTGGTGGACTGTACGTCCCCGAGGTTTGTTGTTACACTACTGTACGTCCCCGAGGTTTGTCGTAACACTACTGGTGGACTGTACGACCCCGAGGTTTGTCGTTACCCTACTGGTGGACTGTAAATCCCCGAGGTTTGTCGTTACCCTACTGGTGGACTGTAGGTCCCCGAGGTTTGTCGTTACCCTACTGGTGGACTGTACGACCCCGAGGTTTGTCGTTACCCTACTGGTGGACTGTAAATCCCCGAGGTTTGTCGTTACCCTACTGGTGGACTGTAAATCCCCGAGGTTTGTTGTTACACTACTGGTGGACTGTAGGTCCCCGAGGTTTGTCGTTACCCTACTGGTGGACTGTAGGTCCCCGAGGTTTGTCGTTACCCTACTGGTGGACTGTACGTCCCCGAGGTTTGTCGTTACCCTACTGGTGGACTGTACGACCCCGAGGTTTGTCGTTACCCTACTGGTGGACTGTAAATCCCCGAGGTTTGTCGTTACCCTACTGGTGGACTGTAGGTCCCCGAGGTTTGTCGTTACCCTACTGGTGGACTGTAGGTCCCCGAGGTTTGTCGTTACACTACTGGTGGACTGTACGTCCCCGAGGTTTGTCTTTACCCTACTGGTGGAAACTACATCCCCGAGGTTTGTCACTACCCTACTGGTGGACTGTGCGTCCCCGAGGTTTGTCGATACCCTGCTGGTTAACTGTACATCTCCGAGGTTTGTCGTTAAACTACTGGTTGACTGTACGCCCCCGAGGTTTGTAGTTAAACTACTGGTTGACTGTACGTCCCCGCGAGGTTTGTCGTTACACTACTGGTGGACTGTACGTCGCCGAGGTTTGTCGTTACACTACAGGTGGACTGTACGTCCCCGAGGTTTGTCGTTACACTACTGGTTGACTGTACGTCCCCGCGAGGTTTGTCGTTACACTACTGGTGGACTGTACGTCGCCGAGGTTTGTCGTTACACTACAGGTGGACTGTACGTCCCCGAGGTTTGTCGTTACACTACTGGTGGACTGTACGTCGCCGAGGTTTGTCGTTACACTACAGGTGGACTGTACGTCCCCGCGAGGTTTGTCGTTACACTACTGGTGGACTGTACGTCGCCGAGGTTTGTCGTTACACTACTGGTGGACTGTACGTCCCCGAGGTTTGTCGTTGCACTACTGGTGGACTGTACGTCCCCGAGGTGTGTCGTTACACTACTGGTGGACTGTACGTCCCTGAGGTTTGTCGTTACACTACAGGTGGACTGTACGTCCCTGAGGTTTGTCGTTACACTACAGGTGGACTGTACGTCCCCGAGGTTTGTCGATACACTACAGGTGGACTGTACGTCCCTGAGGTTTGTCGTTACACTAATGGTTGACTGTACGTCCCCAAAGATTTCCGTTACACTACGGGTGGACTGTATGTTCCCAAGTTTGTCGTTACCCTGCTGGTTGATTGTACGTCCCCGAGGTTTGTCGTTACACTACTGGTTGACTTTACATCCCCGAGGTTTGTCGTTACCCTGTTGGTTGACTGTACATCCCCGAGGTTTGTCGTTACACTACTGGTGGACTGTACGTCCCCGAGGTTTGTCGTTACACTACTGGTGGACTGTACGTCCCCGAGGTTTGTCGTTACACTACTGGTGGACTGTACGTTCCCGAGGTTTCTCGTTACACTACTGGCGGAATGTACGACCCCGAGGTTTGTGGTTAAACTACTGGTGGACTGTACGTCTCCCGAGGTTTGTCGTTACACTACTGGTGGACTGTACGTCCCCGAGGTTTGTCGTTACACTACTGGTGGACTGTACGTCCCCGAGGTTTGTCGTTACACTACTGGTGGACTGTACATCCCCGAGGTTTGTCGTTACAGTACTGGTGGACTGTACATCCCCGAGGTTTGTCGTTACACTACTGGTGGACTGTACATCCCCGAGGTTTGTCGTTACACTACTGTGGACTGTACGTCCCCGAGCTTTGTCATTACCCTACTGGTGGACTGTACGTCCCCGAGGTTTGTTGTTACCCTACTGGTGGACTGTACGTCCCCGAGGTTTGTTGTTACCCTACTGGTGGACTGTACGTCCCCGAGGTTTGTTGTTACACTACTGGTGGACTGTACGTCCCCGAGGTTTGTTGTTACCCTACTGGGTGGACTGTACGTCCCCGAGGTTTGTTGTTACCCTACTGGTGGACTGTACGTCCCCGAGGTTTGTTGTTACCCTACTGGTGGACTGTACGTCCCCGAGGTTTGTTGTTACACTACTGGTGGACTGTACGTCCCCGAGGTTTGTTGTTACACTACTGGTGGACTGTACGTCCCCGAGGTTTGTTGTTACCCTACTGGTGGACTGTACGTCCCCGAGGTTTGTTGTTACACTACTGGTGGACTGTACGTCCCCGAGGTTTGTCGTTACCCTACTAGGTGGACTGTACGTCCCCGAGGTTTGTTGTTACCCTACTGGTGGACTGTACAGTCCCGAGGTTTGTTCGTTACACTACTGGTGGACTGTACGTCCCCGAGGTTTGTCGTTACACTACTGGTGGACTGTACGTCCCCGAGGTTTGTCGTTACACTACTGGTGGACTGTACGTCCCCGAGGTTTGTCGTTACCGTACTGGTGGACTGTACGTCCCCGAGGTTTGTCGTTACACTACTGGTGGACTGTACGTCCCCGATGTTTGTCGTTACACTACTGGTGGACTGTATGTCCCCGAGGTTTGTCGTTACACTACTGGTGGACTGTACATCCCCGAGGTTTGTCGTTACACTACTGGTGGACTGTAAGTCCCCGAGGTTTGTCGTTACACTACTGGTGGACTGTACGTCCCGAGGTTTGTCGTTACACTACTGGTGGACTGTACGTCCCCGAGGTTTGTCGTTACACTACTGGTGGACTGTACGTCCCCGAGGTTTGTCGTTACACTACTGGTGGACTGTATGTCCCCGAGGTTTGTCGTTACACTACTGGTGGACTGTATGTCCCCGAGGTTTGTCGTTACACTACTGGTGGACTGTACGTCCCCGAGCTGTGTCGTTACCCTACTGGTGGACTGTAAGTCCCCGAGGTTTGTCGTTACACTGCTGGTGGACTGTATGTCCCTGAAATTTGTCGTTTCACTACTGGTTGACTGTAAGTCCCAGAGGTTTGTCGATACACTACTGGTGGACTGTACGTCCCCGAGGTTTGTCGATACACTACTGGTGGACTGTACGTCCCTGAAATTTGTCGTTACACTACTGGTGGACTCTTTATTCCCGAGGTTGTCTTTACACCACTGGTGGACTGCACGTTCCGAGGCTTACCGTTACCTTAATTGGACACCTCTACAGGTGGACTTTTAGTCCCCGATTGTTAACTATGTATACCTTACTGGTAGACTGTACATGTAAGTTCAAGAGGCTTACAGTTACTTACACCCTGCTGGTGAACTGTAAGTCCCCAGGGGTTGCCGTTACCCAGTATGCCACATTGAAACTCCCTATGCATATAGTGAAACTCGTTAAGAATAAACACACACATTTTTGTTATTTATAAACCGTCCATTACGATTAATAAAGAGACTGAACTATGAATCAAATGCTATATGTGTTCTATTTTCCTGTTTTCCTTTCATGATTCAACAGTTTTGGTCTCTGTGGCCTCACTACCAAGTTATGTAAGGACTAAACAGCAGGTCAGTGGTACTTTAATCATCATTTGCCATACAAACTATCATTTACTTATTAATATTCAAAGGGGCGATTCAATTATGATTTTTATACATGTTGACTTTAAGGGAAAGGTTACAAATATAGTAGAGACCATGAATCAACGCCAAACAATACCTCATTAGATTTCATTTTATTAAAGGCATCAACAACAACTGGATGTCTTACATGAATTGTACATGTAGCTCCGCTTGCCAAAAATCTGCTTATCCAATTTAAAATTTCACAGTTATTCCTACCGCTTAGTGAAAGCATTTAAAAACATCCCATATGTCATTTTAATTTCTTATTTAAAACATTTTGTTATCTCATAGACTTACAATGTATATAACTATCTATTATAGCTCTCTGACAATCACAAGCATTCCAGGTTTCATTTATCACTGAAGTTCCACAGGAGTATTGCATAGCCAGAGCGTACATTTGTATCACCAAGTCTAATGTAACTTATATTTTATTATGTGAAGTCCCGGAAAAAAAGCAATGCAATATTAGCAGGAAGAATAAGTAAGGTGATTGGAAGAAATATCAAAGGGCCTACAGGGAGATGTTTTTAATATATGATAACCTGATCTTGGCAAAATCCCAAATTGTACTCAAAACTTATGAATAATGTAAGAATTTTCCAAAGTCACATTAACATTTTATCAGAATTGAAAATTTCAAAATACTGTTTTTGAAGCTAAAATGAAAATAAAAAGCTGATTGGAGATGTTACAAAAAATCAATCTGATTACTATAAACAAAATCATTATGACTAAATCTGATTAAAATACAGATCGTCATTATACACTACATTATGATGTTACATATGTATGTATAATGATGATCTATATTTTAATCAGATTGCAAGATGAAATCAAAATTAGACTTGTGATTTCCACTCCTCTTTGATCCACTATGATAATGATACACTGTACTTATGCATACTGCAGTACAAAGGCAGTGTTTTATAGTGGATTGTTGAGGAGGGGAAATTACTATAACAAGTCTAATTTTTATTGGCTTGGATAACAATGCCTTTTCACTTGGTAACTCTTTAACTAAATCACCTTTAACCTCTGACTAAAGCCAGCAGGTTGTCATCTTTGAGACGATATAAATTGTATTCTCATTCATTCTCCGGGTTTACAAGCATTAATTGAACCTGTCAATGTTTTCATTCACCAACTATTTCATTCAATCATATATTAAAATTTCTTTAAATTAATATAATAATCATAGTTAAAAATCTTCAATCTTACTCATACTGGATTTAACAATTTATAAATAAATTACTTTTCAAGTCTGTTTCATTTTCTTTTCTGGGTCATAAATAAACCGTTTGAATGTAAGGAGAATTTTGATTGGCTCTTGTTCAGACTCTCCTTCATTCTGATTAGCTGAATCCTCTGATGCCTGCTTGCCTTTTCCTTTCTTTTTTGTCCCTGAATACCTTTGGAATGTGCTTGGTTGAAGTCCCCCTGTGAAGAAGCAGATATTATGACATTACCATTAGAGCAATATCAGGAACTACAAACAAACAAAACATTTGTTTCACTGCAGTGAAAACGTTCAGAAAATATAGGGTTCACAAGTGAAGAAACAAAATTCCTTGCATTCAATCAGTGAAAATCAATGACTATGACAACCAATCAGATCACTTTAAATTCTGACATCATGTCATCCGACAATATATTCTACAAATGTAGGTCCCTGGCCTCAAAATTAAGATATTTAAACATACATAATTATGACATTATGATATCTTCAGGTTTGTTGATGAACATTTTAATCCACCATTTCAAACATCCAAAATGCAGTGAGCATGGTACTTCATAGTCTTTTGTTAAATATTTCACACATACAGTATATTAGAACACTTCTATAGTTTCATGACTGCCACAATGAAGTATCTAATATTTCACTTTAATGGTGCACATGAAATAATTGGTATTCAATACACTTTCCTCATACATGTATGTGTAGGTTTACCAAATCGGCCATTTTCTTGGATTTAATATACATGTACATGTATACCAACAATGGCTTCATATAGTATATACACATGCACATTAGCTATATTTCACTTTAAACGACTCCTCAATGTAGACTGTACTTACCGGGAATTCGGATCTTGACCTTTCCACTTTGACCAAATCCTCCCTCAATGTGACCTTTCTCCCCCGATGACAGGGTCACCTTCAGGTTGACGAATGCCTGTAGGTTTGTTTCCTTCTTAAACAGATTTTTTCCTATTACGGAATACTCATCTTGGCACCGCTCTACTTGACCTTCACGAAATTTGACCTTGAAAACTTTAAGCTTTGGCAAAACTGTTTGCATTTCTGAATCGTCCACAATTCCCTCAAGAAGGTGACCATGAAAGGCAATGCGGCACATGTTGGTGTGAATGTCCGTATCCAGCTTTGAACCAATCACAAGTGAGTGTTGCGGACATGTGACAGGTTTTTCGTATTCCACTAATGCAAACTGTTTTACAGGAAGAGGTTCTGCATCACTTTCTGCTCCGACATCCTTTTTTGTGATTCTGACATTTTTCAACTCATCCTGATAAACATATTCTCTACTGAAGTCAAAGCATTTCGATGTAGAGTCTGGAGAATCGCCAGCACCGCAGGCAGCAGTAGTTGTGTCGCCATACAGACCGAAGAAGGATACTCTCCCCATGACTGTGTCGTGCCCGGTGGTAATGTGAAATTTTGCTTTGGAGTTGATGGCACCTTTGTAGTAGGAAATGCGCTCGACAGCCACAATGGCTCCTGATATTGTAGGCAATGCCCCAGGACTACATACTAATCCACGTTCTAATAGCTTGGGATCAAACTGGGTCACACACACTCCTGCTCTGTCACCCTAAAGTATTAATGAATATCATTTTACAGGTTATACAAAATTATTTATACTGTACATGTGCACATACTGACAAATATCTCAAACTGTGAAATATGGGAGTCAATATCACACATGCTTTACAACTGATGGCAGATAAGCATGACTTGTTACTGAAACAATTCAAGGTAATGTATATTGGGTGACAGGGCAAACTAGGGCTAATTTTCTACAAAGATTTCAGTAATGATGTATCACAGTACTTTTCTTCTTTATCATGGGTTTAACTTTATATTTGAACATGAATAATTTTCCTTTTTATATAAAATTTATCCTTCTGGATTCAACAATTTGGACGACCTTTGCATTGATTAAAAGCGTTCAAGGAATCCTAAGGTTATCAAAAGATTTTTTTTTCCCATTTAGACCAACAAAAAGTGAAAAATGACATACATGAAGCTAACATGATTGAAGTTCACACTTACTCTTGATTTGTTCTTACCGTTTAATCTAGTATACATGTATCAATTCTCTTACCTGTGATATTTGGTTGATAGGACGTTTAAACATCTGTATGGATTTCACTTTTTTTGTAACTTTCATGGATGGAATTTCTATCGTCTATATAAAAAGAAAATAATATCTGTAGTCATGAAAACAGGATAACTACATGAATTAGTCTATACCACAAATTTTTTTTTTTTTTTTTTTTAATTTTAATTTTTTTTTTTTTAACAATTATAAGATCTAATATTTTGACAGAATAACATTGTTTTCCACTAGAAATTTTTACTAAGATTATAAGACAATAGTTTCTTCATTCATGGCCACGTGTCTTTATTTGAAATTTGGTTTGGTTTGGTTTGTTTTTGTTTAACATCTTATTAACAGCCAGGGTCATTTAAGGACGTGCCAGGGGTTTGGAGGTGGAGGAAAGCCGGAGTACCCGGAGAAAAAACGCCGGCCTACGGTCAGTACCTGGCAACTGCCCCACATAGGTTTCGAACTCGCAACCCAGAGGTGGAGGGCAAGTGTTAAAAGTGTCGGGACACCTTAACCACTCGGCCCCCTTTATTTGAAACATGTTAAGATCCCCCAAAGATATCAGAACTTACATCATAGAGAGATATACTGCCCATCAGAGCTGTTCCCGTCATAACAGTGCCCTGGCCTCGAATGGAGAAACAGTGATCTACAGAAAAGATGAAAGGCCCAGTTGGACTCCGCTGGGGGACGTATGTGTTGGCCTTCAGTGTATCTATCAGTTCAGTCAGACCAAGGGCTTCAGTATCTGGAGCCTGCAGAAATATCCATTTGATTGACAGACAAAATTAAGATATCGCTCCAGAAAGACTCATTTTTCAATGTTTTTGATACATGTGTATTTTCCATGTGGTCAATTTCTCTTTTTATTTAATGACAATATTAAAACTGAGATAGCTCCAGAAAGACTCATACACATACAATTTTCAATGTTATTCAATACATACAGTATTTATTTTCTATGTGGTCCTTTTGTTGGATGACAATATTGAAAAAACATTTGACTGACAGACAAAACTGAGATAGATCAAGAAAATTCCTTACACATACATTTTTCAATATCATTCATGTATGTATTTTCATTGTGGTCAACTTCTCTTTTTGTTTAAGGATGAAATTAAAAACAGTTTTATTCATGTGTTCAATATCTTAATCTGCGTCTTCCTCTCATTTTAAGACTAAAACAAAACAGCAGATTAAAATTCAATGTTTTACATTCACCTCAGGACCTCCTGGCTTAGCGGCAACCGCTACCATTGGACAATTAGCAAACTTAGTGGCTTCAAATGTCTTCAGCATCTTCTTTTTCATCTAGATTTAACAGAGAATAAAGCATCAGAAAGAGCAAAAACAACAACACATTAGAGATATGAGAATGGCATCTGTATATATTCATACAAACTAATTTATAGAACTGTATATTCAAACTCTCACTTCCACTAACTGTAGCAAGTATTACTGATTTATATATATAAATTATCCACTGATACTGGTAACAAATATTGTTTAACACCTTATAGAATATTTTCAGCTTTACAATATATGCACACTTTTAACCACATCGGCTTATGTGGGTCTTCAGCAATAAACACATTTTAAATACACCAGAATCTAAATACCTTCTCCACCATAGTATCCCTCTTTGCTGCAGGCAAAAGATCCAACTTATTCAGAACCACTACCATTTTCTGACAGGCGATTTCCCCAATGACAAGACATTCAGCTGTCTGTGTCTGCATGCCTTTTGTGACATCCACCACTAGCATCATCAAATCAATGATCTGTGCACCTACATAATTAATGTATAGTAAAACCTTTTTGGCACTAATTCATATACTGAAGGCAGAGTTTCTCTCGCCCAAACATTAGAGGTGAAGACAGTTTGATGCATATATAAATGGATGTTTTATTGTCATGTGTATGGGCCAGAAGTGACTGTGAATAAATCTTATGGTGAGAAGAAAATGAGACAACTACAAAATGTATGAACAATCATTAAAATACTAAGTTCGTCGACAAAGAACATGTGTTAAATCCATATATTATTCACTGATATTTCAACAATGTAGAGAAAAAAACACTTACAATTATCAATTACTTTATATGTGTAATGTGTTATATATCCGAGTAATATGAGAAATATTTCCCATTGACGGGATGTCATTCTTGTTACTATCGGCGATAATAACTTTTCTTCAAATAATATTTGTTTTCCTGGTTTCAAAGAGTTACACCACAGGCGTCTGAAGTTCTGACAGTAAACTGAGATATAATACCATAGAAAAAATAAGAGTATCTACTATAAAAAAAGAACTTCAGACGCCTGTGGTTACACACATGAATTCTGCCGACACTATTTTTTTGTAATCCAATTCTCCCAGTGTCGCCAAGTTTTTAAATGTAGATATAAAAAGACATACCTCC
This sequence comes from Pecten maximus, assembly GCF_902652985.1. Classification (NCBI taxonomy): domain Eukaryota; kingdom Metazoa; phylum Mollusca; class Bivalvia; order Pectinida; family Pectinidae; genus Pecten; species Pecten maximus. The sequence continues at coordinate 50,725,704 of NC_047016.1, read as the reverse complement.
GATGATTGTTTTGATGAGGGACGCGTGACCAGGGCAATCGACTAGTGTGTACTGAATCTGGGAACTCTCCGAACTCCCTATCTCTCCGCTCAGGTGATCTGGCAAGTCAACACAGAACGACGAAAACCCTAAATCAAGAGTTATACCCCTTTCTTTACTTTGAGGGTTTTTATCAAAACTAGCTGTACTTGCTACAGTACTAAGGGCCTTTGACAGACTAGTTTTACCGCTGTCAACGTGCCCTAACACCCCCACGTTGAAGTTGAATGTGCACCCACTGGAGGCCGCCATCTTGTTACAAAACGAAAGGTCGAGACTAACTAAAAAATATCAAGTCCGTAATGATCCGGATATTATCATTCTGATCTATCAGAGTTGCTTCCCCTCGTTCTGTCAGATGTTTTGTTAAACATACGTCACAGGGACAACAACACAGTTGTATATAATTAAATTTTTGTTATATTAGCGATCGATACTTATATAATTAGCTACAATTGACACCCGATAGGGCGAGAATGGATACTTAACACAGAAATAGTTACAAAAAAATATTATCATTTGAAGTTAGATTAATAAATTAATTAACTATAAAATATTACAACATTGTATCTAACCGTTAAACAGTGATGGTGGCCAAGACAGTATTATTACCTGTAATACAACACTGTAGACTATATTTCAGAAAAAAAACTCTGTTTGTTTTCATTTCTTTATACAGACAGCTTTCTGATTTTCAATAATATTCATAGCATATGAATGGCACGAAGCACTGAAGCACATTATTAGACTAACGTTTTACAGACATAATAAATATCATTAAAATTAATTTGCTATCATACCCATGCTTTGTTATTGTTATTGTTTTGAACTGGCAAATTTAATTTGATATATTTCACATTATACAAGACATTAAATTTATCACACTAAAAGATTATTAAAAATCTGATATCGATAAGCTATCTTTATTCCAATGCTATTATCTGATTTTATAAGAACAACGACATATATAAGGTACTTGATTAACGACATACATACATGTAATGTAAGATATCGAATATTATTTCTTTATTAATCTAAATACGGGATAACATCTACGATATCTTCATGTCATATTTCCGCTTCGATTTTCTTTTTTTTTCTTACCAATGACATGACACTGATCAGTTTTTTTATGTTGTGTCAACTCCTGAGGCCTATGTGAGTTGTACGAGTTTTCGTCTCTAAAATAAAATGTTTGATTGAATTAATTTCGACAATCGTAATGAAGTATGTGAACAGTCGTGTTATTAACCTCTTGTAGCAGGCAGAATTTATGTTTCGGATATGAAATAAATTCGTTATTTATACTTGTAACAAAGCGCATTATTAATTTAATTTAATTTAAATCACTGCCTCTGCTAGGGATCGAACCCGGGACCTCTGGCTTACTAGTCCTACGCTCAACCGATCGAGCTAAAGTGAAGATCGCTTTATCCGAGAGGTACGTGTATATTGCGGCTAGTAATTACATGGGTTACATGCTCTTGAGAATATTAAGAAAAGGTATAATTGTAAGATACCGTATATAACAGTAGGATCATAGTGGTGTAGGCGCTTTAAAAAAAAGGGGGGGGGGGGGATATTTCATGTGTTGTTTCTCTAAACTTTTGTATGACAGTTTGTTTGTTTGTTTGTTGTTTTGATCACCACGTGATCAGCCAGGATCATTTTAGGCGGGTCTCTTTGTATGAGTTGCATATGGTGACTACCACACTGAACAACATACGGGGGGCATGCCAGCTAGATCTGTTAGGGTAAAGATTCTTGCTCAAAGACACAACCACGACCGGAGACTGGTCCGTTTCTCAGCTTCCCGAGAAACACAAACAGGCGCATAAAGTGCACATCATTAGAGGAGAAAAAATGCTCTTATTTATGTTCGTGTATCTACAAATGAATGTTGTCCCTATAGGATATGTTTCTAATCGACAGGAGTAATCGATTTAATTAGTCATTCCGTGGCAAGGAACTCGATCAACCATTCAAACCTATTCAGTTTTGTTAAAATGGGCCAAAGGAAAATCTCAAGTGTCTTTGGAAGACATTTTAATTCGTCCCGCAAGAACCTTCAGCATCAGTAACAAGTCGGACTGATAACAAAGCTCCCAGGTGGTAGTTAGATGAGCATTCAGGAAATAAAAAATTAATTAATACATCTTATATACACAATTTGTAAGACACAAGTATATATATCTTGGACCTCTCTGGTTCCAGCAGTTTCCATAAGATTCCACCGGGGTCTATCTGGTTTCAGCAGATTCCACCGGGGTCAATCTGGTTCCAGCAGGTTCCGTCATGTTCCATCTGATACAACACCTGTTGTTTGCCATAGATTTCCTATTCGAGTTTGTTGATTGTTATTTTCCTCATTTTCTATCTTCTAGTGTTTGGTTTTGATTTGAAAATCAACGAAGAGAAATTTTATAAATATAATAAATAACACTCAGGAATTGCACAACTTCTTTTTACTGGAGTTTGTATTTCAATGTCAACTGCTTTACATCGTCCTGTCACATTACACTACTCTGGAGTTTGATATTTTGTTGATAAAACTGGTTGTTTACACTATGCTTTACCACTATTTTTTTCTCTTAAATAAATACTAATTAATAAACAGAGACATTGTGATAGGATCCTACACAGGCAGAAAAGGCTAGCTGTACAGATTTGCATACATGTCTGTCTCAACTCAACTGTTGGCATCAATGCATACAAAGCAAACATTGCTCAGACCAAGATTAAAAATAAATCAAGGACGAAGTACAACCAGCATATCATATAACTAACCACGGAGTACCAACAACGTTGGCCAAAACATTCAACCAACGTAATATACATATGTTAGTTGGAAATATATTTTATTAGTTTTTTGCACTTTTAACCTATATTAGCTTCAATGCTCCAGAATATAAGTTAATTTCAACATCCATTTCTCCGAAATATATGTTAATTTACCATTAAATCATGCAAAGTATCCAAACAAGAACATCACAGCTCCTATAACAAAGATGGCGCATGCGTTCAACAACTTTTTAACTTTTGGCTGTTCTCTCATGAAAATCTGTTTTTGATGCAGAGTCATCACAACTATCTCCCTCCCCTTGTCGGGCATTCCAAATAGGAATACAAGCAACTTGTTCTTGCAAGTTTTTTTCTCGTTCTGTTTTTGAGGAAGGTCTTCGTGTCCACGTGCTTCATCTATATAAAACGAAATCATTCGGTAATTATTGATATTTCATACTGCTTACAGAAATTCGCATAAGTTAAACTGATATCCTGTATAGCTAAATTATTTTCCCAAAGCCAAAAAAAAAAAAAGCTGCTTAACAATGGTTTAACACACGGACTATCTAGAGATGGTGTATGATATGCATCAACGACGATTCAAATGGAATCCTCCAAAGGAATGATCGAGTCCTTCAAATACTTAACATTGTCAAAACAAAGCGAGACATTTTTAACCGGGACGGTATAGATTACAGTGGCTTTGATTGCCAACTCTGAAGACAAGAATCAGATGCATTTGGAATTTGCAACTCAATACTGATAAATATTTCTCACCAAATCATCACCGCATTAAATGGTACAATTAGCTACGAAATTTTGAACTCTGTGCCTTTAATGCCATATACATACCTGAGTTAGGTTCCATTTTGTTTGTGTCCTGTAGATTCAAGTTCTCATGTTTTCCATTAAGTTTGATTTCGTTTTCTACATCCGTAGACACACCATTTTCACCAAGCTGTTCACTGGTTTTAGAATACTTTACTCGTGTCCACCAGGTGATGCCCTCTAACTATATAAGATATTTCAGTTTGCTGTTACACAATCCATAAAAAACGTCATTTTAACCTCATACATGTATTTTGTGGTGACCATGAAATTTTCGAAATGTCAACCATTCAATTAACTTTCATAGAACAACCAAGCCAGGGCACTACTCTTTCTATATACGATCCGTCAACATAGGTGTAACGCATAAGTGAAAAAAAACTCCTTGCCATAATGGTATGATGATAATATACACGTACACAAAATTTATACTTAGTCTTTCCATTTATTAAGTTTGAAAGACATTTGACTCAGCACTTCGCCGTCAAACAAAGTCCCGTTAACCAGATTTATCAACTTTAGTCTATATTCAGTATTTGAAACAATCTGAGTTACATTTATAATATTTACCTGTTCTTTAGGTCGTCCTGTTGTTACCATACTGATGATCACTATGGCTAACGGCGTGATGAATGCCAGAAGTGTCCCAAAGTATAGGAAATGAACTTTATATAAAACTGCGGGTCTAGTTTCTGGTTCTCCACAAGGTGGCGCTGGGTAAACGAACTCCAAGACAAGTCTGATTACTCCACAAGTGTGGGCTATTATCAGCCCACCGATTACACCCTGTGGTAATTAACAATTAACGGAAGCAAAATTAAACAAAACAACACATCTATCAATAGATAAACAAAACATATATAATTTGAAGATATATGATATATCTTCTAGATAGAACAGAATTGTTACCAAATATCTCATAAAAAAACAAGTCATAATCTATATGGGTTTGCTAGTAATAAGTATTCAATACATGAAATCCTCCTGATACTAAAACCATTCTAATACTTCTGTTTTTGAATATATTTTACACTTAGACATTTGGACATTGATTGAAATTTATTTCAGACAAGGATGAAGTAATTAATTTACCCATTCAGTGGTTTTCGTCCAAAACATCGCCATTACGAAGGCTGCACCAACGGGAGACATTATATTGGCTTGGACCATATTGATGTAATTAAAGAGTTGTCCCCCTTGAGAGCCTTTGATGAGTGGAAGCCAGACGATGCTTAATCCGCACATAACGAGAATGACAATTCTGTGTGGGAAAAAAAACAAATTAGCATATTAAAGAATGCATTTATAAGTGATTTAATTGAATTCAGTTTAACTGGGGATAATGAAACTATAATTATAAATGGGTTGCACGTCAACTTTTACGGCATTTCAGCGGACGAAAACAATGGAACAGAATCAGTACCAGTCACTTGATTTTGATATATCAACAATATGAAATTGACATTTCTTTTCTTTATATTACAAACAATTAACGTCACTTATGCACAGATTACCATTCGGGGAAAGCCCTAGGTTATATTTCAACCGATTGACGTTTTGAGTATTTTTGGGTTTTGTTTGTATTTTTTCTTGATATTCAACGATAATGAATGAAATTAACCCACTGGTAATAATGAACTCGTCTAGTATAGATTGGAGTTTATTTCGTGTTTACACATCTATACTTTACCGTGTTACTTACCTGCCGACGATTAGTAATTCCCTCTGGGTCGATAATGGACGAAATCGTCTCCACAGATCCATGGTAAACAAAGTACTGGAACTGTTGAAGATGGAAGTCAGGGAACTCATTATGGCGGACAGGATAACAGCCATCAGGAAACCACGTAATCCTGGAAATATATAAAAAAAAAAAAAAAAAAAAAAAACGGTGATAACTGTATTACCTGACGTATTAGTAAATCATTTTAAAGTTTAGAAGTTCAACTGTTACATTGTAAAAATATATTATCAAATTATAGTGCCGACTTAAGGAGGATAATACTTTACTTGGTAGATACCAATGCACAGAGGTGTCATTGACAACAGGTTCTTCTTTGGGAGTTCGTAAGATTTTTATCAGAATCTTCACTGGACCTGAACTCACCATTTGGGAGAAGTTCCAAGACCATTTTGGGGTAGGCGATGTTAGAACATCCCACAGGATTCTCACAGATCCTCATGCACTCGTCGGGGTCGGCACAGGCAACCTCATCTAGACATTCCGTTGGCGTTACAGTGATTTTATTGTGATAATATAACTTCTATTGATTTTGTTAAATGACTTTAACGTGATATGACAAATGCACTAAACAAGTAGACATATTGTGGGATAATTTTATGTTTAACAGCAGTAAACTTTATGGTATATTTCCGTGTTACCTCACTCTAAACAGGAGTAAACTTTACGGCAATTTTCATGTTATCCTACTTTAAATTTGTTCACCAAACATTCCTAATTGTGATTTTGATTACATACAAGATTGGTGTATTTATTTACCTGGAAACAAAACTCGACTAATCAGTCCAGGGATGACCATCAAAAACAATGGCAGAATTTTCAGAGAAGCTGCTAAGATAGATCCTCCTTTGGCATGCTCTACATTCTTAGCAGCCAGTGACCGCTGTACAATTATCTACAAGACAATTGGTATAAACAACAACCCTCTTTTTCGTATAGTTATACTGTTCTTTAACTATGGCGCGGGAAGGATGTTAAAATTAAATATTTTTGCCTAGGCCAAATTATTTTTGGCTAGGCAGAAATCGAATTTTGCCTAGGCAAAAATATTTCTGCCTAAGCCAAAAATAATTTGGCCTAGGCAAAAATCGAATATTGCCTAGGCAGAGATATTTTTGCCTAGGCAAAAATATTTAATTATGACATCCTTCCCGCGCCATATTTAACTGCCGAAAATTATTTTCAATAATCATTTTTAAAATAATGCTAGATTGCTAGTTTAGTATTTTACTGATTCAGTAAAATATATGAAATGTGTATATCAATGCATTTCCTTATCAACGTCAAATGTAATCAGTTCAATATGAGAACGCCAAATTTCCTTTCTATTTTGTTTAAATTTAATATTGAGTCGATATCGCAAATTGATAATCTTCATATTTTTAATAAAATTTTTACATTGTATGCGAAACACGATAATGCCCACTTGCCGACTGTAATTTTGGAGTGAGATACAAAATTGTTTATCTCAATTTCTATTCAAGCTAATTAAATCATATCATTAAGTAATTGTCAACACTACAGTGAATCACGAATGGAGGTAAAAGGTCATTAGCTAGATCCTTGAATTGCACAAAAAGTAAAAGCACTGGCTTGTTACACGATCCGTAAATGATAAATCATAGGTTCCGAACAACGTTTAACACTTAAGTACGACTCACTTGATCACAGCACCAGTATGCTAAGCATATTAGGGATGCAGATATGATCAGCCCTGGCCATGGCTGCACATTTCCGGCTGGGTCGAGAAACACGTGAAACGCATCTTGCCTCGGCAGTCCACATGTGGAGTTTATAAGCTGTATGGTAGCCGAGGAATTCATATATCTCCTTTCGAGATTTTCAAGATTTCCTACTTTATACATTCCTGTCGATATAATCATTTACATTCATAAATTATCAAAACCTTTACGAAGTATGTTCATTCAACTGGGCTAGAAAAAAAAAAAAAAAAAAATGAAATAATGATTACTTACCCACCCCAAGTAGTACGAACGCGCCAATGGTCATAACCACGGTCTGGAAGGTGTCCGTATACATGACGGCAGTTAGACCTCCTACAGGACAAACAGAAAACCTTTATAAAGTACCCAAAGGTCTTGTCCTCATTTTGAAATAATCTATTGTCTTGTGATGTATAACGTCAGACATGTAACATGCTTGTTGATATGCTTAATGGTTTTTATTGTCACCATCTCAATTGTCACTTTCAGGAAATGACCTTACCTGTGTTAGATCTAGCTTTGCATGGTTGGTGACGTCGATGACGCTTCCGTTTGCGAAACACCTGGTCTTATATTCTTTATGCGTATTAAATGGGTTGCCAAATTAATATACAGGTTTTTTTTTAGTATTTTAACGTTAAATGCATTCTTATTTATATATACAGTTTGAGATCGGTATTCCCTGTTCTATAACATGCGTGTAGTAGCCATTTAAGGCAACATAAAGAACAGATACCTGGATATAGCAGTGATTAAAAGCTGTTTTGTGCCCGTGAATGTTGCATAGCAGCATTGCGCGACACGTTAAACAACTGTATAAATAACCTCAGTGTGAGATACCCTGAACCAATACACATACCTAGACCGTATATCACAGTCGTGTTGGCTACAGAAATAGCAGGGAAATCACGAGGCCATAACAGTTATGTGCAGTTATAGGAGTATGCCTATCAGAGGAATATATACACGAATACCAATTTTCCAAAATATTCTGGAAATAAACTTTCCCTTTCCAAGTCACAATACCTTATAACGAGTTTATGCTTTGTAGTGTAGCTACGAATCTAATATGGTGCGTGATAAGACTTTTAATACTTACCTACATATGTAATATGGTGCGTGATAAGACTTTTAATACTTACCTAATATGGTGCGCGATAAGACTTTTAATACTTACCTAATATGGTGCGCGATAAGACTTTTAATACTTACCTAATATGGTGTATAACCCTGTGATAGTCAGAAGGATGGTGACGGATAGATACATGTTCCACCCTGTCGCCATTTGTAAAAACAGGGAGCCGGCGAACATACTCACCTATATTTTAAGAATAAATAAGACCGAAACAGGAATATACATAAAAGAAATGCTACTTTTAAATATGTAATCAATAAATCCGTCCATTTCAATGTGTTATATCACTTGAAAACTTCTTTTTAATAACCATTACGTATACGGCAGATAAAATGCTAATGATGTTGAATTTTAAAATAACTATTTGAAAACCTCAAGCTATATTTGATATTATCTTAACCTTGATTGAAACAATAATTGAAATTTATTACGTATATAATATTTTGCACAGTATTGAATTTTGGATAGAGCTATTACTCTATTGCTACATCAATATCCTATCTTTATTTAAAGAGGCTTGCCCGCAGAGAGATCAGAAAAATTGGCTAATAGAAAAAGATTTTTTACACATGACAGATTGTTGGAATTGTTGAGTTTTTCATTTTATTTTCCTTATAAAACGCTGAAAAGTGATATTAAAACCTCATTTTTTAAATATTATTTATTTAATCGCAACCCGCAATAAGTCCCCGCTATAAAGTGGAGTCTAATTTGATTGACACAACAAAGAAACAAGCACGTGCACAGTGCCGCACAGTGATAACTTCAAAGGCAGCGGCGATTTACAAAGAAGATTTGCCGTTATATTCCATACATTTCCCTCTCAGGTTGAGTTTTAAAACGTCTTTTAAATACATATTCTGTAATTGTTTTCAAGAAATAAAGTCGGAAAGCCTCTAATTTTGTCACATAGAAACGTGTACTGAAGTTTATTTAGTGATCGGAGATGTGCCGTTTACCGGTCCGTCTGCCGGTAAGCCTCTTTAACACGTGGTATTGTTTAATAATTGAACATTTAAATGAAATAAAAATGATAAAAAATTTGATTTATTATCTGACTTTGTATATTCAATAGATAACTTAAACACTTTTAAGTATATATATATATATATGGTTGATTTTTATATAATGATATGTAGTATGATTATTACCGCCAGTTTGGTGACGATAGCGAGGAGTAAAGACAGACAGGAGAGGTAAATCCGGATCTTATTCCCACCAAGCCGTTTTTCCATGTATTCTGGCAGTGTATATACCTACAGAACGCCAAATAACAGATATTCCGGAACTTTTATCACTGGTATGCTTTCATTTATCTTACACTCACGACAAACATTCATACGATTTGTTTTTCAGTATTGCGTTGTTTCAATTTTTAAAAATGTGCAATGATTAACATCACTATAGTAAATGAAATGCAATGGTAAAGACCAAAATGTTGACTTATCAACTCAATCATGTTACCACTAGTCTGTAATATATATATCCATGCCGATTCAATGCTTCGCGCTATTTTCACTTGTACGCGATTGAAAGTTGACGGTCAACCATAGGCTGTTTTGTAATTTAGCTTGGAGGCATCATACTACCAACCAGTGGTCTATTTTCACAATAGGATAACGACTGTTTAAACTAGGCAGTTCCTGTGGTGATTTTTTTTTAGAAATAACTATATTTGGTAGAAAAATAACAAAATCTTGATAAGTTAATTATAATATAATATTTGAATTATGATATAAAGAGGAATAACTTACACCAGCAGATATATAGACGGGGAGAAAATACCATCCAAGTAACAATATAGGGAAGGTCGACTACAACGAAAAGGGCAGATAAGTGTATGCAACATAAATACACATATGCAATATTAATAACATACATATTATACATATTACGCAAAGGTATATTCAAACTCTATGACTAGCTGATTTAAGATACAATAAAATACATTAAATCAATTTTAACAGCTCTTCATTCATTACATATTTCAGCTTGTGTATGTTTTACAAATTTCTATACTATGATGTCATGTCCGTTGCATGGCTTGTGTCTTTAATTCACCGTATTCGCATATTCGTAGAAAAGTAGCAGGGATATGTATGTAGAATAAATGCTGAAGAGAAAAAAATGATTCACGTGTGCAAGCCTTCCTGCGAGAGGAATTGCATTTCTAATATATATATATATGTTTTTGTTTGAATAAAATTTTGTTCTTAAAAAAAAGAGGTACCATGGGATGTTTTCATAGAAATAGGAAATAAGATTTGCTGATGTATAAACTGAACTGAATTTTAAGAATTCATTTTAATATCACTTTACTAACAATGCTATATGATATAAGATGAACAAATTCAATTAAGGTTGTTTTTTTTTGGGGGGGGGGGGGGGGGGGCATGGTAAACTAACGCACCATCCATTCAAATGTGATGTTGGCGATTCCGCTGGAGGCTGCCGATCCGGCAAGACCGACGAAATGCTCACTGCCGATATTACTAGAAAATAGCGAAGCTCCTACCTGTAATCAAATACAAATTATACAGATGGCGTGGTTATAAAATAATATTGTGATAATCAAGAATGCCTTGATGACCAGTGGTACATTTGCCTTAAATGACTGTAAAAGGACAGACGCGCACGTGGCGTAATATATATTTTATACATGTATATTGATTTCAAGTTAGTTATACACATGCACATTGTTATTGAACCTTTGTTATAAACTTTTCAATCTTTTTGAATTTTACAACATAATTCATAGTCGATATGACCACCCTTATAAAGACTATGCATGCAATATAATTTTATGTTTGTTTTATTTGCTGGGTTTATCGCGCCATGATCAGCCAGGGTCATTGTATAAGTTGTTTACTACCTCACTTAACATTTTATGAGAAGCATATCGCATGCCATCAAGAACAATTTGGGTAAAGGGTTCAACCACGGCAACACAGACCGGCCTGGTTCTCAGCTTCCCGAAATACAAAGCGACACAAATAGGAACTCTAACACGCAATATTGATTATCAGCTTATGTTATGAAAGTGCAAATATTACTAAATATTATCACTCATGACCTTATAATTAATTTTTCTTTGTTTTCATGGTAAATACTTAAATGTGATTGGTCGCAAAATTCTTTTCATTCTTCTATGAAAGAAATTCCGAGAATGGCGCGAAAAATGTGACGTCACAATACGACAATTGACGTTGCGTATTGATTTGAGAAAAAGAATCCCATTTAAAACCAGTAAAATTGTACATAAAACATGTTTTAAATTAGAAAATCATTTTCAAAAATTATTTATAAGCGTTGATGTCAATTTTTTTTTTAGTTTCATCGGGTATGAAACAAATTTTGTTTGCAAACAAAATTTGTTTCATACCCCGATGAAACTAAAAAAACAAATGACATCAATGCTTAACACGATCATTGTAATGTTGATACCAACAGTTGTCAGAGCCATTGTATGACAGTACCTACCGTTATCCATGGCATGGAATGTCCGGCCAGGAAGTAACTCTTCACATTCCCTCGGTTTGATCGTCTCATGGACTACAATTACAAACAATTTGATCAGAAAACCCAAAAATGTTTTGTCATGTTTACTGTAATCTTGCGCACCTAAAACATCGACCTGTGAGATTTCGTAATGCTGAAATACGTAGTCAATGGTTATATATACCCTTTAATAACTTACGTTTGTGAATTATTTTGACCTTATTGTTTGACATTCCGTTTTACATAAACTAACCGAGTTACGTTACTATTTTAGCTACAAATCGTAACTTCAACAGCATTAAAGAATTCCGCTTTGTAAACAACATGTGAACAATTGAAACATCTCACTAATTCTAGAAGGGAAAAGAATCCAAGCTCACGGAAATGCCAAAAGATTACAAAGAGTTGCTTTGGTTTGGTTTGGTTTATTTTGTTTAACGTCCTATTAACACCTAAGGTCATTTAAGGACGGCCTCACATGCGTACGACATGCATGCGTGTGGTGAGTGCGTATGTGTGTTTTGGGAGGCTGCGGTATGTTCGTGTTAAGTCTCCTTATGATAGGCCGGAACTCCTGCCGATTTATAGTGCTACCTCACTGAAGCATACCGCCGAAGACACCCAGCAGGACACCCCACCCGGTCACATTATTCTGACAACGGGCGAACCAGTCGTCCCACTCCTTGTATGCTGAGCGCTTAGCAGAAGCAGCAACTACCATTTTTAAAGACTCTGGTTTGTCTCGGCCAGGGGACAGAACCCAAAGCCTTCCTCACAGGGGCGAACGCTCAACTAAAGGCCAAAAGTGAGGCAGTGTCAAGGGAGACGTTAGGAAGAAGAAAGTTGTTAAGAAAGAAGAGAAAAGATAAGATCCCAAATTTAGTCGCCTCTTACGATCATGCAATGGGGGCAGCAGGTACAATTCTTACGCCCTACCTGCAGGGGAACAAAGAGTTGCCATTACATATACATGTACTATTTTTTCTCTTTAAGGTGTGTACTGATCCATACTACATTAAACATCATTCTCATAAGACAACAATATTGAACGGGCCATATTACTGAGAAATGTGATAGCATATTCGATATTTTATATGGGTGGCGATTTACTTGGAAAGATACTTGATGATTACACGTTCCTTACATTTGTCGGTTTGGAAAGGCATCTCATGCATGGTATGTCAACCTATTACTATCGAACGGTCGCCTTCAGTTTATTATTGGAACTATCTTATAGGCTTTAATTTAGTTGTCAATAATAATGTAATAGCTTTTTTGGAATTAATTGGATTTCTGATTGACAACATCTTTGTTGTGTTGACAAGATCGTCCAACAGACTATTGGCTTACCAATGGGAACAGTCTGTGCTCTGTTGGTCAACTAGCTCTTGCTTTCATACAAACCTAATCATATCGAAGAAAGTGTTAGAGCAGGCAACAGAGACGTTGCAAAGTCCTTCAATGTCACTGATACATTTAAGTATATCGGTAGATCAGCATGATGATAGCAATTTCCCAATCGTTAATTTTCCATGTCTATATAGTTACTATCTAGGCAGTCCTAGTTGATTCGATATTCGAGGGTGCATGCCCATTAATATAATTCCCGTAACCGAATATTTCACGAAAGTCAACAGCACAAGGATTCTAGAAATGTAGGCTTGATGGTGATCATAGGAAGAAATGACCATTAAAAATATTATATTTCCATGATCGATATTAAGTCAGACGTATACGATGCCATTTGATAAGCATTGGCCGAAACATACCAGAGTCTTTAAAAATGGTAGTTGCTACTCCTGTTTAACGCTCAGCATTTTTGGAGTGGGACGACTGGTTTGCCCGTTGTCAGTATAATGTGAACGGATGGGGTGTCCTGCTGGGTGTCGTCGGCAGTATGCTTCAGTGAGGTAGCACTATAAATCGGCAAAAGTTCCGGACGATCACAAGGAGACTTTACACGAACATACCACAGCCTCCCTAAACACACATACGCACTCACCACACGCATGCATGTCGCACGCACGGGAGGCCGTCCTTAAATGACCTTAGCAGTTGATAGGACGTTAAACAAATTAAACCAAACCAAACCTGAGGGTATTCATTTTTCCCCGGCTTTCAATTATAATTTAGATGTCGTTATTATGTCAATACTCTTTGTTGTTGTTTTTAAAACGCCGTGTGTGTTTGCATAAGGCAAACTGATGGGATGCCTTAAAAGGTGTTGAGGAAACAAAGGAAGGGCAATGCTCTCCGAAACTACCGAGTATAATACACAGTTTGACAAAGGTTAAAGCGTGTAACTATATGAGGCAGTAATTTTCATTAAAAGGCTGTACAATATTTATTCGAAAAAAAAAGCGAAATGACAGTATGTATTTTCTTGTCGTCGATTAAGTCACCATCGATGCTTATAACGCAACGAACTCCTTCCAAGGACGAAAACTATGTTGATGGAACAACACGTTATAGCCGCATCGCAAGAATAGGCCGATAAAACAACTCAATTGTGATTACGATAGTAATTGAGGACTTACTCTAGAGGCCGCGCTCATTCTCTGTAACACCTGGGGTATCGAGGAAGTACAAGTGAGTGGATAGTTATCAATCATTCAGGGTAAATTAAAACTCCAGGAGAGCAAGATGACATTGGACCAACAAATAAAACCGTGCATTTACAGCTTTAGTGTATAAACACCATGGAATGGAGAGAAAAATATTTTAATTTGACGAAGCCTTCAACAATTTTTACGTCCAAGTTGAATTAGCAAAAATGTATCCATCATTTAGACCTAAAGTGATGGTGCACATATAGATAATCAAAATGTAATTCTAACACAAAGAGAAGACTGTCCCTCCGATAAATGTCAGCACTTAGAGACGTTTTACAGAATAAATTATGCTTACAGGTGTAGATAGCTTTATGTAATACACCACTGTCATCTTTACATGTCACCGCAGGTCGCAAAACACAACATCGTAGCTTGTTGGATAAGAAAAAACAACGGTGAGCTTTTCGTTGTAAAATTTGACTGATGCATTCAAATATTATGATTCCCCTAACATCACTGTGTTCTGTGTAGATGTATGTTTGGGGTGAAGGCCGTTTTATTACAGCTTTTTAATTTCATAATATAACCTGACAATATGTTTATTTCTTGCACTTGTACTGTATCACCCCGGTTTATGATTACATGTAAATTTGCCGGAAAACTACAAACAACGAAATAATTGCATGATATCAGAAATATTATATCTTTAGTATAATCTCGTTATAGTTTGATATTCAGAGAAACAATCCTGCTTTTCAATGTATAATGTGATTGTCTATTCTATAATTAAGGGTGTCGTGATTAGGGATTCCTGTAACCGAAAACTAAACACGGCGAAATAAATTACTTATTTCATAATTCATTTTGTTTTAAACTTTATCACTTCAAATTATTCCTTGTTCTCACAATGCAGTGTGATTCGCCATCATAATTGTTAGAATGATATGATTGAAGATTCCCGAGACTATTTTTAATGTACACTATGTATCTTACACCTTGTGCTATACAGTTTCGTGGTGCCATATTCTTCAACCATATTGATATTTTGCAGTAATGTATCAATATAATGTCATCAAAAACAATTTACCCATCCACATATCATTTTCTTGCTTTAACATAACATCGCAACTTTCATCAAGTCAAACAAGCGCATCATCTTACATGTACACTTACCCATAACCCTATGGCCAAAATAGCAGCGAAGTATACAACAAGTACTAAAATGTCAGCCCAGTTGTCTATACGCCCTTCTTTAGCCGCCATATTGGACTTTTCTTATCATTGTACAGGCAGCAACATTCATGCAGGTCTCCTGTTGTTTTAACCCAGAATTAACTCGTAACAAGTTTAATTTGCCCCGGGGAATACAACGTAAATGATCAGGTTACTAACTGTAGCATTCCTATACCTGTAAACTGTAGGTAATATACATCTACTACAGAGATAGTGTAGCAGGGATTTGTTTACATTCCTGAGTGTTGTATCGGCGATATACTGTTAAGATACACATTTAAGCGGTCATATCATTTAGCGTTTCTGGAGCTTACAATATAGCATCTTATAATGCTTTCATTTTTTTCAATATATTAGGGAAATTATTGATTAGCTGGTATTTTAAAGCTGCAATTTAAGATCGACTTAAATATCAGCACAATCACCAGTATAGCAGATGACAGTTTAATTATAACATTATATTTAACAATTTCGATACACGTAGATGGAAAGATATTTAAAATACACTTATGTTAGTTTTGTATCATAGAGAAACATGCATCGTCTGCACAACCTCAACACACTACAACACTATCAGACAACCTCCTCACAATAAAAGATTATCAACATTTACATAATAGGAAAGCATCGCCCATCAAAATATGAGCTTAACATCACAAACAAGGATAACAATCATCACAATATGTCAATACACTGAATGAATATGGGAAAACGTCCCCAAATACAAACAATATAACAAAATATAAACAGACAACGTCAACAAACAGCGATAACGGCAACAGCACACAACGTCAATACACAACGACAACAGCAAATAACGACTAGACACATTGTCAACGCACAGCAAAACATTCGACAATGTCAAAACACCATAGGAACATAGGAAAACGTCATCGACTACAAACAATATAACAGAATGTCAACAGACAACGTCAACACACAGCGACATCAAACGACAACTTCGAAACACAACCGCAACAACAGACAACGACAAATTATATGTAAAACGATATCAACTCACAATTTTAGTACTCAACGACCAACACACGACGAAAAACAAAACGTCAACATCAGACAACGTCAACACAGAATGACAACATCAATCAACGCTAAAACAAAACGTCAACATCAGATAGTTTCATCAAATAACGACAACAACAAACATGGTTAACGTACAACCTTAACATCAGAAAACGTCAACGCACAGCGATTACGTCAGACAACTTCATCAAGCAAAAACATAGCAAAAACCACACAACCACACAAATAAAAAATATAAACATCATATCAAGCCAACACACAAATATAACATCGGCCAATATCATATCAGATGACGACGATATCAAAATCTATAAGACACCTTCATTACACAACGTTAAGAAACAACGACAACATCACTAAACATCAGCACACAATGTATACGAAACAACATCAACACTCAACACCAAACAACAAATAACGACAACATCACTAAACATCAAAACACAATAAAGTATAAACAACGCCAACACACATCGAAAACATCACAAAACAATCAATTAAAACAACGCCAACATACATCGAAAACATCACAAAACATCAAAACACAATATATTCTAAAACAACAACAACAAACAACAACAATATCACAAAATATCAAAACACAATAAATTCTAAAAATACTATCTATATAGAAAACACAAAAGATAATTAGTATTCACAAAACTTTAATTCTGTAATTTACATATATTACAATAAACACCAAGTGTTTAGTTAGTTCATAAGCATGTATAAGTATGGGTACTCTTCATTTTATTTTATTTGTTTTGAGACATATATCAACACATACAACAAGACTTGATTGATGATACTATCAAGCAGCCATAAAACGATGAAATATATAGTGCAATATCCCACCAACGTCAATCTAACTGTCCCCAATAGGTTGGGTCATTTTTACATTACGATCCTCCGTTTCCTCCAATCGTAAGAGCTAATGTATTTATAGATATTCGATTTTTGTTGTTCTCTCTCTCGTTATAACACCTAAAGAGGAATATCCCGATTGTGTGAAACATCCACCGAGAACTGCCGAGAGGTGTCTTCTGTTGCTTGAAATGTACGCCAACTATCAGCATTACAATGATAACAAAATATGTTGGAACCGAAATTCTATGTTAAAAATGTCCGTTGAAAGCTTTATTTGCATTATATACAAAAATAAGAAACATCCAATTATCTATGGACTTGCAACTTAAATTGTTTGATTCACTGGTCTCCTCAATTCTACTTTACAGCTATGAAATATGGGGATACGAAAACGTAAGTATAATTGGAAAAATATTACTTGCAATTTTGTACACCAAATTACATTATTTATGGCGAACTTGGCAAATTTCCACTTGAAATTGGAATACAATTAATTAATTAATTAATGTTTTGGCATAAATTAATCACAGGAGGAGGCAAACTGTCTACTACATTCTATCGCTTAATACTAAAAATGCAAGAAAATCAAGTAGCAGAATTTAAATGGCTTAGCTATATAAAACAAATACTTAATGATACAGGTTTTAAAAGCATTTTGATATACCAAAACACTTGTACATTAAATAAAACTGTTTTAAAAGCATTGCGTAAAAGACGTTTATGTGACCAATTCATTTAAAACTGGTTTTCTACCATCCATTCATCGTCTTGTGGACAATTTTATTCTATATTTGAAAAACAATTTAGCATTCAGTCTTATCTAATTAAGCTTAATTCCTAAAAGCACATAGTTATCGGCAAATTTAGAATATCAAATTAAAAGCCACCTATTGAAACTGGTAGATGGATTGGTATACCACTAGGAACCAGTTCCGAGTTCCGTTTAAGAAAAACGGAACTGCAATGTATTAGCTTTACGAGTTTTGGTCCCAGTTCTGAGTTCCTTTTAAGAAAAACTGAAATATTATGTATTAGCTTGATTGGTTTTGGTCCCAGTTCCGAGTTCCGTTTAAGATAAACGGAACTAGGAACCAGTTCCGAGTTCCGTTTAAGAAAAACTGAAATGCTATGTATTAACTTTATTGTTTTTGGTCCCAGCTCCGAGTTCCGTTTAAGAAAAACTGAAATACTATGTATTAGCTTGATTGGTTTTGGTCCCAGTTCCGAGTTCCGTTTAAGAAAAACTGAAATACTATGTATTAGCTTTATTGGTTTTGGCCCCAGTTCCGAGATCCGTTTAAGAAAAACTGAAATAATATGTATTAGCTTTATTGGTTCTGGCCCCAGTTCCGAGTTCCGTTTAAGAAAAACGGAACTAGGAACCAGTTCCGAGTTCCGTTTAAGATAAACTGAAATGGTTGTGGTCCCAGTTCCGAGTTCCGTTTAAGATAAACATATATGGGTTATATTTTTGTATTTTACTATGCTGAAAAAGTTGAAAAATAAAATAAATACAAAAAAAAAATAATAAAAAATGGAGACGATCTGTTAACAAGAATACAAGTTATCGCACGGAAACAAACGTATGAAGAAATTTAATATGTTCAGTAGCAGATCATGTGAGCTCTGACTTACAAAACTCAAATGCAATCCCAAGCATCCCCTCCTCGCGGGAACAAAGCAATATGTCTCTCCGAAACTTACGGAGGAGACATAATTAATGGTTATCATTTATTCGATTTATTTATATGAATAATTCCATTATTGATATCATTAATTCAAGGAATAAAGTGATATCAATACGAATTGTTGATATAATCTATTCATTAAATGATATCATAAATTAGAATTCATGATATCGTTAAATCATTTAATGATACCATATATTCGAATTAGTGATATCACAAATTGTAGATTTAATCTAATCATTTAGTCTAATCATTGACAGCGAATAACAAGGAAGCCTTTGGCAACAGCTCATTAGAAGTTTCCTGCTACCCCGCGTATTTCTATGGTTCCAGGTGCAAATGAAAGAACTGTTCAATATTATTCAATGAAATTGTATTTTTTTTTTATTTGTGTTGAATAAAAATTCAGTAATACCAATGAAAGATTTTCCCAGTCGTCATATAGACATTTCACCTCAACAATAGAAGCCATATTGAAAAACAAAATGGTGTATGAAATATACTTTGCAGTTATTGCTTTGTTTGTGTACTTTAACTTCAGACATATAGATACATTAACTACAAATAAAAACTCATATCTCCCTCCGTGGACCCACATTTCGCGATATCTAGAAAGCTGCTTTATCAAGCTACTTGTAATTTACGAAAGGGTAAAAAAAATAAATGTACCATGAACGAATACTGCGTTGTAACATTCTCTCTTGGAGGTTACAACACAACAATGTCTCGTAATTTTACAACACCAGTCGTGTTGTTATCCTTTTCCCCAGAAGTTACAACGCATGCAATATTTTCTTAAACAGAACTAGGAGCTGGTTCCTAGTACCGTTTATCTTAAACGGAACTCGGAACTGGGACCAAAACTTGTAAAGCTAATACATTGCAGTTCCGTTTTTCTTAAACGGAACTCGGAACTGGAGTTCCGTTTATCTTAAACGGAGCTCGGTACTGGGACCAAAACCAATAAAGCTAATACATATTTCAGTTTGTCTTAAACGGAACTCAGAACTGGTTCCGAGTTCCGTTTTACTTAAACGATACTCGGAACAGGGACCAAAACTCGTAAAGCTAATACATTGCAGTTCCGTTTTTCTTAAACGGAACTCGGAACTGGTTCCTAGTTCCGTTTATCTTAAACGGAACTCGGAACTGGGACCAAAACCAATCAAGCTAATACATAGTATTTCAGTTTTTCTTAAACGGATCTCGGAACTGGGACCAAAACTCGTAAAGCTAATACATTGCAGTTCCGTTTTACTTAAACGGAACTCGGAACTCGGAACTCGGAACCAACTTCAGGCTCCCATATACCAATGTGATTTTTGTGTAGATAGATTATAAATCCATATTGAATAATGACCTTCCGTTATATCATAAAACATTGTATTTTTTTATTGAAAAATGTTTAGCTTACTCAATTTGTCAATGTACAAGCATATATTGTCTCAGTTCGTTAACGAAGTATACTATGACAAATGTCTATTCATCGTAACATAAACAGAATTTATGAACTTAAATTAATGCCATAAATTTCTTAGGATTTAGAATTTGCAATTCATATTTCATTCGATTTGTAAACATTATTGAAGACTGTAAAACAACACATTGAATAAAATGTACCATTAAATATATATCTAATAACTGATCGAATTCATGCCGCATCACAGCTGTTACGTTTCGTCTTTGATCCTACCCACGTGTGCCGTGGATCAAAAGTGTAGAAATCAAATGTTAGGAAACTGAAAACAAATGCTTGATAGACAACAAGGTCCATAATTCAATATTCGAAAAGTGTCAAAATAACATCAAAATGTTTAATTGCTCTGAATCGAGAATATGAAATTGTGTCGTTTTTCAATTTTCTGTTATAGCGGTATATATTTGAATATTTTTTCTTTGATGTGAATCATTAACATACTAAACTTTTAAAACACCCTGTCCACTCGCTAAAAAATTAAAACAGATGCTATCGATTTCAACGAAATATAAGTGCATGGTCGTTAGCACGTGTGTTCTGGGAATTGATACATGATCATGATTGGCGTGCTTGGGACTTATGTTCCGTTCTCCACCAATAGGCGCTTTTGGAAGTCACGTGCTAGCATACTGACGTTATAATAGACACGTGTTTGCCTTTATAAGTTTTAAACAGTTTCAAGAATCGACTGTGCTGGCAATACTGTTGCTGATACGTGTATATTTGCTTTCCATTATGTCATCTTTAATTGAGACCACAGATTATGATAACTTCCATCCGGAATCATACTTGGCAGCTTACAAATGGATGGAAAATAGGAGAGAAGATGAAACAGATTTGTTTCAATTTTTTTTGGACGCCTTGCATGCCATTTTTAGTTCGGGTAACAGTGATGTTTAACATGATTATTTTTCATTGACAATTTTGAAAATTTGTATATCCGTGATGATTCAAAAATGCAGAACGTAATAAGTAATAGTACCGTAAATTTGGTTTAAATAACAATTGTCTTATTACTTACTATATCTTATATTTGCCGTCAGAACTTTGCAAATCACCAACAAATTGGAAGTATTTGTTGAAGCTAAAGCAGCGTAAGACTACAGACACTTTTAGAATATATACATTGTTCGTTGTTTATTTACTAATTTTGTGTAACTGTCCCATGTTCTATGTCTATATGTGATCATTTCTAATTTACTTATGTCGGGATAAAGGAACATATTGCCTCGAAAATTTGACAATTTACTTGTCTGTACAGGTGTTATTATTACATGATCAATAATATATATATATATATATATATACCCCTTTATCAAGACACAAGTAAATGACAAACGGTCACATATAAACATGGAACAACTTTTGGACTAATATAATGTAATTGGCAGTCAGGAGTCTTAAATATAAACAAAAAGGTCACGTGACCAGTTTATATACGTAAATATGTAGTGCTGCAGTGGCAGATTTGTCTACTTAGGATTTCTGATTGCGCTTGTTTTAAATTTTACCAGGCATCATTAAGGGTCAACGCCTTCTCGACATCGGTACTGGCCCAACAATCAAAACTCTGGTAAGCTCCGGCATGCACGTGGATGAAATATATCTAAGTGACATCAATCAAGAAAATCGAACTATACTGACCAGTTGGTGGATGGGTGACGTATGTTTGGATTCAGAAGTTGTGGACTATATCCTAAAAATAGAAAATGCCAGGTATGCGGAATTAAATTGATAACTGCATCCAAATTAAGTATGTTTAATATTGATATGTTACATTTGATAGTATTTCACAGAGAATGGGGTTAACAATTTTCAATATATTTTTCAAGTCGCTAGGCTATATTAAAGATTTGACTGTAGCAACTATCATAATTTACCCTATGCAGGAAATGCGACAATATCAATAATAGCTACGAGAATGGATCGTGTAGTTATTTTTCACAAAATGTAATTGTTTTTTAGCTATTCTTCCAAGGAAAGGCAGAACATGCTGAAAAGGAAAGTTCGCGGAATATTTCCTATTGATATCAGAAGCGGAAGTCCATTACCAAAGGGAGACCACCCAAGTCAGTTTGATGTAATTACAACATCTCTCTGTTTCGAAGCGGCTACGCAGAATCTTGATGAGTATGAAAAGGTGGTACAAAATGCAGCTTCGTTGTTAAAACGTGGAGGGCATTTGGTTTCACTTGGTCTTTTAGACAATGATTATTATGAAGTTGGAAATTTCAAATTTCTTTGTGCGTCTTTGTCTAAAGATGACATAGAACGTTTATACAAAGCATGTGGATTCCAAATAATCAATTTCAAGACGAAGATATTAGATCATGATCAGATAAAGAACAAGAAAATGGATCAATGGAGTGGGCAATTTGCATTGCATGCAGTGAAGAAATAATAAATTGCTAAAGTTAATTGCATTTGTACAGTGTTAAAGTTTTTTTTTATCAGCATTTTAAAACTGGCATTTCATATTCCTTTTAATTTCATAACAAGGACGCAGAAAGAAAACTCCATCTTTCTCCTGGTGGTTGTAAGTACTAGATTTTATGAATGTCACGCCTTTATGGAGACAGCATAGGCTTACCGAAGTGATACATAGCAGACGTACCCAATTATCGAGAGAAAAAATATTAAACCTGGAAGAAGCACGTTATAGCGCCTTGAACAAGGCAATGCTAGATTTTGTACTTTGTGAATTAGTAAAAACATATTTGTTACCTTTATGTAGGAAGTATTTTTAATTCATGTCGATCGGATATGTCATGTAGAACTTGAAATCAAGGACACTACAGACTTTTTAACATCAGCTGCTTACCTTTGTCTTTGTTTACAAAGTTAAATATATCAACACCCCTGCAACCCCACACACGGTATTCTGTTGTTTCCATTACCATTATTTCCGTGGAAGATGTCACCTGCTGACTGAAAGTCAATGACGATATCGGGATATTTGTACGGTCAACATCATGATTTCGTTTTAAATTGAGCTCTTGCTCGATGTTCACACGATGTCTGCACAATGTATGATCTGCGTTTATATCTTGCGAATGTGAGCAAGGTGGGCGATTGGAACGAACGGTAAATGCTATAGCTTTCATGATTGATATAAATTTAGGATTTGTTTACGAATAATGTAAAAACGTCCTGAAGGATTTGGATAAAAAATAGTATATGCTGTAATATCCTAGATGGAACTTTATAATTAGGTTTATCTATCTTAGATTCTATTTCAGAAAATATCTTTTAACTAGAATGCAGCGGTTTGTGATCAAACAGGGTTCATGTCCGTTATCTCATGTTGTCACTCGAGGTGGGGAATGTGAGGTATCACATAAAGAAGATATACTGATTATCTCCTTGAGCATTATATCTTTTAATTCTTTTATTAGTTTTATTGGTTCTTATAGCTATAAATAAATGGTATGGTAATATATACAGGTATGGTCATATATACAGGTATGGTCATACATACAGTTACGGTCATACATACAGGTACGGTCATACATACAGGTACGGTCATAGATACAGGTACGGTCATACATACAGGTACGGTCATACATACAGGTACGGTCATACATACAGGTACGGTCATACATACAGGTACGGTCATACATACAGGTACGGTCATACATACAGGTACGGTCATACATACAGGTGCGGTCATACATACTGGTACGGTCATACATACATGTACGGTCATACATACAGGTACGGTCATACATACAGGTACGGTCATTCATACATGTACGGTCATACATACAGGTACGGTCATACATACAG
This sequence comes from Pecten maximus, assembly GCF_902652985.1. Classification (NCBI taxonomy): domain Eukaryota; kingdom Metazoa; phylum Mollusca; class Bivalvia; order Pectinida; family Pectinidae; genus Pecten; species Pecten maximus. Next base: position 50,701,311 of record NC_047016.1, on the reverse strand, counting down.
GTACGGTCATACAAACAGGTATGGTCATACATACAGGTACGGTCATACATACAGGTACGGTCATACAAACAGGTATGGTCATACATACAGGTACGGTCATACATACAGGTACGGTCATACATACAGGTACGGTCATACATACAGGTACGGTCATACATACAGGTACGGTCATACAAACAGGTATGGTCATACATACAGGTACGGTCATACATACAGGTACGGTCATACATACAGGTACGGTCATACATACAGGTACGGTCATACATACAAGTATGGTCATACATACAGGTACGGTCATTGACAGGACATGTTCAAGTAAACAGTAAAAATAGCATGTCATGTAGATCACTTTATCGTTTTCATTGCAAACTGGATGACAAATAGTGATACAAATATTGGTATCCGTTTTACAAAGTAAAACAATGTCAGAGGAGTTAGGGATAATTTTAATTTATTAATTATATTATCAAATATACAGATTTGATCAGAGAAACCGACATTGAAAATCCTGAAATAGTACATATATAATAATGTTGTACAATCAAAAGTAACACTTTTTCAAACAATTATCTGTTTTGAGCTTCATGTGCTTTCCAAGTGAAAGTGGCAACTTTTTTTTTTATTTTTCGAAGAAGAAAAATATTTGAACATATTTGGCTTCTGATTATACTTTCTAGATATATAAATGATTTTCTAGGATAATTGATCTTGGTACATTGGATAACAAAGTGATAGTCATCTTTAAGTACATAAACTTTACCACATACTCTTTCATTGAACCGGGGAGGGTAAAGTATTTTATTACATTTTTACCAGTGAAATATCAAAAATTATTCATTCTATAAAAGTGATATTTGTCACTAGTGAAAAATATCATATTTATCACTAGTGAAAAATATCACTTTTGCTGATTTGACCAATCAAATTAATGATTAGAAAATACCAAAATAATTGACCAATCAGAAAGCCCGACATATATCTCAGCACCTGAACAGGGGGAACTACATTTTTTGTTTAAAAATTATCGCTGTAGGCCTGGTTAGCATACGGGGTAGGTTTTTCGTTGATAAAAAATGTAATAAACAGAATATCTAACAGTGTCTTCAGTAATACCAAATATATTTCACTCGTGTGGCTAATATTCAGATATTTTTCACTCGTGCTGCGCACTCGTGAAAAATATCAAAATATTAGCCCCACTCGTGAAATATATTTGGTATTACTGAAGACACTGTTAGATATCCTCTATTACACATGTATGCACTATCTACTTCTATACATAAGTGATATGAAATTAAGATTATTCTATTCTCGACTAATAGTTAGGCTACAGCAGATGGAAATATATAGCAGCCATACTTTTGTTGCCATTTCCTAATTATTATATTTGGGTTTTTTTTATTTAATTTTTTGACAATTCTGAGATGAATTTTATATTTTTAGCTTATTTTTTTTTTTTTTTGATATTTGAAGAAGCAAATATGAAATATTGATGATATCAGATATTGATTGACATAATTTAACCTTCAGGCTATAAGAAATGGAGTGATTAAGAAGCGACATTGGGAAATTTTTGTAGTATGTTAGTAAATAATAATCAACGTTTATCTTAAAATTAATCTCATTTAAACGCATAATTCAAATGGTCAGTGAATATAAAGTCCATTAATTTTCCCGTGCAATAACAACAAAAATTAGTTTCCTTCTGAGATGTTTTTAAAATTTCCAAATAACATATAACAGATGACTCAAAGAATCATTAATTGGGTCCTACAATAAATTGACCTCAATAGTGAGTAATATCTGCGAGAGATATAATTTTGCTATGTTGCGGTCGTTAAAGACAGCGCAAAATGAATACCAATCGAGTATTTATATATACAAACAAATGTACATGATTTATATAGATGTTAATTGCAGAATTTTACAATGCACAGCTGCCGGTCCGATTTGGAATGTCAACCGCGAAATATTCCCCCCGCAAAATTGAAGATCTACGCTATCATGGCGTACCTATAAACCTTACATCATATGACTAGTTCGGTCTATGCAAAATAACCTAACAAAAACATGATTGCTCCCATAACGAGAATGGCACTAGTGTTTAACATCCATCGGCATCCTGATCGTTCTCTCATAAACGTTTGTTTCTGAGGTAAAGTCATCACAGCTATCTCCCTTCCTTTTTCAGGTTTCCCGCATAAGAACATTATGGTTTTCTCTGTCCATATCATTCCCTCGCTTTCGATCTCGGAAATGGAATCTTCTTCAAGATTGTCAGCATCTGTTCACATATAGATATATAATCAAATTTTGAAAATACGGTTTATCATACAAATGTGTACTGAGGAATATATTCCATAATTTGGATTGATCACAAAACTATTCTGTACCATTTAAAAATACGTTTATGCTACATGATATCAAGGTAATACTAGAATTTAAAAACAAAATTAATAAAGGTATTTAGACGCGACAAAAAAAATCTAGGAAGCAATGGGACATGATTGAAAACTGAAAACAGTAAAGTATCACATGCTTGACATTGTAATTCAACAAAACAAGTACAGATAGAACAAAAGTTACAGAATTATACAAGGTTTTCCGGTCGGAATCATCACCCATTTCACTGATAACATCCCCACTATGCCAACTAGGTAAGAAAGACTTTAATCAAACAATCCTTACAGTATATTAAAGTTTCTTTGGAAGGAATTTTCGCTGAATAAAAAGGTATTGGTCAATGAGGTACAATCACGAGGATATTCGGGGATTTCGGACACGGTTTTGAGTGTCCAGTCATCCGTGACATGTAAATGTTATCAATGCAAATAATGGTTATGTAGTATACAGTTTGTTTATATGATATAGCATTACAGATTCAATTGATTTTCCTATCCTAAATTTTCAGGATTTATTTTGATTTGCGACAGTCAATTTAATTTTTGTTTCCTTTTTTTTTCTAATATACCCTGGAGTGTTTTGCATTGACTGCGCCAGTCAGAAACCGATTATGACGTCATAATATAGACAATGACGTTATATCCTGAATTGTAAATGGCGCGACGAAATGGCTGTCTCGATTGACATTAAACCTGTCAAAATGGAAGTTTTCAGAGTTATTTGAGGAATATTTAACATGTTTTCATTTCGTTTGAAATTTAAGGAAATGAGTCTCATAATTTCTATTGTGCGAGCCTTGGCAAGAGTTTAAGATTCTAGATATCTTACTTTTACATGAGAGCGGTATTTCTTACACAGACTTGTCATTTTTGTATGTTTTATTGACCGAGTACTTCAGAGCCAATTGACTATTCCGCTTTTAGCGCACCCCTTGACATTGAAAATGAAAAGTCAACCTTTTCTTATTGGTGAACATTCCTTAAATGTCGGTAAATATAGATTTGAGTTTACCCTTTTCCGGTCCGAACGTGATTTACCTGTGCTGCTCTGCACGATTTGGTTATCCGATACACAAGATTTATCATATTTAATTTTAGGTGCCATGTCATCTTTCGCAATGGGTGAGAAACTCTCTTCCTCAATGTCACCGTCCTCTTTCTCTTCCGATTTCACAATTGGTTGAACGCGTGTCCACCATGTCAATCCCTCTAACTAAACACAAGTTAATTACAGTTTTAATGTTTTCGGTGAATGGGAATTACATGTATTATTCACGAATTAATTACAATACAATACAGTTTCCTGTTGGACAGAGATACAAATTTCTAAACAAAACATAATTATAAAGAATACCCTCTAAACCTCTTTTGTAGTATATACATATAAACATGTACATGTCTAAAGAGTTTACATGTGTGTTAATGCTTCCACATACGTCTACTTCAGGTTAATATATATAGGGAAAAACATTGGCCCCTAATCCTAGGGGGTTAATAGTTTTTCTATAAATACTAACCAGAAGCAGACACCTTTGATGTTGCACATGGATTTGAAAACCACCAAAAGCACTATATATAAAATAAGCGCATTATGCTATCTTTTCTCCTAGTTTTACAAGTTTTTTTATATGTGGATTTGATTGGTTTTTTTTTAGGTCCTTGCACTAGTTCTTACTTACCTACGTAGTCACGTGACCGGCACGATGGATGATATTAACACTTGGTCGGTAATGCTGCCCTGTGCACCTCATTACCCCAATTTATTGTGTAGATAAAAATGAGGTACTCCTGAAGTATATTTCGAATTAATAGAAAAGCACCGTCCAAGCTTTCAAATATGTATTCCAAACTATCCTTCGGTTTACAAAGAGGTCCTAATTGCCAAATCGTTTCTAAACTGGCATGCTTTTTTTCATTTATTAACAAAGACATCTTTTTCCAAAATTGGATGGCAGTTTTAATTTTTTTCATCTAAAATCTGTTTAAGATATAAATTGTTTGATCAGCATTGAATTTGAGTAATTGGGTCACCAGAGCGATTGTCGAGCAAGTGTTGATGTTCATGTTTCGATATTGGAACTCTTCAATGTTTTAAGTACCGAATGCAGTAGCCTATAGAGGTGAGGAAACGCTGATACATGGATGAAATTGATCGTAATTAATTAAATCAATTCAGTCAATTTCATAAAGCATATACATATGTATTGCATCTTGTAGAACATTATTGGTTAGCCTAGCGCGAGTTTTCTCGTGCCCCGACACCATTTCTGGTGTAGGACCAGAATGCACTACATGTACTATTTGAAAACGACATAATTTCGTGTCGCTAAGATTTTGCTGCATAAGACATAATAAAATGGGGCGTAACATAACACTAGCAACCTTAAATATATGGATAAATGAGATATCTATTTTCCCCAAAGAAATATTTAGTCACATATTGGTGCTCAATTTCGTCCGCATAAACACTAATTAATACACTGACAAAGTGAAAGTTGAAATTCTATGTGTAACTAGCCTTTTTCGGTTACCGGGTATTCTACATTGATATATGATATTGTTGGGTTTTAATCCTATCTAATCAGTATAAACAGGCTTAAGCATACAAAAACACTGAACAACAGATAATGCACCCTTCAAAGCAAGCAATGCAAACACAACACGTAATCGGAATGGATAAGTTTCAACAAAGTACAAGTGTATATTTTATATGATTACAGTAATGAGCGCAACATTAACCCACATGCGTTATGGACTTCATATCGGTCAATACATTTTTTCAGGTTCATATAAGCTGTTCTTCATTGATGTAATGTCTATAAAGAATTAAAGCAATGTTTATATCTTTGAATACAAACTTCGAGTTTATATGATGCAAGAAGAAATAGATGAAGAATATAAATACAGATTTAGATCAAATCTAAGAAAATCCAATTATGAGGCAATGCTTTGATATTTCATAGTATCCTGGTGTTGCAAAACCAACAGTGAATACCGACATATTCTCGAAACTATGAATCTTACCTCTTTTTCAGTCTTTCCTGGTGTGAACATGCTTATGGCAGCAACAGCCAAGGGAGTCAGTAAGACAAGAAAGGTTCCGAAATACAGGAAATGTACTTTGTATAGCACAGGTGGTCTCGTTTCCGGTTCGCCACAACCTGGGGCAGGATAGGTAAACTCAAGCACGAGTCGAATCATGCCGCAAACATGTGCGATTATCAAACCGCCTAACACACCCTGCACCACAAAAAAAAACAATAAAACATCGCCTTATTACACAGTAACCAAATAGAAATAGAGTAATTTCGTAAGGCAGCATATTCTAAAATCTTCAAATAAACCATATAATTAAGAATAAATCGTACTTTTTTACAGCACATTCGCAGAGATTGTCATACAAAGAGATTCTCCAGTGTGCGGAAACACAAAAACAGGAACTAGACAAAACAATGACATCATAATAGAGCAACGGTACGCAATATCGCACAGCACATAAATTCGCACCACACATAACGATGTTTTGCATTTGTCCTCCAAGTGGTCGAGGACTGTGTTGTTTTTTTTCCTTTTTTTTATATGATGACTGATGCCAGACTTTCGTCGAACTTTTGCCATTTTCAATATATCTTTGCAATTGAAGTTCGTTTTGAAAACAAAATTTAACTGATACGACTCTTTTCCGATAAAATGGATACCGGATGATTAAATATTTTCAATCTTAATTTAGGATATTTTTGTCTCGGTTGAAAACTATTTTTACCAACAAAATTGGAAAAGCTAGATGGGTGTGCGAAATTACGTTCCCGGTCGTCTTCAAACCCAGAAATAAACACAAGTTAACGACAGCTCCCATGCGCAGTGATATGTGTGCGCACATCAGGTTAGAGTGTACAACTTTTATGTTACGAAGCATCCGTACATCAAACAATGTGAGGTATTCTTTCTCCATTTGAAATTTGATAGAAATGTATACATACCGAAAGCGTGCGAAATTACGAATCCCCCATACATCATTCTCACACACACACGTACATATATAATATGTACAGAGCATCTTGGCCAGCAATCACGCATAGTGCTAAATTACGTTAAAATCAATTAGATATAATCAAAATGTGAAAGCGTTATGTAGTATATTATACTAAGTTACCAATTCAGTTGTTCGTTTCCAAAGTATAGCCATCATAAACGCCGGACCAACAGGCGCCATCAGATTAGCTTGTACCATATTAATGTAATTAAAGAGTTGACCTCCCTGTGACCCCTTGATCAGAGGTAGCCAGACAATGCTGATTGCACACATAAACAAAATGACGATTCTGAAAAATTAAAAAATTAATTTCCATTGTAGACTATTTATCATCACACATTATGAAACTCCCTGAATAAATGATAATGCTAAAAACGTTTTACTGTGTTATTGATATATTCACTATGCTTAATTAAACGAGTACAAAATACCAACAAAACGATTTCTATGAAAACACTGTGGAAAGTATTCGGAGAAAAGACCAGCAGTTCAAAGAAAGTAAGCGTCTTCATATTCCAAGACCAAAATGCAGTTTTTACCTGCCGACGATTAGCAATTCTCTCTGGGTCGATAATGGACGAAATCGTCGCCACAGATCCATGGTAAACAACGTACTGGAACTGTTAAAGATGGAAGTCAGGGAACTCATGATGGCGGATAGGATAACAGCCATCAGGAAACCTCTTAGTCCTGAGTATTATTTGACATAAATAAATGGTAAGTACATGCGTATACAATATGCAATCCTTTGCTCTTGGGATAATTCGTCATTGTCGAGACAATCCAAGTTTTTTTTTATGTTGCCTGAATGAGACCTCAATATTTTGATTTTATTTAGATTTTTTTTTCTGTTTTAATACTTAATATTTATTCAAATAAAATCATACCTGAATAAAAGTTAACTTATATCCTACCAAGCCATACTAATTTTTTCATATATCTTGACGATTCAAATTAATACACGTTTTTGTCAATATGCATAACAATTTAGGTCAACAAGTGTGGATTTTTCAGTAAAAATATCTCAAAATCATTCACATTTTCACGCTGATGTTGTATTAACTCATGGTAAGTGTTTGAAAGCTTCTTTCTTGAAAACTGACCAAAATAAAGTAATGCATGATGATGGATACTAGTGTTGAGCTCTTACCATTCGGAAGAAGTTCCAAGACCATTTTAGGGTAAGCGATGTTAGAGCATCCCACTGGATTCTCACAAATCCTCATGCACTCGTCGGGGTCGACACAGGCAACCTCATCTGTAATAAGGTTTGGTTTATTGGTTAACTTTTGTTTAACGTCCTATTAACAGCCAGGGTCATTTAAAGACGTGCCTGGTCATTTAAAGAGAAACCACTGACCTACGGTCAGTACAAGGCAAGTGTCCCACGTGGATTTCGACCTCACAACCCAGAGGTTGAGGGCTAGTGATAAAGTGTCCGGACACCTTAACCATTCGGCCACCGCGGCCCCCTTCTGTAATACCACGATATATCTGTTAAATGTACTGTTCTAAAGACATCCCATAAAACTCCATCACAGCTGCTACCTTCTTCTAGAACGGAAAAAATGTTTAGTTCTAGAAGAAGGTAAAAGCTGTGATGGAAATTTGAATAGGCCTAAGTTAATATCAAAATGTCAAACGGGAATGATTAACCAGTTATGGATAATGAAGATTTGAAAATGTTCACAATTTGTGACACAGTAAGTACACAGTAAGTAAGAATCTACAGAAGGCTTACAGGTTTACAATATACTTTGGTAAATATCATTACAATAAGACATAATGTTCCCTAAACATCTTAAACCTCAATACGTGGCACTGTTTGGAATTGTCGGGAAATTACGTGTTTTTGGAAGACAACACATTGCAGTGTAATGCTTAGATATATTTCAGGGTTTGGAAAAAACGAAGGTATAAAAATCTTAATCTTGGTATGTTTAATACATGAAAACATGAATATATGGAATGGAACACCTACATTGTATGAGATAAACCTCTACGTCACTTATTCGATTTGCATTTCATCGTTTACCTGGAAATAACACTCGACTGATCATTCCAGGAAATATCATCAGAAACAGTGGCAGAATTTTCAGGGCAGCCGCCAAGACCGATCCACCTTTAGCATGTTCAATATTCTTCGCTGCGAGTGATCGTTGTACAATTATCTGTAAAGATAGCATTACTGCAAAATTACCACATATTAAAATCCATATATCATATCATACTCTTTTTCTGATTTTTGTATTTATTATTTCTTGAAATTTTAACCATTGGACAGTCATATAGATGATAATTAAGGCCTATTTTGTTTGAAGTTTTGCTTCGAATCAGATCGATTAGCTTCAACAGTCAAATTCGGACATTTACCGAAGTATTTCCGAATAGACAAATATTTATCTAAAACCCCAAAGCTATAATATGATAATGACAATTAATAATGTAATGAAAACAGGCACAAACTACCTCTATACCCATATATAACTACCTCTATACCCGTATATAACTACCTCTATACCCATATATAACTACCTCTATACCCATATATAACTACCTCTATACCCATATATAACTACCTCTATACCCATATACAAACTACATGATTGATCCGTTATTAGGATTGAAGTATGACACGATTAAAACTCTAAATATAACGTTAATGATATCAATGTAAAAAATGTTCTAACTTCACATCAAATGTAGTTTTCCTTTAAAAAAACGCTGAATGTTTTATGAAAAGTTAAATACTTAAGCTATCATCTTCTGCAATACAAATTGTTTTGTCTCTTTTATGTAAATCCACGAATCCTGTATGCAAACACCTTTGTTCCTGTTGTCTTTTTGCCTTCCAGTTTTGTTAAGCCGTTTCTGATCTAAGAAAATTTAGAGTTTTTCCCCTGGAACCGACAGTGACGAGATTCAGCCTGTCTGTAGCTCTTCAGCTGTCTGCTCTTCTTAGGATTCGTTTATATTTGATCATATTCCTTTATCCCATTTTATTTAAATTCATGATGAGCTGTTGTATAAAAAGATGATTGTTAAATTACCTGATCACAGCACCAATAGGCGACACATCCAAGGGAAGCAACAACGACAAGACCTGGCCATGGTTGTTCGCTTCCAGCAGGATCTAGAAACACGTGGAACGCATCCTTTCTCGGCAGGCCGCAGGACGAATTGGCAATTTGAATGGTTGCTGATGAATTCAGATATCGTTTCTGTAAATTCTCAAGGCTTCCTATTTCGTTCATTCCTGAACATTAAATAAGAGAATTAATATTTTCCGCTTGCAAACCTCTCAAACAATGATACATTGCAATAATTAACTGCTTTGTAAAATGGTTCGGTTTGATGAATATTTTCATTTTAAGTTTAAAAGCTCGAAAATTTAAACAAATACTAAACCATTGTAATTGAACACGGCCCTTTGTTTAAATTGTATATTTAATTTTATGAATTATGATCGTAGGCTTACCTTATTTTCGTCACATAAAACAACATTGTAACAAAGGCAATTTAGAAACGGCCTCAATAATTGAAATAATAGAAATATGAAGAAATGAAACAAGAAATGACATTATTAACACATGCATATGTGTATACGTTTAGATATAAATCCAATTGTCTTACCTGCACCCATTAATACAAAGGCTCCAATGGTCATGACGACTGTCTGGAACGTGTCTGTATACATCACAGCGGTTAGACCTCCTGACAGAATTGTACGAGAGACAAAAAATTATAAACACTGTTCAATACAAATTGGGAATAGGATACAGAATAGCAAGAGATGAAAAAACTGCATCATACGGCGGTTGTGTCCTTCTATGACTCGTCTATGATACTATAGGCGTTATTTTTTAGTTTTAAAAAGAGATATACAGGCTTGTTGTCTATTTATTGAAATTTGTCGTCAAGCACTGACACTCAACCATGCAAAAGATTTTTCTCTGTATGAATAACGCAGAAACCATTGTATAAATATGCATATATGTATATAAGGAACCAAACAATGGACCCACAAATAGTTAACGAAAGAGCAGATCGTAAAGGTAAGTGCGATATAACACGTAGATTAATTCTAGTTATAGTATCACAAATATGATATAAATCTTGACGCTATGGATATTGGTACTTCTCAGGTGTAGTTCATTTTAAGATCTTTGACATTGACACCAAGAATAAAATTCCAAGAGAAATAAGATTAATGAATAAAGCAGTATAACTTTCTCAAAGCAAGGATGACATGTCTTTTACGTGATTAAAGCATTGTGTTGCATTAACCGTTCTAAACTTTGCATCACAATTTACATAAAGCAACTTCCACCATAACATGTTATACAAAATGTACTACACATTTATGTTTAAAGTTGAGTTAGAATAAATTAATAGTATCAGTTAGTTTTCATTTAAAATTAGAATTGTGTAGCTTTTAAATGTTGTCACTTGACCTACTAACCTAGAATGGTGTAAAACCCTGTGATAGCCAGCAGGATGATGACAGACACGTACATGTTCCATCCTGTCGCCATTTGCAAGAACAGGGACCCAGCAAACATGCTCACCTGAGTTTCAGAACAATCGCTTAATCATAGACAATGGTAGGGCGCAGTGAAGGTACAGGTATAGAATAGCCAGTACATATGTTTTATTATTGATTTGAATTTTGGAACGGTACAGACCATACTAATCACTTTTTTGTTTGTTTGTTTTTGTTTAACGTCATAATGTATACAATGCAAACAGGGGTTATACAAACCTACATGGTTTGGTTTTTGTTTGTTTTGTTTAACGTCCTATTAACAACCAGGGTCATTTAAGGACGTGTCAGGTTTTGGAGGTGGAGGAAAGCCGGAGTACCCGGAGAAAAACCACCGGCCTACGGTCAGTACCTGGCAACTGCCCCACGTAGGTTTCGAACTCGCAACCCAGAGGTAGAGTGCTAGTGTTAAAGTTTCGGGACACCTTAACCACTCGGCCACCGCGGCCCCTATACTAATCACTAAAACTCAACACATTATCATTTCACTGATTGTGATATAGATTGAATTTGTGTTTGTGCTGATAAAGTAGCGTTTGATTTGGGTGTGATTTGCTGACGTATATATTTTAAAAGAGATGTTAATACACAATTGCTAGTATGAATACTTGTATGAAAATATTTTTTCGTTATTTCATTAATGCATCTATCAAGAAATGTTTAATTCTTGTTTTATGATATGCTTATAATATGTATTACTTAATGTATATTCTATTATAAGTAGTAATGCGTTTAAGATTCTACCAGAACACTCTTTATTGTCAGTAAGATTATGTTATGTAGAATACCTTCACACTGCGGGTCTGGATTAGAGAATGAACCATGACGTCATATACATACCAAGTTCATTAACTATCGGTAAATTGTTTCAAACATTTCAAAAAAATAACACTATGTCATAAATAATGGAAGTGAAATGTCAAGCATTTTCAAACAAAATGAAGAAACATTCATGTGGTATTGTTTATACATAAGTACATATATAATGATATATTATAAATACATAGTACCAAATAAGAAATATTCTGTCCTGTTTTATCAGACCAATAGTGTGGGCTTAACAAGGAATCGTGCAGATTGATCAAAGGACGTCTAATACAAGTGCATGCATTAGGTTTTTTAATACGTTACCGCCAGTTTGGTGACAATGGACAATAGAAGAGAAAGGCAAGAAAGGTAAATCCGGATCCTGTTTCCACCGAGCCGTCTTTCCATATACTCTGGTAAAGTATACACCTATAACACGTAACACAGCATCCGTATCATACATGTATATAGGAACGAGTCATAATTTAACAACTCTGGGGTTATGTCACATGTAATCAAATACCGGTACAACGTATTTTATCCTGTTTGTGTATTTTTAATTAGCACATGCTGTTTATAACATAAGATCTGTATACATTGTACTGATAAAATCTTCTAAACGATATATTCTTTATAACATGATAATTAAGTTTCTACTGGTAAAATCTAATAAACAAAATGCAATTTAAACATAAGCTTGGTCTTTTCCTGAGAAAATCTGATAAAACAGTATGCTCTGTTTAACACACCAGTAAGGTCTTTATACTGATAAAATCTGATAAATGGTATGCTTTTATAACAATATCTTTATTCTGATAAAATCTGATAAATGGTATGTTTTTATAACAATGTCTTTATACTGATAAATCTGATAAATGGTATGTTTTTATAACAATATCTTTATTCTGATAAAATCGTTTTTAACAAATGGCACTGTAATGATTCAATTCTATCTGATGTTAACAGAAGGAAGATGTCGATGGATTGACAGGACATATACATGTAGGTATACAAAGGTATATTTCTAATAACATTAATGGCTGAACTTATTCTAACGTAATCTTTATCCCAGCGACTGGCACCGATTCTGCAATCTTACTTCTATAATAACAATTATAAAAACTGTTAATAATAATGATACAGTATATATATCAAAAAACGAAAAAGGCTACCACGGTTTTCAAAATTCGTTAGAAAAGAAAATAGTATACCGTTCATTGTGTAATATATATTATACGTGTATACCATCCTATTTCGTATAAATCACTATTTTCGCGTTTGTTTTTCATAAATACACATACATGTATCATACCGCAGAGAGCAGGACACTTACCCCTGATGATATATAGACTGGGATGAAATACCATCCAAGGGCTAAAATAAGCATTGCCGGCTGAAACGAAAATAATTTCTATAAGACATTTTGACAAAAAGTTGAAGATTTCATTCTTCTGGTATAAAACGATATAAATATCAGTATTATCATTCGAACTAAATGTTCTAATAATCTAATCAACATAAAGGGAGGTTAATAATTATAGCCGTGATATATTGACCACGGTCAATTTATGATCCTTATGATAAAGTGGAACTGTAACTGATTTAAGAATTTGATATCAAATTAGCCTAGATGGTAAACTAGGTCACTGTGACCTGCTTTTTGCAATATTTGACATTTATTTTGGCAGTCTCTCCTTTTTAAGAAGTGATACTTGCAGAAACTACAAAAACAATATTCAATCTATGAACTTAAACAGCGAAAATTCATTTTCACTATCTTAACTTTTAAATTTCTATAAACCAGGAAAAATCTAATGTTTAAAAAAGCAGCTGACCTTATGGTATCTACCCTCCTACTAATGTAAAATAATTATCAGAGAACGAATATGATTCGATGAATGATGGAACTGTTTGAAAACAAATTAGTAGTGTTTAATGGATTTAACGAATTGATTACTTTGATGATATACCTGTGTTATTATTTTTTTAATCTCGCATATTAAGTATTTGTACGAGAGAGGTAAAGGCGCCCTGTTGTAGAGTATTAACTGCTTCTAGTTCAAACTGCTTCTAGTTCAAATACGTGTAAAGTCTCCATTGAGTGAGGGTAATTACTGTACTGTACATCAACAGGCATCAATATCTAACTTCATATCACATACGGATACAGAAGATTTATAAAATGGCGTTGCTAAAGTAGAAGGAAAAAGACCATGCGTTCAGGACGGTTAAGCGTCTGAATAAGGATATTAAAACCGGATAACATCATGTTCTTTAGGTACCATAAGATATATTATTACCTGTGAGTCGAAAGTGCGAAAATAACAGAATAATATGTCATACTGAAATATTATTTAGCATAATAGATATTAAATATCATACCAGCCATTCAAACATAATATTTGCAATCCCGCTCGAGGCACCAGATCCTGCGAGACCGACGAAATGCTCGCTTCCTATATTGCTTGAGAATAAGGAAGCACCTACCTGAAATAGATTAACATGTTACCGTTAGCTCGATGTTTTTTTAACGTTTTTAACGTATCAAACAGCCGCTGAAGGGACGGGGAAAAAAATAACACGCTCCATGAAATCAGAAAAATCAAGTTCACACGGACGCATTATTATATATTTTTGTCTAGATTCCAATTTCTTACTCGTTATCTCAGGTATGACACTTTTGACCGGACCAATTACAATGTATATACATGTATATGTATCTATTTATGTAATAGTCTTAGAATCGAGTTGCTTACATTCCCCATATTATTCCAATGAGAAATGTACATAAATAAAAACATGACATACCGCTACCCAAGGCATTGTTCTGCCGGCAAGGAAGTAGCTCTTCACGTTCCCACGACCTGATCGCCTCATTGACTAAAACACACAAACATATAATAACGCAATTATGTACATGTGTCAAAGCATAACTACTAACATTTAATGTGTCCCCTATATAGCTATCTAGTAAATACTACTAGATCCGCACGAGTCGTAAAATTAAAAATCACAAATCTCCTTGAGTACTTCAATCTCGGTAACCCTTCGAAATTAATAATCGCAGTGTAATATTTTACGCCACTTTTAGTTTTTGATGTATTACAGCTTGTTTCCCTGACATTCCCATTTCCGAGATAAAGTCTACAAAATGGTCAACAAACAAGCTCAGACCAGCGGGAAGTTATATTTAGCCTAGTGGTAGTATGTTCGCCTTGTAAAATTCTGTGATATTTTAATTATGCCCTTCTTATTTTGCATTTTATCATTGTTTGAACTGTGAGGAACCTCAGGGCCCCATCCCCTGGGGCCACATGTCTGGGATATTAGAATGTTATTTTTAAGATAAGCGAAGGAAGTTCGCCTTGTACAAGCGGGAGGTCGCTAGTTCGAAGCCCGGCGCGGACAGGGAATGTTTCTTTACAATTTTCTTCTCGCAAGCCAAGCTAGAGGAGATTGGAAGGCTTTCTAAGAGCTATAGAACCTGGATTGTGGTTGTCTATGTAGGCGAACGCTTAGTGGAGAATGTATGTCACCTTACTAGTCCTATAATATAAGACTTCGAAGGTTCATATCGTTATATTTTACATTTACTATCGGACTCGGGCTTACGGGAATTTCCGTTTAGCCCGCTAAGACCTCCTTGATAGCAAGAGGTCGCTAGCTTGAGGCCCGGCGCGGGCATGCGGAAAACTTCATGTTTTTTTTTCTTATTTTTATACCTTTGAATATATTTGTTTTTAAACCCGAGGAGTTCCGGATGCGCGCGAGTAGTCTGGCAGGGTATTTTTTTCATTGCTCATTCCTATTACAAATGCATTCCCTTCTATGTTTCAATATTTTGACATTTGTCTATGTCCATTTTGATTGAACATCACATGGTTTAATAACAACATTACTAGATGGCATGCTACAGAAACAAAGACTAGCTTACCCATAATCCAATTACTAGCACAGTTAAAAAGTATATAGCAAGAACCAAGATGTCCGCCCAGTTGTCAATACGTCCTGCAGTATTCGCCATGTTTATCTTATCTGTGGACTTCCAAAGACATACGCTGATGTTTGCACAAGCCAGACGTAGCAGGTATTCAGATATTGTTGGTGATATCCGTAAAACAGCAAAATAAATACATGTAGTTGATGTCAAATCATCATATATTAGGTATTCGACTCTTTCATCTCACATCTCTCCTGCAGGTGGAATGATACCTGTGTAAAAATGGTCATTTTAATTTACATAACAGAGAATTGAAATGGTATCTATAAAGTGATATGTTCCAAACAGAATATGTACGTGCCCTTGTTAAGGTGACCTTAGCGAAGAATGTACTGATAATATGTCGGATATCAATATATCGGTGACTCCATAAACGGAACACTTTAGATAAATGAAAGCCACGAAGAGACTTCATAAACAAACCAAGTATCTACTAACAATAGATTTACAGTTATGTTGTAATATGACGATTAGAAGTTTTGTTATCCCAAATCATGGAACAGTGTTGAAATTCCAATTCACAAACCCAGTAAAAATAGAGAAGACCCGGCCTAATAATATTAACCTTTAGACTTTACAGCCCATCTATACAAAACCATGGAAACCATGATACAGTGTAAATAACAGACTTAATTACCATCTAGAAAAACAAATCTGAGAAGTAATAATTAAAGTGGGTTTAGATTTACACTAGGCTCACTAGTATGACTACATCAGAAATAATTAAAAAAAAAAGGACTCCCTTAGCAAAACTTTTCATGCAAGCTGTATTTCAGATCTAAGGATGGTTTAGTCTGGCAGGAAGGTCTTTACTATGACATAAATAAGTAGAAATTGAAGGTAATATGTTCAGATTTATCAAGTTTTCCCCAGAAGACCTTCAAATTGTAAGGTGTGTTTTACCTTGATTAGTCGTACATACTTCGATATCAAATTGGCTTTATTCATCATTTATAATTCTACGCTGCATTAAATGTTTACTTTACGATAGAGTATATTCATCCGAAGGTTTACCAGTCCTTTCACTTCAAGACCTGATCAATTCTGTCGTACAGATACAGAGACAATATTCAGGTTTAACGAATAATGTGATATTTTATTTCAATTTTGGCTATTATCATATTTTTCAAGGTCGAGTGAAGAGAATATGTATCAGACAAATAAACTAAAAACTATTCGTACACTTACCTCGTATACGTAATTCGTGATCCGTTTTTTTCCACAAGTGAAATGGCTTATCACGTGACCCAATTTGACTTTCTGCGGGCGGCTATTAATTCCCAGATTTTGCTAAAAATTTTACAGAATTTTAAACCTACTTTTTTCACCACATACCAACACTTCCAACCATGATGCGTCAAATCTGAATTCTATACGCATGGCGTACCCCTAACTCACTACCGTTTTTAAAGCCATAATCATATTACATATACAGTGCATAAAAAAGTCTTTTTATCGAATAGTTAAAAGATAACCTCTACCCAGACTATTAGCCTACCTTACAGAGGTGAAATTAAGTGATTTACATATTATCTTGGTTGGCTGACAATATTATACCTATACAGGAAGCACTACATCATTCTGTGCTCAACACGTATATACAGCTTAACAACGTTATGAGAACATCGCAAATATGAAACGATATTCTCAAAGCAGCAAATAAGTGCAAATTCGGAGTCTACATTACAAATTCAAAAATATGTCTTCAAAACATTAACTTTACAAGACTACAGCAACATATGATGCCCGCCAAACCGACTTAACTTTCCAGTTATTTAAGTTCATCGGCTGCACGTTTTATAGGCTTAATGTAACCCGAATAAATGTAATTTCAGACACAACCTTTCTCTACCGACCAATGTCTATTTTTATCATTATTTATATCTTAGCGTTAATTTTTTACGAGACGCTGGTATACTGTGGATATGAATACCGGGACAGATAGTTTTATAAAGGGCGACATGGATATGTATCTGTCACCCAAATTGTATTCATCTCGACTATATACTAAGTGTAGCATCTGGTGACAATTCAATGCTTACATTTACATTCCAATATTGTAGTTGTTTTCTATGACTAAGCAAAAATACGTTTGAATGCGTTACATCAGTAAGCTCAAGTCCAAGAACGGCCAAAATTTGTCATTAAAAAATAATATAGTTCCTCGATATCGTGCCATCGATATCGTACGTTCATAAATGGTTTAACACAAAGTTAATTTATTATAAATATTTTATTTTACAAACGTGAGTAGATATCGCAAAATTGCTAAAAAAAAAAAGCATAATTTCTGATTCTTTGAATTTAATGCGGTTTCATTTAAAAGTGCCGTTGCGTTGAACGCTATTGCACATGAAAGACTCGATTGTTTATTATATATATCGACTGGTTTTGCGTTGTTTTAAGATGAAAGTCGTCCCGACAGTAGGTGAACACGATTCCGGGGTTGTTTTCTCTTGAAACAGATTCAATATGTGATTAGTCAGATCAGTGTCGTTAGCGGACAATGTTCACAGTGGGCCTTTGACATCAGTGAATGTATACACAAACAAAAACATGGCCGATACCCCCGATTTTAACATTTTCTTAAATGCTGGACTGTATTGTCGTGTTTTACTTTTGACGACGCTGATTTTGGTAATTCCGTATCTAGAAGGCGCTTATAATAATTTTGTTTAAAATAAAATCGTTCCGTTATAACTTGTAACCTTACTTTATTGTTTCCCTAGGGGCTTATATATGGGATTAAATGCTAACAAGAATATCCTCTACCGATACCAAAAGTATCTGGCAGCCACATGTTTAATTTTTATACCTAGAACACCTGGAGCTGTATTCCCATGCCGTAACCAGAAAGTGTAGTATACAGTCTAATACAATACAAGTTGGATAACTTACGACATGCAAGGAAATGCATTACTTGATCCAACCATGGTCGGGGAACTGCGTACTTCTTAGTATACTTTAATGACAATATACAATAATGTCAAAACTATTTCTGATGCAATACTGCTTAAGTTATTGATGGGAGGGTCCTATCAAGAGTTGTATATTGAAGATAAAAACATATCCTTTTTCACAAAATGTACATTTTGGTTGTTTTGACAAGGTGTTGAAGTGACATATCTTAGCTCATTCCCATAAGTTTTGAGAAAGTATAATATATCATCGCTATCATTGCATAGATTTCTGTGTACATACTGAACGAACCAGACGTGTGACATTGAATTATGGTAATATTACACTATCGAAGTCATCTTAAAAATTCGGGAGAAGATTTCCAAATATTTCACCTGACAGACCCATGTGATCTTAAATGTAGGTCAAGGCCATCTGCCAATAGCCCGACTGGTATTTGCACATGCCAAATTCATGCGCGTTTTCAGATTTCATGCATATATTAAGATTAATATCTGCTCGTATGACTTTTAAATTTTGTGAAACATTTTTCACGTAATAATTATTTTTTAAGAATAAGTTATGTCCAGGCTAGGAGGTTTTCGGTTTCGGTAACACATCCCTTTTAATTAAATGTCTGTGAATTTTCAGTTTATTGCCATTTTTCTAAAAATCATCTCTGTTCCTGGAACTTTTGAATTCCACTATTTTCCTCTCCCTGGCGTCCTTTGGGATCCTTGTGTTAAACTCTATACTGTGATCCAACCTATTTCACCTGCGTTTGTGGTGTGTCTGGTGACTCCAAGCAATGCTCTATTGTAAATGTATTTGTAGTACGATGCTTGGTTTGTCCCCTCGGGTGATGGGCTGGTGTACCTCGTAATGATCGAATTTGTCCTTTGTGCTCCAATAGTGTTGGTGGTGAGTATCATTATCTATTTATCTGTAATCATGAATTAGTATGCCAAATTAGAAATTTATATACAATGTATACCAAATTATTATTGTATATACTGATGATGATGATGATGCTTGCATTTGAATTTACTGATGCCGACGACGACGATGCCGACGACGACGACGACGACGACGACGATGATGATGATGATGACAATATATATTATTGTACATACACTAATATGACAAAAATGAAAGATTTAGTTTCTCTATGTAATGTTCGTGTGCTCTCAAAATAAGTAAGTTTGTTGAAAGGATTGAAATTTTTTTAAAGAGTGTATGAGATTTGTTGTGTTCCGCCATGTATGAAATTTGCTGTTTATGTTTGACCTCTTGTAACACACGTGTGTGTGTGAGCGATCAATAAAAATCTGAAACCCTCATTGCACAACAATAGTATATTAGAGCAAAAAAAAAACAAAAAAAAATGCTCAACCAGATTTTCATATACATGTACTGCTTCATGCAGAATGCAAAGGACCTTCCTCCAGAGACAATTAATTCTGTAAGAAAAAATCTTAGGGCCCTTAACAGCGAGTTTTAGTGAAACTCATCAATCCATAAACTCAAATGCATGTACGCAGTTTGATATTTCCACCTGCTAATTAGAGTAGATATTTTAAAGCGAAAATTCACAATATTTGAGATATATTCAAAACTGAGTCACCCATCGGTAAAACAGCGAACACAATATAATGATATATCGTCGATAGGTATATTTTAGATTCGTTTATTTTTCTATAAGATTGTAAAATGTAGATAAAAAAAACTTGCTGCCTTAAATTGAATACACGTACATTGTACGTATACGATGTACCTTCTGTTATTTATATAAACGACAGTATATATACCCATCCAGTAGGAAAATGAGGTATCACCTAGCTACATGTAGCTGTACACGTCCAATAACTAAAATATATATTTGAAATATATTTTAGTTATAATATAATAATTATATTAACTAGTTGTAGCGATCCAATACGTATACAAAGCATACAGTTGAACGGGTATACATAGGCTACTAGAAAATGGAAATTTACCCTGTCACACACCTATTTTCCGGGATGGAGTTATTTCCCTTGTCCAAGATGTCTGCGCCCACGACGAGACACATGAGTTCAAGTTCAAGTTCGTTTTTATCTTTGAGGGGTCGCTTTTATTGTTAGATTGTTACCTAGTCCATCACAGGTAATTTATATCTACTAGTGTTGTCTTCCGGAATATATATTTCTATAGTATACAGGGTATTTTATCAGTAAGTAAATCTAACTGATAAAAAACTCCGGTCCAATGAATGTCATAGATATATATTAAGCCAATATTTACTCCTATAGTTTATTATCAGATGTTATTGTGCCAACAGTAACGATGCCTGTCAAAATGTACTGTACTGAATAATATAAAAACCAAACCACTATATGGTATATAATTACTATAGTATATAACGTTACAGGGTATTTTTATATGGATTATATAAACCACAGATCTAGAGAGGCTAGTTACAAATGATAAATATAGATCGCTTATATTCCTATGACATAAAAGATCACTGGTTTACCGATTGATCATCTTACTTTTAATGTGTTACATTATAACATAGCATTAAGAGAGACGTTTTAGTGAGAATAAAGTCAAGATTCATTGTCTATATAACCTTTAGTTAGTAAATTTAAAGACTATTTACAAATAAGATTCTAGTGGAAATCGTTTGATTTTTAATTCCATTTGTAGAGTCTAGTTATTATACAAATAGTAATAATTTGAAATATCTTGTAAAGTTTGTTATAGAATAAAGACTATTTATTCTGTAAATTATGAATTTTAACTCATCCCGAGTTTCCTCTGGCCCTGACACCATGTCTAGTGTAGGTGTCGAGTGTAGGACAAAAGCCCCCTGTCAGGGCCAGAGGAAACTCGGGCTAACTCATACCTTGTATGTATTACTACAGAATGAGACACAGACTATCCTATAATGGTTTTGAGAGAAGATTAGATTACTGGTACAATGTATATGAGTCCATTTCTTAATTTAAATTTATTTCTGAATATGTCAATCCCAAAGTTAAAATACTGTGCATCGCAGCATGGTACATACTATTATGTTAAATGTTAAATCACTGCCTCCGCTAGGGATCAAACTCGGCCATGCATGGACCTCTAGCTTACTAGTCTTACGTTCAACCAATTGAGATAAAGAGAAGATCTTTCTATAGCTAGCCGAGCGGTATATTGCTGTAGTCATATTTTCTCAACATCTCTTCGATCACCATGTAGGTGAGGGGCCGCGGTGTCCGAGTGGTTAAGGTGTCCCGACACTTTAACACTAGCCCTAGGCCTCCACCTCTGGGTTGCGAGTTCGAAACCTACGTGGGGCAGTTGCCAGGTACTGACCGTAGGCCGGTGGTTTTTCTCCTGGTACTCCGGCTTTCCTCCACCTCCAAAACCTGGCACGTCCTTAAATGACCTTGGCTATAAATAGGACGTTAAACAAAAACAAACCAAACCAAACCATGTAGGTGTGTATAACCCCTGTTTGCATTGTATACATTGTAGGTGTTTCACCATGGGCATTGAGTCGGTGCTGGAATCGTCGGACAGTGACAAGTCCAGTAGCGGGCTGACCAGGAAGGGAGGTGTCCTGCTTGGAGTATTTGGGGGCTTGTTCGTTGGAATCTACACGCTTACTGGTCCATTTCTGGCCCCAGCTGTCAGAAAAATTTGCTTACCATTCCTGCCAGCGTCATCTGCCCAAATGAAAAATGTGTTTAAAGCACTAGGCAGTAAAAAGGGGAGCCTTCTGGACATTGGGAGTGGAGACGGGCGAATTGTACGTAACCGATACCATGATCAACATGCACAGTATCAAATATTTGAATATCTTCCTTATTCCTTGACTTTACTAAATCTTACTTTAGTATCCAAGATGGACTTTATTTAAATCAATTCCTGCTTTTGCATACTTCAAATAGCACGAGTACATACCATGTGCTCATTTTGTGACTAAATACTGTTTTTGTGTCCAGGATCGATGCTCTTCATCCAAAAGCTAAACCACCCCTTCAGATTGATATGCACCTTCAAAAATTGAAACGAAAAAATGTTTGCATTTTGTTAGTAAAAACCATTAAGTGTTGTATGTATTTTTTTCTTTTTTTGAGGGGGTGGGGAATGGGGGGATAAATTAAAATGGTGTCTGTTTTCACATCACACAGCCCACTTTCCTCCTTTTTGTAAATATCCCAACAAAAAGTAGATTGTAGAGAATGGAAACAAAGTATCATCATGGATGCATGATACTCGGTTTCACATCAGGATACATTATAATAATATCAAATTTTCTTTTAAAAGATAAATGCTACGTTTATTGATGGTAACATTCACAAACTTCATAATTCATGTGTTGTATTTTGAAAATAAATTCTGAAATTTCTGACACAGGTGATCGAAGCAGCCCGTCATGGATACAAAGCCTCAGGGAATCGAACTCAATATGTGGCTGGTTCTCTATTCCCGTTTGGCGGCTCGACGAGCAGGCATGAATAAAACGGCTACATTTAAACGTCAAGATCTCTGGAAAGTATGTATCAAGAGGATTTTTGTTTGGAAAAGGTGTACATATATTTATTGCCCATTTAGAAATAAAAATATATATTATTGGAATTTTAAAACGTCAATCATCATTGTACGGTGTAAAGATCTCTGCATATCTTTAATAATAATAATAATAATAATGGTGCTTGATAGAGTTGTTATCCCCCTGAATGAGCTTATATTGGTTGTTGGCAGTGTACATGTAAGATAAGCTTCATATGAATCCCTGATTACATACCCAACAGGTTTGATAGTATTTATTAAATTTTACAAATAATAGTTATTTTTAACGGTTTATTTTTCAGAGTGATATCATTAATAGTTATTTTTAACGGTTTATTTTTCAGAGTGATATCATTAATAGTTATTTTTAATGGTTTATTTTTCAGAGTGATATCATTAAGTTATTTGTAACGGTTTATTTTTCAGAGTGATATCAGTCCATACAACAATGTGGTTATATTCGGTGTAAGACAAATGGTAAGTTTAAGTACATTTTGTATTTTGTAAACGGTATACAACCTGGCTATTTACCGAGTACATGTCTTTCTGTTTCTGTAATGTCACAGCCAAATACATGTACATGTATATGAAATAGGCTAAAAATCAAAGACATTTTATCATTGGTAAGTCTAGTTGTACTATATTTGGAGCTAGACATTATATATATAATTAGTGGAATAACTTGTTCATATTGAATCTTGCTATGCGACACATTGCCCGATTAGCATATGACTCTGGCATTAACCCCCATGCAAAACGTAACAATGCTATATGAATGTACTGACAGTGAAAATACACATTTTCTTACTTTTTGCATAAAAAAATAACAACAAAACAAAAACAAAAATCGATAGTTTCCATTTATCAGAAAAATGTGGAATTTATCAGAAAGATGTGGAACATTGGTCTTGTATTCGAAATAAAAAAGACAAACAACATTTCAATGGTTTGTTTCAGATGGAGCCCCTCGAACAGAAGCTAGAGAAAGAGTTAACACATGACAGTATGGTTGTAGCCTGTCGTTTCCACTTCCCAAACTGGGAGCCAATCCTGACCCTAGGTGAAGGTGTGGACACCGTCTGGTTATACAGAATAAACAAAAAGTCAGTCACTAACCCAAGTTAACACTTGCATGTGATATGTACTGTTTGCAGTAACTATAAATGAATGTCAAACAGGAATTGTCCAATTCAACCATCAGCCGGTGAAAATTACAGCATGGTGGATTGGTGGCACTGAAAGCCTTGTTAACAGAGGTTTTGTGATACCTTGGTGAACTGGCCAGTTGAATTGCTGTCCAGATCAAGAGCATGCACATATTCCCAACCAGGCTTTCAACTGCGGATTTGGAGCTAGACCTAGATTGTTTCATAACTAGTGATTATGAAAGTGTGTTAACAAAAGATTGTTTTAACTTGGATATTTATTTAGCTGAGCAAATGCCATGTAAAAAAGGTAGAATGATTCAGAGTAGCAGGTCTAGAGTGTATGTTGTACTGAAATATTCTCATCAACATTGTGTGATATTTTATAAATTTTCATATGCAAATGTTATTTTGATGGAATAAAAATAAATGATTTTCAAGGTGAAGTTTGCCATTTTGATTATCAATTGTAATTTTAACAAGACGAATCGGCGAATTACAGTCCTCCACCGAATGTGAAATTGTACATTGTATGCAAAGATAAACAGATGTTGAATTTGTGATTCCAAGATAAAAATGTTGTTCAGAGTGACCTATTTTTGACACATGACCACCTCATTTTGAACCAAACTGCCTCATTTTGAACCAAACTGCAAGTATGAAATTCAAATGACAAGCTAAGCACAATGTAGTTTAGGAGATAGAGTCCGGGCAAACTTTTTCTTTGATGTAGATCAAAGGTCAAAATATAGGGCAGAGTAATCTACTTTTGATGCCCGACTCACTGCCACACCAAGGTGCCTCAAGTATGAAGTTCCATCGACAATTAGTGAAGGAGTCCAATGAGTTTTTTCTTTAATGTAGGTTAAAGGTAAAATGAAAGATGGTGACCTTTTGTGACACACTGCCTCACCTATAGCTAGGTGAACCCATGACCCAAGTATGTAGTTCCAGTGACAAGTTCCGTAAAAGGAGATACAGTAAACCTCAAATACAACGAACTCGGTTAGGACAAATTTTCACGTATAACGAAATAGAAATCAATCCCCGGCTGTACAGCACTATATAATATTAGTAATGTAACCTCTTGTATAGCAAAATTTATATAACGATTTTTTGTTCATAACGAACTAATTCTTGGGTCCCTTCATCTCTCTGTCCTAGTAAATAAGCACTCGCATAACGAATCGCCAATCACCCGTAGACTTACCTGTACAGGGATGTTTACACAGCCATCGAAGGTCACGACCAGCTTGCCGTGGCTCCCCAAAGGGATTTATTTGTGTGTTTACATGTAAGCTCACATACAAAGGTACACGTTTTACATGTATAATGAAATAAATTGAAGGGGTACTAAACAGTGTCGGGTTGAATATATGTCTCGTGGAAAAAAGTGAAACATATTTTTTCTGTAATTAAAGTTTCTTTACTTGTTGTTAACTTGTTTTAACAGTACTAGTCTAACAAATTCGCTAGTTACAGTAGGCTTAACACGTATAACAAACTTTTATCAACATTTATTCCCGTTCGTTTTATTTATACAACGAACTACTTGTATAACAAATTCAATTCAAGGTCCCCTTGAAGTTGGTTATAAACGAGTTTTACTGTGTAGTGGTTACACGAGTGGTTGTAGGATATGGAGTTTATTTCACACTCAGCTCGCAAGTTATTTTTTAAAAGTTACAAAAGACAAGCTTTAGCGAGTGTCTTTTTTCCCCTTTTAAAAAATCAAAGGGAAACCAAAGGGAAACATGGTAAAGTCTTCTTTCGCGCATACAAATAAGGTGTACAGGTGACGGTCAGGACACGGTGATATGACGTCATTCGATTATTGTCTACGTCAATAACAATTGCAGCTCGGGTCAAAGTTCAAATTATTGACCAATCAAAAGACAGGAAGGTCATATTCCACTAGTGGAATATAACATATCATATATATCCAAGTCGGCACATTTATACAATGACTTTAGAGTGGAATAACAGCATATTGTGGTAGAAACATTCTTGACAAACTTCCTTAGTACACTGCCTCACCAAGGTGAACCCAAGACCCAAGTACGTTGGAGAAGAAACTGTCAAATGACACCTTAACATAAAGAAGGCAACACTTTTGTTTCAATAACATTTAATTTGATCAAATAGCTGCTTCATCAGTTTTAGAGATCAGGCAAGTTTTGAGACAATGGGTAACATGGCACAAAGATAGAACACTTGATATACAATGGAATGATGTACGATATTATGCTTGAGACGAGTATTGCGTAAATTTCAGAGAAAAATGTCCCTTTTAAAGAATTGGTTGCTACATGCAAGCCTTACAAATTGTATGTTATCATAAGTGTCGATTCTGAAGGATTTCTGTGTATAAAGGTGTCAACCTTCTGCGTAGGGAATCAACTCTAATGATGGAAGAGCCTTGTATTGGTGTGAATCATCACCATTTTGTGGTCGTTGCATGCCTCGATGACCCCACCATCATTTGTGGATCCTGCTGGAGACACGATGTACTCCACACCACTCTGAAACAATATCACCAATCGTAATTATAGACGCAATCACAGAACATCTGAACCAAGAACAGTCTCCTAATGGAAACTGGTTCCAAATCCATAATTGCTATAACATTCTTATGTAATTATCAATTACGAAAGTGACTGTGTTTTCATTTCCTAGAAAATTAATATCTGTTGAAATCGTCTTTTTTTTCTTGGTAACTTTAACCCCAAAATATTCATCTTTATTACCTAGAATCTGTATATGAATCAAATATGACCAATTAACATACTTATTATGTATAGTATACATAAACCATAAAATTATATATATGTATTGTACCAATGATCAATTATCTGATCAGTTTATGATAAAAAGATTATCATTGTCCTATAATCATTCCATCAGTTTATACAGAGATGTATATAGGAACACAATTTGGCACAGGATTGCCATATAGAACAGTTAAGGTTGACAGATCGCTGTCATAACAACGTTAACAGATAACTCACTTGTGCTGCCCGGTCAATGTTGTCTCTGAAAGGGAAGAAGGCGTCCGAGCTGAGAGACACACCCTTTAACTGTGAAATCCATTCCTTCCTTTCCTCCTGAAACAATTCAAATGAATATAGTTAAAATGAGAGTTCCTGCTGTCAAATCAAGAGGTATCAAACTTGAGTACCAATTAGACTCCTACTGGAATAGATCGTGCTCTTACCCCCATTAAGGTCCTGTATTCTAGTAATACAATCTATTCAGGAGAATTAGTGGCGATTTTCAACATGGACATCATCTTTTCAATTAGTAGTCACATGACCCAAATAATGTGATTCCATGCGTCATCTACACGTAAAATGATGAGGTATAGGATTATGGTATTATCTACTTGTACAAATATTATTACCAACTACAGTGAGTGTCAATTAATGGATCATACATTGATAGAGTCCGTCCGTCCTTAAACAATTCTTGTTATCGCTATTTCTGAGAAAGTACTGAAGGGATCTTTCTCAAATTTCATATGTAGGTTCCCCTTGGTGCCTAGTTATGCATATTGCATTTTGGGACCGATCGGAAAACAACATGGCCGATAGGCAGCCATCTTCTATTTTGACAATTGAAGTTTATTATCGCTATTTCTGAGAAAGTACAGAAGGGATCTTTCTCAAATTTCATATGTAGGTTCCCCTTGATGCCTAGTTATGCATATCGCATTTTGGGACTGATCGGAAAACAACATGGCCGACAGGCAGCCATCTTGGATTTTGACAATTGAAGTTTGTTATCGCTAATTCTAAGAAAATACTGAAGGGATCTTTCTCAAATTTCATATGTAGGTTCCCCTTGTTCAACATTGTTCTAGCAGATGATCTTTTTTTTTAAGGTGGCTTAAATATTGAATGAGGTCAAATGTAAGTTAGGGCAATTTGTAGACCCTCTACTCAAATGTATATCTGCAGGATGAAGTTAAGTTTAGGTATAAATTAAATATATGCATATATTTACCTGTGACAGAAAGGTGGGTGGTTTATCTTCAAACAATTCCTGCCATGTCTCAACATCCATGTCCTGTTATCAAATCAAAATCCTGATGTAAAAACTACTGTTAATCACTCATATTCCTGTGGGATTTATTTTTGCGTTAATATGCGATGACATCTTGAGTCAATCGTGAATTCAAATGTTTCGTGATTATTTGTATGAAAATAACACCTTGGGATGGGGACCATGCAAAATATGGGTTACCAATATTATATATATATATATATATACTGTAGGAGTCTTGCAGAGTACTTGACTCTATTAGCTCATCATTCTCAAATTTAAAGTCATTTCTAGATCATACGTGTTTGCAAAATCATGCATTCGAGAATGTCTGAATTAAGAGATAAGTTCGTAAAATAAAGTATTTGCAAAATTTAAGTGATTTACATTACTTGTTTGGATTTTGACAGTTAATTAACAACCCTTAAAAGTAATGTTAAGAACAAAATTACAATTAACTTAAACTTAAAAATGCATAAAAACAATATTTTCAAACATATCTAAATATCTTACAGTATAAGCTTATTGATATCGACCACATTTTCCCAATTTTGATGTCAGGATGCTCTTTTTTTTTTTTTTTTAGGTTTTTCATCCCTTTTTTATCAAGAATGATTACTAATTAATCAATCAATCATTGTTTGAGAAATTAATTGTGATGATCAATTATGACTTAAGTGATGCCCAAAACCATCAATGAACATCTAGCTAGTGACTATAGATTCAGCGATACAGTCGAGCCTCCTGTTTTTGAGACTCACCGATCCAACTATCCCGAGAACAAACTGGTCAATAGCATTGTTTCTCTCTGCTCGCTTCACTCCCTTTTTGAACTTCATCTCCATGACTTTAGGATGCTGCCTCAGCCACCTGCAAGTATTAACAGAATTATAAACAATACTTTATAATATTATTATAGTATCAATTGAGTGTAATTAACCAATAATAGCCGTCTTTCTACAGGATTGGCATCAGCTTGCCTAAAGCTAACACACTGAAACAGGAATGGATCAGTGTTTTGTCTGTCTTTTTTAATAAAATTATACAATTGCTGGAATATAACCCATCCCTACAAACATTCACTACTCCAGACGTACCAGTTGTTGGCCTTGTCTCCCGCCAGACGTGTGCAGTGTATGCGCGACTGTTGTCCAGCCCCTATCCCGATCACCTGCCCACCTTTAGCATAGCAGACCGAGTTAGACTGAGTGTATTTCAGAGTAATACTGGCCACGATCAGGTCCTCTAACACACCCTGTCCCAGCTGCAATGTAAATGCATTCAAGTGGTATCAGCTTCTTTTAAAAATTGGAGAGTTTTTAAAGAGGCTTGCCCGCAGAGAGATCAGAAAAATTGGCTAATAGAAAAAGATTTTTTACACATGACAGATTGTTGGAATTGTTGAGTTTTTCATTTTATTTTCCTTATAAAACGCTGAAAAGTGATATTAAAACCTCATTTTTTAAATATTTATTTAATCGCAACCCGCAATAAGTCCCCGCTATAAAGTGGAGTCTAATTTGATTGACATATCAAAGAAACAAGCACGTGCACAGTGCCGCACAGTGATAACTTCAAAGGCAGCGGTGATTTACAAAGAAGATTTGCCGTTATATTCCATACATTTCCCTCTCAGGTTGAGTTTTAAAACGTCTTTTAAATACATATTCTGTAATTGTTTTCAAGAAATAAAGTCGGAAAGCCTCTAATTTTGTCACATAGAAACGTGTACTGAAGTATATTTAGTGATCGGAGATGTGCCGTTTACCGGTCCGTCTGCGGGTAAGCCTCTTTAAGATAATTATATCTACAGTCTAACATACAATACATGTTACCAGCAGATTTCATTTAAAAAAGACTTGTTATGAGAAGTTTTATATATAAATCCAGCATTGTCTATGAAGCTAGAAAAAAACAAAATTCATCTAAGAGGGGGGAGTGCAATGTAAAAATCACATACACTGTATATTAATTCAATCGGTATGGTTTTTGGACTATAGAGGATTATCGCCCTTAGACTGAGCGATGTGTTAATTCCAGACTTTATTATTGTGCCGTTTTTGTTAATAGGAGATGTCAGATAACATCTGGCTTATTCAGTTAGACTCGTAGGTACGTTGTATCATTTATTTTATGATCATGTGTTCGTATAGACATTCGTATCAATCGTTGTGTGATCATATGGTCATATAGACATTTTATCTCTTCATTATGTAAATGTCCATTGCTAGTCAACATTAATAATTCTACTTGTGTTTATCTACAGATGACTCTTGTCATTGTCACGTAACGAACAAATAAAACGTCATACGTCAGACAAATAGAACTGGATCTTATTTATATTCGACCAAGGACATCAAATACAGTGTACGTATGGTGCCACTGATTACACCATGATTGCAGATTTACGGACAGGGAAAAACATATGTTACCCACCTCTGCTTTCTTTGTAACAGTGTTGGTCATCATTTCCGCATTGATGACAGCATCATTATGTTTCTGCTGCATCTGTAGCCCAAACACTGTCCTTGTCTCGGTGGCTGGTGGATCATAAGTAGGGTCAATCTGAAACAGTCGATTAACATATTAACAGATTCAACCTCTGACCCTAATAAATTCTTCCCCTCATAATCCAGAGCCTTATTACAGTCACATATCTAACATTCAGGCATGGAAAAAATTATGCTTTCATTCTATCTGCCCTTTTCAAAATGAAGATACTTTGATAAATGATGAAGAGATCAGGTTAATAATATTATATTGAAAGAAGAACCAATGAGAAGCGATACATTTCTCCTTACCACTATCTATTCATAACTAAATGTACTTTTTGTCAAGTTTAAAAACAAGTGGAAAATGCTGAAGAATACAAGAGGCCCAGAGGGCCTGTATCGCTCACCTGGTTTCATGAGATATGAAACAAGATGATGCTTCAGTATATTTGTCGCTGGTATTGCTATGTCAATTGGAATATATATCATAAGCATTTTATATGGGTACATGTACATTGGTTTTATTTCAATGCTAAAAATGCCAAAATGTGCATTAATCCATGAAATGAAATTGACTTTTGGCGCAACCCCATAGGGATGCTACCACACAAATGTGAGTGATATCCATATTACTTAGTTTCAGAGAAGATCTTGTTAAGACTAATTGACTAATTGTTAAGACTAATTGACCCTGTCCCTCAGTTTTAGAGAATAATTTGTTTAAATCAATTTAGCCAAATAGACCCCTCTTGGCAACATTTGTACCCAATAACCATGCTACCATACAAATGTGAGTAATATCCATTGCTTAGTTTCAGAGAAGAAGTTGTTTAAACAAATTGACCAATTTTGGCCCCGCCTCTCAGGCCCCTTGGGGGTCAGCCCCATCATTTGTACAATTTTGAATCCCCACCCCGTAGTGATGCTACCAGGCAAATATGAGCAATATCCATTGCTCTGTTTCAGAGAAGAAGTCGTTTATATCAATATAGCCAAATTGACCCCTTTTGGCCCTGCCCCTCAGGCCCCTGGGGAGCCAGCCCTATCATTTGTACAATTTTAAATCCTCACCCCATAGTGATGCTACCAGGCAAATATGAGCGCTATCCATCGCTCAGTTTCAGAGAAGAAGTCCTTTATATCAATATAGCCCAATTGACCCCTTTTGGCCCCACCCCTCAGGCCCCTGGGGGGCCAGCCCCATCATTTGTACAATTTTGAATCATGACCCATAGTGATGCTACCAGGCAAATATGAGCGATATCCATTGCTCTTTTTCAGAGAAGAAGTCGTTTATATCAATATAGCAAAATTGACCCCTTTTGGCCCGCCTCTCAGGCCCCTGGGGGGCTAGCCCTATCATTTGTACAATTTTAAATCCTCACCCCATAGTGATGCTACCAGGCAAATATGAGCGCTATCCATTGCTCAGTTTCAGAGAAGAAGTCGTATATATATATATATATAGCCCAATTGATCACATTTGGCCCCGCCCCTCAGGCCCCTGGGGGCCCAGCCCCATTATTTGTACAATTTTGAATCCCCATCCCGTAGTGATGATACCAGGCAATTATGAACGCTATCCATTGCTCAGTTTCAGAGAAGAAGTAGTTTATATCAATATAGCCCAATTGACCACTTTTGGCCCTGCCCCTCAGGCCCCTGGGGGGCCAGCCCCATCATTTGTACAATTTTGAGTCCCCTACCCATAGGGATGCTTCTGACCAAATTTGATCAAATTCTGATCAGCGGTTATGAAGAAGTCAATTGTTGACGGACGGACGGACGGACGACGGACGGACGACAGACAGACGACGGACGCCACGGTATGGCATAAGCTCACCTTGGTCCTTCGGACCAGGTGAGCTAATAATAAGCAAAACATATCATTATGTAATTTTTTTTAAAGAAAATATGTATTCATGGGTAAAGATCTCCGATTCTTGAAATGCTGAAATAACTAGTTTTGATAACATTGAACATGGGCATTCATGGGGGAAAATATTTTTAAAATACTGAATTCAGTGTTATTACTGAACACTTTCACCCATTCCAGCAACTTTTAATACCTCAGATAGATACTGTCACAGGGTATTCGTTAATTACCATATACCCGCTCACCTGTAGGACACAGTAGTTACCACCGTAGTTAATACCTCAGATAGATACTGTCACAGGGTATTCGTTAATTACCATATACCCGCTCACCTGTAGAACACAGTAGTTACCACCGTAGTTAATACCTCAGATAGATACTGTCACAGGGTATTCGTTAATTACCATATACCCGCTCACCTGTAGAACACAGTAGTTACCACCTTTTTTCTTCTGTAGGATTTCCAAGGCTTCGTTGTCATAGCCTGGTGCGATGATGCCATCGGATACCTATATATATCACATAAAACACACTGTAATATCATCAACTACATGACGTTATAATGACACAGCATCAGTCCTGCAGGTAACAATAGCATACCGGACTGGCATTGACATGGTTTTCAGACAAACATTTATTTTCTTATTATTAGTGTTGTAACGATTCACAGAGGCATCAATGTATTGAATCGCAGAGTGGTGCATCGATGCATCGTCTATCCTTAATTTGCATCGCGATATTTGAAAATGTGTAGTTATCTCCCTTGTCCAACATTACCTTACGTTTTGTAGTAAACAACATGGCTGACAAGGCCATTCCGGCGGCTTATAAAGCTGCCTGTTGGAGTTCTTTAACATACACATCATCTGAATTCAAGAATGCTTTGTGGGAAATGGACAAAACGTATATTTTTTAAACAAATGTCGACAAAGACTCTAGTATTCTGGAAATACTACAAACAAAAATGACTACTGTATGATGGATGCAGATATCTGATAGGTTATCAGCTTCTCATATATTGTGATACGTATCGTATCGTGACCACTGTATTGCGATACGAATCGTATCGCTACCCACCTTGCATTACACAGCTCTACTAATTATCCATATTGCTCCAAGCCCCTGTGGATATATATAGGCATGCAGATCAGATCAGGGAACAATGTCCTTACCTCGCGTGAGATTATCTTGGCTGTGGAAACATCACATGTTTCAGATAAAGAAATGAAATCTCCGAAAGATGACATTCTGTCTGCTCCTGTGTAACAAAGGAACAGAATTGATCAGTACATGTATACAATTACATACAATTGGTGAAAAGTAACACAAAATAGGTTAAAACTGTTGCAACTGAGTAAACAATAACTATATCATTTTACCAGCATTCCAAAGAAATAGATATGTCACCTGTGCCCACTTAATTGAAAGGGCATCATTTTGAAAATTTCATGGTCACCAAGTGAAAAAGCATTCATAATGCTTTCTGCTGCCGGTTGGTTGGTTGACGAAGCTTAACGTCCAAAACAACATCTAAGGTCACATGTGGATAGCATTATGATTGTATGATAAGATAAGAGCCAGGAAATTCAGTGGCGCTATCGTGGCATATACATCATGATCCCTATTTAAACAGCACCCATTTGACTTGGGACAGCAGTCTTCTTCCAATAGCTTCATGAATGGACGGCCCTTTACTGATGTCTCCATTCAAGCACTACTCACTTTCAGATATGAGACCTAAAACTAACTTCTACTTTTCAAATATTTTCGCAGTATCTAAGTTTGTTTTACTTTTATTGATATTTTGAACACGAGACCTAAAACTCAGTAACTTTTACTTTTTGAATATTTTTGCAGTATCTAAGTTAATTTACGTTTACTAACAGTATGCCTTAGTATGGTGGATAATTGTTAAAAGCTGAAGCTATATTTGTACCTGTTCTTACTACTGTGTGACTGTCTTACTACTGTGTGGCTGTCTTACCACTGTGTGGCTGTCTTACCACTGTGTGGCTGTCTTACTACTGTGTGACTGTCTTACTACTGTGTGGCTGTCTTACTACTGTGTGACTGTCTTACTACTGTGTGACTGTCTTACCACTGTGTGTCTGTCTTACTACTGTGTGGCTGTCTTACTACTGTGTGGCTGTCTTACTACTGTGTGACTGTCTTACTACTGTGTGACTGTCTTACTACTGTGGCTGACTTACTACTGTGTGGCTGTCTTACTACTGTGTGACTGTCTTACTAATGTGTGGCTGTCTTACAACTGTGTGACTGTCTTACTACTGTGTGACTGTCTTACCACTGTGTGGCTGTCTTACCACTGTGTGACTGTCTTACTACTGTGTGACTGTCTTACTACTGTGTGATTGTCTTACCACTGTGTGACTGTCTTACTACTGTGTGACTGTCTTACTACTGTGTGGCTGTCTTACTACTGTGCAAGTGTCTTACCACTGTGTGGCTGTCTTACTACTGGTGACAGTCTTACTACTGTGTGACTGTCTTACTACTGTGTGGCTGTCTTACTACTGTGTGACAGTCTTACCACTGTGTGACTGTCTTACTACTGTGTGGCTGTCTTACTACTGTGCAAGTGTCTTACCACTGTGTGGCTGTCTTACTACTGGTGACAGTCTTACTACTGTGTGACTGTCTCACCACTGTGTGACTGTCTTACTACTGTGTGACTGTCTTACTACTGTGTGACTGTCTTACTACTGTGTGGCTGTCTTACTACTGTGTGACTGTCTTACTACTGTGTGGCTGTCTTACTACTGTGTGACTGTCTTACTACTGTGTGGCTGTCTTACTACTGTGTGGCTGTCTTACTACTGTGTGGCTGTCTTACTACTGTGTGACTGTCTAACTACTGTGTGACTGTCTTACTACTGTGTGACTGTCTTACTACTGTGTGGCTGTCTTACTACTGTGTGTCTGTCTTACTACTGTGTGACTGTCTTACTACTGTGTGACTGTCTCACCACTGTGTGACTGTCTTACGACTGTGTGGCTGTCTTACTACTGTGTGGCTGTCTTACTACTGTGTGACTGTCTTACTACTGTGTGACTGTCTTACTACTGTGTGGCTGTCTTACTACTGTGTGACTGTCTTACTACTGTGTGGCTGTCTTACTACTGTGTGACAGTCTTACTACTGTGTGACTGTCTTACTACTGTGTGGCTGTCTTACTACTGTGTGACTGTCTTACTACTGTGTGGCTGTCTTACTATTGTGTGACTGTCTTACTATTGTGTGACTGTCTTACCACTGTGTGGCTGTCTTACTATTGTGTGGCTGTCTTACTACTGTGTGGCTGTCTTACTATTGTGTGGCTGTCTTACTACTGTGTGGCTGTCTTACTACTGTGTGACTGTCTTACTACTGTGTGGCTGTCTTACAACTGTGTGACTGTCTTACTACTGTGTGACTGTCTTACTACTGTGTGGCTGTCTTACTACTGTGTGACTGTCTAACTACTGTGTGGCTGTCTTACTACTGTGTGACTGTCTTTCTACTGTGTGACTGTCTTACTACCGTCTGACTGTCTTACTACTGTGT
This sequence comes from Pecten maximus, assembly GCF_902652985.1. NCBI lineage: Eukaryota > Metazoa > Mollusca > Bivalvia > Pectinida > Pectinidae > Pecten > Pecten maximus. The sequence goes on along the minus strand of NC_047016.1, from coordinate 50,664,958 downwards.
GTCTGTCTTACTACTGTGTGGCTGTCTTACTACCGTCTGACTGTCTTACTACTGTGTGTCTGTCTTACTATGGTGTACTGGTGATCTGATTACATGTATTTTTGGAACCTGGGTTGATCTCTTGTTTATGTGCATGTAGACACCTAAAGTTTTTAAAGCGCTATCAAGGAAAAGGTAACAGCACAGGGTATACCATAATTCAATATGACTGGTCATTGACAGGCATATAATAATTCTTAGTTTGTATTTCTACAACTACTTACCTCTAGCCCTGGCATATGCCTCAGCCAAGGGAGACAACTCCTCCAGATCATCCACCATGCAAACCTTGCGGTCCACATCATTCATTCCTTGTCCTCCAATGGCTGCCCCTGACAAATGTAGACAAGATTTATTAATAGAACTGATTCTCTCCATTAGAAGGTGTTTGATCTACATTCTCTACAGCTATGTAAAGTAAAGGAAAAGGAACTTAATCATTATTCTCTAAATTCAGGTTTCTTTTTAGGTAGCTTGAGGTGATATTTTATCATGTCAGATTTAGTATGAAATAAAATAATCATTCTATATTCTATACAAACTCTGTAAACAAAGTATCGGGCAGTGTAACTGTATAAATACTGGGTAATAAAATCATCTCGCAACCTTCACCTTTCCTAACAAATAACAAAGAAGATGTTGCAAGTGAAAACGTTTTCAAAGAGTTTTTTTTTTAACACAGTGTAACTACTGGTAATATGGAGCCAATATTTTGAATTACCAATTCATGACCGTAAAGTGTTGATCTGAATAAATTCAACTCTTCTAGACTTTCACAAAGCATCTGATGAATCTAGCCTCTATAATCCTACATAGTTTCAGAGTTTCTAAACATACATGAGGCCCAATGGGCCTGCATCAAAGCATTTAAGAACAACAAATTTGACCCATGTGAAGACATAATTATCGGTTAGTTCATTTCTGTCTGGCTTCGCCCTATGAGAACATTATCAGCCAAATATTTTGATTCGGAGAGTTTTAGGTATTGAGATGAATTTTAATTTGTTAGGATAAATATATTGATGAAAGAAGGATGACCTATCACCTGTCCTTGAGGCATTGTCAAGCTAATAATCTTTTGAACAAATTTGAATCCCCCGTTACCTGCAGGGCTGACATGCTTGAAGGAAGTTGCAGCCGGTTTGTTGCATGCTCGACTGATTTCCCGCACAAGCTGCCAACCATTGAGGGCATCTAATAAGTTGATGAATCCAGGTGATCCATTTAGTACTGAGTAAAGAAATAGAGAAATGTCAGTTTAATCTTAAAATCTGGTTTTAATGTAGTATTAACATTATCATCATTAAAATTACAAATAAACTGCCAAGTTTAATTCCTTTTAGCAAGGAAACATGCACTAAGGTTGACTGGCAGAAGTGAAGTTATTATGCAATAATCATTTCCTATAATAAAATATTTATGGTGACCTTCATCTCTGAAATTAGAATCTGAGCTAAAACTGACCTGAAATCACATCAACGAAACCAATTAAGGAATGAAGCATAAAAAGTTTATTTTCACAAGTCCAAATCAAAGTTATTAAACAGAAACCTAATTTCTTTTTTTTTATAAAAATGATGGCATTGATTAGCGATGTGCCTTCAGCTATGGAAATCACCCACTGCAAGAGCTTTGAGTCAATAATCACCACTGACAACAAGGATGTTTCATTGACCCATACTGTAGGATGCAGAAAATCACTCGCTTTTGTAAGAATTTTTGATCCAAAAGTTGGATAGAATTGTTGATAACTTGAGCATCTTGGTTTCAAGCATTGCTGACTCACCTTTAATAGGGAGGTTTGGTAAAGTGGTGGATATTTGAGCGGGTTTCTGGTGTGGGTTCATTCCATATCGAAGGGACAGCTGTGATACGCCAGCACTGTACTGACGACGGAAATAGTCAGAGATGGCAGCGTCATATTCTGCTGTGTGGTTAAATGCCTGGAAATAGAAAATGATAGTTTGAAGTCAAGGAAAAACAACATTGTTATGTAGCATACCTAATACACAGATTTATCATGTTCTTCGGAGATTTACATTTCAAAATTCTAATACACAGCGACCTGCTATGATTTTCTTCGGAGATTTACATTTCGAAATTCTAATACACAGGTCTATGATGTTCTTCGGAGATTTACATTTCAAAATTCTTATACACAGGTCTATGATGTTCTTCAGGGATTTACATTTCAAAATTCTAATACACAGGTCTAATATACATGTAAGATGTTCTTCGGAGATTTACATTTCAAAATTCTAATACACAGGTCCATGATGTTCTTCATTGATTTACATTTCAAAATTCTATCAAATTTCATGAGAAAGGAAAGGTTACTATTTCATCTTGCAAAATCCTTAATACTGATTTCCTAAGTTAGCTTTTGAATGTCTGGATAAACAGGTCTAAAAATATACTGCCACTTTTGTTGTATCTTTTTTAATTTTCTCAAAACATGTACGAGTCAAACCAGAAAATTTGACACTAACCTTAACAGCTAATCGCTGTCTGGTAGCCTCTGTGGTATCAATGCTGGAAGTTTTCTTCATTTCTTCTAAAATCCTTTAAAAACAGATTCCATGCCATGTCTAATATTAATCTAATTGGAACATGGGGATCTTTTGTTTTAATGACAAATAAAATAATGATTTATCTATGTTATATCTCTGAATGTATTTGATCAGTTCATATTACTTCTATCAATTATAAATATCAATTTGTTTGATGAATAACATATAACCATATAATAACTGCAGTAAAAAACGTTTTTGACTAGATTTGGTAAAGTTACTAACTTGTACTAGTAACAATAATTAAGTCAGCCATAGGTATTTCTAATTTAGCCATCTTAAGATTTTCAGGTGCTTAAAAAAGGAAACACGAACCGGCCATAGTCTGCGGGATCACACACTACTGTTACACGGGCATGGTTCTTGGCAGCCGCACGCAGTAGAGTTACTCCCCCTTAAATAGAGATCTCAGTATCATTTCCACCATCCTGCCTCAAAAGGGAGTCCAATTGGAAGGCAACAAGGCATATCACATAATTGTTTTACCAATAGAGTACTCATTGCATAATCCTCGTCATGACCGGACGTCCGATCCTTTCAACTTGACCGCGAGTGACGCCTCGCGTGGCTTGTCTACAAAGCTTGTGGGGGCAGGTTTACAGATAATAGATTTATTGGAAATAATTAAGAGGTGTTCAATCTCAATTAAATAATCAAAATAATTAGTTAACACTGTATTCAACAATACACGGGTGATTTCTTAATTTACCATACAGTAGAGTACTGATAACGCATGCTATTTATACATTTTCGGGGCCTTAAGTTACAATCAGGTGTCTCATACTATTTTTTCACCTCTAAAATATTTGATGTATATTGATTTTTTTTCTGTCACACAGACGTGATGCGATGATCATACTTACAACCAATTGACCTAAACGTGTCTGTTGATCAAATTCTGGTATATTTACTGGACTGATCGTCGCGAGCTTTCAATGAAGTTTGCCGAAGATGATCTTACTTTATGTACATGGTCAATGACATCGCAGCGCGAAAATATATTTTCATCATGACTGACAGCGCGAAAATATCCACACCGCGAACAGTTTGGAGGCTGACTAAGCGAAAATTTCAACGCGCGAAAATATCCACTTTTATAGTATCATAAGATTTATTACAGACCTATATCAATTTGTTCCACAGCATTTTCAGGTTGTACATTTGGGTCTGCCACGGTCTTTACAAATGGGTATAAGTTGCACGCTACCAGACTGAATGAAAACAACAAATATGTATCAAAGTTATAGTACATACAACCACAGGCATACAAATTATACACATACAGGAACTTTTCAGAAAATCTGCTTCAAGTGTTGTCTATTAATAGAGGCATCACTCACCCTATCATTGTAAACCCAGCCTTCTTCATATCTGCCTGATCCGATTCTGTCGTACGCGCCAGAATTCCTTAAATAGACGACAGCATTACTTGAAAGGGGCTCAACAAAAACAGCCTAAAATATATCTTCACAAAAATTATTAAATAATAAGAAACAGGTCTGTTCCTGAAAATTCAATAAATACACATTGATGAGTGTTTTATTACCTGCACCAATTGTCCAGACTTCTCACTAATCTTTATAAACAACACCAAGAGCTTTGTGATACAAACTGAATTTTTATTATTTTACACCAGAATTTTCCAGTAATTTTGCCCATTGCACATAAATCTCATACAATAGCAACTGCATACACATTGCATGCATAGATCTTAATTCAGCCCCATTCAAAATAAAAATGTAAAATATGTATGTATTTGATGTAAATCTCAAATAAACTCCTCACAATTATGCAATTTTTGTTTTGCATGCATAGTACAGTTAATATTGGTGAATTGGAAAAGATTTTTTCAGGAGTAAACTGCAAATTTTGGAAATTTGGCTTAAATATAATAAATATTAAATTATTTCAATTGGGAATGGGGCCCATTAAAGGCCCCAAAAAAAACCCAGAAAAAAGCCTTGCCATATGAGGATAATTGTATCCAATTTGTAATTTCTATTTTAATTATTTTAATTAAAGACAGGTGCATCATGAGATACCTGCTGATTGAGGATAGATCTGTAACGAAATTACTTACTTCATATTTTGTTAAGAATATACAGCATATATTCTTTAGAATTACATTAGCTGGTAGGTGACAATTCAAAACAATTAAAAATTGAAGTTGATATTGATACCATCCTCAATACGACCGTACTCCAGGGGTTTATCTTCATGTTGCCCTCTCTGCACCCATGGTGCAGAAAGTAAAAATAATAAAAAATTAACTCTGGGGTATCGACGATGCACTGATGTTATAATGTATTAACAGCTGAACAATTAGATCTTGCAACCTGAAAGACAGAACCAATAGTTTTCAGAGCTTATAAAATGTTATTACTCCTCAACATTACAGCAGTTTACCTCCGTGAACAGCAGGGTGGAGGGTTTTGACACGTCCTCCCAGCATCTCTGCTGCTCCAGTGATCTCTGATACACAACTGAAAGATTAACAAGGATTTTTGTCCATACAATTACCTTTTTTACATAGTCTGAATTTTTATCAACTATAAATTAATTAATGTCAGCCATACTGTTCGTTACATTAAAAATAAAATGCATTTATTCAGACTCACTAAAATTCAGACATTAATTCCTGAAAGAACATATACACAAACAAAAAAATGTACATTGTTTTGAAAATTTAAGTCTCCTAATTGCCCTCAAAGTTTACCCCCTCAATGATAATGCAGGTTATCAATATTGATTGCAGATTTATCCAAAAGAAAATGCTTATGGCAGTCAATAATTTAGAAATATCGGGGCATCTTGTCATCTTTTTTCTGGACAAAACATGCATTTATTACACAATATCAAACCACTGTGACACTGTACTACATTTTGTATATGCATAATGCTTAACCAGAACATCCTTGTTTGATGGATTTTTTTTTTCTTTTTCAATATTTCAAACTGGACACTAGTTAACAGTGAGAAAAGTCTAACTTTTTTTTATATATACAGTGTAGATATCAGTTATGTAATTCTGTTGATACCAATCTTACCTAACTGGTATCCCAGCATCCTTTATTGCCTTTGCAGTGCCACCTGATGCAGCAAGCCTCAATCCAAGGGCAACTAACTCTTTTGCAAATGGAATCAGACCTGTCTTGTCCGAAACACTAATCAATGCTGGAAAAAATTATCATATTCATTGATTTTGGTTATCTAAAAAAAATTATCAACCCTTTATCTGGATATATAAGAAAATTTGTCAAATACAGTTCCCCTATGGCCATTGGTGGCAGAGTGGTTAAGGTGTCCTGACACTTAATCACATACTGGCACTCCATGCACCTCTGGGTTGCAAGTTGGAAACCCATGTGGGGCAGTTGCCTAAGCTGGCATTGACTGTAGGTCGGTGGTTTTTCTCTGGGTACTCTGGTTTTCTGGAAACGTGTTAAATAATTAAGAGTATTTCAAGAGCCTTAAATTTTAATTTAATCCAGTTTTTGGTATTTAACACAGTTTCACACCTGTGTAAGACCATATATTCTTAACTATAAATCTATATTTTAATGTGATGCAAGTCAAAGAATGAAGCATGCAGCTTACATTACAAATTCAGGAAATTGACTCCATTGAATTTCTGGAAATCCTTCAAAATCTTAATGTAGTGGCCAGACCAAGATTCCAACCCAGGACCTCCGAACACTAGCCAGATGCTCTACCAATTGAGCTACCTGATCACCGATGATCGACCCAGTCCAGTCCCGCTACACAATAATAATGTTAAGTTTATACTGACCCAATTTTTAATCATTTCTTGTATACTTATTATTGTAACGTGCCCCTGTGGTCCCACCGTTAAAAGTGAATGCCCCACAGGGATATGCCAACAGTGGTGCATCAATGATCATCCCTGTATATAATTCTGTATAGTGTGAGTGTTCTGTACACTGTGACTTGTCTAAACAGAAAACTTGAGCTTATACAAGTAAATGACTGTGACATGTCTGTGTGCCCAGCACTCTGAACACATCCAGTGAGCTTGAGCTAGATATCTACTGTACTTTTTTGTATATTAAATATTATCATGTTTTCTCTTCTTTGGACTTATACAATAATTTAAATAACACTTGTACTGTGTCCTTTCGGTGGGCCTTTAAAATATTGGTATAATATAATCCATTGAAAAAAGTGTTTCACATGAAAAATTAAATTAAAAATAAAAATCCTTTCATTTCATGCTGAGCACCGAACCCATGATCAGTGTAAAATGCGGACTTGTGCAGGGCGATTGTTGTTTACTAGTTGGCCTATCACGAGTGATGTGCATGTTTCAGCTTTCTGCCTGCATTGTTTAACTTTTATTTCATGTCCAATAATGATTACTATTAAAACAATGGTAGCATTTAAAAAGTTGTTCGTTAGACTAACTAAATCTAGCGTGGACTAGTTTGGGTTTTTGAAACAAACTCAAACACGATCGTCACCGCGCCAGTGATCATGGAGTGTTACGCGACGTCGGTGAAAAACGACAAAATACGACAAATAAATAAGTTTTATGAATACATAATGGGTCGCATACGTTCCTAAGAATATACTTCATATAAAAACCATGAAAATTTTAGCTGCCATTATCCTTAGAGGTAAAATAGCACTCACCAATTTCCCCAGAAGCCATGTTTCAGGTTGTCAACAGCACGTGTTAAGCGATTTTAGCTGCGTCTGCCGATCGAACCCAACGACCTAGCTTTTCATTGGCCACTCATGATAAAGGAGTGAAAAGTTCACGAACTTTTTAAAAAATCCTTTCGATATACATTTTCTTATATAAATTTCTAAATTGTTTTTTTTTTTTTTTTTATAAATTATGCTTATAGTTATCACGGACTTTTTTCTTTCCCTTTTTTTTGAATACACGATAGATATTCTAGTCTACTTTTATCAGAGACATGTATAGATCTAAAAGTTAACTTATGGTGCTAGATTATCTATACCGACGGACTTGTATTTAAAGAATAGTGATTTTGTTTAATTCAAATGAAATAATTTTCTCAATATTATTCGCCTTATTTTTCACACAAATGAGTACTAGCTGATGAATACAAATGGTGGTCATTACATGTTAAGTACCATACGACACAATTGCAGGAGGAAAGGCTCGGTTATAATGGTCCCTTTGATATCAAGGTTTTAATCGAGGTGAAAATCGCGAGATATGTTTCGCAAACAGCAAAAACAACCCATAAACTGGCGACTGTAAATGTAAATGGTATTAACACCAATAAAAAGAATAACTGGAGACAAATTCATTTGATAACTTGAATAACCCAGTACATCCATAATCACAATAGAGACGTTCAGTTTACTCAAATAATTCATCGTTAACGTCGTCAGTAAATTATGAAGTAGGCATTCAATTTACGACAACCACGAATTTGTCACAGGTAAGGAAACGCCGAAGGAGAAAATATGGGGGAAAAGTACATAATGAAATATGCTAATGCAACTACTCCGTAACTTTAGATCCCATTCTCATCTCAAAATATAAGTCTTTTAATAAACAAGTAAATAACTGTTTCTTTCATCAAATAAACTGTCGTAGCAATGTTATTTTCTCGATACCTGGATGTTACAGTGGCAGGTAATATACGTACACATGTAGACATTTGTCTAGACTCTCGACATTTCCTTCTTTCCTGACACAAAGTTATAAAACGGCAATAGAAATTGGTGATAAATCATTTTAATTATGTCAACCAGCATACCTTGTATACATTACCTGTTCCTCGGGTATGATAAACCACACCCGCATCACATGACCTTCGACGTAACCGCCCCACGTGATCATAACTGTCCAGGAATAAGCCTTACACAGATACATGTAGATGTACATGTTCGGTCATTTACCTGTTTCATTTCTATATATAGTAGTATTTAAATTCGACAAGGGTACACCGACGAACGATGTGTAAAAGCCATCCAACTTTAGCCGGAGGGAAAAGAACATTGTATGGATATAAACTTAGTAGCCTTGTTGATGTGTTGATGATATCAAGGCAATTTTGAGTTTGAATAAGCTTTTAAACAGGCAGTGGGATCACTCGAACATTATTTTTGGGGCGAAGGACAGGTAGTGTGCTTCTGTATGTCCGGTTTAATAATGTCTGTTAACGAATCCATTTGTTTACGAAGGATATTGATATTCTCAGCTTTATTGACAGTTATAGGGATTTTCTTCCTCTGCTCAATGGATACACAGATCTATATGGTTTGTATACATTATTATTTTATTTATTTATTTGTGGCATAATTAAAATGCATAAACATATTGCTATCTTTAAAAAGGCAAGTGTGTTTTATATATAGTATGGTTGCTGAATTTCATTGTTTAGGTATATACATAGTCACATCAAATCATAAATACTCGCTTAATTTGACAAATGTTGCAGCTCATTTCTTACCGGAACCGACTCGCATTGCCAAGAACCATTACACAGGTCGAGTCGATCGCTATATAAGGACATACACAAAGATTTACGTCACCGGCCTGTTATCCATAATGCATTATCGACTGACATGTTGTTTTTTTTTTTTGTCAAAGTCACGTGACCTCCATTCGGAAGTTCAGCGCGCCAGTGCACACGAGGCTTGGATAGGGTAGCTGAACGGTCCAACACCTAGGCCTACAATGTTAGATAACTATGTCAAATGTTACGATTATCGATGGTACTTTGTATGGTGGCAGCTTCCCTGTCCAAGCCTCGTGTGCACTGGCGCGCTGAACTTCCGAATGGAGGTCACGTGACTTTGACAAAAAAAAACATGTCAGTAGTAGCATCTAATGCGGCGAGATGTCGAGATAGCGACTTCATAAACGCATTAAATTATCTCGCTATGTCGGTTGTTTTATCTCGCTATGTCGTTTTATTATCTCGCTATATGGTATATTTATCTCACTGTGTTGACAAAATTATCTCGTTATGTGATGGCAGATCCATGCCACCATGTGATCACTATGATCTCTTTTACTACATGTTTACTATGCGAAAAGCACGTGTTGCGTGCATAAATATGTTTTTTTGCTCTGGGTAATTCATTAATGTAATATATTGTTCAATATTTTGTATCAGTAAAGTTTACAAGATTATAAACAACTTCACCTTTGGAATTTCACGTTTTTATAAAAGACTGAGAAAATAAGCACCGAAATCGTTATCAATAATGTATTCACATACATGTACATGTATTTTTGTACTAGGACACGTGTCAATCAATGCGTGTATCGTGCAAACACGCGTAACACACACATCACGAGAATTAAGCAGTTTTACAATTAATACCGGAGTTCCAACTAGAAATTGCCGTATATAAATTAAAGTGACATGACATTTTGAAGTTAGGGAATCCAATCCGAGAAGCCCTCAATTACAAAAGATAACCTAGTATGTACATGTATTATATATAGAGAGAATCTTACACGAGTGGCTATTTCATATGGAATTTATTAAACTCGTTCAATAATTTGATATGCAATGGGCCTTTAGGTGTTTCTAATAGAAAAAAATAAGTCGAATGATAGTAAAATTGAAATGTGTCAACAACTCACAACGTTTAAAAGCGTTAAACAATTGGTCTTTTGAACTAATAAAAAAATATTCCTTAAATAAAGTAAGAACATTCCACGTAACTGAGAATGATACAGAAATTGATTGCGATGATTGATGAGAATGTGAGAGTGATGCCTGAAAGTGTAAAAGATGAATGGTGACAAGAATGAAAGTTGAGAAAGTTAAAACAGCTAGCAAAAAAATATTACTGCAATTTTTGACCACTGTTCGGGAACTAGTAAATGAACAAACAATTCCCGATTTTTCCTGAATACATTGTAAATTGACTGAATTTGGATACCAATTTTTGTGTCTTTGTTAACATCTAAGTAACAAATTCCAAAGGTAGAATATTGAATTTATGTATAAAGTTATCATTTAGACAATTTTTACCGGTTGATAAGCCATATTCTTTTAACAACTGCACTTTTTGCAACATTATTAGAAAACTGATGCGTAGTAACTGTGTAGTAAAAGAGATCATGTGATCACATCTCATTTAGACGATTGGCTGAACCTCGCAATGCATTATGGATAACAGGCCCGTGACGTAAATCTATGTTTATGTCCTTATAAAGCGATCGACTCGACCTGTTACACTTGATGTGTATATATCTCATTAATGAATTCAGCTTTGAATGCTCTTAACTTACAGTCAAACCTCGATTATTCGAACTTCGTTGATTAGAATTTCTCGCTGTATCGAACTTTTTGCTTGGTCCCGGATTTCCTCACTATATAACGCTACTTACGAACCTATTCATTATTCGAATCATACATCGAACTTTTTTCATGGCCCGTTAGCTATGATATTATAGGTAATTGACATCTCATGATTCTAACCAAAAAGGTTTACCTGTACTGACCACTGGACAGGTGTTTAATTAAAGAGATAATGGCTCTCTTACATCAGATGGGTAATACATGTCAAATGTGTGATGATACTTACATAGTAAAAATAACTTCATTTGCGTGTTTACACATTGTCTTCATTGACAAGAATTTTAAAATAACACGACTGTCTTATTGTGACCAAAATTCATATCATATTTTCATAACATTATACTTTATAACATAGTTAACTTGAACCCTTCTTTCCAAAGCAGTAAACATGTATATCAAATATATATACAGATGTATATATATATTTATGCACTCGCATGTATAATGTACATGCATATAGAGTCGAACTTCGTTAACTCGAACTCGAATAACTCGAAAACCCCGTTCAACTCGAAGTATTACTCCGGTCCCGGCAAAAATCCTTCTTTTTCTTAGTAATAAAAACTCGGATAATTCGAACTCGGATAATTCAACACTGGCGGCGACAGATTACCGCAGTACTGCAATATGGCTGACAGATTTAATTGTAGCTGTGCAGGTTTCCCATGCGACAGATTACTACAATATTACGTACAAATGCAAATATATGATCCGTAGCTGTACAAACTTGTTGTGACAGATTACTACGTTCATAGTATTGCAAACCTAATCCAGAGGAGGAACAACACCTTAGCCTGAATTATCATTATATAATTAGTCCCTACCCCTTCTACTCAGACTGGCAGGCACATTGGGACCAGATGTAGGCAGGGTAGCTATGAGACATACAGCTTATAAAATGCCTCTAATATCAAATTATAAATAATATACGAGTATTGTTGGGAAAGTTTTAATGAGGAATAGCCATCCCTCTTAGTATCCGAATGAAAACAAGGCCATAACTCGGATATGTCATGTAAATGATTTAGCTGAGTACCCCAAAAATGCTATTATAATGTTAAGATTATAAAATATATTTGTATATACATTTGTACTGCACCATCAAATAGTCCTACACGCAAATACATAATATAGTAGGAATCTAAGTGTAGCCTGTACTCGTCCACAATAATGTTTGTAAAAACTTAATTTTTTGTGTCGACCAAAACACGGTTCTATGGATACGTAGCAGTTAGTGCAATTTGAGCGTCCCTGATCGTGGATTGTGGTGTTCGTATGTACCTGCAATATGCGTCAGAGGACCACCTACCCAGCACTTTGATAAGATGGTCCTCGATATGCACTGCTGCTGCAGATGTGGCCGCTCCTATTCGGAAGGAGTGCCCATTGTACAAGTCAGAGTTTATATTTAAGCATTCCAGTACATGCCGCAGTTTAGTAATGAAAACTTTTCTAGTCAAGGGTTGTCCGTCGACTGTCACAAATAATGGGTCTTTTGGGGAGGGCGTCTGCCGTTGGCGACTTTCCATATACTTGCTACATACACAATGTGGGCATACAAATTTGTTCGTTTTAAAGAGCTTCAACATGATTCCTTCTCTGAAAGGATCCGTTTTCGACTTTTTCAGATATAGAAGTACATAGTCGTTAGCGATTGTCATGTCCTCTACACAAAGATTGTCGTTAGAGTCAAAATTGGATTTCACCGTAAACTCGCCACATCTCAAAAACCCCCAAAAGGCTATTGTACAAGCAGTTTCTAACATGAGGTCACAAAAGGAGTTCGAGTTCTTACGCAAATAACCACATATATTTCTTAGAATGTTAAATGTAATTGGATATCTTGGTTTAACTGTTTTCACGCGCCCACGTTTCACCCCTCCAAGGACGGCCTGCATACAGGCTAGATTAGCATTACTAGGGTAAGGTATGTCTTTCTGTAAGCACATAAATCTAATTCCACATAGGTATAGCTTGATGGTTGCGTAAGAGAGGTTGCTATTGTGGCAGTGGGCCACAAAATAGATCAACATATCCTCTGTGACAGACATGTCACTGTAGTTCACACAAGCCATAATACCTGACATCAGGAGGAATTGAAGAAAGGTTTTGAAACCTGTGCTGTATGTTTGCCTTGTACTTGGGGCTATAGCATTCTCCCACAAGCCGTCTACGGTTCTTCTGAGTTCCACAAGATGACCTTCGGATGTGGCACTTGGCAAGGAATGTAGTCTGCTTCTGGGGCTAGTGTGCGGAACCGTGCCATCTGTAAACGAGACAGAGAGTCAGCTATCAAATTAAGTTTGCCAGGTACGTGTGTAGCCATAATCACAAAGTTATTTCTAGCTGCGCACATAGTAAGACGCCTCATAAGTGGCATGATATGCGCCGATTTCGAGCGGCCTTTATGTAAAATGGCAACGGTCGCGATATTATCACACATAAATATGATTCGCAAGCCTTTCCATCTGTGTCCCCATATCATAGCTGCCACGACTATGGGGTACAACTCCTTGAAAGCTATGGATATCTCGTCCGTGCTATGAACATAATCCTGCATATTCGGTGGCCATGCCTGGGAGAACCACTGTCCCTGTAGGTAGCCCCCGAATCCTCTAGTTCCAGACGCATCTGTGTACAACTTGATGTCCTCTGTTGTAGTTATCTGTAGATCATAAAAAATGCCTACTCCGTTCCAGTATTGCAGAAAAGTTAACCACATTCTAATGTCCTCCCTACATTCACTATTCAGTTTGACATGGTGGTGTAGGGCTTTCACAGTAGTCGATAACTTAATGATGTGTGATACGAAACTGCGTCCTGGGATAATAACTTTACTGGCAAAATTTAAATGACCTAATAGTTGAAGAAGTTCTCTCTTTGTACACGACTGACGGTTCTGAAATGATCGGAGTATCTCTGTATCTCGCTGAAGTTTGTCTATCGGCAGTCTAGCTTCCATTTTATGAGAGTCCAGAATGATACCTAGGTATTATATCACTGTGTTTGGTCCGCAGGTCTTATGTAGAGCCATCGGTATATTTAGGCCATTGAAGATGACATACAACATAGACATATTTCTGTCACCACATTTTCCTGGTTCTTCAAATGTGATGAAATCATCCAACAGATGTAAAATATGGTCAATGCCATAATTGTTTCTAGCAATCCAGCATATGGCTGTTGAAAGATTGTCAAAAACCTTGGGCTGGACCGGCACCCAAAAGCTAGCTTAGTATAGTAGTAGAAGCTGCCCTTCCAACCTATACAGTACAAGTGCCACTGTAATGGATGTATAGGCATTAACTTAAATGCGTCCGATATATCTGTTTTGCACATTGTAGTATCATTTCCGAGTTGTTGGATAAGATTTATTGCGTCATCAATACGGACATATGATAAGGAACATTCTTCTTTGCTAATTAAGTCGTTGACACTAGGGTGTTGTTCATCCTGATGTGGTGACGAAAGGTCTACTATGAGCCTTGGTTTCCCTGAATACTTTCCATAGGAGACACCGATGGGACTGACTCTACAAGAGTGAAAATGCAATTGTTTGTATGGTCCGCACAGAAATCCTTTGCTTACTTCGCTCTCTACGAGTTTGTCCACAGTCATATCATCATTTATAGCTGACCTCAGGTTCTTGCATACTTTGGTTGTCAGTTCTATATTTGATATCATTGTGTCGAAACCATATGTCAGTCCGTCACATAAATAATTGACAAATTCGCGATCCGGATGTTCAACAAGTTCCTTTCTCAATCTGTCTATATTTATAGGTGTTGTGGCTTTGCTGGAGTTGTCTTTCTCCACTGGTTGATGGGGTAGTCATTGGGCCTCGTCACTGCGGGATCTTGCATTTAAGTTCTTACGGCACGACTTGGCTCCATGGCTGGTAGCTTTACATGTGTGGCAGATGTGTTTGAAATGACATCCTGTATCATAGTGGCTTTTCCCATCATTGAAGTTATTGCAAACTTCAACTCCATCTATTTTTATTTTTGGACGTCCATATTTGTCCGTGTCCTTCGAGTTCGAGCCTTGTGGTGAGCCGTTATATTGTTGCTGTGAGTTTTTCCCTGGCCGCCTATTCTTTTGTTGGGAACAGAATGATGTGGAGTGAGTTGTGGACGAACATAACTGACATGCGTTCACTTTAGCGTTACCAACCACCATGCTCAGGAGTCCATTATCTTTCAGGCCCCAATTAACTTTCTGGTTATTATCCCTCAGTGCTGTGGCTGCTTTTAGGGCAAACTGGCAATGATAGTCATAGAATTTCTGGCCATATATGTTGGATATTTCTATGATGTGGGCCTCGTAGATCTCGAGCTCTCCTCTTCTTTCTGGGCATTTCCCACACATTATCCGTTTAAACTTGCCAAAAGCAGTAATAAATTCCGAAATTGTCAGTGATTTGTTTAGTCTCTGGTCTTCACTGTCGTTCATGTTAATGTATATGCCCCTACGTTGTTGTTCTTCTGATCGTTCTGTGTCGTATTTTGGTATGAGGAGCGAGGCCAAATTAACGTAACGACCCTCAAGAATGTTCTTTTTATTTGCGTCGGACACAATATCAATATGAGGAATACTTTCAGATGATATGCCACAAGCTGTGTACCCACCTTGTACTCTGTCCGTTTGTGAGGTTCCCTCTGTATCACGTCTCATCGCGGCGTACATTGTATGCTGTTGATAGGTTGTAACCGGATTCTGTTGCGTCATGTCTCGCTTGTATTCGTCGTTGGTCGTCTCGGGACCCGATCAATGTCATGACGGTTTGTTGAAGACCCATGACGGTCTGTTGCATGCTCTGCATAGATGCCAGCATACTTTGAATGACGTCCGTATTTTGAGCACTGGGCGCCGCCATGTTGTTTTCTGTTTGATCCGCCGTTTCCGGTGGGCTGGTATTACTGCGCGATAGTGGCGGACTTGTTGGCGTGCTGTTAGCAGGTCGCACCTCCGCGTCGCAATGTAGTCCGCCGTCTGTCCTTGCAGGGTCGGGCCCATAATTGTTCGTGGGTTCAGTCTGCATAGGGTAAGCGATCAGACCATCGTTTTCGTGCACGTCCACGCTCTCGGGCTGGGAGTTTGTCTGACTCGTGATGATCGAGTTTGATCTTCTCGCGCTGCATCCCGCGTTTTCTAAATACATGTTTTTTAAACCAGTCTTGTTGATGCCCGTATTAGGCGCAATAATCCCGATTTTCTCCAATTCTGTCCTTAATTGCGACACTGTCCAATTTTCAGGGTTTGAGGAGTCCCATGGGTTGTGTCTGGTTGTAGATCTGGATCTACGGCTAGCCATGATAGGAGCTAAATCTACAGTTCAAAATCCTTCCTGGGCTACCGAACGCAAACTCAATTTAAGTGCGATGGTAGGGAAACAAAACACATCTCTTTGGAAATAAATTCCGTCTGTTCAGTCCAGGGTCCTAACTATTTTAGAGTTCCGACAGACTTATTGACAATTCACGTTCAATATTCCATACGTAAACAAAGGATTGTTTAGAAAGTTGTCTATGACTGCAAGTCCTTTTGATTCACACACTAGAGAAGTATCCTCGTTCACAGAACCTA
Source organism: Pecten maximus (assembly GCF_902652985.1). Taxonomy (NCBI): domain Eukaryota; kingdom Metazoa; phylum Mollusca; class Bivalvia; order Pectinida; family Pectinidae; genus Pecten; species Pecten maximus. Next base: position 50,648,442 of record NC_047016.1, on the reverse strand, counting down.
TGACATGTTCAGAATATCGTCCATCTGCATAATAATACCGTTAAGATGTTATATTGCTATGATTTGATCCAGATTATGAAGATTTTTTGAGACACATTTGAGACGTCTTTCTGTTACTGAAGCTGTAAACACAATGGCGTCCCCTCTAATTTTCTTAACCAATCAGAGAGCTCTACTGATGGTTACTATATATTTAGGATTGTATCTTGATTGTGTACATACTAGATCTAAAAGAAGTTATTCATTACATTATATCTTTAAAACATCCTATAACTTCTGATTTCATCTACTTCTATATATATAACTATTTTAATCAGGTAAGTATATCTATGTTTGTTCATTCAAACCTGGCTTATTTTCATAAGCCTCAATTAATCTTCTCGTCTTTCACTCACTTAGAAATGGCATGTCAGACACGACTCCCAATCACAAATATACTGGCTTACTTGATTTCAAAACGATATGATAGTATTGTATCATATATAATTTACTTTTTAGAAATGTCGTGTCTAGCATAAATAATAAATACGATTTTGTTATAATTAGTATTTGAAATCAAATAGGCGTGTTTCTGTTAAGGATGCGTGTTACCTTGAAACTCGGTTTACTGGAAGACTCGGATAACTCGGAAGTTTTTTCACGATCCCGACGACTTCGAGTTAACGAGGTTTGACTGTATATGTATCAAGGAAATATACAGTGCATGTAAATCATCTAATGAATCTCATATGCCATATCTATTTAATCGTCTCATATATCCTGTATTACTCCATGTTCAATATTAATGTACGTCTTTGTTCTAGCTATGGCTTATGGTGAACAACTAAATTTCTGGTTGAAATCCAGGAATTTTTCCTTAAATATATGCATGTATATTAATTAAGAAATTACCACAGAACATGTTCATTAATCTTCATATTTTTATGATTATTTTATAAATCTAATTGTTTATTTACTTTCCATCGGTATAATGCCTCTATGCTCTCATAGGTACGGTGTGTCCAATGCATTATGCAGGTAAATGTCAATCAAAAGATAATTTAAATATAAATATACGTATAAAACTTACCTAAATATTGAATACTTAATCCTATATCATGAGTCTCCATAAATATATTTATAAATAAGTCCTGAGTCCTTATATTTATATATATGAACAAACACTTCCTTCTCTATTACCCAACAACGTGCAAAATATTATACGCACACGTGTGTACGTGTTCGTCTTGCCAGTAACAAATTGCCTTCCACGTGAATGTGCACAGTATAAACACGTTGTCTATACTATCACATGGTCATTTTTTATTTGGAGTTCTGCATAGGCGATCCAATACGTGACCCCAATCATAGATAGTTAAAAACACGTCTTTATTCATTTTTTTAAAATTATATTAACTAATGCACAAATCGTTGGTACCTATTTTTAATGTTAACATTTTTTTTTGATTTTTCGTTAATTAAACTCCACTTAAGTTGTTGCCCTGTTATATAATATTTTATATGCAGTAAAAAGTAGTTTTGACATATTATTGTCATACAAGGACCTGTGTCTTCAAACGTTCCAATCTCTCTGATGAGTCAGAGTCATTTCCGCTTTTCTATTTACGTGCTTTATGTTACATATTCTGTGTTTATCTTTTGCTAGAAAAATAGTAACTTCCGTTTAATTCCTTTGTTTATATTATGTATTTCATTTCAAAATATTTAGACCAATTAATTTATAAGATTGTAATTAAAACAAGACAATAAGAAATTCAATCTGATAAACTATTATTTATTAATGAACAAAATTGATCTATGACTAGCGCCTTTACACTTACCAAATTAGGATATCCATAGATTTACATAAATTGCTATATATTAGGCCATAGCGATGTCTGGCAGGATCCTAAGAATTCAGAAACTGACCGCCTGTATTCTCCAATACATATAGGGCACATCAGCGCCACCCAGGTAGCACGGGTTGGCCTCATCCCCCCAAAGTAGCTTTTGAGTGGGAGCAATCGTACAACAACCCAGAATAATTTATACCGTAATTTTTTCATGGTCTCCATAACATGTATATAAATTGTATGTATCTATTTCCTGTCCCTAGGGTAAATTATATAACATATAACCTTTCTACAGTGGACAAAAAACTCCCCGGTGGTAATTAACACCAGTGAAGTAGCTAGGGCGCCCCACCCGGTTTCTCGGGAGTGGACTGAAATTCCTGTCCCCCCATGGTAAATCATGGATTCAATTTTTTTTTTTTTTTTTTTGAGACCTAACCTAGAACTGGGTTGAAGTCAACAATGATCGCCTTCGAGTCTGAATCCCCAGAATCCCGCCAACCCACCTGGATCTCCATCCTGCTATGACAAATTACACATAATTAGATCATCCTCATTGTGTTATCTTTGGTAATTTGCACTTATTCTCTGTATATTGTTAATTGACATTAATAACACTCATACCGAGCTCCAGTATCCAAAAACTATACATACCATAGATATAATATCCAAAGTTATAGCATTACAAGAATCGGCAATTATTGAATGTACATAATACTGTTAAATAGGCACTAGTCACAGTGACTCAACATTAACTCTTCCACAATGTAATAAATTATGCAAGTCAATCAATCTATGGAAGTCAAGTTCAGTTCCATTACTTGCATGCACAACATACATCATATACACATGGTCCATCAAATTCAATATCCTTTTCGTAGATGTAGAGCTACCCATCCAGTCTGTAACTGTGCAAATGTTCCTTGTAGCAGACACGACACACCAATGTAATGTATTCATATTCTTGAACCACAAATAACACTGTCAAATTGTAAACTGGTTACCTGCAGAATTTATGTAATTTATTTAAGTCACGCCACATCCTGGTTAAAAGGTGTCCAAGCCCATAATTCAAGGTTCGTGAAAGTTTGTCATCCTTCACATATCAAAGCACACCAGGTATACCTGTGTGTAGAAAAGTCAAACACAGGTAAATTTTAGACTCCGGTAGGTACCTAGAACGAATATTCATACCCTGCCTACACTGCTGTCCGGCAGGGTATGAAGTCCCTCCCATTGCCGATAGTGTAGCAAGCTCCGATGTTATTCACATCGGGCAGTATTAGCGGTGGTAAAAAATTTCTCGGATAAAAAAACACATGTAAATTGATGATTCTGGTATCTATTATTAATATTCAAGCCACAAACCTACACATTACGTCAATTGTTTGACAATAAATAGTAAAATCCAAAACGAGCAAGACACACGGAGATATCAGTTCAAACATACCGCTATCTTTGATACAAGTGTAAAGGTCAATTTCCTTATAAGGAAATCAAAATAAATTGATGCTAATGAGGTTTCCCGCAAGATTTCAACAGAAAAACAGATTCTGAGTAATATACCTCAGTAAGGAAGGTCAATTCATTCTGAAATTATTTAATTACGCAAAGTAAGATTCGCTTTCTTCACAAGAGTTACAAAACAGAGGTTAAATATCTCTGATAATGTATTTATTTATCGTAGTAGCTTCATCCATATATGGTCACGGGCTCCATATTTGGGTCAGCATCCTCGCGAGAGTTCTTCGAGAAGTAACATGGCGGATCACGGAGACAACTCCAAGCAGTATGATATCAGAATATGCGAAATAAAGATTTCCAGGTTAGACGGTAGGCTAATACATTGTAAAATTGTGTTAGAAATGTTTAATTATACCAACTATTACTCCAAAGTTAAACGATATCCGCTATTTGTAGCATTTTCGAGGTTCACTGTTTTGCTACATTACGAGCAATGGGAGGGAATCGTAGCTCTGACGACGACCATCTGTCAGAAATTGTCCGTCCGTCGTCCAGAGCTACGTTATCGCAGCTAGTAGGTACCTACTGGCTGTGGCCATCTAGGCCCCTCTGTGGCCATGGTATGTTGAAGTCTGTAATGTAGAGAACTCTGGGCAGAAAGTTGGTACCAGTTAACAAAATTTAAAGTTCATAGCAAAATATACTACTGTAACCCATCTGGTAAATTGGGTGGGAGGGAGGGAAAATGTTGTCGTTCCTGTTGAAATGGCTGCAGGCTAGCTACACAATGTGGTTAACTAGGTCATAGGGATGTTTGAGATGCTCCCAAAATCTGGGTCCTGAAGCTGCTTGATTAATATTAAAGGAAACAGCCCCATTGATTAGATCTTTAAGGGAACTTGCCCCACTAATCTGGTACAGCCAATAGGCTGTCCAAGAAGATGCTTGTTTTAAAAAACATTTATCCTATATGAATTCATAAATGCAGTTATATTCGATCACTCAATCCACCATGGAAAGAATTTATGTAGGCTTGCCTGTTTTCGATCCAATTGATATTAACATCTTGTCAATAAAATTTGTTGAAATGAAATGAAAAATGACAGGTGTTTGTCGTGACCCCCGCGGCAAGATTTCACACCTCTCCCGCAAATGCCCTGACTGATTACGATGACGTGTGTTGTCACTCCCGATAATGGGTTTAATTAATAATCAGGCCCAATTGATAGATAAATGGTGTATTTAGAAGCCATGGCATTTAATCACTCCGGCATAACATACAGGTAGTCGTTTTTGAATGATCTCGGTCGGTAAGTAAATTACACGGAACAATTTTCAGTTTCTTTAGTTTCTTTTATTAGCTTAAGTTTTACAACTTATCACTAAAATGTAACAACCATATATGATAAGCACCCTAGCGGCTAGCACACCCTCACCCACTGGGGTCTTCCCCGAACACCAACTCTGGAAAAAAGAAAAAGTCGAAGAAACGTCAACTTTTTATTCAATAATGAGAGTTTAGATATACAAGACTCCTATACATATCTTGGATTAATGTTAAATTATAATGGTGTTTTCACAAAAGCCAGAAGTAAATTATCGGAACAAGCAAAGAAAGCCATGTACGCATTTTAAATGTTCGCACAAGTACGCCAAATTATATGGTATATGGTGAATTGGGTAGGTACCCTTTAGAAATTGAAATAAAAACAAGAATGATTATGTTTTGGCATAAACTCATAACAGGCGAAATGAAATTATCTACTTCAATGTATAAATTAATGTACAAGTTACATCAGGATTCAGTATTTAGTTCTAGATGGTTATTATATATACGAGACATATTGAACAATACTGGTTTTAATGATATATGGTTACTTCAACATTCTTGTACAAGTAATAGAGAATATCTTAAAATAATCATTAAACAAAGACTTCAAGATCAATTTGTTCAAAAATGGTTTAATGAAATTGATAGCTCCTCGCGAGGACAAGTATATTCTTTGTATAAATCTCAGTTTAATTTTGAACCATACCTATTGAAATTGAATCATAACGACCGAAGATATTTGTGTAAATTTAGAACTTCTAATTTAAAATTTCCTATAGAGACAGGGAGATGGAATAACGTTCCTCGCGAGGAAAGGTTATGTCCTCTCTGTACAAACTGTGTTGGTGATGAGTACCACTATCTATATGTCTGTAAAAATGATTCTGTTGTAGCACTACGAGCAATTTATATACCAAAATATTATTATATTAATCCTAATTGTGACAAAATGAAAGGAATGTTCTCTATATGTAATTCAGGTTTGTTAAGTAAAGTAAGTCGTTTTATCCAAAGAGTAATTAAGCTTTTAAGTATGTAAAGAACATTAGAATAATTCATGATTTGTATGATTTATCTTGATTTGTCTATTGATTACTTTGTCCATCCAATAGTTCTCTTTTTCCCCTTTATGACCTCTTGTTACATATGTATATATGTCATGAGTGAACCAATAAAATCTTGAAATCTTGAAATCTTGGTTATAAGGGTGGGGTGTTTACATAGGGGCTAATGTGTGTTGATAGGGAGTTATAGTCTGTTACAGAAATATCATCAATGTAAGAACACGGGTAAATCAGAACACAGGTAAATCAACTCACCTATTAGGTGATTAGAAAAGCATTAGCTGTTAATGATTGTCAAACTGTTTCAGAAATAATGAATAATACCAAGATTCAAGATTTTTTTTATTTCACTCTGACACACTTAGTGTGTAACAAGAGGTAAAACAATACATATCAATTGTATAACATGGCAACGACAGTAGCAGGCTGTAAAGAATTAATGACATTTTCATATACACAATAGATTTTTTTTAACTTGTTTTTTTTTTAGAATTATTTGTGATTTTGTAAGAAATATGCTTATCATTTTTATTAACCGTGCGTTACATATTGCAAACATTCCTTTCACGTGTACAAAATGTATACCAGAGACGTAAATATCACGTCACAGGAAAATAGAATTTGTCTGCTATGTTTTACTGGAGTTGGATTCGAGTATCATTATTTATTTTTATGCCCAGATATATATGTAAGTCAAATTCGTAAAAAGTATATACACCTAGTTATTATATATGTAACCCATCTATTCATAAAATGAAAGGATTATTATCATTATGCAATATTAGAATATTATCAAATCTATCTATGTTCATCCAATTACTAGAAAGACATTTTAAAAATAATATGTGAATTTCAAACATCAATTTGTAAAATGTGTATATTGTAAAAATTTGTAAATTATATTAGAAGATTTTTAAAATTTCTGTTAATTTGACCCTTTTTGGCCCCGCCCATCAGCCCCTGGGGGTCAGTCAGGGCCAACATGTACATCAAACTGATCTGAACCATATAGCCAACCATTTTTCAGCGGCCCACAATATTTAATATACATGTACATATATCTTTCTGCTACCGTGACCACTTAACGCCTAACCTGAAAAAGTATATCTAAAATCTATAAACTTCAATTACATAGATATGGAAATAACTTTAGCCTCAAGTTTAATGCATATCACTTGACATTACAGAAGACACACAAACTACCAACTAGTGACTCAAGCTACATCATAGTAGTCGTTCGACATGTACGAATACGAATGAACCTTTTTTACGGTTTCAATTTACAAACGAAAACGTGTCAGATTTGTCACTGGACATACGGTCTGCACATGCGCTATAGGTATTCCTAGCTCCCAAACATCTGTAAAGCATCTCATCAAAATCGTACAAACATTGTCCCCATCCCTGTCTGCAAACAGAAACTCGTCTAAGTAATTATCCAGGGTCACCAAACCTGTCCTGAAGGACACAGGCACTGCAAAAATGTTTTTAATAAAATCAAAATATCTACACGCAACGGAGCAACCGTTCGGCAGGCATTTGTCGATGTAATAATGCCTGTCAATGTTAAACCCTAACGAAGCAAAGTCACCTGGGAATATAGGAAAAAAACGGAAGGCAGATTTAATATCCATTTTTTTCTAGTAATGCTCCTTTACCTAAGTTGCTGTCCATGTCTAAAACTGATCAAATGATGAGTACTTAACGGACAAGAAACTGTCATCCAAGAAACTAGTGACCCTTTTCCAATATGGTGATACAGGTGTGTTATCAACGACATTCACCGTCGGAAAATAATTCTCTTGCAACTGTAAAATGTGGATAAACGCAAGACAAGTCACAGACGATTAACCTTATAGGTGACCGGGCTAGGTCTCGTAAACCTGTTGACCCACCCCAGCAACGAAAAGGCTGTTGCATTTGACCCTGATGATTTGAATCATACTGGGTATTGACTGCAGGTCTGGGGCGAGTTTGATTAAACCTATGACTATGGCTATACTACCTCGTTCCATAGGTATGGTATATCAATAATGAAAAGACTTAATGCGCAACTAGCAGAAGTGTAAAAGATGCGGAAATGATTTAGCGTATACTGCAAGTCAACAACATTTCAAACTTGAATTTCATATGCATCAAGCAAACATGAAGTTATGAAAATCATGTACCATAACACCATTACACATACAATGAAAAGGCTACCCCGCCTAACCAGTCTTTTTTAATATCTTTTTTTTCAACTAAAGAAGCCTTCCGTAAATAGAAAATATGATTTCATATCAGGTTATTCTACTTCTAGGCTATCTGAGCCATGCCTGAATTTGGCGGCAAACACGTGTTATTAACCTTAAACTACGTGAGCTTCATTGACTTATTTATACACAGCTAATGCAGCTAATATTGCACACACACGCGCGCGCGCGCGCGCGCCAAAACATTATGCAATACAACATAGTGAAACTAAGGCAGAACTGCTGAATACCGTACCAAGCCGTTAAAAACGGAAATTGCATGATTGATTTTTAGCAAACTTACTCCAAACTTTCCATCTCAGATTCCTTGGAATGAAAGGATGACGTAGGAGAGAACCAGGGAGAGAACTTGAAGGAATATTTCCGTTTGGTCACTGCTAGCTCGGATACTAAGTGTACATCCCCGATGTTGATTTTAACTTCAATCGAGTCACTCACCATCACCTCGGCTATTGTGTAATAATTTCTTTGTTTATTTTATCTTCCTTTAAGTCACGTTAAGCTCGGATACTAACTAGAAATCATCCGATATTTATTTTAGCTCAGGTACTGACTGTTAACCTCCGATGTTTATCTTAGCTTCTGTGAAATCACTTTCAGCTCCGATGATTGATAAAAATCTCCAATTTTTATTTAACCCCATAATGTTATTTTCAGCCCGGACACTAACTGTAATCCCTCTGGTGCTTATTTAGCTTCCATTAAGTCACTTTCAGCTTGGGTACTATCTGTACCCCCTTCCCCCACCGATGTTTATTTTAACTTCCATTAAAGCTTTTTCTACTCGGATTCTAAATGAAAACAGTCCTAATACAAACAGTTTGTCTATATCTTTGTCTGATAAAGTAACATCTCTCTTCTCAAGATTACCCTTCGCTTCGCGCATTAGCATGAATACTACCAACGCGAGGGGTAAATGTTACAATTTCTGATAACATGACGGATCTAGTTTGAGAAGCTTCAGCACGTGGAACAAGCACGTGAAAAAAAGCGAAAGCAAGCGATCAAAGTTCAACTTCCCAACCAATTTAATGACCGGAATATCGTATTACATAAGTGGTATATAACTTATATTTACCCAACAGTCAGGACGTTTATTAGAGCAGAATTGTTGCAGAAACTGAATTAATTCATACATATCATTTTAGTATGGTAATCTAGTAGATGTTGTATATATGTAGCACATCTTAGAAATGCTAAATTTGATAAGATAATTCAATTAATGTTCTAAATTCCTGATGGTGAAAATGTCAAATCGTGCAATTTTAGATCCAATGCTTGAAAATGGTAGATTCCATGAATCTGAATAGCTAAGTTCTACGTTTCAATTCAATCTCTAACGAGTTCCCAAAATGGCGGCATCTACTGTAAATCACTTATATTTCGCGTGGGATTTATTTTCGCGTTAATTCGCAAGGAGAGTCAAACGCGAATTCAAATCCCTCGCGAATATTTATATAAGAATGACAAGTGGCGTCCATTTTGAATCTACCGTAATCTTGAGTTGGTGAACAGATATCGCAGTTGAAGTAATAATAAAAAGAAAAAAAATATATGAAAGATACGCTTCGAATATAACAATTTACGCGTAATTAAATGTCTCGACTTCCCGCTTTGTTACAATGACGTCGTCCACATTAGCGTTAGATATATATATTTTCAGTGTGGTAGTATCTGTAACCTCACCATCGCCAAGTTTCAAGTCACAAACACCGTTGCCCTTTCGTTTTGCACCGGAAGCGACCTTTCGGTTTTATATCGTCGCGGTTTTGCACTGTATGAAAAGATATCGAGATCAACGCTAGACATTTGCAGATGTTTTTTTCACGTTTTCAGTAGTCCAGATTCAGAGAATTGGCTCCAGAGGCCGATCAACACCCCGCAGTTATCCCCCAGGCATTTGGAGGAGTTTCGAAGCAAGTTTGATGAATTAATCTCTGCGTCTATTTCTCAAAACACAGCCGAAGCCTATCAAACAGGGTTAAATAGTTCAAACCTTTTGTTATAGAGAGTGACCTTCCAAGGATGTGGCCCCCTCCTTTGAGTCAGATTCTGAATTTTGTGTTGTATATGGCAGATAATGGGAAGTCTCCTGCATCTGTTAATACTTATTTAGCTGGTATAAATTTTCATGCTAAATGTTCTGGGCATTCAGGAGTCGATTTCGTGGAAAATTTTCTGATTAAGAAAATGCTAGCTGGCATGAGAAGGCAGAGGAAAGCTAAGGATATGAGATCCCCTATCGCCACCGAGATACTGTCAAGGATCTTAAGGACATTGCCCTTGGTATGTAGCTCAACTTACGAGTCAAAATTGTTTTCTTCTGCATTTTTACTAGCTTTCTTTGGTTTTTTCAGGCTAAGCGACTGTCACAAAGGCAGACATGATTCATAAAGTTGTATCATTGAAGGATACAAAGATAGGGAATATACTAGAGGATGCTCTTCGTCTTTCAAAAACTGACCAAGACGGCAAAGGGTGTGATGTATGTATTCCTCGCTCTAAAGGAGTATTTTGTCCAGTTCACTATCTCGAACAGTACATTGCAGTTAGGCATAGAAATCCCTGTCCCCTCTTCTGCCATTTTGATCATTCTCCTTTGTCCAGGTATCGGTTTGGTACAGTCTTGAAAAAGTCCTTAGTTTTCTTAGGTTTTGATAGGAACAAGTATAAGACGCATTTATTTCGAATAGGGGCTGCTACGGAGGCAGCAAACAAGGGCTGATCAGAAAGGGAAATTCGGTTGTCGGGGCGTTGGGGGTTCAGACCCGTTTAAACGTTACATTAGAATACCAGAACAATGTATGTTTGAAATTGAGTTTTAATCGACCAATATTAGGCTCGTTAGAGGATTACAACGGAGGAACTGTAGCTTATGGTGGCGGGAACAAAGTGGGATGAGATGGGACTCGGGTGATTTCACAAGTGCAGGATATGGTAAATGCAAGAGGTGACCCAGTCAAGTTAATTTTACACTGTCGAGCGAATGATCTGATACAAGTGGGGGCACTCAATTTAAGAGAGCATATCTGTATGGAAATGAGGTATTTGGCAAGGATACTTCCTTGCACCATACTGGCGTGGTCTCGGATGCTACCACGTTTAAGTTGGAGAGGTTCGGAGAATGGATGTGCTGCCAATCATTCCCTCATCAGGGTTAATATGGAGGTTGCTAAGCAGGTCCTTGAATTGGTCCTTAAATACCTAGGTATCCAGGGGAATCGGGTTGGTTTATTCGAAGAAGACAATGTGCATCTCAACTCTGTAGGTAATGATATACTTCTTAACTGTATGCTGGGTGCGATTGAGCGTTTCCTATTTTGGGGCGACAGGATATTCCCTCAATAATTAAGTTAAAGTCCTGTTTCAGAGTTCTTATGTTTGTTGGCCAGGGTGAGTTGTTAGCTGCGTTCCCCACTACGTCTCCCTAACTTGTGGCGGTGGCCCATGTAGATTAGTTTATTTCCATGGGCCATGTGACAGGACTTATAATTATATATTATATTGCATTCACATATAAGTTTAAATAAATTGGCACAATATGGGATGATCATTGGATACTCCTTGATCACCAAATGTCTTAATATTCAGTCAACTTGCATTGCCATTATATTTGTTTTATTGTACAGGTATTTATGCCTGTTGGGCCGTTAATGACGCCTTTGATGTATGTACCATATGGGCCGTTATTGACGCCTCTTGATTTATGTACTGTATGGGCCGTTATTGACGCATCTTGACTAGTTGGCCGTTATTGACGCCTTTGATGTAAGTACCATAGGGGCCGTTATTGACGCCTTTGATTTATGTACTGTATGGGCCGTTATTGACGCATCTTGACTTGTGGGCCGTTATTGACGCATCTTGACTTGTTGGCCGTTATTGACGCCTCTGATTTATTTACTGTATGGACCGTTATTGCCGCCTCTTGACTTGTTGGCCGTTATTGACGCCTCTGATTTATTTACTGTATGGACCGTTATTCCCGCCTCTTGACTTGTTGGCCGTTATTGACGCCTTTTGTTACCTAGGCCGTTATTGACGCCTCTTGAATTGTGGGCCGTAATTGACGCCCTTTTGAATTGGCAAAAAATAAAACACCGTAGACATTACTATCAGTATTGTTTTTGTTGTTTTGTTTAATAACACTTCCGCCATCTTGGATACAACTGATACGCTTCAGCAAACGACCCTCCACCACTTGGACCGGTTGGGTTTGACTGGTACGTCGCGTCCCATTACGGATTCGGTAGTTTGGTACAAAATGACTTGCATAGGTAGTAATACTCATCCGACAATGGCCGTGGTATTGATACAGCAAGCGCCAAATCATGTCTTGGCTATTTCCTATATATTCTTGTTTTGTTTTTGTTTTTTGTTTGTTTGTTTGAGGGGGGGGGGGGGGGGGGGGGGGCATGGGAATTTGCTTAGAAGTTAAAATTTCATTTTTCAATAATATTGAAGGATTGCTCTTAATTTGAATAAGGAAAGGAAAGGATGTGTGACAGACCGACGGACAGATAGACGGACGAACCGCAATTAATACCCTGCTTCACTTATAACGTTGAATAAAAATAACACCAGCTGTAAAAAAGACATTCAATTGCAAGGGCATGGGCTTTGAAAGAAAAGATATTTCGCCTGTGACGCCATTGTGATCCAATAGTTATGCTTACGATTTCTATTTGTGCTGCCTGTATGGTTTTTCCCCAATCGTACGAGAGATAGACAGTGAGGACAACAGTGTTATGAGAGAAAAAAATGTTTGAAAGGGAATAACGTTCACTGTAACGATTTTCTAAATCCAGTGGGCAACAAAATATGCTCTGTCGACGAGATATTGTTAAATCAGAGGATAAGCATTTTTTATTACCATGGCGGAAGGCTCATATACGACTCTTTGTCATTGGTTGATTAATGACGTCATTGATCAGTTTTCATCGGCCTATATGTGAAGCTTAAAGATCATGCTGAGTATCGTAGAGGAGCGAAAATTACAAGACTCATTTTAATTAGATTGTGTCCTCGGGCCATTGCTTTTAAGGGACATAACCACATTCGTCTCTCAGATACATGTACACTTTCTATTGATTAAATCTTTATTGTTTGATTAAATGTTCTTGCACATTTAATGACATAAATACCAAATTGTATAGGAAAAAGACGTATTGTACACATAGGCTCTCTTGCGAATTGAGAATTTTCAGGGCTTAATACTTGAAGAAATTCGGTTTACCTTGAGAGTTTAAGAACCGTGTTGATGTGAAGATTATAACTTTTACTTGTTGAGAAAAATACACATTTCTTACTATGTCTCATTTTGATATCAAGGCAATTTTGAGTATGAATACGCTTATAAACAGGCAGTGAACTGATTAGAACATTATCTTTTTGGCTGAGGACATAAATTGTACTTCTGCATATCTGGTTTAATAATGTCTGTTAACGAATCCATTTGTTTACGACGGATATTGATATTCTCAGCTTTATTGACAGTTATAGGGATTTTCTTCCTCTGTTCAATGGATACACATACATGGTTGGCATACATTATTATCTTAATTCGAGTATTTGTGGTACAATTTAAATGCTTAACATGTTGGTAGCGGGACAAAGCATGTGTGTTTTCCTTGTTCGGGATGTCACATTAAAACATGACATGTAATACTCAATTATTTAGACTTTTGTTTTCAGAATGTATGTGTGTTTAAACAACTACATATTGAATTTGCTTGTTAGAATATCATCCTCAATAAAAACAATTCCTACTTTGAACATCAGTATTAAAAATTGATACAGGCGTTTATCTCGAATGTTATAAGAAAATACAGAGAATATGTAGAAGGAAAAATATTTGAGCACAATAAAAGATCAATTTCTATAAAATACGCTTCTATGTCAGTCTTGTCGTTGCCGAGTTTGGTGCTATAAATATGGATATATGTGGATTACAAATCATGGACAGTTAATTAGAACATGTAGCTCATTTTTTTAACGGCTCCAACTCCAGAAAATGTCTATCAAAACTTAAATAAAGACCTGTTCCAACATGATATGGAGGCACTCAACAACTAAATGGGGACAGAACACTGCATCACCAAGAACAATCAAAGTTGATTAGCATATCTGTATATTAATGAATTTAAATGTTAAATATGCAACTCTATGTTATTTAAGGATTGTAACTCATTTGACTGCGTATACGGTAGTATGCCTGCAGTTGGCAAGGAAAATTACCCATGGCAAGCGTGTGTAATGAAACAGATTTAGTAGTGACGTGGTCGAATGTTTTATAGAAGCTGTACGTTTCAGCCATTTGTTGTTAGCCTACCTCGTGGTGAGGGTAAATGGGCACTCGTTTCCGCAATATTCAGTTTAGTTTTTGACAAAATACTCACTAGACGTTAGCTATTTGTACAGAGATTATCGGGTAACAAGTGAAAACGCCAAAATCGCGTTGATCAGTCCTTCCACAAATGCGCCGACTAGTTGACGTTTTTTTAACGTCACAAAAAGACGACGTCATGATTATGTTACCGATTTCCGCGCTTATTAATCTGGTTAGCCTTTTTCCACTGCGCATACGCTAATTTATTCGAAGTAGTTTGCTAATTTGACGGTCAGATATTATTCCTGCTGCTCCGAAACGCTTCACTAAAGGCCCATATTTTACTCTTATACTCACGCACGGCTGATTGGTACAAGATTACAGATTAACTTTAGCTCATAAGTTTGATAAACTGCAGTTTCAAATGAATCTCTCCCGTCATTTTACTATATTCTCTAATCACATTGTGTTGTTTTGGCTTATATAAATGGCGACCCACACCATACCTAAAGTGCCCAGCTCAGAATCAACTACACAACGTAAAATTTAATTTCCATCTACCACATGAAAACTCAAAAATTAATAACAAAACTAATAACAGCTTTACCTCAATATTCAGTAAGAATCATTTCCATTAACACTTTACTGTAAATAATACACACAAGAATAATTACACGGTACATCAGTAAACATATACCATAAATTCCAGTGTATAACCGCGTGCTATACGATTTAAAATGCCTGGTAACTGATGAAGCGGACTAAAAAAATGTTTTCGAAAAACCATAAAAACCCCAAGATTTACAATATCAGACATCAGAAAACCCAAATAGCTTGCGGGGTAGCGTTTCTTGACATTGTGTTCTTAAAAATGTCTCCAAATGCCTGACACTAAGACTGGATGACTGTAGGTTTGAAAGCAATAAGGGTCGGGCACATACAAGGTATATCGATTAATAGTTATGCATGACTGATTTTGAATCGGTAAGTGGTAATTAAGGTCCATTAGCATTTCTGTATTTTCTAAATCCAGATTTATTGCCATTTTACGTCTTAAAATAGATACAACAAGATAAATATACGCTTATACATTTTGATAATAGGTCTGACTATCCCTGTGCAATTACTATTTAAATCAAACACGCTATCAAATACTACATTTTATCTCGGTTATGTTGTTTGTGTCGGTCGTGTCAGGTTTCATTAAACAAATTAATATTTAGGATACATGTCAAAGGTAGTCTTAATCACCCATTGTGTTTCGACTTTTGATGTTTGTCACCGCCAGCTAGTTCTCAGCACACAACTTTGGTTGTTAGATTAACCACACTTTTCCTTTGGCTCAAATCACCACTCAGATTCCGATGTTGTAACAAACACTTAGTGTATTACTAATCTATATTTTAAGTTTTTTTTTTTTTGTTTTTTTTTTTTTATCTTTTTCACAATCTCTCGAGGAATTCAATTAAGGTCACACAATGAAACTTCACGAATATTTAAATGATGTGTACCGAGATCAAATAGACAAAATAGCCCTCCCTTTAATATAAACTATTTTATTCATTTCATACATATACAATACAAAATGATAATTTGAATGGGATTCAGAAACAAGTTTTAAACTGATATTAATCCGCGTCCCTTTGTGATATTATAAAGGATTAACTGACATCAATATATATCAAGGAAGTTAAAAGAAACTCCAACTGGGCTATTAGAGGGTTTGACCTATTACTTATACTGCTGTCCAACTCGTCCCAAAGATGTTCTTTCGGGGAATGGTCAAATCAACCTGAAATTTGACGGGGTACTAAATGTCCATTCGTCAAAAAGAGTGGTTCCTTATCTTTCATTGACACCATTATTACATCATTTTATTTACAGTTAACTGGGTATTTTTATTTGCTTTTAATATTCCTTTTATGATATGATTCGTTGGTATTACTATATAAAACTAATATTATATCGATATGGTATTGATATGACTGAATAAATAATTAATCAAAGTACTGAAAGTACTGAGGGAGGCGTTAGCCAGATGAAAAGGTGATATTTGAAATAAAGCAAGAAGAGAAATTAAACTGATATCAACATGATTGTTGATAGATACATTCAAGAGTGAGGTTTTGAGTAATTAAACGTTTCTTCTCAAGTGTTTAAAGCCAATTATGTTATGTTACCATTATTGTATCACAGGGTTAATTTGATTACAATATGATCCGGACATTGCGGTCCAAGCTTTAGTATGATCCGGACATTGCGGTCCGGACGTTAGTCGTACCCTTTGGCAATCTTAGAGGAAGTTTGCAATGGCGTGCTCCGGCACTGTACACATTTCATGTCAAAGGAAACTTTAGGTCCCCCACAGGGTGAGTTTATTCCCTGTCCATATCAATTCTTGCCGATCGAACATTTATTGCATTGATTATATGATTGTCAACATTAGTCTGTAAAAGATATGATCTGTATGTGTGTTCGAAATGTCAGTCATATGAACTGTCTGTCATTCAGTGAAGCACATGGTCCGTGCCATCTAGTCATGTTTAGGATCTATATATGTCAGTATTATTTCGTATATTAGTTTATTAGTAAATTCTACTCAGCGACAGTGTAGGAATAAGACATCAGACGAATTATAGTTGTATTTTGGTCAGAAAGCGATTAGGTCAATTCGTCCTATTATTACTTACCTTGGACAAAACGTCCTATTAGTCATTTGAGTTAATTATATCTATAAATGTGTTTTAAACTATTGTTGTTACTCTGTCCATCCATGAATACTCCAAAGATAGTGTATATATATCCAGCAAAGAAATCTAGTCAGTTTATTAAGTGATATTTGTGTTAAATATCCGATTATTGCTCAAAATCAGTTTTGTATTCGAATATCAGTGAAAGAAAGGCATATGTTAGACATAATGGTTTGCATAGTGACAGTGTGTACATCTGTATCATATTCTCATTGTGTTTTCATTTTCATATGTTGTAGTCTTTTACCTTCCTCCGGGGAGTTTTGTGGAATAAAGTCGTATAACATCACAGTAAAAGACCTGCGACTCAGACCTCAGGATCTGTAAAGATGGATTCAATACATGAACAACGCACCAGAAACCTGACACCAGGAGGAGAAACACTTTTCCTAAGCAGGGTAGAAGACTTCTGCAAAAGTTTGTCAAAACAAGGAGAGAGGATTAACGGATTAATCAGTCAGACCATGACCAGTATGGAAGAAGGTTTAATAGATGAGCTAGCTAAGAGCAGGACAGTCTATTTGGATATTTCGAATCAATTCATTGATTTCCTCCATAGGACACGTACCATGGACAGTGCTAGGGAACTTTCTGCTCATGGCCTTATTCGTGAAAGTTTTCTGTCAAAGATTGATTTAGCTTTAGAGGCCACTCAGAAGTATGTACCACCTAAAATAGAACACGAGGAATCAAAATCACCTAATGCTGGACACAAGACACCTTGCCATTCGTCGAAAGCTTCATCATGTTCATCTCAGTCGAGTCGCTCGCACAAGTCGTCTGCAAGTTACATATTAACGAAACAAAGATTGAAACATGAAAGGGCAAAGGTTCAACTAGAATTTATGAAGAAAGAGGCTCAAGTTCTGAAACAACAAGCAGAGGTTGATGTGAGTCTGAAATTGCTGCGGTCAGAAAGAAACTTGAAAGAGGCGGAGGCTGAGCTTGATGCAGTACATGATCTTATTGAGGAAGAGAATGGATCTGTTGATTATGATATAAGGTCGACTAAAAAAGAAAGAACAGCTGCATTTGTGAATAGTGCAATTGATCATGTTGGTCGCGAGGTAATGCAACCAAGTCCTACACCTGGTGTGCTTCAACAACCAAGTCTGTCGCCTGGTGTGCTTCAACAACCAAGTCTGTCGCCTGGTATGCTTCAACAACCAAGTCCTGCACCTGGGATGCTTCAACAACCAAGTCTGGCGCATGGTATGCTTCAACAACCAAGTTTGTTGCCTGGTATGCTTCAACAACCAAGTCTGTCACCTGGTGTGCTTCAACAACCAAGTCTGTCGCCTGGTATGCTTCAACAACCAAGTCCTGCACCTGGTATGCTTCAACAACCAAGTTTGTTGCCTGGTATGCTTCAACAACCAAGTCCTGCACCTGGTATGCTTCAACAACCAAGTCTGTTGCCTGGTATGCTTCAACAACCAAGTTCGTCACCTGGTATGCTTCAGCCAACAAATTCACCTGCATGTGGCATGCTTCGTCCAGAGGCCACCGAATTCCAACCAACATGCAGAGATACCAATGAACTCACAAAGTTTCTAATGAAAAGAGATTTATTATTGTCTAGATTCACACAGTTTTCGGACGAACCACAACGTTACACATTGTGGAAAAATAGTTTTAAGAATCTCATTAGGGAGCTTGAAGTCACTGCTACAGAAGAACTTGATCTTCTTATCAGATGGTTAGGACCCGAGTCCACCCAACAAGCTTTGAGCCTCAGGGCTGCACACACTCATGATGAAAGATTAGCAATCACAAGGATTTGGGAGAGACTTGACAGTCGTTACGGCGCTCCAGAACTTGTTATACATTCCTTCAAGAAAAGGCTTGAGGTATTACCCAAATTAACATACAAAGATAATGTAAAGATGTATGAACTGTCAGACCTACTCATTGAGATGCAAGCCTTAAAGGAGAATGTCATGTACACCACTTCCCTGGCCTACCTAGATTCTTCAGCTGGAATCAACCCCATAGTGGCCAAACTTCCAGCATTCATACAAAGGAAATGGACGGATACAGCGTTTAGATACAAGAAAGACCAAGGCGTCCTTTATCCACCATTTAACATTTTCACTGGCTTCATGAAGGGTATGACAGAACGATTGAACGATCCAGGTCTGCAGTTTGACACTCAACAATCGACACAGGTCAAAGCCCAGGTTAACAGTGTTGGTAAACGGACCGGAAATAGAATGATGCTGTCTGCTAAGAAGACTGATGTAGAGAAACCAGTCCCTCCAGCTCATATTTGTCCTATTCATGGTGGAAGTGCCCGTCATAGCTTGAAAGACTGTCGCTTATTCCTAGCCAAGACTGTGCTGGAAAGGAAAGAAGTGCTTAAAAAGAACGGTTATTGCTTTAAATGCTGTGAGGACAAACACCTAGCGAAAACCTGTAAAGTAGCTGTGAAGTGTGATATTTGTGGTGGTAGTCGTCACCCTACAATACTCCATGAACAATTTCTCTCGGAGAAGTCCCCACCAGTCCATGGAGGGGAGTGTAGTCCTTCATCACCTCCCGGAAGAGAACCAAACTATCTTCAAGCTAGTAGCAGTTGCACACAAGTGTGTAAGGACTCCAGGGGATTCAGCAAATCATGTGCTAAAACAATTTTGGTCAAAGTCTATCCTAAAGGAGAGCCAGACAAATCCATCCGTCTCTACGCCATAATAGACGATCAAAGCAACATGTCGTTAGCCAGAACAGCCTTTTTCGACAGCTTTGGAGAAAATAGCCAATATACAGAATATACCATGGCTTCTTGTTCTGGACTTAATTCCTCCTCTGGAAGGAAGGCGCAAGGATACGTTGTGGAGTCAATGGATGGAGATTTTGCTCTTGATCTACCAGTCTTACTGGAATGTGACAATATCCCAAATAACCGTAATGAAATACCTACCCCTGAGGCGGCTCACTTCCATTCTCATCTGCGGGACATCTCTCAACACCTTCGACCTCTCGATAGGAACGCAGATATTCTGATGTTGATAGGTCGTGACATGCCTGCAGCACACCACATCATAGATCAGAGGATAGGGCCCTCAGATGGACCATATGCGCAGCGCCTCAAGCTCGGATGGGTAGTTGTTGGTGAGGTGTGTCTTGGTAAAGTTCACCAGACATCCTACATCACTGCAAATAAGGTACACACCCTTGCCAATGGTCGTCCTTCATTATTTGAACCTTGTCCCAATTGCTTCGACTTCAAAGAAGACATTCCTAAGACAGATAACTTCCCCCTGTTTGTAAAGAATCCCCATGATGATAAACCTGGTCTTTCCTTGGAGGACAAAGAGTTTTTACATGTGATGGACACTGGCTTCAGGAAAAATGATCATGGTCAGTGGGAAGCTCCTCTTCCATTAAAAACGGATCGTCCGCGACTGCCTGACAACAGGGCTCAGAGTCTACGAAGGGCAAGGACCTTGGATACAAGTCTCCGAAGAGACTCTCAGAAATGTTCCCATATGATGGAGTTCATGTCTAAAGTGTTGGATAAGGGACACGCAGAAGTTGCTTCTGATCTTGACGATGAAGAAGAGCGTTGGTATTTGCCTCTCTTTGGAATTTACCATCCTAAAAAGCCAGATAAAATTCGTTGTGTTTTTGACTCTTCGGCTAAGGAAAATGGCCTGTCGCTAAACAGCGTGCTCATGACAGGTCCAGATCTTACTAACAGCCTTCTGGGTGTTTTACTCAGGTTTCGGAAAGACCCTATTGCTATCATGGCGGATGTAGAACAAATGTTCTACTGCTTCAAAGTAGTTCAGGAACACCGCAATTTTCTGAGATTCTTCTGGTACGCAGACAACTCTATTGCCAAGCCGTTGATCGAGTATCGAATGACTGCTCATGTCTTCGGGAATTCGCCGTCTCCAGCAGTTGCAACCTATGGTCTTAGAAAGGCAGCAGAGAATTCTGACGAGGACATTCGGAATTTTGTTACACAGAATTTTTATGTAGATGACGGACTAGCTTCCGCACCGAATGTGACTACCGCTGTATCACTCATTAAGAGAACCCAAAGGTGTCTACAGGAAAACGGTGGAATAAGACTTCACAAAGTTGCATCCAATTCAAGAGAGGTACTTGAAACCTTTGATCGTGAGGACTTGGCAGGAGATATCAGAGATCTCGATCTTTCAACAGACTGCCCACCAGTCCAGCGCAGTCTGGGATTACTTTGGAATCTGGCCTCAGATTCATTTATCTTTAGTGCAGGAGTAACTGAAAAGGCTTACACCAAACGAGGTCTTTTATCAACCATCAACGGTATCTATGACCCAATCGGATTTGCAGCTCCTGTTATTCTGCGGGGTAGGTTGCTCTTCAGAGATCTCGTTAAGTTGTCTTCTGAGTGGGATGAACCGCTGCCAGAGGAACGACGTCGGGAGTGGGAATCTTGGTACAGTTCCCTTGGACAGCTCCGCACTTGTTCTATCCCTCGACAGTATGTAATTGGTACAGTATACGAGGATTTAGAAAAGGAAGTACACATCTTCTCCGACGCCTCAAAGGACGCTGTCGCAGCTGTAGCTTACCTTCGGACCAAAGACACTAATAATCAGATCGGTACAAGCTTTATCTTTGGAAAAGCGAAAGTCGCACCACAGCATGGACATACGATTCCGCGCTTAGAGCTCTGCGCTGCTGTCTTGGCCACCGATCTTGGTCGCACCATAAATGACCAACTGGACATTCCCGCGGAAAACATGCACTTTTACTCTGACAGTATGGTCGTGTTGGGATATTTACATAATCGTGTACGAAGATTTTACGTCTATGTCGGCAACCGTGTGGACAGGATACTTGGCTTTACAAAAGCTTCCCAGTGGAGTCACGTTTCTTCTGAAAAGAATCCTGCAGATGAAGGAACTAGATGTGTAAATGCATGCGATCTACAAGAAAGTATGTGGCTGCAGGGATCAAGTGTTCTAAGGGAGGATACAGATCTTGAGACTCCAGGTTATCCTCTTGTTCAACCAGGCAAGGACGTTGAGGTGAGACAAGAAGTCAAAGTCCTCAAAACTTCCTGTGCAGCACCACAGGGTATAGGAGCTGAGCGAGTCAAACGTTTCTCTACGTGGAACTCATTGGTAAGAGGCATTGCTAACCTCAAGTCCCTTGCAATTGCTAGTAAAAATCGATCAACTACACATACCCGAAGAGTCACCACAGATCTTCTTGAGAAATCCCGGATCTTTATACTCCAGGATGTTCAACAGCAAGTCTACTCTGAAGAACTACAATGTTTGAGGGAATCAAAAACTTTGCCTAGTAAGAGCAGCATCTCTGCTCTGACGCCAATCTTGGATCAAGATGGGATTCTTCGCGTTGGTGGTCGGCTCAACCGCTCAAACTTCCCGCTGGAGGATCGGAATCCTATCATAGTGCCTGGAAAGCATCATGTGGCTAGGCTCATTATCGAACATTTTCATTCAGTGGTGCGTCATCAGGGAAGGCATCTGACAGAAGGTGCTGTGCGATCTGCCGGATATTGGGTGACCGGTGCCAAGCGCCTAATTTCTTCTATTCTCCATGCTTGTGTTACGTGCTGTCGACTTCGTCGAAAACCAAGCCACCAACAAATGGCCGATCTTCCTCCTGACAGATTAGAGCCATGCGCTCCATTCACTTATGTAGGGGTAGATGTATTTGGACCCTGGAACATCACAACCAGACGTACTCGAGGAGGCGTATCCCAATCCAAGCGCTGGGCAGTGCTTTTTACCTGTTTAGTATCTAGAGCTGCACATATAGAGGTGATTGAGGAAATGTCTTCTTCCTCTTTCATAAATGCTTTACGCCGATTCATCTCAATTCGAGGACCTGTGAGAGAGTTTCGCTCCGACAATGGAACCAACTTTGTTGGGTGCACTCAAGATATGGGATTCCAGACGATTAGTGTGGATGAACCTAAACTGGCCAATTTCCTATTGGAGAACAGTACGGTTTGGCGCTTCAATCCCCCACATGCCTCCCACATGGGTGGTGTGTGGGAGCGCATGATTGGCACCGCTCGAAGGATCTTGGATTCCATGCTACTGGATATGAAAGGTAGAACTCTGACTCACGAAATACTTACCACTCTGATGGCAGAAGTAACAGCCATCATGAATTCAAGACCCATTACTCCTGTGTCAACCGATCCTCAAGATCCCTCCGTGCTGTCGCCGTCTGCATTGCTCACTCAAAAGACTTCAAATTCATCCGTTAGTTGTGAACATCTCAGCCAAAAGGACTTATATCGGCATCAATGGAAATGCGTGCAAGTTTTGGCAGAAGAGTTTTGGAAAAAGTGGCGGAGAGAGTACCTCGTAAACTTACAGTCGCGCAACAAGTGGCAACAGCAACAGAGAAATCTCAAAGAAGGTGACATTGTGCTAATGAGAGATCGTAGTGTTGCTCGCATGGAATGGCCTCTTGGAATTATAAATCGTGTGTTCAAGAGTGACGATGAACTTGTGCGAAAAGTGGAGATTCGCATTGTACGAGACAACAAAATCTCATATTTTGTCCGCCCGGTGACCGAAGTTGTATTTCTTACCAGTTCTGATTGACTTGGTTTATTTTAGTTATGTAGGTGAAATTATTTCTGATGATAAGAAACTTTGAACATTTCTCATGTTTTCTGAGTGTCACAAATCTGAACAATCTGTTTGTGTTTAAGTAGTGATATAGATCATATCAGGAGGGGAGTGTTATGTTACCATTATTGTATCACAGGGTTAATTTGATTACAATATGATCCGGACATTGCGGTCCAAGCTTTAGTATGATCCGGACATTGCGGTCCGGACGTTAGTCGTACCCTTTGGCAATCTTAGAGGAAGTTTGCAATGGCGTGCTCCGGCACTGTACACATTTCATGTCAAAGGAAACTTTAGGTCCCCCACAGGGTGAGTTTATTCCCTGTCCATATCAATTCTTGCCGATCGAACATTTATTGCATTGATTATATGATTGTCAACATTAGTCTGTAAAAGATATGATCTGTATGTGTGTTCGAAATGTCAGTCATATGAACTGTCTGTCATTCAGTGAAGCACATGGTCCGTGCCATCTAGTCATGTTTAGGATCTATATATGTCAGTATTATTTCGTATATTAGTTTATTAATATGTCTTATGTAAATTCTACTCAGCGACAGTGTAGGAATAAGACATCAGACGAATTATAGTTGTATTTTGGTCAGAAAGCGATTAGGTCAATTCGTCCTATTATTACTTACCTTGGACAAAACGTCCTATTAGTCATTTGAGTTAATTATATCTATAAATGTGTTTTAAACTATTGTTGTTACTCTGTCCATCCATGAATACTCCAAAGATAGTGTATATATATCCAGCAAAGAAATCTAGTCAGTTTATTAAGTGATATTTGTGTTAAATATCCGATTATTGCTCAAAATCAGTTTTGTATTCGAATATCAGTGAAAGAAAGGCATATGTTAGACATAATGGTTTGCATAGTGACAGTGTGTACATCTGTATCATATTCTCATTGTGTTTTCATTTTCATATGTTGTAGTCTTTTACCTTCCTCCGGGGAGTTTTGTGGAATAAAGTCGTATAACATCACAAATTAGATGAAATGGTTTTCAATTCTGATGGACACACAGTGTAATGGTTTGACCATATCGAAGTTTCAAACAAACTTCTACTAAAGTATTTAAACATATCCACTTAAATGCTTAAAGTCAACACTTTTAGTGGGGTTGTTTAACATTTCTACTTATTGTTTAAAACAAGCTTCCACTTAAATAGTTAAATATTTCTACTTAAGTGTTTCAAACAAATTTCTGCTTAAGTAGTTAACATTCATACTTAAGTGTTTAAACCGTCCTGATAAACATAATGCTTTTAACCATCCTGATGAATATAACGGTCTTAACTGTCCAATTGAGTTTCAAACTTCCACTTGTCCAGTTCACAGACTAGTACTATTGAATTGCATTATCAAAGTCTAATTATTATACTGATCTAAAAACAACTGTCAATTATACTGTTGTGTATTAGAATAGTATTGTTATTCACATGGGTCTATTAATATTGTTTAACATGACAGGTTAAATTATTATTAAACATTTACAATGTATTTTTGCTATTCAAATCGCCCTGCGTCCGTGGTCCGTCCGTCCGTAATTAATTCTTGTTATCGCTATTTCTCAGAAAGTACTGAAAGGATCTTTCTCAAATTTGATATGTATGTTTCCCTTGGTGTCTAGTTATGCATATTAGATTTTGACACCAATCGAAAAAAAAAACATGGCGGACAGGCAGCCATCTTGTATTTTGACAATTGAAGATTGTTATAGCTATTTTACAGAAAGTACTGAAGGGATCTTTCTCAAATTTCATATGTAGGTTCCCCTTGGTCCTTTGTTATGCATATTGCATTTTCGTATCAGTCGGAAAACAACATGGCCGACAGACAGTCATTATCGCTAAATCTCAAATTTCATATATAGGTTCCCCTTGCTTGAAAAGTACTGGAGGGATGTTTCTCAATTTACACAGATTAGTAAGAGGAAGGGAAAATAGAGAGACGATTAATCTGACATGGAACATATAAAGATCATTCAATGGTGGGCGCCAAGATTCCTCTGGGATCTCTTGTGTCTTTTTAGCCTTAAAAGTGCCAATGACTTTGTTAATAGCAGTAGATATCGCCATTATAATATTTACATCACTAGGTCGAAACACTCAAATACGAGCAATCTGATTGGTTGATAACAGATTTGATAGGACACCTCTCGTTGGTCGACCAAACGATCGCAGAGCTCCTTTTTGGAAGAGTCAATAATAATATACATATGTAGGGGTAAATGAAAATCTCGCAATGTCTTTAGCACTTGATTAAGTGCCAAGAAATACACTGTCACCTACAGTAAAAAACACACTTAAGTAACAAGTACACTTAAGTACTTAACTTATAAGAAACAGTACTTAGTATTTTTGGTATTTCATCCTAAAATGGCTGTCCATATATGCGATAGCCCGCAGATTGTTGTGCCTATTTTAAACAGAAGATTTAAAGGCCAATATTCAAAGATACTCAAATGATTCAATTATTGTTACTGAAAAACCTATGGCTTTTGTTTTGGAGCATTACCATTATCTGGTAAAGCACCCATAGCTTACAAATAAAGATAACCATTCAAGATTTTTACATGTGATGACTACTTCGTTTTCAAACAATAACATGAAAGCAATGTCTCACATATATCAGAAAATCAAGTGCAAACACAAAATGAAATAAAAATAATAAATCTTATCAGTTTCAAAATTATCCTTTTATGTACATGTCATACTTTTTACATGACCAATAAGAGAGTTTGATGATTATATCAAGGGGGTTTTGCCTAAAATAAGGGGCTTGTTGGGCGACATAAATATCACAGGGGGTAGGTGCGAACCTACGTCACAAAAAAAAAAATGATTGTCAGATTATTTATCTAACAATTATTTTTTGTGACGTAGGTCCTCCCCTGCCCCTGTGATAAATAGTGTAACAGAGCGCATGCTTAATTAAATTTAAATCACTGCCTCCGCTAGGGATCGAAGCCGGAGCCTCTAGCTTACTAGTCTTACACTCAACCAATTGAGTTAAAGAGAAGATCTCTCTAGCTGAGCGGTATATTGCGGCTAGTATTAATACCAGGGTTACAATATAAACATTTTTACACAATTTCACAGCAATAAATGAATTTTGAAAGTTTTTGAATATTAATATTTATTGAAGATATTAATGATACATATATATATTCTTCAAAAAGTAGTATAGGGTATGCAATTGGTATACATTTTGATTATCAAAAAATGTTTTTTATTTTATTAATTAGCCCAATTTTACTCTGGCTGTCACCACCGGAATCGGAACGCAATGGACCGTAAAGACCACATATGCTTTTATTGTGTTTTTCTTCTTGCATAGTTTAAATTAAGAAAACTAAGCTTATTATTTCCCAAAACCTGTTAAATTAAATTCAGAAATTCAGTATTTATAAATTATAAGGGGTAAAATATATAAAAATAACTGTTGTATTTTTTTTCCTTTTCACTCAATCGCGCACTGATTAGGGTAATTAGGCGACCGCGACCTACATATTTAGCAATATGGCGTCAAGTCAAGTATGACATTTTGACTAGCGTAAAGCGAAGGTCTATACGGATGGAATAAAACACCTAGGTGGGACTAAATGGGTGTTCTGGGGTAAATGAACATCTCATTTATCCGTATATGTAAGGTAGGTGTTATGTCACTCCCGATTTTATTGTATTTGCACCAAATTCTTAGCGACACCAAACGGTGTCGGATAATTCCACGTTTTCATATAGTAGTGCGCTCTGGCCCCACACCAGACATGGTGCCAGGACCAGAGAAAACTCAGGCTATTTATTAATATAACAAAAGTTTCACAGCTTTGTGTACATTACATAACATAATTTTAAAAGGTTACATTTATAGCTGAAGATTAAGACAAGCTGGTTCATTCATCAGTTTGGATTTCCTATAAAACCATCAGTTGTAAAAATTGTCATAAAAGGCCTTTCCAGTTGGGGTACTCCCTAATGATGGACCGTTTAGATCTGAAAATATTATACCACAACCCACTGCAGTAAATCTTATCCCAGAAGTTCCAAATTCTGTACATTGGTGTAAACATCACGAATGTAGGAATGACCACTACGACTAACAGATAAGGTAGTTTTGTTAGCTTTATAAAATAAACGATCGGATTTCAGCATACTATCACTGACCCATGATACCTGGGGTTTTTTATGAAATACTAGCTGCGATAACGTAGATCTAGACGACGGACGACAATATGTCTGCCTCAGAGCAGTGTAGGAAGGGTATGACTTCGTTCTAATGATGCAGTCTGATCAGGCTCTGAATCACTAATCGTAAACAAAGTTTGGTCCTATATAATTAAAGAAAAAATAAGGTAGACATGTGAACAAATAGATAAACAACTTGTAAGCAACTTGCCTTTAATTCGTGTTGATAAATACTCTAGTGACAAACATCACACTAGAGTTTCGGATGAAGCCCGTATCAAAAAGGCGCCATTTTGACTGATTGATCACGTGATCAGACGTGAACAGACGGATCACGTGATCGTTGATTTAATTACATATTTTGATACAGAAATATAAAATATGACATCTAAAGAGATGATTAAATCTTTTGTAAGTTATTGATTTCTGATTTCGACTTTTCAACACACACGACAAAAATGAGACATATGGATACGAAACTACAAGTAAAGCTAGGATAGATGTTTATATAGAAAATAGCGATAAAGTTGCGACATCATTTTAGTAAGTGATTGAAACAACTGAACAAAATAACTGTTAAGTCAAGTTTTTTATGTCAGATTTTAATGTTATTATTCTTGCAAATACCGGTATTTTGTAAAACGAATGTCGGTACGGTACTTGTACCGAGTATACCGGTTGCCAACCCTTCTCGTACTTGGAACTCTGCGATGAATTTTTGATAACAGGCTACCACCAGACGTCTCAAATATATACATTTTTCGTGTAATAGCACTTTATTTGAAATCTTGATATTTTTCATAAATGCATATATAGTTTAACTACATCATATATGAACCAAAAGAAACTGAAAAAAAATTAAAAAAAAAAAAAAATAAAAACTGTGAATGGAAATATAATGAAAGCGAGAGGTTTTGACGTCACATCTCATAGGCGATTTTAACATGGCAAGCGTAAGCGTGCTTATAAAAATATAAACACATTATGTGACGGTTGAAATATTATCTCTTCAATAAAAAAACATCTTTATTTATTTTCTCATTCATGCAGGTCGTTGGTTTTTACTTACAATCAGATACGCGTAAAATATTCGACCGTCTGTCACCTGGCCTACTAACTGACCGAGTACTTGTGTGCCTACATTATGTGTAGATAGGTTTTGTTATAATTAATAGGCTCTGGTGGCATTCAAAGTCGATGTAAAATGATATATATTTCTTTTGGGGGATTTTATGAGAATTATAATAAACAATCACAACATTCAAAATATACTATCGCTATAAATGGGTTGTGTATTGTGTCGGTATGTACGAGTGGTTCATTCTCACTTAGCCAACATTCTGAAATGTATCTGTATTACCTGACCAACATGTCAAAATGTACACCTGAGTGAGTTTCATCTATAGTCTGTTCTTACTTTTCATGAAAGAAAATATGAAAATGACAAGTTGAATATGACTTATGTGATAAAGATTTAAATGAATTTATGTAGGCTACTTATCATAATAAATCTTATATGTTTGCGGTAAATACTTAAACTATACCCAATTTTATTTAATCGAGATATATTATGAAACCTAGCCTCATATCTAATTTCAAGTTTAAATTGTAATTTTAATGATAGATGTATTAACAAGTACAATTGTCTTTAATCGCTGTTACTTAAATCTGTGTGTACGTATTCAGTTATTTTATTAAAAAAAAATTACGAAAAGAAACCAAATGAAATCTATTCCGTTCGTACCAGTTCTTATAAAATTATATCAAACTATAGCAGTGATGTGTTTCTTAATGAAATAAAACAATGTTGTTGTGAAGAAGTTTGTGCTATTCCAACTACCATTGATGAGGTGATGTTAGTGAGATGACACCAAAAATGTCTATATACACAATGTAATGTCACGCCTGAACCTACACAATTTAAATTATTTACCCTCTGTTGTACGTTTTTCCAAAACTTTCCTTTTTGCCGTGTGGATCTCTTAAGAAGGAAACACATGTTAAAGACTTAGGTGTATGGCTCACTCAAAATTTTTACTTTTCATTACATGTTTAATAAATGGTTGGTAAGGCCATGCCAATATTTGGATTTTTAAAACGTAATTGCAGGCCATTTACAAACATTACTGTTACGTGATATACACGTCTCTAATTAAATCGAAATTAAACTATAATGGTCTATCTTACTTGCAAATGTGTACACAATTCAATTTTCCTAGTCTGGAATGTAGACGTAAATTCATATAGTTTATATGTTTGATTGAACTTTGTAGTTATTTCACAGAAGAAATTAACTTTTTAGTTCCACATCGGTTTTTAAGGTTGAGTAGCTCAACTCTGTTGTGTCCCTGTAAATGCCGGATTAATGTAAGATAATGTAGTGTCCAAATTAACTACCTTGGGCATGTTTCTGACAGGTTTTTTAGCGTCTTACTTGAAAGATTTAAGTTGGACATGGAGATTTGTTTTTAGAATTAGGTTTTTTACTGTTCATAACATGATTGTCTAGATGATATATATTTAGGACGTCAAATCTATTTTACACGTGTATGCTCTTTATATACCGTATTTGTTCTTACTATGCATTTTATTTTATCTTATGATATATTTTATTAATTTGTTATCGATTCTGTAATTGGACCTTTTGGTCTGTTGAAATTGAAATAAATAAGAAATGACTCAATAGAAATAGATCACGATGATATCCTCATTAAAGTTTGAAGTTTTATGAAGCAGTCTATAGCCTTACCTGTAATTATCTCCTATTGTTCTACCTTTCACACATAGAGTCACTTGGCCAACAAAATACCTTACCTGTATACCTCAAAATTCAGAATGTTGGCTAAGTGAGAAGACACCGTACGAGTTGTCTCCCGTGATTACGGAGATAGCCGCTTGAGGTACCAAACGATTGGTTCCGCAATGAAAGCCAATCCTAGCTGATGCTATAATGTGAGGCACGCCTCCCATAAAAACCGTATACGAGTTATACTGTAAATAGATATAATCGCTATCTTACTTATGCGTCGTGGTCCTGGTATTAATATCAACTAAATCATTTAACCACATGTTTCAAAAATAGTTCCAGAAAACACACAAACATTTACTTTATTTCTTATTTTTTATATTTTGTTTTATGTACAACATTTGTAATGAACATATACGTTATGGAGGACGGAAATTGTTTATTAGTATCCTCAAACTTTTTAACGCCATACTTGACAAAGGATTTATACCAAAAACGTGGAAATGTGGCATTGTCATTCCAATCTACAAAGGAGGACATAAACCCAAAAATAATCCTGACAATTACCGCCCGATTACATTACTTCCTGCATTTTATAAACTACTAGAAAAACTTATCAACAACAGAATCCAGAGTTGGCTGTCGTGTGTCACGAACCCTCTTTGTAAACAACAACAAGGTTTCCAACGAAACCTCAGCTGCTCCACAGCTGCGTTTAATTTGAGAGAAACTATATACTACAATTTGGAAAACAACAGTAAAACATTCGTAGCTTTTCTAGACACGCGAAAGGCATTCGACACTGTGTGGCATTGTGGTCTCATGCAAAAGTTATTCAAATTCGGTGTGCGAGGAAAATTATCAAATCTAATTAACAATTCATATATTGACATGTATAGCGCAGTTTTAACACATGGTACAAGATCAAGATGGCTACCAGTCAGATCCGGAATTCGACAAGGAGGCGTGGTCTCCAGTTTTTTATATCTCGTCTTCATAAACGACATTCTCTTAGAGTTAGAACACAGCCGTGTTGGTGCCAAGATATACGACATAAATTGTAGCAATCTTGCAGATGACATTGCCTTGATTGCAACCAGTCCCTCAGCCTTACAAACGCTATTAGACATTTGCACAAATTATGCGAAAACATGGAAGTTCCGATACAATGCAGACAAATGCACTGTTCTTATCTTCGGAAACAACCATAAAAGAAATATCGATTTCAATTGGTCAATCATGGGTCATAATTTACAAACCGCGAATTTATATAAACATGTTGGTATTATTATTTCTACCGATCTCAAGAGTAAGTCCGCGATAGAAAATGCACGTACTAAAGGCAGAAACTGTTTTAATCTAATAACCAAATTCGGACATGACTGTAAATGGACCAACCCTTTAAAAACCACGACATTGTACAAGAAGGTTATAATACCAAGTGTTCTTTATGGTTCTGAATTTTGGTCAAAAATGTCAAAACATGATATTCAACACCTGAACGTTCTACAACACACGATTGCGAAAAGATCCCAATCCTTACGGAAATTAACCAGATCTGACATGTGTGAATCAATGCTTGGTCTTCCTAGACTAGAGTCAGAAATCGATAAAAGGAAGCTCAACTTCCTCTCTACGCTCATTCACATGGAACCAGATACACTTTCTAAGCAAATACTTCTTCGAATATTGTTCCAATATATTGAAAACCCTTATAACAAACAGCTTGGATTTATTCCTGATATTTGGTGTATTTTATACAAATACAACTTGCAGAACTTCCTGCAGGAGTACTTGGTAAATATCTACTTCCCTTCTAAAACGGCTTGGAAATGGATTGTCTCACATTCTATTAAAACAATGGAAGACACCCTCCTGAAAGACAGACTTGTGACAGATTTAGACTTTTTGAGATTTAGAGACATCCATGATACAAATGAATATCCATATATTCTATGGAATACACCAAAAACTAGTAAAGACCTCCAAATTGTCAAGTTCGTGTGTAAAATGGTGGCATGCTCCCCCCTGTGGAGGGAGCAACGATGTAAATTATGTAATGTATCGTACATAGACGCCATTCTCCACTTTGTAACTGTGTGTAGTGCTACAGCTGACCTTCGTGACATATTCACAATACTGGTAATAGATAAATACGGCATCGAATTATTTATCTACTTGGACAACTTACACCATGAGAATTTCCTTAGAACTCTTCTTGGCAAAACAATTCCAGCAGAGATATACGAATCTATAGAGGATTACCAGGGATTTTTATTGGACAGTGCTAAATACATTAGAAGTGCTGCACATATGTTTTTCTCCTAAACTAACTCATCATGTAACTTATGCAATATTGCAAACAGTACCAGTATTAAATGTGACAGCAATAGTAATGTAATTCATACATGGACATGTAGAAAATAATTCAATTGATCACATTCAACCTAATTTTATGTAAATATTAACTTTTCATTTTGTAAATCTCTTAACAGAGGAATAAAAGATTTGATTGATTGATGATTGATTGCTTGCATTAACTTTTAACAAATTTACATAATATGTATTGTTACTGTATACATTTTTTAAAACAGTCATATGTTTAACTTCATATGTGGTGATTTAGTCCCCAATGGTTCGTCATAAACCTGAACGTTACTTTAAAAGTATATATCTGATTGAATATCTCTTTCGATGTCGGCTGAAATTAAACGAGTCACTGTTACGATATTACACAATGAGAATTTAATTACATTGAAAAGGAATTTTGAATGTGGAACAAATCGTGTAGTCCCTGTAGAACATGGAATACCACTGTACTCACTGTTTGTAATCCAAGTGACCAAATGTTTGTTTTGGTCCACGCTAGGAAAACGTGTTTTATTCATGGAAATGTTTAATAAGTAATCAAAAAAATTATCAAAGACTGGCCTATCAAGTACTGAACGTCTTGAAAATTGGATTAAAAGTCCACAAATAACTTTTTGGTATATTTTAAGGTTCCAACAAGCACATTATGTTGTTTGCTTGCAAAGCTCTGGCATTCAAATAGATAATAAATACCTTACAAAAACAATTCAATGCTTAAATAATATTCGATGCAGAGACCAAAAATTTCAGACATATTATGACTTTCTGGAAAAGCAAAGACTTCTATTTTTTATTATCTTTCTTTTTCTAATTACTGTATGTTTATACCTAGAAATGTCTTTCCTCACAAAACATCTTAGCCACGGCAATTTGACTCAAGGCTAGCTCATGGTGTAGGTGGATTGTCAATCTGTATAGATTCAGATGGCAACGTTACGTTTTAAGAAATACGGATATATTTCAATATTCTATCTTGCTCCGAATAAATACTTCAATATGATTTTATTCCAGTGGTGAAATGAGACATTTAGAAAAATAAATAGGATATTTCATTGATTTTTTCTTCTTTTTTCAACGATACAAACTTTTCCGTAAGGTTCTTTGTGAGGGTATTCTGACTGTAAGGCATTTTTTGTTGTTAGCAATAAATGCATAGTCCGCAGAATTCGTTACAAGCAATCGAAGGCGTTTATGGATAAATCTTCGGTAGTTAACCATCTCGTTCAACATTTCGAAATATTTTTGTTTTCTGCAGGTTCTGGTACTACAAGAGAGTCGGATATATCCTATCATGACGTTGATAGTAATCTTACGTGGCAGACAAATAGCCCGACTGGCTACTTTTACGAGGGTAAATGGTGACCAGTAATAGGCAAACCCACAATCTCGTGGAAGTATGAATCATACGCCAAATAGTTAAATAATTGGCCGGTACTCATGACAGGTGACTCCACCACAAGGAATTGGTATTTACCTTTAGCCGCGCTGTTAAAGTTGCGCATATTCGTTGGACATCATGAAATTAAGAACAAAGCATGATAGAAATTTGCTGAAGCAGAAAATAAAAACAAATCTTTATCGATGTATTGGACACCACAAGAAATTCCTTTCTATAGTTATGAACAAAACAAAAACAACTTCCGGTCTGTTGCATCAAGGATAGACGATTTGCCTGGAATCGAAAGCGCCATCCATCATCATATTACATTGGTTCGGGCATTTAGCAGGAACTGCTCCAAAACAGTAAAGAGAGCATGTAGCTAGTTCCAAACATGCTGTGGTGCGTCTATTGAAACGTTCTCCTTATTCTAGCCTTTTGATAAAGGGTCCTCACTCTTCCACTTTCAGCTACTTTCCCGAACCATTCGACTGCATCATTAGATTATACAGACAGATTCTGTATGAGGAGTTCATAGAATTACAAGTTAAAGTGTATTTCATCGACCAATGGGGTGCAACAGAAGGGAACGAGAATAAAGACATTCACCCCATACCTTCATTTAATCCAATTATGGCTAATTTCGTTTTCTCTTTCATTCGTGAATAGTTCAAGTCTATTGCGACAAAGCCAGCGAAACAATAAGTTAATTAATATATTGAAAAATAATCCTCTCTTTTTAACTCATCATTAATCCATTCTTGAATAGTAAGATTTTTTTTTGGTTTGTTCTAAACATAAATATCTAAAACACAAGAGTGGTGACGTCATATATACTAAAACTCGCAATATTGTTTTCTTGGTTGGTTTTGTGAATTATTGTTCCTTAGATAACGGAGAATACTAGCATAACAACGAAGTCATAAATGGTCAGTTTTGTGTTTAATTTGTAAGTAATGATTCTGTGTAGTCTAAAGGATGATTAATGTTAAAGTCGATTCAGTCAAAATCAATGGAGCAGGCAGTACACTCTTTTAATTTAGTGATGAAGTCAATTATCGTCTTTTAAAAGTTTCATTTAGTGTTTAATTTTTTTAAATACCTACCTGGAATAAATACTTAATGGATGATCCGTTTATATAAGTTTTTGTCGAGAAAAATGCTGTTTAATTCATATTGATAATCGACGTTTAACATTAATGATATCCTCGGAGATTGTTATTTCTTAACATTTATTTGTATTAGTGCTATTAAAGTTCAATTGGCTGTAAAATCCCACAAGAAGGAACCTGTTCAAACCTAAGCATAAGTTGCATCATGTATAATTTCTTAATTTATATTTTAACTCTTGAATATATACACAACAGGAAAAAAACGACATTTTTAAAATTGAGAAATCTTTGTTTTTGATAACTAGTCTTCCTTAAATTTGTGTATCATTTATTTGCAACTGCTGTACGTTAAGCTCTGCTGTAGTCTCTTAGTCCCCGAGGTCTGCTGTTAACCCGTGTGCCACGATTCAATGTGAAATACATAAATGAATGGTGACACCAGTTTAGAATATAGACACACAATGCCTTTTCAAACTAGTTGTCCATTATACTATATCTGTTCAATTATTACGTGGTTCTGCAAACGACAGAAACAAGATTAGAACGAAAATATACCGTAACCATGTGTTCTCTTAAAGGGCAATAATTCTAAGAAATGGCAGTACCAAAGCCACTTATAGGTGCTTTACACAAGGGGTTGAAACAAAGGAGTAAAGCAAGTTTATAAAATGGCAGGAAGCAAAAAGACAGTTATATTTCAAAGTAATTCTGCATCCCAGGATGGTTACTGATGATAATCATGTTATTTTCAGGAATGTTAAAGTGACTAAGAAAACACTGGTTTCACTTAGTATACTAGATATGATTAACTTTAACCTACCTCGTGAACAGATATGATTAACAAGTTAATGAAACTCCATCCATCGATGATATGTTAACTTCGTCATATTTATGAAAAGTGTATGTTTCTTGTGTTTTATTCTTTGATTGACAGTATTTTAAATGTCCGTCTCGTTTCTTGATCAACCACATCGCGATAATTTCCTTACAACATTTCTGTCCGTTTCTACTCCATAGTTCTTTATTCCTGTTTTTAAAGTTGTTCATTCAATGTACTACTTTTTCTACATGTGCATTGATCTGGTTCATGATAACATTAGATATTTGATCATATATAACTTTTGTTAGAAGTAACTGGCCTCACAATTTTAATTGTTAGTTACCGATGAATTTGCTTAAGTTTAACTTGTTCGTTTTGTGATTTGTTTGTACAACATATCCATTTCAAACTCTTTATGGTTATCAGAATATCCGTTTAGAACCAGGTTAAGATTAACATAATCACTTCGACCAGCTAAACAGCACGGCCATTTTTGCATTTTCACATTTTCTCTTCTTTCGTATTTCTTATGGAAAATCCCAACAATTCGGAGATTTCACTTGCTAGTTGGCAGTTGAAAAATTCGAATCTAAAAGCGGTATTAGGATTTTTTTTTAAATTTTTTTTTAGGGTAAATTGGGAGTCGTTTAGGGGCTTTGTTTTTTGCCTTTTTTTATTAAAAATTATTGACATGGAAGATCTACGTTAGGTCTCATCCATGATTTACCATTAGGAGACAGGAATTTTAGTCCACTCCCGAGAAACCGGGTGGGGCGTCCTAGCTACTTCACTGGTGTTAATTACCACCGGGGAGTTTGTGTCCACTGTAAAAAAAGGGTTATACGTTATATAATTTACCATGGGGATAGGAAATGGATACATGAAATATATATACATGTATATGAAAGTACATAACGATGTGAAAGTAGTTGTGAACAACCAACAAAATGTCCCTTGTTTTCGATTTCATTTACATTTGAACAGCGCCATCTGTTATCATAAAGAGATTTTCAGAATACGAAACTAGCACGTTATATGTCTCGAGTCACCGATGCCGAGTTTCGCATATCAAATATTCGTAGATGAAACTACATAATTGCAATATTCAAATATAGAACTGACATAATTATTTTCAAAATACAATGTTAAAATTTTGACACTGTTGGCCTTCCATACGTAGCGGATGTTATCACGTTACAAGTATGTCGTTGATACGAGCTAGAAGCGAGATAAAATTATATTTAAACATTTAACGCGAATGAGCATCTATAACGCACTGACCAAGGATATTCTGTAATATGGATTCATCTGACGATTCGAGGCTACTAGAAAACCAGAAAGGAAAACGGTAAGCATTCTGATAAAGATCTAACTATGATGTCCTAAATATTGACTTCGCAAATGTATGTACACGTTTATATGAACGCAGATAGTGTTATCATATAGTGATCGGGGCGAATGATGATCAAAACAAGATTTTAAATAATTCCTGCACACGCGTTATAAAAAATGTATATAAAACGGACTTTTCATTGATATTTTCTTCCAAATGAGTTTATCAGAAATAGTATGGATACATAATCTTTAGAAGTTTTTAGATAAGAATACTATATTTCTCAAAATTGGATGTTCGTGTACTATATCAAGCCAAATCTGCATGAACATATATCAATCATACGTTTACTCCACACGCCAAAGAGAACGAGTTGTGGATGTTTGTTTTCTGAATTGGGGGTAAATGATCTAGAGGATCTATGGTTTTTATGTCTCATATTTCAATTTAAACGTTAATTCGGAGACCTTAAAATGTATATTTACAATGAATGTACCACACGCACATAGTATTAATATATATTAACATATATGACTAGATAAAGCCGGGCCAGGTTCATGATACAAAGAACATAATTATTTCTTGTTTCAGTATATCAGGGGTTACAAAGTCTAGTTTGGGAATATTCCATATCAATATTAACGCCACATACTCCCATACAACCTTACATTCTAGTTGCACACATGTATTAATGACAATCCAAGACGCTTATTCACGCTCTCCTAACATAAAAATGACCACTGGCCTGGACGCTTGACAGGGGGAGTCTTTGAGACATTGGTGTATAAAAATAACTCGCCACATTTTTATCGCGAGATTTATCACGGAGTCGAGAACGAGGCTATAACAACGTGCACTGCACATATATCGAGTATACGTGAACTTTGCTTTCATTTAAACGTATTAACAGAATATTCGCGTAATTACTGAACAAAATAAACAAACATACATGTTAATACTTAATCTTAAAATGTAGCAATATGCATACAACAAAACATCGATAAAATTTTAGAAGTTTACAATGTTCAAAAGGTAACCAGCAATCCAGTAGACGTCCGGCAAAATCGGACTCCGAGTCTATTCCCTAAGGAAATACTCGGGGTTTGCCGATTCCAGTCCATTTTACGTTTCTTTTTGGCAGAATCTATCTGTTTTGGCAGGCTCACGCATTCGGCGTTCCGCCATTTTGTATAGACTGATAACCCGCCCGTTGCATTATAGGACTATTTCGCATAGAAAGTCATTATTTTTGGGAACTTCCCGTATGTTTCATAAATACACATTATTCTCCCGTTTGTGTTCGCGATTATTTGTAAGGTATATATTAAGTCTGAAAATTGTAAAGAGCTCGAAATGTAAACATTTCTTTAAGAGTTTAGTCGCCAACTTTAAAGGTCATCTCAATCACAGGGGCTTGGCACGATTTTCCAAATGATAGTCTATATATATATGTATATAGTATCAAGGGTAGTAACTACAAAGAGGGGGAAGACGAACGTATTTAAAAAAAAAAAAATTGTCGTATTCTGCGGGTCAAAAATCTTAGTGACACATACATTACCTTAAAGATAAATGTTTTATTTTTCCAATGAGTGTTCGATGAACAAAATCGGCCAAGTATTATCCAAGTTATGACCTGACGAATTCGGAAATAGATGCTGAAATGGCTAGGTCGGAATCTCCCTGTCCGGTTGAATAGTCGCCTCGCCTCTAATGGGTACCTCAATAACCATTCAGAAATCGAAAAATTGACGCTTGCAGCGGTATACAGTAACCATAACTATGTCAATATAGGATGTCGGTTGGTTATGTTATCCGTCATGTGCCGTAGCCAATTCCATATTACATCACCGAGCTTACCGTCAGCAAAAAGAACCGCCATCTTTCCCTAACCTTTCGTGACTTTGTTTATGTCGTTACAGTGGTCGTACAGCCAAGAAGCGTTCCGAATGAAGGGAAAGATGGCGGTTCTTTTTGCTGACGGTAAGCTCGGTGATGTAATATGGAATTGGCTACGGCACATGACGGATAACATAACCAACCGACATCCTATATTGACATAGTTATGGTTACTGTATACCGCTGCAAGCGTCGATTTTTCGATTTCTGAATGGTTATTGAGGTACCCATTAGAGGCGAGGCGACTATTCAACCGGACAGGGAGATTCCGACCTAGCCATTTCAGCATCTATTTCCGAATTCGTCAGGTCATAACTTGGATAATACTTGGCCGATTTTGTTCATCGAACACTCATTGGAAAAATAAAACATTTATCTTTAAGGTAATGTATGTGTCACTAAGATTTTTGACCCGCAGAATACGACAATTTTTTTTTTTTTAAAATACGTTCGTCTTCCCCCTCTTTGTAGTTACTACCCTTGATACTATATACATATATATATAGACTATCATTTGGAAAATCGTGCCAAGCCCCTGTGATCTCAATAGCAAATGAAGTTATAACTTACAAGCCTATGAATTACTACATATAAAATTTAACACAAGTAACTTACCTAATTGTTAGTATGTATCACGGATGATGGTTAACCATTTGTCTTGCTGTCGACACCTAACTAGCTTTAAGCGGTTTGTAAATTTCGACCCAACATGCGAAAAGTGTATCACATGGTTATACTGTACAAAATAGCCATACCCTTATGAACACAAGTATATATATCATGGAATAGGGACATTTATTTGAACGAATTGAACTTCATACGTATAAAATATTTATTCATGTTTGACCTTGAAATGCCGTTTCAGAATAATATCACACAAATATGGCATAAAGGGGTGTATTTCAAGTAAAGATACAGCTGTAAGATATCATTAACAATTCTGAACATTTGTTTTGCCGCTGAGTTTCAGGTAAAAGCTGCAGATTACTAAAAACAGCCTTCACTGTGACAGTTCAACTATCCTACTGAAAACTTCCTTCTTGCTATGGTCAGACATCTTAAAGGTGTTCAATAGGAGCAGTATGTTTATAAATAGAAATCACCCCTTTATGCCATATTTGTGTAATGCTATTCACAATTGTCATTTGTATTTCATGGTCAAAACAAAGTGATTGTGACTTTAATAGTGAAAAATCCGGTCAAATAACTGCCCCTACTATTTTCTATAAACACTTGTGGGCATACCGGCATGCTTATCTTTCAGGTTTGATTATTTGTATGACTATGATTGTTCGATGCTGCATCTTACAAAAAAAAAACTCTACAGAAGAAACTGTACGGATATACAGCAAATTATTGATGATTTAGAGAAACTACATGTTCAAACAAGCATTTTGGAAATATTACATGACTACATTGTTTACATATTTGTGGATATCTGTTCTTTTCTAAAATTCAACATTATTATATAGATGGACCTGATAATTGACTATCAAATGCTTATCATTCCTATTCCTTGCTCTATTTCAACAGCAGCAACGGTGGACATCAAACAGCTTTGTCTGTGTCCAGTCATCATGCCCAGGTGTTGCTACGGGGAATACCTTTGGGCTACATAGATCGCACAGGTAGGACAATATTATCATAGTAATAGACTCATTCTATATTTATAAACACTTTTGTATTAAAGGTTCTAATTGCTGCGTTAGGAATAATGCTCACTTCGTGGTGTCACATGTATGACATTCAGATAATGGAGTTTTTTTTGTTTTTGTTTTTCTTCTAATATATATATATATATTACTTTGATCAGGTCAATGATGTATAACTCCCTTAACGCAAATTCCTTAACACTGTAGTCTACTTTACATCAACCGCCTATCACATGAGCAGCAAACTACGTTTGTTTGTATATTATAAATTTTCAATGTAACGTTAGCAACGGTCCTGTTTCACCAATCTACTATAATCCCATTGTACACAATACATGTACGTGTACGGGCAATGAAATCAGCATATAATATATATATTCCTGCTGATAGAATATTTTTTTCTGATGGGGATCGCAAGAAATTATGTTATACATACAGAATACTACGTACAGATATACTGTCTTAATTCTTAATAAAGTCCTCATGCAAAAGGATTTATCAGTTAAGTGATATATCATTCTCTTCTTTTAGGTCACTTAAGTGTTTGGAACGCCTCAAAGTTGATAACTGAAACTATTAGTATAATGAATCAACGTGGATTCTACCATAATAAAGACGTTGGCAATGAAACTCGACGTTTGTTCCTTGGTCGACAAAAGCTGGTATTCTCTCCTCGCTTACACTCGGATATCTCCAAAATAATGGACACAAATATTTTGGTGAACGCTACCCCTGGAAAAGTAGGTAAATCATCAAAGACAATGAACATGAAAATAACCGACGAAAGTGGCGTCATGCTTATAAAGGGTACTTTTACTGCAATTCTGTTTGACACGGAAACAAAACGGGCAGTACCGTTCCCAAAATGGTACGTCGAAAAGTTTAACTCTACTTTAAGCTATGATGACAATGGTCACATACAAGCCAAGAACGATGTTCCTTCATACGCTTACAAAACCCAGCTAAAAGTGCGCCACAGTGATATGGATTCAAACATGCACGTTTCAAATACGGAATATTTGCGTTATTGCATGGAAACAGCTACAGACGCCTCTTTATCCGGTTACTACAATAAATATCGTCGGGACATGTGTTGGTACCCATTATTAGAACTTGATATTTCATATCTCGCGGAGTCTCGTGCCGGTGAGATGTTGGACATCTATACCTGGCAGGACCAAAATGATATTCA
This sequence comes from Pecten maximus, assembly GCF_902652985.1. NCBI lineage: Eukaryota > Metazoa > Mollusca > Bivalvia > Pectinida > Pectinidae > Pecten > Pecten maximus. The sequence goes on along the minus strand of NC_047016.1, from coordinate 50,606,115 downwards.
CTTCATATACTTTGCCATACATCGAGACGGTACTGCCATTGCCGTGGCCGCTTTCGAATTTGGATTTGATGAAGTTACATCTAGTAACCTTTAACAAAAAATATACAGGAGATTTTATAAGATAAGTTTATGATAATTGGTAAGTGTTGATGATTATCATTAAAGATAAAGACAGCGTGTACACTTCCCGTCACAGAAATGCATAAAATGATATGCACTGTAGAAAAATATGTGTAATAGGTCCATTCAAATACATTGTACATGTACCATATACGTATGGCAGGACCGCCTATTGTACCAGTGTGCTATGCAGAAAAATATTGTACCAGTATGTTATGCAGAATAACATTGTACCAGTATGCTATGCAGAATAACAGTGTACCAGTATGCTATGCAGATTAACATTGTACCAATATGCTATGCAGAATGAAACCACTGAAACATAAGAAGCCTGCACATCATATCTTCACCCTTTCATTTACAGTAAAACACAAGAGAAATTCACATGCGTATACATCCTTCTAAACCCCTATGGACCTATATTTAGCTAAATCCGGCAATACTTCACAATACAGAAGCAAGAAAATGGTGGCCATTTTTTTCGGCATAGCCGTATAATGTTCTTTTGGCCCCGGACATGACGCGACAGGTGACTTTACTGATCAAGATGAACTACGTGATTGGTCAATGTAGCGGTAAATGCAAAATGCAGATTTGCAGTTAAAAGCGAAACAATGTTAAGATTGAATGCAAGCTGAATAAGTGGATGTATCTTTTCAAATGACACATGGATAAAATTGTATTCCTGATTCAAATGCAGTCCTGTTATCGCCAAAAAATGATTCAAACTGATATAAGTTTGTTGTCCGTGCTGAAACGCATTAATTAGTTCGCTAATTTATTTCATCGGCAGTTTTACATTATAACCACCAGCATTAAAACTATGCCGTTTATCTTTTTAAAAGATATTTCTTGTTTAAATACCATACCTAGACGATATACCAACCTTTATCATGCTAAGAATATATAGATAAAATGGTAGTTTATTCATGTTTGTTTCATACAGAAAGAATGATACAAGCGAAAGTCTCGTACTTCCCTACGTCCGTATTAACATATAGGTTATCGGTTATTGACGTGTTAAATGGCATGTTGTATTTGGCATTGATGCACGACAGGTATTAAAACATTTGATAATACTTGTATGTACTTTATCCATGGGAACTGAAACGTTTAGGTCCCTACAGATTAAGTAAAACTAGGAGGTTTTTTTTACAGCGTTCGTCTCATTTGTTTATTATTATAAGATATCGTTCATTTTCATTAATAACCACTCGTCATACGAAATGTTTATCTGTTTATCAATGAATATGTTTGTTATAAAATAATTAAATCCTTACCGTGTCCATGCGAACGTCTCGTTTCGATTAAATTATACAATGAAAGTATGTCTCTGTATCATTGTAAGGTAGTATTCATTGTCATTTTATGTTGGACAGGCTTATTGCAATACATAAACTTACTATGTGAATGTCTCAGTCTAAAAAAAGAATACAATGGAAACATTATTCATGCTCTTGTCTCCATTTGTCCGTATTATCAAATAAATATATAATTGTCTATTTTCAAATTGATATAAATGTGTATTATTGTCTAATTTCAAATTACTATATTATTGTCTATTTCCAAATTAATACATTATTGTCTCTAGAATTAATATATTATTGTCTATTATCAAATCAATATATTACTGTCTATTATCAAATTAATATATTATTGTCAATCAAATCAATACATTGTCTATTATCAAATTAATATATTATTGTCTATTTTCAAATTAATATATTATTATCAATCAAATTAATACATCATTGTCAATCAAATTACTATATTATTGTCTATTTCCAAATTAATACATTATTGTCTCTAGAATTAATATATTATTGTCTATTATCAAATCAATATATTACTGTCTATTATCAAATTAATATATTATTGTCAATCAAATCAATACATTGTCTATTATCAAATTAATACATCATTGTCAATCAAATAAATATATTTTTGTCTATTTTCAAATTAATACATTATATTAATTATTATTATTATATTATTGTCCGTCATATTATTTATATATGTAATTGTCTATTATCAAATAAATGTATTATTGTCTATTATCAAATTAATATATTATTGTCTTTGTTCATATTAAATATTGTTGTCTATTATCAAATTAATATATTATTGTCTATGTTTATATTAAACATTGTTGTCTATTATCAATTTAATTCATTATTGTCTATTTTCAAATTAATATATTATGTCGTGCATAGCCACCCAGTCAATAAACGTCGAATTAGAATTGGAGGATGGCAGATTTATATTACAACTTACTGATTGGTTTACCTATATCAAAGGATGTTTGTGTTTGTTAAGTTAACCCTTGTGTCCCCCCCCCCCCCCCCCCCCCCCCCCCCCCCCCCCCCACCCCCCGAGTCGTATTTTCATCAGTGATCATTTATAATCGTCAATAATGACACGTTCATATTAAGTTTAATTTGTATTGATACAGGCGTAAATTATACATTTTGACATACAGTATCTGTGTCATGATCATGATAAAATAAAACGTATAGAATCGTACTTAAGCAATGAACAGCGGTTTTAATGTTGTTATAGTCGATATGGCAGCAAGATGTATGGTGGGCAAATGGCATGGGAACCCGTTAGGTCATGTATACAGATACTTAGCGGATGGCCACCTAATTCAAAGATAAAAGTAGGCTAGGTTTATTCATTTAAATTAATTAGGTAGCCGATCATTCCAGATAACATACTTGACCCCTGTGTCCTTGCAAATAGGCCAAGGTCATCCATTTAAACAAACGCTAGCTGTTCACCCCAGCATGTCACAGGCCAAATATCAGGGCTAGTATTCATATAACCCTGCTCAAATTCACATTTTATGTTCAGGCTCAAATACTTTTGGTAATAAATTTGATCTGATATCCGAATTGATATTTTTTCAATGATTTGAAGGAATTTCGGAGAGACTGCAGTTAAGAAATTATTTTCGATATTTAGGTATTTCTTTTACACTAATAATTACTGATTAAAGCGAATTTTAAAGTTGCTTAGCAGTTATGATCCTTGAGCATGAGAATGGTTTCGTGAATACCAGCCCAGGTCTCGTGGCCTCCTGGTTATCAAGATGTTGTTAATATATTTGAGCATTTAACCCCTGTATTAAGCCTTTGAGCGTACGTCAAGATCATTCATTTGAACAAATTTGGAAGCCGTTCAACCAGCATGCTACAGGCCTAATATCAGATATGGCCCTTTTGGTTATTAAGAAGATGTTGTTTAAATATTTAAGCCTATTTAATCCCTGTGATCATGAAAATCGGTCAAGGTCATTCATTTTAACAAACTTTTAGCCCTTCATCCCAACATGCGATATACCTTATATTAGGTATCTCTGTCTCATAGTTATTTACAAAGAGCTGTATAAGAAACCAACCAACCAATTGTTTTCCCATAGACCTTAGTGTTAACGTTTTGGATTATTTCATTCAAATTCTTGAATTGAATATGACGATTATGGTTTATAACAAAAGTTTAGGGTCTGATATAACACCTAATCAAAAAAAAAAGTTGGGTCCTTCAGCTCAAATTTTCTCCAGGGTAGCCATTTTGAAAATAGGTGAATTTCGCAGTAAAAATTCTCAAAAATCTTAAATGTTTACCTGTTTACTATTATTACGTGAACTTTTGGGAAAAAAACCAATCGGACTTAAGAAATTTATATCAACATTTCTTATCGATAGTTACCTATCAGGCTACATATCTATTTTCTCACTTCATAACATACTGGCCAATCAGTGGCTGCCAGACATGTTATCCTTGGCTCAACGTTCTATACACAGGGACCGTTTCAAAAATATATTTTTTCAATTGGTTGGTTGTTCCCTATAGCATCTTTCACATTTTTCAAAGATAACTTTTCTGGAACAGGATAGAACCATAGGATATGCTATCAAAATATGCAGTGCCTGACTGCAAGTCTTAGGCTGGTAGGTTGATTCTTCTATTGGTACCGGATATGAAATTCTTAAGAGAAAACCACATTAAAATTGAGTTAATTTTGAAATGTAAATTTTAATATCTTGATAAGCTTTGAATTTAAAGTGATGGCTTTTGGTTAATAGCCAAGTATAGAAATCGTGCTACTCAGAAATATAAACAAATAAGATATAGAATAAAGATCAGGGGGAGATAACTCAATGTTATCTCCTCCACCCCCTAATTTCTGGTCTTTTTGTAAAAAATGAAGAAAAAAAGGTTGAACGAGAAAAAAAATTAGGAGTGGAGCCATTATTTAGATAAAACAGTCGAAACACAGACACAGAACACGGAACCGGGCAAGTGACAACAAAAAATAACCAGATATATCACCAGACACTGAACTGGGGTAGTGACAACAGAACAACCAAACATATCACCGAATACCGAATCGGGGTAGTGACAACAGAACAACCAGACACACACCCACACATTGAACCGGGTTAGTGCCAGCAGTACAACCAGCATACCACCGTACCCCGAGCCACGATATATACCGCTACAATTGAAATATATAATGTATGTCCGTATCTGTCCGGTCTATGGTCCTCCTTGTAACACTACATGTGTCATATTTTCATCATCAATCCCCACTGAATCTCAATTTCTCTCTAAATTCTGCTACAATGCCTCCAAGATGAGAATCCCGTCCGAAAATGTGCTAGTCGGTCCCATCATCTGGTTTCCAGGGACGCTAGATGGCACAAAATGTCATATGCGGTAGCTATATGTAGAGACCAACCAACCAATTGTTTTCCCATAGACCTTAGTGTTAACGTTTTGGATTATTTCATTCAAATTCTTGAATTGAATATGACGATTATGGTTTATAACAAAAGTTTAGGGTCTGATATAACACCTAATCAAAAAAAAAAGTTGGGTCCTTCAGCTCAAATTTTCTCCAGGGTAGCCATTTTGAAAATAGGTGAATTTCGCAGTAAAAATTCTCAAAAATCTTAAATGTTTACCTGTTTACTATTATTACGTGAACTTTTGGGAAAAAAACCAATCGGACTTAAGAAATTTATATCAACATTTCTTATTGATAGTTACCTATCAGGCTACATATCTATTTTCTCACTTCATAACATACTGGCCAATCAGTGGCTGCCAGACATGTTATCCTTGGCTCAACGTTCTATACACAGGGACCGTTTCAAAAATATATTTTTTCAATTGGTTGGTTGTTCCCTATAATGTTCTTACCATATTTGACCCTTTTGACTTTGAAAGTGGATCAAGGTCATTCATTTCAACACACTTGATAGCCAGTCACCCGAGTATGTTATATGCCAAATGTCAGATCTCCGGGCCTCTTTGCTATTGCATTTTTTGTATTGTTTTAAGGCCATCAATAATTTGAGTTAGTTAAGGCCAACTTTGTTATCAACTTATCAAGAAGAAGTTGTTTAAAAGTTGACACTGAGTGGACAACTGACGCAGCACCAGGGCATAAACTCACCTGCCCTTCAGAGGTGAGCTAATGAGTTATCACTCACTGTTGAATGAGGGCTGGTCATCAAATTTTCAACATTTTTCGGCATTCACATGGAAATATTCCTCACAACGTTTTTACATCCTTACCATATCCACGCCAACTAGAAAGTTTAGTCCAGTAAATAATAAAAGGTACAAGGTAAGTTAACTGTTACACATGTCTCTTGAGGTCTGTAAAAGAATAAGGTTCCTATCATTGTCATCAATAATTTTTATTTTTCATTGAAGCATGCTGCACAGTATACAAATATAACAATTTATCTGTTAACACTTATGAATTATTCAATGAGATTTGTTATTGTATTTATATTAGAAACACCTTGTAAGTCTGAAAAAGACATCGGCAATTTTGAGTGCTTTGATGATGATCACAGCAACCCAATACCAGCATATTGCCAGATCAGTCACTACGGTATGAATTACAAGCACACTAATGTCATTAGGACTCAAATCTACAACCTCTGAGTAAAATTATGAAATCTGCATTTGGTGAAACTGTGACTTTGCTTTGAAGTGTCCACTTTACTCATTGTTTTTACATGTCATAGCATGTAACCTTCTATTATTAAGATGCTCAATTTCTTTACCAGGTTCCTTCACCTTGTTGTATTTTCTGCTGGACTTGACAGGGGAGACTACTGGACCACAATGCAGACCTACCCTAAACACTTCTATTTTCCTGCACTCAAAGAATCCTGATTTTTTACCTGTCATGTCAAAAGAAAGGCCATTACATAAACATTTATGATTTACTACCAACCATGATAAAAATATGGTAGCTAGCTGAAAGTGGCCTGTTTTCTGATCAAACAATGGCTCTGGTGAGCTCACAAGCAGTACGTCATGCTGGGAGTCATAAAAGTACACAACCAAATTTTCATTGTTCACAGCTATACAAGGATACAAATGGTGTTTCCTGTAAGGATGTAGTTGTTTCTGAAGAAATGAAAAGACTATAGTCTCCGCAAAAATCTGGTCATTTTCACAAATATTTGATGTCCGTCTTTTGACCTCAAAAACATTTTTTCTAGGACTGTCGTCATGATCATTTTTCTCATCTTCTTCAATAGATATCTTCAGGGCAGTATCTGTATGGTTAAGTAGAACATCAAAGTTCCCATGCCAAACTTCTGGATTTCCTATAATGAATGTAAAATTTGAGAACATCAACTCTACCTGTACTGTACATAGAAACCAGCTGATTAATCCTCGTCACAATTTATCAACTATTCAGCTAGGTACATGTACAAAGTACAAAGCAAGGAACAAGAGACCCAATGGGCCTTCATTGCTCATCTTTTCACAAGCTAATTACATTTTGATATGGAGATATTTAAAATTAGTAAAATTATCAAGCTATGCACATTTTAGTATGAAGATTTTTAAAATTGGTTAAATTATCAAGCTAAGTACATTTTAATATGGAGATCTTTAAAATTGTTAAAAATATTCAACTTCAGAATTAAACCAGCTAAGAACAATTATTCCATTAAAATATCTACCCGACCCCAGGACTCTACAATATATCACTTCTATCCATGGCTGGATTTCCTTCCCATTACCTCTTTGTAATTTACTAAATAAATTCTATAGGTGGTACCCCTTAACCAGACCTGGAGTCCTGGGGTGGGGTAGATGTTTTACTGGAAAAGCCCTAACTGGCTAAGTGTCAGATACATCTAATATCATCATACTGAAATGTGTTGTTCAGAATGCTTCAGAGATATTCTAGATTTCAGAATTTTCTCCATGTGTGTATATAATAATATGGAGGGGTATGGATTTGCATGTACAGCACCCCCTCCCCCTTTAAGATCTTAAGATCTTTATCTTTGTAGCTTCCTTTTCGGTGTCTGTGTCTGAAGAGGCTAGCCTCCAACTTTTCATCAGAGCTGTTTTCTATTTTCATCCTAAGAGATGTCAAACAAAGTCAGCCTAAGGCTGTCCACTGGCCCTCAGAAATATATGTGCATTTCAATGATTTGTTTAATTAGTCTATCTTAATTATCAATATGTCATAATACATATGATATCATAACTGTTTCTTTTTATTTCTAAAAAGTTTAATTAAACAAAAACCAAGGAAAAATTAGTAATTATTTTTATTTTATCACTTTACAAAAATCTTTCATCAAAATGCAATTCTGTTCACTATATGATTTATCTGTGCCTTTATCATGACCACAACTGTCTCATGGCACCTGGACACCATGGCCTTCAGACCACCAGGTGAGCTGAAAATGAATCTTACATGAAATTGCTTACCAATGCCTGTATCTCCAAAGACACCTGTCATTTTGCAGCCATCTGTGGAACAGGAGCAGCCAATTCCATCTTGTGTTCCTTTTGATTGCCCGTTAATGACAAATTTTGGAGTAAGAGATAGTTTTCCGAAAAAATGATTCGCCAAGAATACAGTAACATCGGTTTCTGACTTCCTGTTTAAGGTCTCCATTAAATTACCTACAATACAAAACCAGAGGTGCAAGATTCACAAACATTTTCACAAGAATTTAACATAGTTTTCATGTTATGGAGATAAATCAAAAACAAGAGGCCCAGAGGGCCTGTATTGCTCACCTTGTTTATTTGAGCAAACATAAAAATAATGGTCATGTTATATTTGTTAATGTCTAACAATGCTACATTGTATAATCATGTATAATTATGGGGTAAAGATCTCAACTGCTTCAAAGATATTATCTAGAAACGATGTCAAGACTCAACATGATTGTGTTTAAAGAAATCTATTAAGTCCTTTGGGGGTGGGGAAAGACCCCTGGGCTTATTTTTTACATCAGGACTGTGTTCATCTCTTGATCTTTATTCAGGGGTCGACATTAAGGCTTGTCCGCTTGTCCGGTACCAGACTAAATTGCTGTCGGACAAGTGAAAGTATCAAAACACTTGTCCGATGGGACAAGTAACATATAATGTCTTCATGTTGTTTATTTATATTCTGAAATCAACATTCACCAGGGTCACCTTATACTTATGATAAAAAAGAAACAAAAACATGGATAGTGTACATTGGAAGTGACTCAAATGTTCATAACGAAAATAGTTTAATTCGGAACACTATGCAGATGATATCTAAACTTTCTGTGTTTTTCAAAAATATTCAATCAGTCCCATTGGCTTCTTTGAATTGAACATGCATATTGAAAAAAAAAGGAATATGAATAAAAGCGTACAAAGAAATTGCAAGTTCATTTGAAGGACTAAAGTGGCAACAGATGCAGGCTTGCTATTTATTGCAAGATTTAGCAAATATATAGTATTTTAGATATTTATGCACTATTGCATTTCTACACTTATGTTCATGTTTTAGTCAGTTTATTTCTATTCTTATATGACTAGTTTAGTTTCTCTAAATCGAAAATAGGCAGCCAGTAGCATTTTTTTTCTTCTTGATTATGTAACTTGGACAAAACACATATAAATATCAGTAATATAGTTGTCATTGCAATGTTATCATTTTACTGCATGACACACAGACATTGAAAAACATCATTTAACTTAATTGAAAATTTTCAAGTGGGACAAGTGATAATTCCATTCGGACAAGTGAATATAAATGTTACTTGTCCAAAGGGACAAGTGCAGAAAAAAGTTAATGTCGTCCCCTGTTATTGTTTTAAAAAATGGGGGGGGGGTCAGCCCCATCATTTGTATTAATTTGAATCCCAACCAACTACAGATGTTACCACTGAAATAGCTTAGGTCCAGAGAAGAAGTCGTTAATATCAATATTGTCAAATGTTTGTCAAGTTTGTTCTTATAAAACTTTAACAGTGTTGTGTAAATATAACTGGCCAGTATATAGTAACTATACAAGATAAATAGAGGATATTGAAATCTGAAAGTTTCATTGAGTGAATACAATGGTTCGCTCTGATTGGTGAAAAACGAAAAACTTATATTTTCATTGCTATAAACTTATATTTTCTTTGCAAAATCTTATATTTTCACTGCAAAATCTTATACTTTTACTGCTCATCGCTGCAGTGAAAATGTAAGTTTTATTAGTTTGATAAAAGGGCCTGAGGGGCCAGCCCCATCATTTGTATAAATTTGAATCCCAACCACCTACAGATGTTACCACTGAAATATCAATGTCATGCATTGCTTCAGTGTTTTCATTTAGAACCGGTCGCCGGCCAAATTGACCGGTTAGAATGGTGTTTTGGCCGGTTCAAATGACTTAATTCACTTTTTAAAAAATGTCTAAAAACATATTATCGTAATCCTCAGATACATGTATACCTGTTGCTATTCATTTGTAGCCTTTTACAAATATTTTTATTGAAAACCCTGTTGCTTAGGTCCATATACTTTTACTGCTCATCGCTGCAGTGAAAATGTAAGTTTTATTAGTTTGATAAACGCAACAAAGGATATCATATTTGACCCTTGATCTTGTGACAAGAACAGTTTTAAATTTCCATTGGTACATGCACAACTTTTACCAACCTTGCACACAAAGGTCAATTCCGTAATACCTTCATAATAAATCCAGAAGATTTTTGAAATGAGACGTGGGACAGTGTGCGTGAATTTTAAGCCAATTGAAAAGCTGTCTACAAGCAAGATTAAATTATATATGGTGAGTGAGAAGATAAGATGATTTTTAAGGCCACTACATCGACAAATATCTATGGTCGATTGTACTACACAGTTGATTGCATTAAATTAAACTATGATATGCTCTACACTGATAGGTGTATCCATAAGCATTTGTATCTGGTTATCAACATCCATAGTTACATGCAATCGAGTGCATATATACTAGACCGAGTTTCCTCTGGCCTACGAGGCTACTCCAACAATGTTGTAGAGGTTTTACACGGCAAGATACTTTTGACAGGCGCCGTCACAGTCGGCAAAATTATATCCGATAGAAAAATACCCGACCAGCAGCCTTTTATGTTATAGGAGTACCTCTGGTCCTGACACCGGTGTCAGGGCCAGAGGAAACTCGGGCTACGTGTGCTAATAATATAACACAGTTGTTACAGCCGCCATTACTATACAGTCAACAAAAACACGGAGTATTATGGATCAAGGCCCATCCCAGAACAGTAACAAGACCATACTATACCTGACCATGGCTTTGTAAAGTAATTTTGGTCGAGGAAATGAAGTAAAACGTCCAACGAGTGTGCTTGCATTTCGTCTACAGGTTTTCTGTTGTCTATGATGTAGTCAAGCAGGATTTCTAGACCCTTATGAAAAATGAGAGCAATAGAATATGCATCCGGGTACAAATCAACACTGCAATATGCATCTGCAAACGAAGCACCGTCATCAGCATTGGTATTGATAATCTTCCAGGGAATTAGTTTCATGAACGTGTTTGGGTTTGATAGGTGATCAACCAACGGAGTCAGTGCTGAGAGACACTCGTAAGCCCGATTAGAATTAGGCTTTAAAGTGTCGTAAATATGACCATCGGGAGAAGCACACAGATCAATACGACATTTGGGTTGTTTTGGCACTGAACAACTTGGTAAATCATCTTCGTCGATGACATCTCTAGGTCTTTTCGCCGCCATGTTGTTGTTATACTAGAGGGTTCGACAATTTACAGGATTGAACAGGATCGGACAGGAACGGGATAAAATCCGATCATTTGTAATTTAAACAATATTCATGTTATAACAATTGCGAAAAGGTAATATAACTAAATTATGGTCAAGATGGAAACGAACAAAGGGTCTTACTGTGTTAAAAGGGAGACAAATCTCGTGCATCACACAATAAACTTACAGCTGTAAGACAATTTACAGAATCGGGCAGAATAGGGCAGGATCGGACAGGATAGGATATAATAGGGCGCATGCATATAATACTGCCGAAGTACTTTTAAAATACTTCACGATGTATATTTATCTATAAACTACACAGATTCCTAAGAAATGATTATCTTTTTAAAATAGATAATAAGACTTTTTCCTGTGGTTTTACCACATTTTGTGATCAAATGGGTGGAATGTCCCTCTCCTAGAGTACATACAAACATAACGAGTTTTTTTCTCATATATATATCATCATAAAATTTCTATCAAAAAGTCTATCAGCCATCCATTTTCCTAATTTTAACAAAAAAATCTTTATTTGACATTTTCACCGAAATTTACGATATTCTGAAAGATCATACCCAATTTTGACAAACTATAAGCACAGGCGTCTGAAGTTCTGACAGTAAACTGGGTAAACTGAGATATAATACCATATAAAAAATTGTAGATATTCTTATTTTTTATATGGTATTATATCTCTGTTTACTGTCAGAACTTCAGACGCCTGTGCTTATAGTTTGTCAAAATTGGGTATGATCTTTCAGAATATCGTAAATTTCGGTGACGAGATTTGGGTCACGTGATTAGCTATGGTGGTAGCTTTGAAGTTCTCTGAAAACGAGATGGCAAAGTATGCGGACGGATATATTTAGTGAACAATGACCAGTGAGTAATATATGTATGTAAGCTAATAGAATTTTATCTTACCTTTTAATTGATGTATACCTTTTATGTGTCAGATTGAGGGGAAATGGAGTAAATGTTGTTCAAACGCCGACCTGAGGGTAGGTCGGAAAAATTGCTCATTTTCTGTATGTAAGAAGTTCTGACGTATCTACGTGGTAACATCGTCAGAAAATTCGGACTAGGCGCACTTGTGCTCTCAGTTTCAGTTGTAGGCCTACAGTTGGGGGATTCATTTGTATTTGAAAGAATGGCAGACATTTTTTGTTTTTTGGAAACTGTTCAGTTGTCTGTAGTTGTTTAGAGACTGGGGATTTTTGTATTATTGTGTACACAATTTGTTTGTTGACGTAGCAGACGACGTAATGTAAACAAAAAAAGTAGTTCCGGTAGTACTTCCGGTGAAGAAAGTGAGCACGTGCAATCTGTCACACCCTAGGGTATGACAGATTGCACCACAGGCGTCTGAAGTTCTGACAGTAAACTGAGATATAATACCATAGAAAAAATAAGAGTATCATCTACTATAAAAAAAAGAAAAATATTAGATGATACTCTTATTTTTTCTATGGTATTATATCTCAGTTTACTGTCAGAACTTCAGACGCCTGTGATTGCACGCGCTAAAAAAGCTAATGGACATAGCTTTAAATACGAAGTCCACGGGTTAATCAAGAGGTACGCTTCATCAGATCACCGAATACAGCTATTAAATACACTTACTTTATGTATTCGAGCACCCTATCGACGGCCCCGGTATTTTTTATGCATACTGATAGCAGATTTTCCCCTTGAGTAGCCATGTTGTGCCAGCCGCGGTAAATTTAAACAAGCATTCTGTTTGGTTATGGAAATGTGTTAAGGGGCATCTAAACGGCAAAACCAGTCAAAACATTGATATTTTGCAGGCCTATAAATCCATATTATGGTGCAATGTCACAGAAGTGATATGATGAACTTTTAGTATGTACATGTATCATGGCAAACCGTGGGACTTGCTTTTGACATGTAATTTGCTAAGCTGTTTGTAAATTTCAACAAAACGTAAGAAAAATGCATGTTTCATGGGGACATAATTAATTCATTTGTATCCCATATATCACACAAACTTGCCATGTCGTTTTGCTCACGAGTGTCTAAAGCACAAAATAGGAGCATTGGTTTGACCAGCTTTGACGTTATTTTATGTATAAACGCTGTTTTTATTTTGACCTTGAATAGCAAATGGCGGTCATGAATGATATCACATACATACGGCATAAAAGGAGGTATCTAAAACATCAAAAATGCTCTTATTAGACAAAATAAAGAATTCTTGAAGTGGCAAGAAGACTGCTTTTATGAAAAATGTTCAACCGTTGAGTTTGGGGTAAAATATGCCTATTTCTGAAAAAGACTGCAAACTCACCAGTTTAACAAACTGACTTTAAAATGTCCATGTTACTTTGATAAGATGTCTTAAAAGTACAATATAGGAATATTGTTGTTAAATGAAATGCCTCCTTTAAGCCATATTTGTGTAATGTTATTCTCAGCCGCCATTTGCATTTCAAGGTCAAAACAAAATAAGTGTTTATACGTACATACAATAAAATCCGGTAAAACAAATGCTCCTACCCTGTGCTATAGACACTTGTGAACATAACAGCATGGCTATTTTTCAGGTTTGATCATTTGCGTGACTTAGAATTATTCCATGCTACATCTTACCACAAAGTTACTCTATAGAAGAAACTGGTAGCATCTATAGCAAATTATTGATGATTGTAGGAAGCTACATGTCCAAACAAACATTTTGGTATATTACATGACATTTTTTATGTAAATCTTTAGGTATTTATTCGTGTTTGAAATTCAACATCATTCTGCTGTATAGATGACCCTTTACGTTAGGCTTACGTCACAGGCACTTGATTTACATTGTAAACAATAACATGCCGAAAGACAACTAGGCATATGCATAGGAAACAAGTGCCTGTCAGTTACTTCCCAGCTTTTTTATTGTTAGTTACAGATGATACGATATATCATATGTGTCTGACTCTCATTGTTTATTAGAAGTAGGTTATATTATCTACAGCACATGGGGCTAGTAACCATTTAAAATGTGCCTACTAGGCTATAGTATAAGCTCATGTGATAATCCTAGATTTTTATCATATATGACATGCAGGCTCTTAGTACATGTGTAGTTATTCTACATTAGTCAGCAAAAATAAACATAGATCAACATGGCAAATATACAGTATAGGTTGTACCAAAATAATGATTAAATTTTCAATGAAATTTATCTGAAAAATAATTCCTTTGCAATGTTCATAAAATTATTGTCATATTACACTGTTGAGTGAATTATAGATCAGATTTCTATTTCTAAAGTATAGTAACTGTTTATTTCACAAAATTATTGCCCGAAATTTATAAAAAGGAAATTTAAAACAATCTTTTGTACTCAATGTCAAAACATCCAAGGACTGTTTTTTTTTTTTTTTTTTTTGTGTGTGTGTTAGGTGTTCGAAGTTCCAACACTTTTTCACTAGCCCTAGGGATCCACTTCTCTGAGTTGATAGTTGAAAACTGACTGGCTCTATGGTGCCTTTGCCAGGTACTGACATTAGGTCATGGTTTTTCCTGGTGCTCTTGATTTTCTTCTCCAATGCATGCCTGGCATGCTCTTAAATGACCATGGCAGTTAATAAGACTTTAGAGGGACATTCCTTCTTTCAGATATCAGAACCATGCACAATTTTTACGGATGAAATCCACTTTTTAACAAGGAAATGAATCGATGCCAAAATGTACAGAAAAATGATGAATCCTACAAAAATACTGACTAGCTTTCAAGTAAAAAGTGATATTTGGTAGGAATGAAGAATTTTCAGGACTTAGAACTTGGGAGAACTTGTGTTAATTACCATGCAAGTTAAACTGTCGTATTTGATTTATGTAAACTAAAGATTCCAACATTTACTATTAGGGAAAAAATCATATTTTCCAATAAGTTTAATTTTGATGACCTAACCTTTGAATTTAAACTAATGAAGGAATGACCCTTTAAATGAAGTAAACCAAACCAAATTTATTACAATGTTTATGAACACATGTACATGTACAGTGTATATGATTTAAACCTTATAAACAACTGCTGTTACTTCCCAAAGCCTGGAAGATTATAGAATTTCTATAATTATTTTGTAATTAATCATAATTACAAAAAGAGATTAATTGTCTATATGGTGTTGACTCTTAGTAGGTTTAATTTAAATTTGCTACAAATTCTGTTTTAGTGGAGACAAGACAAGAGAATACATGTACTTACAATCAAAATTAATTAACTCGAACTAGGATAACGCAAAAACACCGATTATAAATTAAAGTATCTTACTGGTACAAGTCAAAATCTTTATTTTTATAGTTATAAGATATATATCAGATAATTCAAACTTTGACAACTCGAAAAACTCTGATATAAATATCTAAATTTAAATTTCCACCCAGATATTACAGAATTGACAGAACACTATATACATGATGTAATCCCAAAGTTGATTCATATTTTATAATTCAATGCACCTTGGGTCTGTAGTTTTTTTTAGGTGAGGGGACCTGGGTTATTAGTTTACTCTGCAGTAATTAGGGAAAATACAAAAACAGAAATTATATTGAATATTGCTATTGGGAATAATAATAAACTTTAATAGAAGTATCAGAATGGGATATTTGTGCAATAATATGCACACATCCAACATTTGTTTGTTAGGATCCAGTACCTATATTGGTTTATACCGTCGTTATTACTTACTAGACCCCATGTATATATATTGGCACTATGACTGATCCACAGTGGCCTGAGTAGTGGGACCAAAAAGCGTTAAATTGACGAAACTTCTAAACTTCCAGATATGAAGAAATCAAACATCATTTTTTACCACAGGGTGTCCTGTTACCCATATAGGGATGGGTTAAAAATAATTATTTAATTCATATACAGAAATCACACTTTTTTGCCTTATTTAATTTGTTCAATTAATTTATTAAATAAAAGCGACTTTACAACCATCACTATTTAATAGCAGCGACGTCAATATTTGTATATTTACCATTGTATGGCACTGCCACTATATAACCCTACCAATTCAGTTGCGAGTTCACCAGCTTATGAACTGCCAACTGAAATTTGAATTTGAAAATTTCAAAAAAAAATCTCACGACAAATAAAAAAATCGCAGATGGTAAATATAAGCATTGAACGGCTTTCAGTTGGCATTCATAGTCAATATGAATGCGCGCTTCATGTTGAATTTGCCTCTGTCCAGTTGGCATTCATATTGACTATGAATGCCAACTGAAAGCTGTTCAATGCTTATATAAAGTCCACTTTTGACAGTGTTATTGAGTTGCATGCTGTCAGATTGAATTGAAACTGGTGAGGGTACTGATACAATCGTCTGTTGTACATGCACCTATACTGTACATGCACCTATCCATCATTTAGAGGAAATGTTTTCGAGGTTCACCTTTTTTTGGGTAAAATGAAAATACTAACAGTGCATTTCGTGAAGTTATATTAAGATTCACTTTAAACTGAGTTATAAAATCAACATTAATTTAATTGAAACTCAAATGTCTTTAAAGATTCACATATTTTGGCCTCAAAACTGAATTTTGAGAATTTTCATTAAAGTTCAATTTTCACCCTATCTTATTGAATTGAATCTTGGTAAGGTTACTGTAACTATCATGCTGAACACTTGGTTACTGATATTATTGAACACTAATCCATAAATTGAAAGATGTTATTGATAAGCGGGAAAAGGGAGACATATAATTCTGCATGATTCTTGTACATGTTATATAAGGCCTTTTGATGACTTATCATGACCTTGTGATTTTCATAAATCTGCTAATATAATGAAAAAAAATTACATATATTACATAAACATATACGTTTGCAAGTGGCAATTAGATTAGCTGTGCTCTTCCAAGGCTTTGCCTTCATTCATATTATATTATAAATAAGTGTAATCTCTATTTATGTTACACTTTATATGCATGTAAGGTTTATTATGTTGCCGCTACGTGGCCCTGCTATAACATAGACGACAGTATACTGACCGACCGACCGCGTGCGATAAACCAAACCAGCCTTATAAAGACTTTCATTCTGATCATACGTGTCAGGAAGGGAGAGCTGAGCCGGGCACTTTCCACTTGACTGAGTAAATATAATCAATCAATCAATAAAATATTTTATTATAGTGTCACATGTTAATATATACACATATCAATTACAACTTTTCAAAATACATAAAACTATATCAGCATCCAGCCATTTCTGGCTTACGAGACACTTTGTGTCATTTAAACTATATTTCATCAAATACACAGGGACAGGCATCTAAAAATATTACATAGACTAAAAGCATAGAATACTACTAATATACATGTACATTTGAATAGATAAGAAGACGCATTATTTTAAAAACACTCTTCTTCTACGAAGCATTAAAAATATTGTTTTACCTAATAAATACTGAATATCTGAATTATCCATTTATAAATTAAACTTGTTATTGATATCACATTCTTTAAAATTTTCGCAGACGCTTTCCATAGAATGAAAAAGATTAAGTCTTAGATCACTGTACATAGGACATTCACACAAAAAGTGAATTTCATTTTCTACACTGTTTGTACAAAATACACAAAATCGTTCGTTTAAAGGAGTTTGAGGTACTGAAACGACCAGTCTCGATCCTTAAAGGAGCACTACCACAACGTAACTTGGTTAGAACGCTACGGTAAGGTCTAGGCATGTACTGTTTAGCATAATGTTCTGGTTTGCGGTCTTTCTTAAGCTTCCGGTAAGTCCGTAACTTATTACCGTACACAAGGCCACGATCGTTCCAAATTTGTCCGAACCAGTCACTTTCGTCTTTTTGTTGTACTTTAAGTTAAATGGCGTTTACAGTGTGATAAGTGGGTCTGACGGCAGATTCCAATAAGTTTTCGATACTGTACTTTTCCCCGAGTTTCACTACCCGCGCGTCCCACGAATCAAGCCTTCGCATGGACCAGTTGTGAATCTTTCTTAGTAACTTGTCAGGGTTAGCAGACTTCACACGACAGTAGAACCTGAACACTTCAATCCTCTGTTTGCTAAGGGTAGACAACCAGCCCATGTCACCAATGACGCCGGCATTTGACGTATTCTTTGTCGCTCCAAGAAACACCTTGATTGCTCTGTTTTGGACGTGGTTGATTTCTCTACGTTCAGCCTGACCCCAAATTGCAGAGTAATACAGTAGCACTGGCTGTACTAGGCTTTCATAAAGTTTTGTGAATACCGAGTACGTCATTCCACCGGCACGGTAAAACTTTGAAATAAGAAGTCCAAGGGCTCGACTTGCAGATTTTGATAGTTCTTGCACTGCTAGCTTCATATCAGCATGTTCGTCAAACCAGAGGCCTAAATATTTATATCGATCCATGCGTTCCAAAGAATGGCCGTTACAATTAAATGCATACTGGGTAGCAGGTAAGCTCCGAGGTCTAAAAAATCTTTGTCTTCCCAGAATTCACGGATAACCGCCAGCGTGCGCACCATGATGACACTATGTTCAAAAGCGATTGTAACTTGTCTTCTGATGACGTCATTAGCACAATATCGTCAGCGTAAAAAAGACAACTCAGACTAACGCCGTCTATGTCGATTCCTTCACCGGAGGAGTTCAGCTCCTCAATTAAATCGTTTATATAGAGCGCGAATAGCGTCGGTGAGGCTAAACATCCTTGTTTTACGCCCCGGGACACAGATAACCAATCCGTATGTAAGTTGTTTAAGAAATAATTAACGATGATTCGTGTATTGTTGCAGGATATACAACGAGGACGAGGATATTTTGCAATTAATTAATAACGAAGGCCGCAGGCCTGAGTTATTAATTAAAATTGCAAAATATCCGAGTCCGAGTTGTATATCCTGCAACAATACACGAGTCAAAGTTGATTATTTCTATTCTACCATGTGCTGTTTAGTTCTGAGATCGACCTCTTTCTAATAGAAAAACAGCAAGGAAACCCCGAGAAAACCTTGTAATTTATTTCTTGAGTATTGCATTATTTGTTGATGAAATATACAGGCAATGCAGTACTACGATCTAGAGCATCTATCATATGGCATTGATTTTGAAAATTAAAAAAAAAAAGGATAAAAAAAAAAGAAAAAGAAAAGGGGTGGGGGGGAGCCTGCGTAGGATTCGAACTCGCGTCGTGATAAAAATTTATTTAAAGACTAACCCATTAGCCCACTCGGCTATAGTAACCTTTTATAAAACGGGTGATTATTAGGTATATAAAATTGTAACAGCTGTGACTCACGAGCGTGTATTATTGGCACGAGCGTGGGTTATTGGAAAATAATACATGGTTTTAAACCAATCAAAACTGGCGTTGCATAGCAAACATGGTAGAATAACACGTACGCAACAGGTGACGCCGTTATAAAGTGCGAACACAGCGTTATATATGGGGCCCTTTATTCCCGATTGTAAAAGCGTATACCATAAGCATTCCCTGTCGACCGTGTCAAATGCTTTACGTCGGTCTATGAAACACGAGTACGTCGATTTTCTGGCATTTATGCGGTTCTTTACGACACTATAAAGCGGGTAGACATGATCTTGACAACTTCTGTCCTTGCGAAATCCGTTCTGCGCGTCATGAAGAATGTTATGTTTCTCTAGCCAAGAGGAAACACCTTGCATGGAACGGATAACTATGTAATACCACGATATGTAAGTGGGTTTCCTGGCTCCGTACTGTTCGGCTTCACAATCGGGTTAATAATTCCCTGTTTCCATTTATCCGGCACAACTCCGTGGGTAAAACAATGACTAATCAGAGAAAACACAAAATGACATGATAATGTAATCTCTCAAGAGGAAATAAAGAATGTCTGTCTGTCTGTCATACAGCGTATGTAACAAGAGGTCACATATTTGTTTTCATGTTACAAGCATGGCATGCAATATTAATACATGTAGTTTTCTTACAATATTGGAATCATTTAAAATATATAGATATAACTGGTGAAAATACTGAATGCCAAAAAGAAAACAGTACCACTAATTATTGTGATGTCATTATAACATATTACATAGTTTTTGGACATATAGGCTTACGCTTACTAACAGTTTTTTTTAAAGATTGTAGACATTCCTTCCATTTTATAATAATTGGTTTTCTTTGTAAAAGTAGGCAGGAATATATTTGCGTATTGACTGTAAGCTTCCATTGTTGACAGTATTCGTGGAACTTATTTGACATTGTTTGTAAACCTTCTGCTTTTTCCGACATTAAAACTGTATCGTCGGCATATAAAATAACAAACATTTTTACAAACATACCAATATTATCACGGCATAACTCATCAATTTTAACTAAACATTCAACATATTTTTTCAGCAAAAAAAAAGTTTCAAGGTCGTTAAGGAACAAAGCAAATAAAAAAGGTGAACAATTTTCTCCTTGTTTTAACCCGATGTTACACGTAAACATTTGAAATACATCATTTCCATTTCTCACACAAGATTTGATGTCGGAGTACATACCATATATATAAGACATTAAATATTTTGCCAGTTATCTTACTTTTAAGTATCTTTTGCCATAAACCTATACGCCACACAGAGTCAAACGTTTTTCTGAAGTCGATGAAAGCGCAATAAAGTGTTTTACCCATAGACAAGTAAATATATGTCAGTACATGTAAAATAAAAACATTGTCCATGGTTGAATGACCTTTTCTAAAACCCGCCTGAGCGTCACTGATAAGATTAATTTCATCCAACAGCTGGTACAATCTCGAGTTTAAAATTGATGTAAAAACTTTAACCAAACATGAAACAAGCGTTATTGCCTTATAATTATCCAAATCCTTACGATCACCTTTGTTTTTATATATGGGTTTAATTATCCCAGTACTCCAACTTTCTGGTATTATACCCGTGTCTAGTACAATGTTAAATAGTTTCACATATGTCGGTAACATAGTATCAATCGTACTCTTAATGTACTCATTATATATGTTATCTATACCACGTGCTTTGTTATTATCTAATTTTTTTAACCGAGTTAACGATCTCTTCGGAAGTGATTTGACCATTTAATATATCATCATATTGATATTCGTTCATAATCGGAACGTCTAATACTTCCTCTTCTCCATTATGAAATTCAAATTGTTAAAATAGTCGTTTAGCTCATCTCGGGTTTTTCTCGATACTTTCTATAATTTGCATTAATCAATTTCCTGTACTCTCTACTTTTCTTAATTAAGTTTTTACGATTAGAAATACTTTTAAATATTTTGTACCTTTTCTTAACATAATGAAATGCCTTTCTTTTCATGGAACATTCACGTGTGAACCAAGGTTTGTCGTTGTCCGAGATATTTCTTTCTTTTACCAGGACACGTTATTTTTGTACCAAAAACACTCGTTGCCATCTCTCTAAACATATCAGATATATTATTCACTACGTCATTTAAATTGGATTGCGATGCTTCAATGGGAGACTCCTGCATGTTATCAATTTTCATATTCAAATCTCGCAATTTATCATTGGTATCCGTTCGTTCTTTGTCTATAAACTCAGGTTTTTGGGGGGTTTTTTTTCATTCTTTTTCATTTTTTCTCATACAACGCACGAGCACAGGTTAGTATCCAAATACTAACCTGTTTGAAGCACGTGCACAGGTGAGTATTTGGTTATCAACCTCCGCTCGTGCGTGACAATCGGGTAACGTACCATCCTGAGCTCATCGGGTATTGTCCCTGAAATAGTAGATTCCCCGAGGAGTTCCTGATGGTAACGTTCATACCCAATTTTCTTTTTAAAATAATTGCATGAACGTGTATCATTATTTAAATTTAATCATTTAAACTTCATTTTGTGTGATGATTAACTATCATCTCACAAAAAAAAAAATACAAAACAAAAACAAACAAACAATAAATCAAATAGAATAACAAACCAATAAAAATCAAATGAAAAAAATAAGATTAAGTAAAAAATCAATTAAGAATGGAACGAGAACAAAAATATATATATTATGATTTTATATTAGCGATACCTGTATCAATAGCAATGGTCATGATCAGCACCCATCTCCGAGGGTCCTGCCTCGTCCAACATATCCGAAATAAATGTCTATTGCCTCCCTTAACGTTTTAAAAACTAATTTTTTTCGAATGTGGAACATCGGCAGAAGTGTTTTTATAGTGATTAAAATGTCATCATTTTCCATTTCCTTCATATATTCCTCGTACATATCCAAATATTGTCCAGTGATGGTATCGGGGTCGTATACGACGTCCATATCACTTTACATGTAATTCGATACAAAGGAAAATAACTTCCGCTCATGCAAGGTGTATTCAAAAGAGTAACCAATCGAATTTCAGAACGAATACATTTGATTTTATAACAAAAATATAAAAAAAAAAAAAAAATCTCTCGCCCTGCTGGGTTCGAACCCACATAGACACCTACTCAGACTCAAAGGTCACTAACCATTCCGCCACTCTGCAATAACACCCTCAACCTTCAATGTATTGTTATAGACCGAATTCAAATTGGTTTATTTCTATTTTCATAACATAATGCATAGAGAAAACATATTTACAATATTATATACAATCATTATTCGTGTAGTGTTCGTTTGTAGATATACAGCACTTTCATAATATACATAACTTGTTTTAAGGAGGACAAATAATATTTTTGATTATTCTTATAAATGTACACAATTTTTTAAGTGTTTTTATATTAGTAGCATTCATAAGTTCATTAAATTTCATTACATTCGGTCGTAACCAAAAATACTTGTCTATATACAAATTTCTTTCTGTAGCTAAATTTGTACTTTCAAGTAAGTAATGAAATTCATCACCAATCTGTTGACTAATGCAATGTGGACATTTTCTATCAATATATTCAATCTGGTGCCATCTGCCTGTTTCAACAAAAAATTTATGATTAGTTGTTCGAAATTTACAAAGAGTGATCCTGTCTTTATCATCTAAAATATCTAAATAATCTTCAAAATTAAAATTATTTTTAAAAATTCTATAACATATAGATTTTGATGAGTTATTAACATCACTCTCCCAGTTCTGTAAGTACTGGTCATTTAGTCTTAGCTTAATAACATGTCTAATCCATACAGGATTACATTCGGATGTAAACTGGTTATTCCATAAATAGCTCATTCCACATTCGTTAAGTATAGATTTAACAAAACTGACATATGTAACAGGCCTATTTTCAATATGATGACAGTAACAAAGGAGTTTGTATAAAGTTATATTATATTTACTATCTTTAGAATGTGTCAACTGTGACCAATATGATATTAGTCTTGTTTTAACTGATATTGCAAGTGGGGTAATACCTAACTCCCCATATATCATGTAATTTGGAGTACTGTTTTTTAATCCAAGTAATAATTTACAAAATTTTAAATGTACACGTTCAATTGATTGAAGATTAGTAAAACCCCAGACTTCACAACCATATAATAGAACTGGTTTAACAATCTTGTCAAATAGAGAAATGGAGGTATACATCGCTATACTAACCTTCGCGGCTCGGTATTCACAACATGGACGAGCCCAAGCAGGTTAGTATAGCGATGCATACCTCCGCTTCGATCGATATCCATTACGTACCTTGGGTCCATTACGGGTACAGTATACATTTTTAATGGAATCTTACATAACAACAATTTTCAGTTTTGTTAAATACCCAATGCAGTATCTCGTCAGCAAAACTTGTTTGGAAGCCAGTATAGTGTCATCTTCGCTAGCCAAGGCTTCTGATTACGTTACACTCCACGAGTTCGTGCAGTGTAACGTAATCAGAAGCCTTGGCTAGCGAAGATGGTATAGTGGGTTCATTCCCACTCAGCCAACATGTTGTTTTTGCTATATAAACATTACCTGAGTTTACCTGTGGAAAATGTAGGTATAGTCTGTTTCAGTATACGTATACATGGGACTCATAGGTGACTAACAATAAAAGTGAAGAAAATGTTTAAGAATACCTTTAAAAGTAAAATATACATTCATATATACGTATTAATAACAGTACATTAACAATACATTATAGTGATAATTTATTATTTATATTGATAATGATATTACACAACACTTTAAAAATGAAATAATGAAAAAAATCTTTCATAATTAAAAATGCACCATATACAGGTACCAATGATATAAAGTGTACCTTCAATTATTTTTTCTTGTTTTTCCCCTTTCAATAAGATATGATTACTATGTTATAATAAGCAACTAATGTCTTACTATTTGAGTTATTGTTTCCAAAAAAAATAAAGGTGCATTTTGTTATAATCACATAAAAAGTTAACGGCACAAACTTCCATATGTAGTAAAAACTGTTTATCAGAGTATGTGTATATAACCAATAAAAAGCAATCAATTATCATTCCCTTAAAATTAGAATAAACAGTATACACCTTGGTCCAATCATTTTACCAATTCCATTAGTTATTTTTCTCTGAACACTTACTGTACTTGACGTTCCTGAAAAAAAAGATTATAGATTGCAATGGCAAATGCCCAGATTAGTGTTGACTTCTTGGAGAATGGTAGAGTATCAAGTTGGAGGTAAACCCATCTTCGCTAGCCAAGGCTTCTGATTACGTTACACTCCACGAACCCTTGAATATGCTGATGCAGCTTCACATCTTGTCCACTTGGAGTATCAAATCCAGGATAATGACAATTATATACCCGTGTATCGTAAACTTGTATTTCCTGAACATTAACATCCAGTTTCATAAAGGGACCTTAGTGATTATGATATACTTTGAGAAATTGAACTTGTGTATACTAAACATTATATACAAGTGTAATTTAACATTCAATTTCATAAAGTAGCTTGAACTTTCTTTCAAGGGTTATGATTACCATATACTCGTGTTAAAGGAAGTGACAATTATATAGACTAGTGTTTTTTTGTAATAATAAGATTGAACTATTTATTACTTGAATGATTTCGTATGTGAAGACTGCATATATGAGAACCGCCGATATGATTAAACAGTGACTTTGGTGATATTGTGAACTTTATCCGTGATTTCTAGGATTATACTGATTTGTGCTTCATGATCATACATGATTTTTTTTACTTGAACTATTATAATGTCGGTTAAAGTGTTTTGTTTTTAATCGTTTTCTCTTAAGTACATTATAGCAGAGACTTGTGTATATCAGATATATACAAGTCTCTGATTACATGTATATATACCTGTTATATATCACAATGAAACTGGTAACGTTGACTTAAACTTATTGATAATGTGCCCTTTCAGCGTAAAGGTTAAAATTGAACAAATGTATTTTCTGTTGTATTTATAAAACATAATAATTATGATAAAGTGTGAAATTTATAACAGTGAAAAATATAGAAAAATGAATTATTTTCACTAATTTATGAAAATTTGAGTTATTCTATTTTAATACTTTTTAATTATATAAAAGTATTTGTGATATATATATATATATATATATATATTTATGAGGATGTCTATAAATACTGAAAAAACCAAAGTTTTACACTTCAGGGGAAAAAAATCACCCAGATCAAACTACATATTTAAGTGTGGAGATCAACGTATTGATTACGAAACCTCGTACCGTTATCTAGGATTAACGTTTAATGAATTTATGGACTTCAAATATACAGTACAAAATATTACTAAATCAGCGAGCAGGGCACTATCTGCTTTATATACTAAGTTCCTTTCAAGTGGAGGTTTTTCCTTTGATGTATTTGAAAAATTATATCGTAACCTCGTGGAACCTGTACTCTACTACGGTGCTGGAATATGGGGGATATCGAAATGGACACATGTGAAAAATATACAGAATAAGGCGTGTAGATTATTTCTAGGATCTTCGAAAAACTCTTCAAATACAGCAAGTCGAGGCGATATGGGATTCATGTCGACACATCACAAGCAAATTATTGAAGTACTACGTCTACGTCTACGACTACACGGTGCGGAAGAACCCCGTTTAACTAAAACTATATATAATGCTACAGAACATATTGCTAACTCTTGGAGAAGAAAATGTGACACTATTATACACAGTTTTGGATTATCTGATGTAATGAACAGTCAACGCTCGACTAAATGTAAACTTCGTGATATTAAGCGGATATTGGATAATCGAGACCAGATAGATTGGAGAAATGATCTTTTTAATGATAGTAACCGTGTAAATGGTAATAAGTTGCGTACCTACCGCCTATATAAAAATGAAATTAGTACAAGTTTTTATGTTAAAAATATTAGAAATAGATCACACAGAAGAATTTTATCTAATTTTAGAAGTGGTTCTCTGCCATTAGCTATAGAAACGGGTAGATACGCCAGGCCAATAATTCCTTTACAAGAAAGGAAATGTATATATTGTACATCAAATCATGTTGAGGATGAAACTCACTTTTTTATTGATTGCGATTTTTACTCTGACTTGAGACTTTTAGTTTCTAATAAAGCAGAAGCTAATTTACAGAATGTTAATGCTTTAAACAGCAAAGATAAATTAATATTTCTTATGAAAGAAGATAATTTGCAAAAAGACGTCGCCAGGTTATTGTTTGATATGTACCAAAGAAGACAAAACTTTTTATCAATAAGTCTTAATATTAATTGACTCTCAAGATTTTACTGTAGTAGTGTCTCATAAGCCAAATATGGCTGGGTGTTGATGCATTTTAACGTTTTTAATGAAATTATGCTTGTATTTTATGTATCAATACGTAACACTTCAATAAACATATCTGAATCTGAATATATATTTAGTATACATTATCTACAAACTGTTGACAGCATGTAGCACAGGTAATACAGGTAACACAGGTAACCTGATAATCAATTACTTCTCCAAAACAGGCTATAACTTACCTGTAATTAGTGCCTATTGTTCTCTATTGTTCCTACCCCCAATGTTAAAATAGGATATGTTGGCTGAGTGGGAAGACACCGTATAGTGTCTGCTGTCAATAGGTGTTACAATAGGATTAGTGTTGTCCCAATAGCCCTGGAATGTACGACCAGGTGTGATTACCGTAGTCGCTTCGTAAGAAACCATGGGTTTATTGGTAAAACAAATCTGAACGGAGATTTTATGTCAGAAGTGTGGTCATATATCAATTCCATCTGTTCTCTGATTTATGATTTAAGATAACCAACTATAATTACCAGGAATGAATTGATATATATGCATTCTATCTCCGAAAATAGTGAAAAAGATTATAATAAATACAGGCAACGATTCAAGTAATCAATGCCGCCTCTAATACAGTGAGAAAATACTATGTAAATTAGCTAACCTAAACAATAAGAATGGAACAATAGTTTAATACAGATTCTACCATCTTTGCTATGTAACGCCAGTTTTGATTGGTTAAAAACCATGTATTATTTTCCAATAACCCACGCTCGTGCCAATAATACACGCTCGTGAGTCACGGCTGTTACAATTTTAAATATATAATATTCACACGTTCATAAAAGGTTACTATAGCCGAGTGGGCTAATGTGTTAGTCTTTCGATATATTTTTATCACGACGCGAGTTCGAATCCTACGGAGGCCCCCACTTTTTTTTCTTTTTTTTTTTAATTTTCAAAATCAATGCCATATGATAGATGCTCTTGATCGTAGTACTATATTGCCTGTATATTTCATCAACAAATAATGCAATACTCAAGAAATAAATTACAATGTTTTCCCGGGGTTTCTTTGCTGTTTTTCTATTTCTCAGAACTAAACAGTACATGGTAGAATAGAAATAATCAACTTTGACTCGTGTATTGTTGAAGGATATACAACTCGGACTTGGATATTTTGCAATTTTAATTAATAACTCAGGCCTGCGGCCTTCGTTATTAATTTAATTGCAAAATATCCTCGTCCTCGTTGTATATCCTGCAATAATACACGAATCATCGTTAATTATTTCTTAAATAACAGGGAATTATCCGGGTAACCAGTCCCTCTGATACTATGATAACACTAATCCCAAATTTATAGCTAGCCTAACAACAATGAAAATATTAATGATCTGAGTACTAAAGTAATTATTCCCTCTGATACAATGAGTAAATAACATTACTTTTATTCTATCATTATAGTAAAACATGATATTAATGGAAAATTATCATATTTTCTTTTTCTCAATGTCATTTCAATAGTTTTCCTATACCCCCCTCCCCCTTTACTTTGTCAAGCTGCCGAACCGAAGTTGCTGTCGGTCTATTATAGATTCCGCGTTTCCAAACTTACCTCCAATTTCCATATAAGGCAATATTGATTTTTGTTAGAGATTATTCTACTTTTCTTCGAGATTAGTTGACCTTTTCACTCATTTACTGGGCGCAACTACAATAATTGAGCGATATAGTGCACGGTACGAAATACATACTTATAACGACAAAATTGTATACATGGACATTGTATCAAAATCTGCATTTATCAAAATAACAGAAGAAGGTCATGGAAAGGAGGTAGGGTGATGACCAAATAATGAAAATATCGGCAAAATCAACTGAACATGATTTATGTCCATCTTGTGGTGGAAAATTGGCTAATGAAGCTGGAATAGGCGCATGTGGTTTATTCTAAGCGATTACTACACATACAGATGCTTTGGCCCTATTGCCTCTTGTTAACCCCATGTCCTTCCCTGATATAGAAAAAAATAGCGCTATATTAACAAACATAATAAAGGATGCAAAATTAATGCGATTAAAACAGGATGTTAGTCTATATAACTTACCATTATACAATAAATACATAGTTAAAACACAGAGGTTCGTAACATAACATATGCGATTGGTCTTACATAGGAATTAACATATATATATGACTCATCCCATGCATCAACTCATTGGTCAAGAACCCCTGTGGTTAAAGAGACTATCTTGAAATTTCACTTACATTAAATTACAATACTGTACCTATAATGTTACACTGGATCTACCTGAGAACTAAACATCCTCAAAACTTAGTTAGATCATTATTTACAAATAAAAGAAAACACAAAATTGGCCATAATTTTGTCAAATGAAGGTTTGGGGTGTATGTCTAAATTCTCGTTCCCAACAGTTGCATCCCATTGGTCGATAAAATATACTTTATCTTGTAAATCTTTGAACTCCTCGAACAGAATCTGCCTGTATATTCTACTTATATAGTCGAAGGGTTCTTGAAATTCATGGTATGTGAAAGAGTGTGGACCCTTTATCAAAATGCTAGAATGAGGAGAACGTTTCAAAAGACGCACTACAGCATGTTTGGCACTTGTTACATGATCTCTATACTGTTTCGGAGTCGTTCTAGTCAAATGCCCGAACCAATGTAATATGATGATGGCGCTTTTGTTTCCAGGTAAATCGTCTATCCTTGATGCTACAGACCGGAAGTTGTTTTTGTTTTGTTCGTAACTGTAGAAAGGGATTTCGTGCGGTGTCCAATACATCCATAAAGATTTGTTTTTATTTTCTGCTTCAGCAAATTTCTGCCATGCTTTGTCCTTTATTTCGTGACGTCCAACAAATATGCGCAACTTTAACAGCGCGGCTAAAGGTGAAAACCAATTCCTTGTGGTGGAGTCACCTGTCATGAGTACCGGTCGATTCTTTAAACATTTGGCATATGAATCATACTTCCATGAGATTGAAGGTTTGCAGATTAACGACCGCCATTCACCATTGTAGAAGTAGCCAGTCGGGTTAGTTGTGTACCAAGTTAGATTACTGCTGACGTCATGACAGGGGATATCCGATTCTCCTGTATTACCAGGACCTAAATTAAAATTAAATATGTACAATTTCGGAAAGTAAATATTTGACATTCATGCAAGCATTTTTCGTTATTCTATAAACATTTTCGACACATTTTCCGAAAGTACATTTTTATGTTTTTAAACAACTAATAAACGTTACCCAAACGCCTGCAATTCCTATCACAACTTTTGAATCACTATGAGTAAAACACTTCAGCGCCACATCCCTATCGTGCAATTACCACTAGCCACAAAGAACATGCCTAATGTATTTCATTGCCATTTCCCATGAGGTGACTAATAGTAAAGCCCGTTATATCCCACAGCATGTTGATGATAGAAGGTGACTAAAAAGTTCCAACCTTAAACATTTTCATAGTACTGGATGTTTTTGTCTCTGTATCGAGTATAATGTACTTTCAAAAATATGATATTCTAAAATTACAAAACACATTTGTTTTACGGGATTTTATACTGATCAGAAAATGAAATATTATCAAAAAAGAAACTAAAGCTGAATAATTATTTCCGTGAGATCCATACAGACAAGTATCCATAATACTTACCAACTAATACCTTCAGCGTTCCTACCTTTTTACTGAAATACTTATAGTCCCTGAAAGTATCAAGATAAAAAATAGTTTCAATAAAAGTATGCATTGCAAGATCATGAAGATTTACTTATAGTTCATGAAAGTATCAAAATAAAATATGGTTTCAACAAAAGAATGCATTGCAAGATCAAAAAGAGATTTTATGTTTGATTTTTTAATGTTAGTCTGTTTTTCTGTGAACATATGAAAATCTGACCGGGGTAAAGTTGTTTGTACCAGGTACGACTCGCAGGATACCACGCGATCACATCATAATTCCCCAATCAGCAAAATTAAGTGCATGCTATTTAATGTTTGAAATTATACATGTATTACGTTTTGATGACGTTTTATTTCATTCAAACATAATACATGAAATTTAAGGCCAGTTAGCTAAAACGATATATTTTTAGGATACGAAATTTCTAATATAATTGTACGAACACAATTTCATGGGACCTACTTAAGACATTTGGACTATGTAAGGCATGTCAAATGTTGCAATATTCAATGACTTGATATTTATATATACTAATTAAAACTTGTTTTATTGTAATTTATGCAGGCAGACTAATAGTATAATAAATAAAGTTTATCATATTGATATGGTAGGAGGCATGTTTGAGGGATGTGTGAAGAGGTCAAGCTTCATCAGTGTCGTGCATTAATTTGTCGCTATTTTTAGACTGCTATATATATAAATCGATGACGCAGTTGTTTTCACACAGAAGCTGAAGAAAACATGGCGGAACAAGGTGCTTACGGTCAAGGTCAACATATTTTATTGTACTTTTGCACCAATTATTTTAACTACTTTGACTAAGTTCTATTTTATATGTGACCGTGAGTGAAATAGCTTCTGTTGTGGTTCTGGGTCACAGTTTTGTTAGAGGTTTAGACGATAAATTGTCTGGTTCATGGACGAATCTGGGATTTGACCCGGACAAAGTTCAGATTACTTGTGTTGGAAAAAGTGGAGGTAGACTTCATCACATGTATGCTAGATGGATATCTAACATTATTCAGGATGTTAAACCTTCAGTAGTGTTACTCCAGACTGGAGGAAACGACCTAGATCGTTTTGACTTTTGTACTGTGAAGGACACAATAGTGACCGACCTAATTTCTATAGCCGAGTGGTTGTTGGCGGGATTCCGAGTACAACAAGTGGGCTTTATGCAGTTGTTTTATAGACAGTCTACAAGATCTATGCCGGTACATATTTATAATGAACATGTTGACTTTGTTAATAATGCTCTTAAACAGCGACGTGTTGGTTCGACTGACTATTTTTTATTAGAGACATAAAGGTCTAAAAGATGGCGTGTTCGACGATTTGTGTAGGGATAGTGTTCATTTAGCTGCTAATGGTATGCGCAAGTACATTCCTCAACAACCGTCGTTTAATATAATAAACAGCCATTTTCAATTCAACATTAATTGTCTTTGTTTTTATTAATTTTGCTTTGTAAAAGTCTTACAAGCTTGCCTTGGTGGTTGCCCTGTATAAATACTAATTACTATGTAAGGCATGTCAAACGTTGCAATATTCAATGACTTGATATTTATATATACTAATTAAAACTTGTTTTAATGTAATTGATGCAGGCAGACTAATAGTATTATTAATAAAGTTTATCAAAGTTTGAGGGATGTGTGAAGAGGTCAAGCTTCATCAGTGTCGCGCATTAATTTGTCGCTATTTTTAGACTGCTATATATAAAGAACCTGAAGAGAACATGGTAGAACAAGGTGCGCACGGTCAAGGCCAACCTATTTTATTGTACTTTTGCACCAATTATTTTAACTACTTTGACTAAGTTCTATTTTGCCCACCACCTTCCCTTACAGCCTCCTTTCCGAAGTTGTTATCAATACCACATTACGATTTTCCAAAGTACTTAACGATCATCAACTATCATTTTAAACATATGGTCTGTGTTGTTGTTTGTATTTTGTAAATTCTGCAGGGATAATCTCTCTAGAAACTCATATGTCTGTACGGGAATTTAAATTTTGTATGTATACATGTACTTGATGTGGCGGGTTTCGACCCCATCTAAGACTTTTAACTCTGATATATCTATATGAGAACTTATTTTTTATGTATACTTGTACTTGATGTGGCGGGTTTCTCATGTATATATTACTCTTAAGACATTTTACTGACATAGTTAGCTGAAAACAACTTGAAAAATGACTTGTTGTAAAACATATATTTACAAATAATCAAATATATATTCACAAATTATCAAATATATATTCACAAATTATCAAATATATATTCACAAATTATCAAATATATATTCACAAATTATCTAACGTATATTTACAACTGATCAAATATATATTTACAAATTATTGAACATGTATTTACAAATGATCGAATATGTATTTACAAATCATTGAATATCTAATAACTTTATTGGACATATATTTACAAATTATTGAACAAATACTTACAATTGATGAATATAAATTTAGACTTTTGAACATAAATATGATTTGTTTGTTTGTTTGTTTTTGTTTAACGTCCTATTAACAGCCAGGGTCATTTAAGGACGTGCCAGGTTTGGAGGTGGAGGAAAGCCAGAGTGCCCGGAGAAAAACCACCGGCCTACGGTCAGTACCTGGCAACTGCCCCACGTAGGTTTCGAACTCGCAACCCAGTGGTGGAGGGCTAGTGATAAAATGGCGGGACACCTTAACCACTCGGCCACCGCGGCCCCACACACATACATAAATATGAAATAATGAACATAAATATAAAATATTTAACATAAATATAATATATTGAACATCAATATCGAATATGAAACATAAATATGGAAGTATTGAATATTGCATCGTTTGACACGCTATAACTATGCACAGATAGTTTAAGACGTTTGGCGACTAGATTTACATTCGGTACACATACACATTCAGTTACCCTAGACATCGATGAGAGGTATTATTTTAATGAAAGTTAACACTCTATATATACAATGGGATAGGTTCAAATAACCTAGTCGGCAATCAAGTTCACGGTTCGTACAAAACCTGTTGTTGTGTAATGAAATATGCATGAGTATAGGTAACAAGTATTGTGTTACAATACGGAACAATATAAGTAATTATCAAGGTATTTAAACGCATTGAAAGATAAATAGGGTATGCAGTATTGTGTTTGCATTTACTTATCTGAGCTAAGCAAATTCATAATTGCGGTGAAATAGCTCACTAAGATGGCTCTGGAGAAACCATGGTTATGTACTTATAGGGGAAAAGTCCTCGCGTAGAGACTGAAACCGGAATAATTGTTATCTCAAAACCAGACAGAAAGCACTTGTGACACTTAATTACATGTTTTGACAGTTAAAATGGTATATACATCAAGTACAAAAAAAAACTTTACTTGCTTTTAAATGTGTAAATGGACCGGTACCAAATTGTTTGTGCTTTAGATTTAATCTTGTTAACAGTGTCCATACTGGGGTCACTCGCCAGTCAGATTAGAATCTTTGATACATACCGAAGCACATGACTAAGTTTGATCAAAACATTTCATTATATCTAGCTGTATTCTACATTAGCATATATTCTGTCAATTTTAATATTTTTGCTATATAACATGTATGTATATGAGGCTCTGGCCATTGAACTTCATTTCTGTAAGCATCATATCTTGTGCTTTCTGAGATAATTTCGCTTATCTGAGGTACTGTGTATATCGTTATATATTATGTCGTTCTGAAAGTCATACTTTTTTTCCATTTTAAGTACTTTAAGTTTATTTTATCTATATGCGTATCATCAATCTT
Source organism: Pecten maximus (assembly GCF_902652985.1). NCBI lineage: Eukaryota > Metazoa > Mollusca > Bivalvia > Pectinida > Pectinidae > Pecten > Pecten maximus. The sequence continues at coordinate 50,571,731 of NC_047016.1, read as the reverse complement.
ACTATGCTTATATTTGTGTATGTACTAATGTCACTAAATCAGAGGACCTGAGGGAGATTAGCCTTTGGATAAATCAGGTTTGTCCTCTGTAAATAAAGTATATTATTATTATTATTATTACAAGCTAACCAGTTATAAGTATTTATACATCAATGTATCTAAACTGCTGTCGTATATATCCCCCGTGTCCATTGAAGTATTAAAAAATCTGTGTGAGCTAGCATTGGGTTCTTTTTATCTAGGGAAAGCAAAGTCTTTCTTTGATAAAGCACTGAGTCCATACAACACATTAGGAAAGTAATTGGCATGATTTGTTTTCTATCTATAATAACATTATCTTTGATCTTTGGCTTTCAAGCATGAAGCTACATATCGTATTCAAAGCATATACTTTCTTGAGTAACAGTGACCTTGATCACCAGGCCCTCAAGGTAGATCTTGATAAAGTCTTATAAGCGTACCCAGCTCCGCAGAATTCGAATTATGCTGTACTTCAACTGACTTTCAATTCATAGAAATAGTGACATTGACCTTTGACCTCCAGGCCTGAAAGAATACTTAAGGTATTGTGCATCAACCAAACATGAGGCCCTATGGGCCTGTATCAATCACCTGCTTCTCTTGACATCTTGGCTATTGAGAAGGGAAAAAACGTGTTTAAACATTTTAGCATGTTAACTCCTGTGACCTTGAATGTACTTCACGGTCGTTCATTGTAACAAACCGTTATCACTTCACCACATCATACTACAGGCTCAATAGCAGGTCCCTTGGCCTCTTGGTTAATGAGTAGACAAATTTCAAGATGTTTGCATGTCTGACCCCTGTGACCTTTAATAAAGAAAAGGGAATTTGTTCAGACAAACATGATAACCCTTCGGGCTGGTGCTGGAGTTGAAAATAGACAGACAGACAGACAGTATAGCCATTTAGCCTTAGGGCACCACATCTTATGATGTAGGACCATATCTATAAAATTGTGAATTTTAATTGTAGAGTCTCGCTTTTGTGTCCAACCCTCCCTCTTGGAAGCCAGCACAGTGTTTCGAGAGAAACTCAATTCTCTTAAACACTTAGTCCAGCCAAGTAATGTTCCAAACCAAGTTTAAAAATATTGTGAGCATCAAATTAGCCATAAAGAAGAACTTAACATGGATGTTCTCTTAGACTACTTGCCCTTTCTGGACACTCCCTTCCACCACAGAGGAGCTATGTCTTCTATTATAAACTGTCACCATTAGATGTACAACCCCAAGGAGAAAAATGAGTCAGGTAACCTTAAAAATGAAAGCAAAGGGACTTAATCATTGATGCGATATTGCGATTTTGAATTAAGTATCTGATATGACAGATGTCAGCCAATTCAAGATGTCCAACATCATCAGTATGGGACCTTTTTTAGCAAACTCAACATTCATTAAACTTATTGTTTAAAGGAAGTGGCAGAGCATGTCTATATATATTGGTGTATTGCAAATCAAAAAGCAAATTTTGCAAAACAACCAATTCTCAAAATGCACCTATGTGTGACAATTGTTTACGCAAAGGAAACTGGTAACTTATAGAAATGAGAGGAAACTTTTGAAGATATTTAACAGAAAGAAATGTATAAAAGCATGTGAGGGATTCACAGAGATATTATCAAAAGAAAGAAAATCAGTAAGTATACAAATAAGCAAGTGCAAACCTTGTTACATAAAAGTTGTATCCGATTGATGTTAAAAAGTCTCCCATCCATTCCCCACAATGGAAAGTAAAACAACCATAACAATAAAGTGTTAAAATCTTACCAACATGAAAACACAAATGAATTTATAAAGTTGATCAGATAAAGTTTCGCATCTTTTGTAACTTTTCAACTTGATGAATTGGAGAAAGGAAGTCATCAAAACTAAAAAAAAAAAATCAATTTCATTTTTCGAACACATTCAAATATCATCAGATGTATATTATGAGGGATAGAACGATTGGAAAAGAAATATGAATAGCAAACTGCTAGGAAAAATAACAAAGGGACACAACCCTTCAAGTTAGTGAAAATCAAGCCCTAAAGTTAGCATGTGATTAAATGTTTTCCTAAACCAAAGTCAACAACTTATGAAAGCTTGTCAGTGTCTAACTTCCGGTGATAATGAGTCTTATCAGTGGTCTTTGACCTGTAAGAAAGTGAGGTTACCAGAGCTAATAATAAAATCTTTGTATTAGAATCAGACCAAAAGTATTGCAGTATCATGTCAACAAGTATTTTTGGATTGATACACCAATGTTAATATGAATGTTTAACAAAAATGTTTTCTTTATAAAGTAAACACATATTTTCTACATTTTTTTTAAAGATTTGGGAGTGTATCCAAGAGATAAAACACAGTATTCGAAAAACAAATGTGTATTAATTGTCACAAAAACAAACAATATGATGTAGAGTACAACGGATATTGAAAGCTTATATGACTTAAAAAGTTGTTGCGAGGATTTAAATAACAAAAACAAATCAAATAAAACTCTATTAATGTTCGATTATCTTCTGTTTTATTGTCGTCATGTTTCTATCGTGAACAGGCAAACATTATTTCTGGTCACGTTCAAATAGCATATGCGCTGCCGGTTACGTCATCAAATGTCATTTCCGGTGAATATATTGGAAAATGTAATTTACCTTTTAAATGAAATGAAATGAAAGAAATAAAGGTTATCTAAATAAAACATTGTAATCAGTATTGAGTACCAATTTAAAATTTCATTGTAAATAATTGCTATGATTCGCTCACCTAAAGCATAACATGAAATCAAAATATTTTAAAATTCATTTTTCGTTTCTTTTATAATCTCAAAATTTTGATCACAAGATCGTTCAGAAGCTTTTCAGTACTGAATCTTCCATACGCACTGAAGCTTTGATGTTAACAAAGATGGCGACCCGAAGCTACCAGGCGGTTTGGATTGGAATTAAATTACGTATATTTCGGCAAGTAAACACCGCAAAATGTAGCCGTGTGGTCATATCATCTAATTTAGTCATTATGTGTTCAGAACAGTTGTTGTTTAGTCGCTACGGTCATTAACATAAAAAATGGATTACTATATAAATATTTATTTAATTATAATACAAGGTAATCGGTATTTACAACTTATATTGATGTATTTAAAATGATGGCGTATATATCCACTTGTTTGTTGAACATGTAATAAATTCTGCCTGAGGTAATACTTTTTTATCTTGGGAAAGCAAAGTCTTACTTTGATAAAACACCGGGTGAAGTCTGAGTCCATTCATCCCAACAGAACTCCAAGTTATGTGCATGATTTCCTTTCTTCTGTTTATAGTAACATTATATTTAGGGGATAGTACGTTGTTTTTCGTGGCTATACTGGCGATAAGAACATGAAATTTGGTTTGAACTCTCTATCGGTCTCGAGTTCAAACCAAATTTCATGTTCTAATCGCCAGTATAGCCACGAAAAACAACGTTCTATCCTCATTCGAACATGTTTACTGTTGAATATATTTAGAAAACTGATTTACATCGCTACAAGTCCGCTGTTAAGTACTCTGTGACCTCCGCTAGTGACCTGTTCTACTGTAGCGGACTGACCAACAAGAAAGAAGATTTCAAATTCGGTCAATTGGCCACGCCCATTCTGGCGAGACTTCGATCTGTATGTTGACGAAGCGGTGTGTTTCGATTGTTGTGAAAGTCCTGTTACCGAAGATTTAACGAGATTTAACTGCAGTATGCATAGCGATATGTACGTTTTGACAAAATCAGTGTTGGTGTGTGAAATTGTGTGCACTTGTTCCATTGCATTTTGGATTTTACTTGGCTAAATGCCTACACACGGACGGATTGAACGTTTCAATTAATAAATGACGGTAAGAACAATATTTATTATTTTTGCTTGATATATTCAACTTATTTATCCTTTTCGATTTCTTCACTTTCATTCCAATCCCATGAGTCATCAATCATAAATGTTGCGGAGGCGAACTTGATGCCATATTGTTTTGACTAGAAGCGGGGCGTGGCTAAACACGATCGATCATGGTTCTATCGCAGATTAGAACATGGTCCGTTACCAATCAAAACACACGTTGCAAACGAATCGTGTTAGAATTGACCTTTGACTTTCAAGTCTGAAGCTACATGTGGTATTCCAGGCAAATACTTTCTTTAGTAGCAGTAACCTTAACATTAGATTGGGAAGTTTGATTAAAAAGGAAGTGACAGAACATGTCTATATAGGCCTATGTAATAGAGACATGTACAATATTGATGTATTGCAAAGCAAAAAGCAAATTTCGCAAAGCGATGATTCTTAACAGAAAGAAATGTCAAGAATCATGGAAGGGACTATCACTCACAGAGATATTATCAAAAGAAAGAAAATTAATAAGTATACAAATAAGCAAGTGTAAACCATGTTAAATAAGAGTTATATCTGATTTATATGAATAAGACCCCAACCCCCACATTGGAAAGTAAAACAACCATAACAGTAAAATGTTAAACTTTTATCTACATGGAAAATAAAATGAATTTGTAAAGTTTCGCCTCTAATTTCAAGATTTCTTGAACTTGATGAATTGAAGAAATGAGACTGAATAAAATAACCAATTTCATCTTTCGAACTCTTTCAGATATCATCAGATGTATATAATGAGGTGGAGAACAACTGAAAAAAAGTAAACTGTTAGAATAAGATGTATAGCAAAGAATACAAAGGGGCAAGATAGTGAAAATTCAACCCTGAATTAAACATGTGATCGTCTGCCATTTGAAAAAGAATTCCCAAACCAAAGTATACAACTGAAAGAGAGATTGTCAGTGTCTTACTTCCGGTGTTGGGGTCAGAGGCTACTCATTACTGATTCTCATCAAGGGTCTTTGACCTTAATACGAAGTTAAGATTGCCAGATATAATGATAAAATTTGTGCATTGCAGTATCATGTCAGAAAGTATTTTTGAATTGATTCACCATTTTATATGAATGTTTAACAAAATTTTTTTTTTTACAATTACACAAACATGTATCTTAATTTTAGATTTGGGAATTGAAGGAAATATTGTCTACGTTTGAGTGGATCTAGACATCAACAAGTTCATGACATCAGAAAAGTCTATGTATTGATCATCACAGAAACATATCAACAAACAATATGGCGTGGAGTGCAATGGATGATGAAATCAGATTATTTTATTTCTATGACTTAAAAAAAGTTCTTGCGAGGATTTATATCCAATCAGTCGGTGTTCGATTCCCCGGTTGTACTTAATCTAATTATTGGGGCTACTTGCCCGACAACGAGGATTTTTGCCCGAGTTCTCCCTACTTCCATCACGGTCAACAATACTGCTTAATATCAGTTCATATAACATATTACAAAATGCCACAAACACACCCCAATCCTCGCGATTCATATGATTTGTTTTACCATAGAAAACTGAAAAATGGAAATTCTGCGTCGTAAAATTGCAGTAAACAAAGTTGACATCGATGTGGAAAAATATACTTACGCAAAAAGGGATGCATGCTTCGCATTTCTGGGAATCTTAGAAGATCTTTCATATACGGCCCAGTCTCCACAGTTCATCTGTTTTGGCTTTCCACAGAAAAAGGACATATTGAAGTTCTGGGCTGTAAAGTTGCAGTAATCTGTTACATTCGGAATGTTTGGTATGACGCTACATAACGTTGACTCTGTTAATTTTCCCTTTATAAATCCAGCTCTAAGAAACTGGATTACACCATATTTATGCACAATATTCATGAAAATTCCAATATGTTCCTTCGTATTACCAATAGAAAACATCAACTCTGGATTACCAGCCCACATAGGTTTCACAACTCCTGTATATGATCCGTTGTCATGGTCGATTACATATCCAGAAACAGAAGCATGACGGGAAGGTTCTCGAAGCCACACTCTGAGCATGTCACCTCCGCGAGTTGATCGCTCGTCTCTCCCGTCGTACAAATCAATGTCGACTATGACGTCTTCTCCGATTCTGACATCCGAATTGTTATTCCGTATTGTTACCACTGATGTTGAAATGTTCACCAATGACAAATAGTCCTTGAAATCAGTTAACTTCATATACCTATCGATTTGATCTGAAGCGTGCTTTGGTAAGGTTCGGCGTACATCAATTTCGTATTTTTCCATTTGGTTTTGTATCTTTTCTTGTCTAAACCTTGGTACCTTTGCTTCTTTTAACCTTAAAAAATAAAAAAAAAAAAAGTTATTGACCCTAATCCTCCAGACGTTCCAGACATTCAATACAGTGGGTTATGAAAGATTTGGTTCCATACTGTAGTCCCAGTTCTGGAACGACGCGATATAACTATCTTCGAAAAACCTTCTCAAAGTAAATAAATATATTCGTAATACGTTTGTTTCCAATCGACTTTGAGAGGAAGTATTCGAAAAGATTTTCTAGAATCTTATCGTAATACTATATATATATAGTATTCAGGTTAAAGCATCTTTGTTTGTTTATAGATGTAAAACTTAAAAAGCTAAGATTCATAATCCCTTATGGATTTATCTTAAAGTAATCCTCTTCACATCTGTTCAGTTACGTCGACGATTCATAATCTACTTTGCCTTCGCGGCAGCAACCAGTACGTCTGATCAACTTTGGACTTCCTGTGCGTGGCTTTGGTTGTCAGCCCGCAATTCTTCAGAGCAAACCAGTTTGCGCATGATTTACTAGAGTCGAGTACTGCATTGGAGATTCACCATCATCAATGAGTACTTTCCTGGTTTTAATTGCAATTATGAAGAACTACGATATTTGCTTTCACATGAGAGTATATGTTCTATCATTTAATGTATATTTGTAATTTTGTCAAAATCTATGTTACGAACAGAAAAGACAAACTCTACTAGCAGACCTTATAGACTAAAGATCACTACCACTAGTTGTCAAAACAGACATAAAACCAGCCAGGGTCATATGAGGACGGGTGTCAAGGGAGATAACAAACCGCAAAAAGACAGCAGGCTTTATTCTTGGGCTCTTCATTGTCCTTGGAGAGGACAAAAACGAAATCGACCTGACCATGCGTGGGGGACCCAAAATTAGTCGCCTCTAACGACATGCGAATTCTCACACCACACATTTAGCGGGAGTAAGAAGAATGAAGACAGCCGCCCACGCATTGCCATTGCCGTTTTCATTTATCAGTTGAATATGTTTGACCACAAATGAAGAAAGAATTAAGAAATAAAGACGGATCGAGTGATTTTGTGTTGTTTTCAGACAAGTAGTGCAAAGACTTCCAGACCTGTATTAACTTCTGCAGGTGCGCCAATATGTATGCCTAAACAGAAGAACTGGTTTTTTCCGCATTAACGAACAGAACCTCTCAGTCGTGTTCTCTTCGTTTTGAGGAGATTACTTAGAACATATACTTGCACTTAACTCAGGTTAACTTAACGATCGCGCCCAAGGACAGCCAACCAGTCCTGTCGCTGCCATGGTCGTTTTGACGGGATTTTCTTTAAGCTTCATTGTCATGGATGTTCTAGGAATTATCACTGTTAATGTTTATATTTGATACTACTGTATCAAAATAATGATTTCATATACATTTTCTCAGAACAAAATGACTGACGTCACCAACCGTTGTCGTCAAACAGATGCTGAGCTTATGAGTTTATCCACACACATGTGCATTCAATCTTGTATTTGTTTATGGTGTTTCCGTATCCGCAATTTTGCAATGGCACAGTTAAATTGTATTACTCTTCTCGAAAATCGCGATGATTGATGTCGACGTCATCTACAAACCAGATGCATATCGAACAGAAGGAAAATTCGTGAATCTATATTTAGATTCAGTAGCATACTGATCATTATGATAGCAAATTAATCCTTCTGTCAACATATAAGGGTAGGTTTCTTACTTTTCAATTGTTTGCCATCAGAAATATATAATGTATTACGCATTCCATTTGATAATGAAGTCACCGTCGATCGCGATCCATCAGTCGGCTGCATCCAAATGCACACACATACTTGGTTTGGTTTATTTTTTAACGTCCTATTAACAGCCATGGACATTTAAGGACGTGCCAGGTGGAGGAAAGCGGAGTACCCGGAGAAAAAAAAACACTGGCCTACGGTCAGTACCTGGCAACTGCCTAACGTAGGTTTCGAACTCGCAACCCAGAGGTGGGAGGCTAGTGATAAAGTGTTGGGACACCTTAACCACTCGGTCACCGCGGCCCCTGCACATAAATTGAATTGTGTCAACATCTGGTTCTCCATAAAACATGAAAGAACTTGATATCATTATTTGTTCCGTTCATTGATCAGTCATATTTTCTGTATTGATTTTGGACAGAGTTGTTTGGAACAGCTGTATCTAATATTGAAACCATCATAGCTTTATAATTGTGAAAGACTGAAAGTTACCTTGCAGACAGCAACATTACTCAACAACTAGATCAAATATGACAGCTTGCTTCAACGTGTCATCATTATGTATACAAAATGTATGTTAACAATTTATTTCACTTGCATAATTTTAAAAAAAACCCAGATTAAACATTTAAACAGAAAGAGTAAAAAAATCCAGTATACAAGTCTACATAACACAGTCTCTTCAAATCATGCACTAATGAAATTTCCTTGTAATATGTACTTTCGATTACACTCAACTTTAACTTATGCAAGATTAACTTTGAAAGTAAACAAAATTTGATATATATAGTGTATATCTTGTTTGTATGATTATGTACTAGCTTTCTGTGATAGTGTATAGCTTGTTTGTATGATTATGTACTAGCTTTCTGTGATAGTGTATAGCTTGTTTGTATGATTATGTGCTAGCTTTCTGTGATAGTGTATATCTTGTTTGTATGATTATGTGCTAGCTTTCTGTGATAGTGTATAGCTTGTTTGTATGATTATGTGCTAGCTTTCTGTGATAGTGTATATCTTGTTTGTATGATTATGTGCTAGCTTTCTGTGATAGTGTATAGCTTGTTTGTATGATTATGTGCTAGCTTTCTGTGATAGTGTATATCTTGTTTGTATGATTATGTGCTAGCTTTCTGTGATAGTGTATAGCTTGTTTGTATGATTATGTGCTAGCTTTCTGTGATAGTGTATATCTTATTAGTATTAGTATGTACTAGCTTTCTGTGATAGTGTATATCTTGTTTGTATGATTATGTGCTAGCTTTCTGTGATAGTGTATATCTTGTTTGTATGATTATGTGCTAGCTTTCTGTGATAGTGTATACCTTGTTTGTATGATTATGTGCTAGCTTTCTGTGATAGTGTATATCTTGTTTGTATGATTATGTGCTAGCTTTCTGTGATAGTGTATATCTTATTAGTATTAGTATGTACTAGCTTTCTGTGATAGTGTATATCTTGTTTGTATGATTATGTGCTAGCTTTCTGTGATAGTGTATATCTTGTTTGTATGATTATGTGCTAGCTTTCTGTGATAGTGTATATCTTATTAGTATTATTATGTACTAGCTTTCTGTGATAGTGTATATCTTATTAGTATTATTATGTACTATTTTTTTGTGATAGTATATATCTTGTTAGCATGATTATGTGCTAGCTTTCTGTGATAAAGTATAGCTTGCTTGTCCGTCGCAAAAATATCGCTTCAGCACCAATTCACGTTTCTCTGTTTTAAAATTGCGACGTTTAATAAAGTTTCTTGTATGCTGGTACTGCAATGATGTATCAGTAGGCGAGTTAGTACCAGAACAAACAGTTTTTATGTCATTTAAATATGTATTGTCTTATTGAATCTTACAGAAGTTAAAGTCGATATACATAGCTAAATATCTAAGTATTTTGCATTAAAATGACTTTTTTCTTTGCTATTTGGTCTGGAAGTTGTATGTGTGATTCATATTGAGATGAATTTAAAGGGCGTTACAAGATAACTAGCTCCATGTTTGTTTTGTTTTGTTTTGTTTTGTTGTTGTTGTTTGTTTTTTTTTTTTTCGTTTTTATCGAGATGTATTTTTGGATTAAAATTAACGACTTGGAATCGAAAATAGGTGTTTTTGATTGATATGAACTGACGATTTGAAAGACTAGACCCCCTAAATGGTATACTCGCCCCTTCTGTTAAACACCCAGTATGGTATATAAACAGACGAAGCGGGGTACCTGCAAGTGAGTCACCCTGTATATTTACCACCAGTAATATATCTATGTATGCAAACTATATTCACAAAATATTAAGCAAAATAATAATGAATACTTACCATATCTGTGTATCCACTGAGCAGAGAAATGTGATCCCTATAACTGTCACTAAAGCAGAACATATCAATATCCTTCGTAAACAAACGGATTCGTTAACAGACATTTTTAACTTCCTTCTTGTTACTTCCTCCATCAATGATGTCCGGGAACTATATACAAAATTGTAATATACATCATGATGTTAATGGGAGATAACGCGTACGTATTTTACATGCCCATTAATATGCCCATTATCCATAATGGGCAAATGCTGAGTGCCCAAATAACCAATATGGGCAGAGTCTGTGTTGCCCATGTGTGCGCTCAAAGTACTATATTGGCAAATTTCCCTCGCCAAAAAAGGTTCCATCTCAATTGGCCAATAATCTGCCTTATAAAGTGTCCAAACTTTAAAATGAGCTTGCATGAAATGCAATATGGGCAGTCCAAATATTGTATCGAACCGTAGATAAGCCAAGGTGTCTTGCGTGGATACGGTGTGTTGCAGAGAGCCCGAGAGCGTGATGTTAAAAATAGCTGTAGATGTGTTAAAGCTAAATCACCAGTGTTGCTCCTTTTAACGCCCATATATATTTTGTGACGTGCCACTGCCTTCAGACGGCCCAAGGGAGAAAAGTCGCAAAATGTTTGTAGCGCTCTACTTTTCATATGATCTTAATATGAACCGATTTTATTTTCATGCGATGCAGTTCTTGTCCGACTTCTGCTGGGTGTTCCATCACTCCTTAGAAATTTAATGCGTTACTGCCCATGTGCCCTTCCTTTTCGTATCAAAAGGCCGCTACGTATACAGTAGAGTACAGTAGGGTAGATTTTTAGAATTCTTATCCTGAGACAGGTATATTGACTGACTGACTTATTGTGTGGCCCCGTTAGGGTCCGAGACTGTTTCTCCCTTAACTTTTATTCAGGGGACATGGGAGAGCTCAAGAATATAAGGCCCGCTCCATCCCATTGTTTGTTGATCGCATAAGACCTGAAGAATCCAGGGTTTCCTTCATTGTCTGCTATTTCGAGAACATTAAAGATACCAAAATAGCTATATTCTGCCACCTGAGATATATATGGAACGCCAAAGCTGCCTTATATGATAGTTGTTCATTATATCATTTGATTTTACTATTATATGATATAATATCATCATTATGTGATGCGATAATGTCATTATACGATATCACTTTGGTATTAGATGATGTAAAAATCATTATATGCTGCGGTATTACCATTATATGATGAAATGAATCATTATAGGAGACATTATCATTATATGGTGCGATATCGTCTTCATATGACGTAATTTTACTATTATATGATACGAGTTTAATATTATATGATACGAGTTTACTATTATATGATACGAGTTTAATATTATATGATACGAGTTTAATATTATATGATACGAGTTTACTATTATATGATACGAGTTTAATATTATATGATACGAGTTTAATATTATATGATACGAGTTTAATATTATATGATACGAGTTTAATATTATATGATACGAGTTTACTATTATATGATACGAGTTTAATATTATATGATACGAGTTTAATATTATATGATACGAGTTTAATATTATATGATACGAGTTTACTATTATATGATACGAGTTTACTATTATATGATACGAGTTTACTATTATATGATACGAGTTTACTATTATATGATACGAGTTTACTATTATATGATACGAGTTTACTATTATATGATACGAGTTTAATATTATATGATACGAGTTTAATATTATATGATACGAGTTTAATATTATATGATACGAGTTTACTATTATATGATACGAGTTTACTATTATATGATACGAGTTTAATATTATATGATACGAGTTTACTATTATATGATACGAGTTTACTATTATATGATACGAGTTTACTATTATATGATGCATTTTTTTCATTCTATCATAGGATATTTACATTATATGATGTGGTTTTATTATTTTATGACGTGGTTTCACCATTATAAGAAATCGAGGTTATATGATGACAATACACCATAATATGACAGCATTTCACCATTATATGATATCATTTCACCATTATATGATAGCAAGATAAGCTAATGAGAAAGCGCTCACGTGACCAGGCACCGTACAAATATTCTGGACAAAATCACCTTGCACCATATAATGATGTATTACATCATATAATGGCAACATTTTATCATATATTAGCAAAATGATATCATTTAATGACAACATCGCATCATATAATGATGATATGATATCATATAATAGTAAAATCAAATCATATAATGAACATTTATCATATAAAGCAGATTTGGCGTTCCATATATAACACTTTAGTTTATATAGGATATATATTTAAATGTATCATTAGCAAAATATACATTTACATCTGTACATATTTTCGAACATTAACTGGTTAAATTAATGTTCTGACATAATGTACACACAGGTATGTACATGTAGTTCTGGACTACCCGTAATGAATGACAGTATCTGTTTAATTGCTATTATTATTGGCCATGCCTGACTGACTCTTGCCTGACACACCTGAGAACTGTGCCAGATGAGTTTTAGGAGCCAGCTACAGGTACTGTCCTGGGTTCACAGAAATATCTATGTCAATTTTGTCGAAGCTGTGCAAAGCAGGGTGTGTTATACCCTCAGGCCAATTAACAGAACAGTGAGATTATCTCCTGACTGGAAGGACAGGATTGTAGATCTCCATCTGAGAGGCCTTAATCAGACCAAAATTACATGTATAAACGAAATACATGTACCAGTGTAATTAAGGTGGAAATGTCAAGATAAACTGTAAAACCATTAACAAATTGGTTAACAGGTTTAAGAAGACCAACTATTGAAATAAAGTCATTCTATACTGAAATTAGAAAGTAAAAATAAGCTGTTTCATATTACATTTTAACCTGTCGACTAAACCGTAAGTCATTGAGACCAAACGTATTTGCCGGTTTATGGAGGTGTCCGGTATGTAGAGGTACAATGTTGAGTGATATATATATAAGTTCAGAAAAATTAATGCAAATCAAATTAAGAAATGATTTAGTTCTTATCTTGTTATATTAAAAAAAAAATAAAAAGACATTGCTTTAGAAATTAATTGTAAAGAAAGAGATTAAAGAAAATTAAAAAAAATCAGTGTAATTTCAAACGGTATAATAAATGTAAATTCACCATTTCCCAGAACCAACCTACAGCCTTATACCCATAATTAGTTCACATTGTTCTCGTCCAGGAAATAAGATTATAGAGCCTGAGGTACAATTTGCCTCAGGGCAGTTGGACACAGCAACCTACATTGTATGTACCATTTACCTGTAAAACTGACCTGTTGGAACTACGTTTTCTATTCCCATTCAGTCAATATCTATCATAATATGTGTCACTCATACATTTTGAATTGAAATGACCTGCCAAACATTTTACGTAACAGATACAGGTCATGAATGTACAATGGTTGTTCAAGTTAAATGTTCAAACTTTAAAAAAAAAATGACATAAGGCCAGCTGCAGTTGGTGTATGGAATGTTTGATAAGAATTTACTTAACTCAAACATGAAAATTATATTAATCTATGTTGATTTACATATTGCCTTCTTATACTCTATACATATATACTTCCATTATAATATCAAAGACATAAAGTAATAGTACCAGTTTGAAATAAAAAAAAAAAAATTCAAATATTTTTTTATAATAATGACTTATAACTGTTGTAAAAATACTGTAATAGGAATGGACAATCATATCATTTCAAAAGTGTCAGATATAGACAGTCACAAGTCTGTACCTATATTCTGTATGAGTTCTATATGACCTTGGTATAGATCAGCCTGAGTTTCCTCTAGCCCTGACACCATACCAGGCATGATGTCAGGGCCAGAGGAAACTGGGGCTAGGTAAAGGTAAGGTGTGATGACCAATTTCCATCTAACAATTAAGGGGGTCTTTATCTAGTTAGATGACCATGTGTACAACTGTCCAGATCTTCACACCTTACGAGGTAAACTTGGAGGAGGAAGGGGTCATTATTGGGGTCAGTGTAAGTCTGTCTTTCTCCACACCCCTGTTATCACGCTTGATATACAGGTAAATATTGACCTGGAAGTCTGGGGGGGGGGGGGGGGGGGGGGGGGATTGTATCTTATATAACTGTTTAAAGAACTCCATGTATGACCAGGATTTAATGAGCCAGGCATAACAAAAAAAGGTGGTTTACCAAATGGAAATTTAAGACTGATGTTAAACTGTAAATCAAAATTAGACATTTGATCCGAAATATGCTATCAAGGTGATAAAAAAATCAACTTTCTTTTGTATTGTATGTTAAGATAAATATAAACTGTTGGAAGAAAAGAATTTGAAATATTAAAACCAGTAGCACTTCGAGTACAAGATATTTCCAGTACACAATCAAACTCTACATTTTGAGAGACCACAAACAACTTCCCAAATACATTTTTGTTTATTACCAATTTCTATTCATTTACCTGGCTTGTTAAAACTCTTCAAATCAAAGAAATGCTATCATACATTTTTCAACTAAGTGCCAGATCTATTCATTTTATATAGGGTTTACTGATAGAAAAAATCAATTATATTAGATGCTGTTAGTTAAGCAACTAAAACTGAACCAGCCAAATAATAAGATATATACACTGTACAAAGATAAAACAGTAACACATATCTTATTGTTACATGTTTAAGGAGTCAAAATGTATAAGAGTATACATCTACAGTCAAACCTGTCTATAGCGACCGCCCAAGGGGAGGGAGAAAAACGGTCAATATAGACAGGTTGCCTTTATAGACAGGTCAAAATTATTGCACCAACCAATTTACTTAAAACTGCCATAATTAAATTGCCATTGAACAGGGCATTCAGAAGACCAGTCAGAAGTTAAATAAATGCATAAACTTTATAAATATGAAGGTTTTAATATTTAATGATTTGTGGACCCACACACAAAATATAACTCAAAATGGTCTTATAGATTTTTTTTATCTATAAACAATTATGTATACATGCAGGTTACAGGTACATGTAATACATGTGGAACCAGGTAGGATTTGAGCCTGATAGGACTCCAGGTAAACTTGGAGTGCACTCCGAGTGCACTCCAAGTTTACCTGGAGTCCAAACGGAGTGCACTCGGAGTGCACTTTGTGTAACCTTTAGTCTACACTCAACTGTATGATGACAATACACCATAATATGACAGCATTTCACCATTATATGATATCATTTCACCATTATATAATAGCAAGATAAGCTGATGAGAAAGCGCTCACGTGACCAGGCACCGTACAAATATTCTGGACGAAATCACCTTGCACCATATAATGATGTATTACATCATATAATGGCAACATTTTATCATATATTAGCAAAATGATATCATTTAATGACAACATCGCATCATATAATGATGATATGATATCATATAATAGTAAATTCAAATCATATAATGAACATTTATCATATAAAGCAGATTTGGCGTTCCATATATAACACTTGAGATATTTATATGCGTTTAATTGAAACCTCCAACACAGGTTCAAAGTTCAAAGTTCAATTAATGACTGCTTCATCAGACACACATCTACATCATGTTTTTGAGTATGAATATACGTTCTTTGATATCGAAGATTTTTACAATAACATATATTTTGGTTACAATGGTCGAATAAGAGCAGTGGAGGACAATGTGACATAAAGGTGTTACTGAGTCTCCCACTTCCCCAAGTAAGTTTATAGAGATTGTTATGAAACATCATCTTATCGCCACATGTTTCTATAACACCTGGTCAGTTTTCCTGTGGAATAACTCTGGACATCTGTTGAATAAGACATTAGTAAGTCCGGACAGTATTTGGTTGCCATTTGTTTAACAATCAGACGGCCATTAGCTACCGCATATAGCCTAGCTCGATGGGAGTTTAAATAGGTAACGGTGATCCCCAAAGTCAACCCGACATTGTCTACCCAATATATAGAGGATATCTAACAGTGTCTTCAGTAATACCAAATATATTTCACGAGTGGGGCTAATATTTTGATATTTTTCACGAGTGCGCAGCACGAGTGAAAAATATCAAAATATTAGCCACACGAGTTATTTTAAAAATAACTGTGTGTTTCTAACGTATATCTAAGATTAGATGGATTAACGCGGAACTCATTCATTGATCGCTTTCAGAATCTGAGTATATCCCGCTTTGGAATTTCATTTAAAGTGTGATTATGGATGAGACTGTTGATCTGATTTAAACATATTTTATTTACAAATATACAAATGGGATCAGACACAAGTTTAAAACCTATAATCCGTATTCTCCAGTAAAACATCAATGAGTAAATATGCATATGACCGCAAGTAGTAAAGCACCCAGGATTCTTCTTGTAACCGCAATCATCCGTTACAACACACCACCCATATTGGAGGCATGCGGGGGATTGAAGATTCATTAACAAACAAATAAACCGCTGTCGAGAAGAAATTCCATAACATTGATTCCACCTAGTTTTTCCATAGATCCTACAAAGTTGCTGCCCCTATCAGCCCTGAACATGTTTACCTTTCCTCTAATAGATACGAACTGGCGAAGGGCGTTGATGAACGACGAAGTGCTCATCTCCTCTATTACTTCAATGTGCACCGCCCTTGAAGAAAGGCAGGTGAACAGTACTGCCCATCTCTTGCTATTAGTATGGTGGCTCGTTAGGGCCAAGTATCAAATCTCGCATTCTCGCACTCTCGACCTTAGGTCGAAAACGCGAGAATGCGAAAACGCCACCATATATTAGCCTAACCACATCTTGTCTTTCGTGTGACTATCTGCCATGCAACTTCGCTAACCAAGGGTGTTCAATACGATACTCTTCTATTGAACACCCTTGGCCAGCGAAGTTGTCTGCCATGGTACAAAGCAGTCTACACCAACCGAGGTAAACGGAGGTCCTGTGATAGTGTATAGCTTGTTTGTAAGATTATGTGGTAGTTTTTTGTGATAGTGTATAGCTTGTTTGTATGATTATGTGCTAGTTTTTTGTGATAGTGTATGGCTTGTTTGTATGATTACGTACTAGCTTTATGTGATAGTGTATAGCTTGTTTGTATAATTATGTACTAGCTTTTTGTGATAGTGTATAGCTTGTTTGTATGATTATGTGCTGGTTTTCTGTGATAATGTATATCTTGTTTGTATGATTATGTACTAGTTTTCTGTGATAATGTATATCTTGTTTGTATGATTATGCACTAGCTTTATGTGATAGTGTATGGCTTGTTTGTATGATTATGTGCTAGTTTTCTGTGATAGTGTATATCTTGTTTGCATGAGTATGTGCTAGTTTTCTGTGATAGTGTAGCTAGTTTTCTGTGATAGTGTATATCTTGTTTGTATTATCATGTGCTAGCTTTCTGGTAAGTCTACTGTAAAAGTTCAAGGAGTAGACTAGTAGTGTGCATTCAGCCTTGATCGAACCCGCGACCCTCGCCTTTGTTCGTCGCTCTGCCGACTGAGCTAAAGGGAAATTCACCCTAGCTCGAAGCTAGAAGGCGACCATACGACTATGTACAGTATTTACAACTAAAACCCGGCCTGCTACAGTACGATTTCCTTGTTCGTCGCAAAAACATCGCTACACATAATACGTCACCACTAATTAACATTTCTTGTTTGAAATGTGCACTGTTAAATACAGTTTCTCTTATCGTGTATGTTGGTACTGCAATGATGTATAGGCAGATGAGTAAATAGCAGAACAAACCGTTTTGGTGTCATTTAAATATATATTGTCTTATTAAATCTTACAGAAGTTAAAGCCGACATACCTAACTCAATATCTAAGTATTCTGTATTAAAAATGTCTTTCCTCTTTGCTATTTTATCTGGAAGTTTATGTGTGATTCATATTGAGCTCAATGGAAAGGGTTGTTAGAAGATAACTCGGGAGAATAACTAGCACCATGTATTTTTGTTATCGAGATGTATTTTGGAATTAAGATCAACGACTTGGAATTTAAATTATGTTTTTTTGTTTTTTGTTTTTTTTAATAATCGAAACTGACGATGTGAAAGCAGCTCCCTAACAGGTACTCGCCCCTTCTGTTTTAACACCCAATAGGCTGTATTAACAGACGAGGCGGGTACCTGCAAGTGTGTCACCATGTTTGAACAAACAGTTAAGTAAATTAATAATTATTATCAACCATATCTGTGTATCCATGGAGCAGAGGAAGGCGATCCCTATAACTGTCGCTAAAGCTGAGAATATCAATATTCTTCGTAAACAAACGGATTCGTCAACAGACATTTTTTTAACTTCCTTCTTGTTACGTCCCATGTCAATGATATCCGGAAACAAGGATCATCTCTTAAATCATAATGTGATTCCATGGGGGATAACTCGTAAGTATTTTATACCCAACATAGCACAGATAATGAACATCTCACTATTACATACTGAATAATACAAGATATAATAATATGTATGTATTTTTAAATGAAGATAAATTACACAATAAAAAAATAGTATCACACAATAATTACGTTATCAAGTCTATTGTGTTACAGCTCTTAAACCCTTCCTATTTTTCCTTATTGCAGCTGTCTTTCTGTGATTTGATTTCCTCTGTAGGTGTCTCATTGACACTCGTCCTCATATAAAACATGCTGTCGCGATGACGCTAAACCCCGAAAAAGTAGGAAATGGTTATATTTCTCCCGCCACTATAAATAATCGCATATCTCATCGGTGATCAAGTTCTGTTTGTAACCAAATGCACATGGTCGGTGCATCATTACCCTCATTTGAATAAGCACCAATTACAACCCAAAAACTTTGTATACGAATATCATTACACCAGAAAACATAGATCTAAAAATAATTGTCTTTTCACAAAACTGTGTTTCCACCGTATCAAAGCTCCACATCGGGGTCTCTAAACGTGGTGTGATTATGGATGTGACTGTTAATTTGCTTTATATATATATTTCATTTGCAAATATACAAATCGGATCAGACACAAATTTAAAACTTGTATTCCGTCTTCTACCGTAAAACAAAAATTATCAAATATACATATGCCCGCATTTTTTTAAAGAAACAATGATGATGACCAATTCCCAAAAGTTACTGTACCGCATATTAAAAGTTCCACCGCTGACCCATAAAACACCAATTTTGTGAAATCGGTAGGAGTTTAGCGCAAGGAAATTCTGCTGTGCGATTTCTTCACTTGTAATAGATACATGATATCACGATCACCATCATGGGAAATAGGGAGTGGGGTACGTAATTTCGCACACCTTCGGTATTTATTCAAATACAGTGCACTCTGATTGTATATACCCCGAAGTGTTTTTCAGACTGTTCAGAAACATCGTATTCTCTGTTTGATAATAATGCAACATGGCATTGTTCGTGTTATCAGAGCACAGTTAATAAAACACACATCAACAGAGCGAAAGAACGATAAGAAAAAGACATATGTAACAGACAAGGCTTTGTTTGTTTGGTTTGTTTTTGTTTAACGTCCTATTAACAGCCAGGGTCATTCAAGGACGTGCCAGGTTTTGGAGGTGGAGAAAAGCCGGAGTACCCGGAGAAAAAACCACTGGCCTACGGTCAGTACCTGGCAACTGCCCTACGTAGGTTTCGAACTCGCAACCCAGAGGTGGAGGGCTAGTGATAAAGTGTCGGGACACCTTAACCACTCGGCCACCGCGGCAAGGAGTAGCGTCTGATGAGGACAACAATCTCAACCAAATTTTCACAAGATCCGCAACAAAACCATATGAGAAAGATGTATGCATCTTCTGTAAAAAAAAATGTGGAACAAAACGATTCTCAATTCATCACGTATATACATGATTACCATATGATGATAACATTAATTAATTAGTAATTACCGTACAAAAACTAAGCAGACAGGCGTGTCAAATAAATAAGTAAACACTTGCTTGCACTGCATGCAAAAGTGAATTAAACACATGTCTGATCATTTCATGCTATATGCAGGTTATTTGAAGCCCATGAAACAGCTTTTCATTATTGTCAGAAAAGCAATAAAGTCTAAATACATCATACTGGTATTTTATAATATCAGTTATCTGTCAAACAGCATTCTAAAATAGACCAGTATGTAAATATCTAAATGTGTTAATCAAATGTTTAACACCATGTCATCTAAATAGCATAACTCGTAATACAAAATATAATTTGTAAATTCAGGAGGCTACAATGGAAGCTGGAACAAAACTTCAGACAGTCTTGGAGAAAGGTAGAGATGCTGCAATGAAGGTAAGACTAAGCACTCGAATAAATTCCGCTGATGCCCATGCATTAGATTTAATGTATCACGGAAATTGTTGGACGACATCGGTATCAAATGCACTGCGAGAAAGGAGTCAAACAACAGATAATACAACTACAGAGATTACTGCGGAAATAGAGTTTCTAACCTTGGTGGAAGACCTCCTTCACGATGGACATATAATCAGTATCGCAACATTTCAAAAGACATTTGAAAACATTAGACAGTTAAATGGCATCCCTTCCCCAAATGTTCCACGAAAGTCGTTATAAAAGCTACTCATCAATGAAATTGCAGATTTAGAGTTCAGTAAGCCACCCAAAGTGAATGAGGCTGAACGTGTTTTCAGCAAAGCAACCAGAGCAAAGGCAATATTTGAAGCTGAAAAGTTTGATGAAAACATAAACATGAAAGATATTTACAATGTTTCATTGAACATAAGGAAACGCATTATTTCGCCAGAGCCATGGCGTTTTTGCCGCAATGAGAATGCGATCAAACAATCCCCGATCTTCAAGGAGTTCTACGACAGTTTTGTTTGCAGTAATTCTCACTCTTTTACAGCTTTCTTTCCACGTTCTTAATTTGTTCTTCTTCAGCACGGCCCATAAACCAGCTTCGATCGTCCCGATACGCTCATTTAAGAATTGTTCATGCAGATGTTGTCCTTTCTCTGACAGTGTCATCAAATCTGTCTTCACCCATTCTGTCATAACGTCTTTGGGTACGATGTTGATGACATCTTCTAGTCAGTTACCATATAACTGATCATACCAATCTTACCAATGTATCTCTGGTGAAGTTTCTGTCGCATTCATCAACGAAGGATGAATAATCTCATTAAAAACCCTCGAGAATGCAACTGAAAGGAACCTGCACCTGGTCTGTGCATGGACAGACCAAGCAAGGTCAACTTTTTTCGATGCTTGGCACTTGGCCAGTTCACAAGAGGAAGCAGATACAAAACTCACTCTGGAAGCAACTGAAAGATGAAGCACATCAAGCTTATATATCCACTCACTGGATTCAGATGTGTTCATTCTATTTTTAAGACGGTATCCACGGCTCCCACAGTGTACCAAATTCTGCACTGGAACAGGGAATAGGCGACGTGAAATAGATTTGTGGCATATCTATGGTAGTCTGTCGCCTTTGGAAATTGAAGCCCTACTTGGTTTCCATGCGTTTTCCGCAGCAGATAATACTGTAACGTTTTCCGGCAAAGGAAAACTGTCATTTTGGAAGGCATTTCAATCTGCAGACAAATCAATGAAAAGCGTTTTCGCAGACCTCGGAAAGAACGAACTCACAGAAGACATGGAAGTAAAGATCGAACAGTTCACATGCTCTCGTTATTGACCGAAAACAACTCTCACGGCTCTCACGGATATATAAGCGATTTCTTATTTTTATGCCATGTTACTTAAGGGTCATCTATATAGCAGAATAATGTTGAATTTCAAACATGAATAAATATCTTTAAATTTGCACAAAAATAGTCATATAATATACCATAATGTTTGTTTGGACATGTAGTGTCTTAAAATCACAAATAATTTGATGTAGATGCTAACAATTTCTTCTAAAGAATTACTTTGTGGTAAGTTGTAGCATGGAATAATTTTAAGTCACAAAAATAACCAAAACTGAAAAATAGCCCAGCTGTCATGCTCACAAGTGTCTATAGCACAAGGTAGGAGCATTTGTTTGACCGGATTCGACTTTATGTAGGTATAAACACATATTTTGTTTTGACCTTGTAAAATCTGTGTTCATACATATCATAAAGCCAAATCTAGTCAAATCAATGCTCCTATTTTGTGCTTTAGACTCTTGTGAACAAAACGACATGACTGTTTTGCGCAATAAATGCGATACAAATGAGTTAAATATGTCCCCCTGAAACATACATTTTTCTCATGTCTTGTTGAAATTTACAAACAACTGAACAAATTAAATGTCAACATCAAGGCCCACAGTTTGACATGTTACATATCAAAATTTTATCAAGTTACTTCTAATAAATTGCACCCTAGTAGGGATTTAAAGCCTTGTAAAATATCAACTGTTTTGGATGGATTTGCTGTTTAGATGCCCCTTAAGTAAATGTTTAAAACTTAAATATGTAAATATTTTCTAAATTTGAACACTTACAACGAAGCAAACAGTTTATTAAAATGCAGTATTTACTAGCAACATCATTGAACAATAACCTTATACCCTTTATGAACCATTTTTGAGACAAAATTATGAATGAACTCTATTTATTATGACTTATATAAATATATCAATTTTTGCTAATTTCGGTGAAGAAAATCACTTAATTCAATCATGTTATAATAGAAAATCAAATATTATTAACATATTTCATGAAACGTCTGCATATTTGTATTCGTTTTGCCAGAGTTCTTTTGCAAAAATCTGGTTGCTATGGACGCCATTTTGATTAATTGCAAAACGTGACAGCTTTCGGTAGAGCGAAAATCGTATTTAACTGCATGATTTACTTAAAACCTCATTGGACAGCAACTTTTTACCATTTAGAGCGCCAGGTTGGCGACAAAACGTATGAAGGTATTATAAATGTCATTTTTAGGTTTAAAAATCAGTTGCGATTGCCGCCAGTTTGTCTATTTCTTAACTGTTACCACTTCCGGTGAGGAAAACTCTATAATCATTAAGGGGCACCTAAACAGCAAATCCAGTCAAAACATTGATATTTTACAGGCCTATAAATCCCTATTATGGTGCAATGTCACAGAAGTAACATGATGAACTTTTAGTATGTATCATGGCAAACCCTGGGTCTTGCTGTTGACATGTAATTTGTTAAGCCGTTTGTAAATTTCAACAAAACGTAAGAAAAATGCATGTTTCAGGGAGACATAATTAACTCATTTGTATCCCATATATTACACAAACTTGCCATGTCGTTTTGCTCACAAGTGTCTAAAGCACAAAATAGGAGCATTGGTTTGACCAGCTTTGACGTTATTATATGTATAAACGCTGTTTTTATTTTGACCTTGAATTGCAAATGGCGGTCGTGAATGATATCTCACAAATATGGCATATAAGGAGGTATTTAAAACATCAAAAATGCTCTTATTAGACAATATAAAGTATTCTTGAAGTGGCAAGAAGACTGCTTTTATGAAAAAATGTTCAACCGTTGAGTTTGGGGTAAAATATGCCTATTTCTGAAAAAGGCTGCAAACTCACCATTTTAACAAATTGACATTCAAATGTTCATGTTACTATGATGAGATGTCTTAAAAGTACGATATAGGAGTTTTGTTATTAACTGAAATGCCTCCTTTAAGTCATATTTGTGTAATATTATTCTCAGCTGGCATTTGCATTTCAAGGTCAAAACAAAATAAGTGTTTATACGTACATACAGTAAAATCCGGTCAAACAAATGCTCCTACCCTGTGCTATAGACACTTGTGAACATAACAGCATGGCTATTTTTCAGGTTTGATCATTTGCGTGACTTAGAATTATTCCATGCCAAATCTTACCACAAAGTTACTCTACAGAAGAAACTGGTAGCATCTATAGCATATTATTGGTGATTGTAAGAAGCTACATGTCCAAACAAACATTTTGGTATATTACATGACATTTTTTGTGCAAAACTTAAGGTATTTATTCGTGTTTGAAATTCAACACTATTCTGCTATATAGATGACCTTTAATGTTCTTTTATGTAACCACCCATTGAACTCTGAATAAAAACACATTTTGGGAGATATACGCTTAAATGTATTTGTTATGTCACCTTTATGTCAAAATTTGGTTGCTATGGCCGCCATTTTGATGACGTCATTAAATTGACCAGACGCAGCTGTCAGAATGACAACAAACCTTTTTTTTTTATTAAGGACCCACTAAACTAGGCTATTTTAAGTGTAAATATAGCTGGAATTGAAACTGTAAAGTGTGTGGAAAATTTACATAGTCCTGTGTAATCCATCCTTTCAAATAATACTTTTTCAAATAATTTAGCTAATGAAGAAGTCAAGTGTAACCCTTCAAAAACTTGCTGGAACAACAATATCCCATGATTAAACGTTTGTGGCACATATGTTGATTGCAGATGACGCACTATGATTTGACCAATATGTTCCCGCCATTTTTCAAATGTTGTTTTTAACTTTCTTCTTTGAAATTGAAGTTCCTTTCCAGATATTTCTCCGATGGTGTTTTTGTATGGGAGCACGATGGCATCTGTATAAGTTTTAGAACAGATTCATCAACCTTGACTTTAAATTGTGTGTCGAATAAATCATTTTTATCTGGCGATGGTAAATCCCCGTAATACTGAGGCCAAAGGTCACATTTGGATCGATTGTCTGTAGCCACAGTACATTTGTAGATAATAGGTTTATTGGCGCCTTGTATCCTCAGTTTTGTAAAAATCCCGTTAATCAATTTCGCCAGATTTCAGCAACTCGCTCTTTTTATCAGATTTCAATTTCTTTTTCTGTATAATGGTTTTGCTTCCTTAACTCTTGAATCATGTCTTTGTATATGCGATGCGACATAATGTCGCATTCCACTCTAGGTTTCCCCGAGCTGTCCAAGAACGCCTTGTGTGTCGCATATAAAAGTGGTGAAGTTCATTTTTGTCCAGTTTTGGTTTAAATGTTCACTTGGGATATTTTTATGACATTTCCAAGATGATTATCTGGCTATGACGGATTTAATATATGTGAAAGCGACAATAAATGTAGGCCTTTTCAGCGATTCTTCTTGTTGTCCTCAATACATACTAGGTCACAAGTATGATGCTTTATTCCAGTTAGAAAATCCATGTATATTTTGTTTTTCATTTTAGGGAAATGGCATGCAGATTCGTCATTCGACGCAAGTATTGGAAGATGGTGTGAAATTTCGTAGGAACAATCAGTCTATTTTGCACGATGTAATGAATCTTTCTAGATATGCTGGGTTAGCGATAAATTCTGTCAATGTCTTTGATGAACGACACTTAGTTGACCATGTATATGTCGGACCAGTCCGTATCAAAGGACTCTCTCCATTGATCAGGTTTCTTTTAGCCAAGTGTTCTAATAAAATTCCTGATCTATAGCTGTTAGATGAAGCGTCCGCATTGAGATCGCCACACACGAACGTTGTCCCTTGCTCGTAACATTGATCATATAGTGAAATTAACTCATATACACTATGTATTACAATACTGTTTATCTGTTTTATTGCTTGAAGGCAGCAGGGCTTAAATCACAAACATCCGTTCTTTGTTTTGGTTACTTAAGCGAACTGTTGTTATGTTATCAGTGACTATTTCATAACATAGATGGTATAACAGCAGTTTGCCTTAATATTTCTCTGGTCGTATTTAGGATATTTAAAATAATGTTAAATACTAGTGGTAAAGATTAGACAAGAAACAAACATACAATGTATCACTGTAAATTTATTGAAATATACATCATAAAATGTTCTTTTCTTTTTACCACCCTAATTTTTTTTTTTACAAACAAGTGTGAATATCGTCTGAAGAAGCAAAAAACAATGAAATAGAATCCTTTCAGTAAGTGGTTTTAAAGTGCTTCCTGGTTCTTCGGACCCCTATTTCCACAATCAACAAACAAGTTTCTAGTGTCACAAACCATCAGTCAAGAAACAGATGCTCCAACACGATTCTATTTCAGCTCAATTTTTAAGGATTTTTCATCAAATTTCCCTACCATGAATTGTGATATCTGTGAAGTGTTAATTTCTTATTGTATTCATATGTTAAAATATCACTTGAATAATTCTGAAGCGAACTCTGAATTTTTTGACACAAACAAAAAGCAAAGCATTTTCTGTTTGAATGAGATTTTAAATATTTTCACCGTGTGAATGCAAACAATCTACAACTGATTTTTCCTTGAATGTTCAACTCAACTTTTCCTGAAATGTTAAGGGAAATGTACAGTTCATGGTATCTGAAATGACAGAGTTTGGCAATTAACCACAAATATTGTGATCAGTTGCTGCAAAATACAAAATAAGGCCATCAAATTCCACACTGCTTCCAGACATGCACGAGGAATTAAAAGGGATGAAAATCAAGGATTAAAATGTTTGTGCACAGCGGTTAATCCCTCAATGAAGTTCAGAGTGAAACAAGAAAGCACTCACCCAGCACTACGCCTCTGTGTCAAATAAATAATTTATATCTCTACTCAGAATTCACACTCGCTATTCCTCACATGGTGTTCACCATACAACACCAGCAGCCAACATGGTAAATCAAGTCTGGTGCGGATTCATAAAATCTTTTACAACTGTAATAATACAAATGTGTCGTATCTTTTTACAGAAATGTATCAAAACAAAAATGGGAAAAACAAAGTGTGTTCCATTGAGAACTTCCATCCAGTTGATATTACTACCTTTACATCTCAATTTTCTTGTACTTTCACATCAACACTCAGACTCGCCTACTAACACTTTCATACATGTAGTTTAGCATCGACATAATAGCATAATTAATTTTTAGTATTCTTTTCATCTATCCATTACCTATTACTTCTGAAAGCCTCCTTCAATTCAAATTGAATTACATGTACTTCATTTCTATAATAAAACATACACTGACCAATAACAATCAAAATCAGGTATCCATAAGGTATTTTTTGAGAATGGATATTTCTCTCGATTCTTTATTTGATAGCTGTCATTCTAGCTCAATTAAACTAATAAAAAAAATAAATAACATGTTTACAATTTCTGTAAGAAAAATTTCCAGTGAAATCGCTTGATGGTATCACACATACAAGAACAATCGCCGTCACTAAACTTCACACAAGTCTCAGGACAAATATATATACACAAAGTGTTCCATGAAATTTTTTAATCATGTCATCATAAAGTTCTGCTAAAATGAGACTTTTGCAACACTTGAATAAACATTGCAATATTAGCAACAAATAATTATATCATGTCACAGTTTGTAACCATTA
The DNA here is from genome assembly GCF_902652985.1 of Pecten maximus. NCBI lineage: Eukaryota > Metazoa > Mollusca > Bivalvia > Pectinida > Pectinidae > Pecten > Pecten maximus. Next base: position 50,544,177 of record NC_047016.1, on the reverse strand, counting down.
AAATCTGTCACATGCCATGTGACAACTACACAATGTCACATCTTCAGTGACATACCCTGGAGATGTTCGTCACCTCATAAATTATTAATCCTGTTTGAATGATCATCAACACACATTCCAAGCACAAAAAAAAAAAATACAAGCTTTTCTTTCAGTCTGTCACCTTCTAACATATTTATAAACTTTCATTCCACTATTTCATAACTTTGTTCCAAATAATCGTCAAAATGTAGTACCTTGTGTCACGTTGCCGAAAATAATGCATTTTTATCAACCAGCAAGGTTTGAGAAAGGGGAGGTAACTCCTAATTTATATATTGTCTTAAACAACAAGGAATCTTTCTGGAGAATAACTTTTGTTCCAAAAATGTTCTTCCCCAAAAAACTAATATGCCATCTGTATATTACATACAAAGAGGAAATTTTCATCCGTATGTAATTTCTATCTATCCATCAGTCCTTGATTCAGAAGACAGGTATGAATAATCATCGGAAATCCTCAGAATTCCTCGGAAATCTCTTGTCTACACTGTCCAGGATAGTTACAGAAGAGTTACAGATGACTACTAGATGTTAGCCCATTCTCAGTACATCAGCCCTGCCTGAATGAATGTTACACGAGAGAAAGAAAGGCACAACCCTCTAGGCCAGATAACTGTATGTGTCCTTCTGTCCTTCCACACGAGCCAGATACTCTTTCTCTATCAGGATATCTATGCATTTCTGAAATTAAGAGTGGAAAATTGAAGTCAGCAATAGCGAAAATCAAAATGAAATCGGGAAATTTGTAAAGCCAGTAGCCTTTTTATTAATAAGTCAAAAAGTTAATGTCCACAGTGGAAACTCAGATTACATTGGATCTGGTGGAACAGATGTAGTAGAGTGTGAATTACTCTGTAATATAAATTTGTTATAACAGTGTTACAGAAGTAAACCCTCTCAATTTATTACTTGTTTTAGGAATTCAAAAAATGAAAATTTTAAAACACAAAAATGGTTCTTAACCATTTTGTAGTCAGATACAAAAAAGAACAAGCAGCGAAAGGCAAACAAATACCTTTATAACAGGAACACGAGGTTTGAATCGTGAAGAAAGTTGGTTCAGCACTTCGGCCAGTAACTGTTGATGTTTCAACATTTTCCTCATCTTCATTATCCTAACTATGGCCGCCTGTAAATGGACAGAATGATGAACAAGTGGTAACAATTGTGTGTATGCTGTACAGGTGCTAGATGGGTCATGCAACCTAAAGCATCATCAGTTGTGTTTTCATATTTCAAATTACAGCATGAAGAGATTATTCTGGGACATAAATGGAACGGAACATTATCAGGGATTTGAAGAAAGTGAGCTGAATTTTATCTTATAATTATCATATCAAAATAATACATTACTAAAATGTTAACCTTTTTGTCCAAAAAATTACTGGTGAAAATCCTGAAGCCTTGAACAAAGATTTTACCTGGTCTCTACCTTTAAAATACTATTTTTTACTTTATGGCTGGACACAAGTTAAAAATATTGTTTGACTTGTTGTCTTAACTCTTTCGTACTTTGTGTTCTTTCGGGATTCTGTACCGGAAGTGGTTATTAGGATCACTCTCAGAATTTAAAACAAAAATGGCAGACTACATGTGCATTTCTGGTGTGTTGTTTTCCATATAGAAACACAAAGATGTTATCTTTGTACATAATTGAGAAATATTTAACTTAATTATATCTAGATGTCGCATTGAACACTGTGAAACGTCTTAACACTGATATCTAAAATGAAAATGTAGCAAGCCGCCATATTGTTTACATTAACAACCTATTGAGAAAATATCAACTATTTCTCTAACGAAAAAAAACAATAACCTGAACGAAATAAACATGAATTTATCAACAAAAATTTTTGTTTCAAAAATTATGAAATTTTTATATGTCATTGCATTGGATAATTGTATGTGTTGGATGCTGTTTTCAAAAAATCAACACCTAAATAAGGTCAGCTTTGCCTGTCGAATATATAGTCGAATAGTCAAAAGTGGGGAAGAGAGAGCATATATATGTCGACTATAGTCAACAACTGTACTAAAAGAGTTCATAGTGACCTGTATTAGGAGCTTTCTATCTTCCTCTATATGTTTATGCGTGGCTTCTTGTTCCGTCTTCACTTCTGACTTCATGGGCACATTGATATTCACACGAAGCTTTTTACTGAAATAAAACCATTGATATAGTGATACATTTACTCTCATTAGTAAAATTTCAGTCCAGTAAGATACTAGGGTACAGAAAATGTGGCTGTTATGGACAGATATTTTAATACCTATTCCTGATTGTACAGATCTACCCAATAGGTATTTTACCAAAACCTAGACATCTTCCACAAAGTTCAGCATAATTACCAGATATGTACATTGATAAATCTTGTAACCATCAGGACTTATAGTTTGTTGGCACAGTGGAAGATTTAATCAAAAGTAATAACTTATTATGTGCATCATCCTGATAGCCATGGCTTGCATGAATAGGTCTCATCTGCTATACATTTTGCTTCCCTAGCGAAATTCTAGAGATTTCTTTTGCTAATTTGGCAGTATTTTGCTTTGTAATCAACACTGTCACACTCAGACAATTCACTTAGGAGACCATTTTTGTATACAGGTGTGTGGTGTTGTTGTGCGCAGGCGTTATCATATATGACGTAAAAAATGTACATATTCAGACTGCTGAACAGCAAGACATTCCCCTTTTACCACTACTGATTCACATCTTTATATACAAAGCAAAATCCAATTGTCATTGCTCATAAGGTGATACATTTGATAAATATGGAATAATAATTAAAAGAACCCTCCCCCATAAAAAACAGTAGGAAAAAAAAACATGTTTTACCATGATGTTGCTTTTAATAATACAACCACCACTATCAGTAAGTTTCACTGTCTTCTAACGACAAAGATTGGTCAATACAGATTGTCGAAGTAAACACAAACCTGTCACTTCACAACTTCAGGAGATTCTAATACATACAGGTGATACACAAAGCAAACAGATCAAAGTACCATCTAGTGAGTACTCACTTTTTATAGCCGAAGTATAGAGATAGTTGTGCGGAGGCTGCAAGAGCATTCTCATCGTCTTCCGTCACCAGTAGTTTGGATTTCAGCAGAATCTGCAGTACTTGTACAAGTGTGTCCTGTAGATAAACAATATACAATTAACATTGTTGCACTCCTAGAAGACAAATATTTTTTTCCTGAGGGATTAATTGAATGTTTCTTCGTCTTAGAGATGAGACGGGGGATCACGACCTGATGGGAAGATTCTTAAGTTGCCAAAGGTGAGGCTTGCTGAGTGTCTGAAACTTAAGAATCTTACCCAGACGTTTGAGATTGAGCTTTCTCTTACCCTGGACAGGGATATCCGCAGTTTTACCGGGGTGAGATTTTCTTATCTCGCCCTAGGGAAAAGACAAGCTACACGTGCCCTTTTCACGTTCTCAACAATTGTATTTCGCCACGTCAAAAATACTATGACGTCACGGCAACAGTACAACGACTTGTCAACAATTCAATCACATCATGTCAACATTTTCCTGCATATAATTGATGTAACGTCAATATTAGACACATAAGAGGGTAAACAGGTTAAGAGAAAAATAATCATTCACCCCCATGGAAGTGAGACAGGGGAATCTCAACCCTCGGGGTAAGATAATTAAGCTGCCAAACACTCAGTAAGTCTCGTGTTTGGCAACTTAACAATCTTCCCCTCGGGTTGAGATTCCCCTGTCTCACCCCCAAGGGGGTGAAAGATTCTATCAGTCTCACACTTACAAGAGGGTGAATGACTATTTTTTTTCAAACCCCTCTATGTATTATCATGTATTAAATATCTTACATCGATACAAAACAATAGTGATGTAATTGTATTGCTGCTGTGATGTCATTGTAATGTTGTCATGACGTCATGCAATTGTTGAGTGTAACATTGTAAAATTGTGGATATCCCCGTCAACAAAAAGAAAAATTTGTATCTTCTTCATATACAAGGATAATGATTATTTCATAAGTGACTGTCTAATCAAGGGAAATAATCGATGTCTTCCCCATCCTGGAGTTCAAATACAAAATGACAGCAAATGGAAGATGTGTTGTACAGATCATGGGCATTACATACCATTTTGATTTGTGTACTATCTTGTACAGATCTTGTCTGTTACATACCATTTTGATTTGTGAACTATCTTGTAAAGATCTTGTGCATTACATACCATTTTGATTTTTGTACCATCTTGTACAGATCTTGTCTGCTATATACCAATTTGATTTTTGTACTATCTTGTACAGACCTTGTCTTATACATACCATTTTGATTTGTGTACTATCTTGTACAGATCTTGTGCATTACATACCATTTTGATTTTTGTACTATCTTGTACAGATCTTGTCTGTTACATACCATTTTGATTTGTGTACTATCTTGTACAGATCTTGTCTTATACATACCATTTTGATTTGTGTACTATCTTGCACTTGTTGTACAGACATGGTGTCTGTGCTGTTGAACTGTAGAAGGACGGCAATTTGAAATGTTGATGCCTGAAACAAATCAGATACGTAGTAAATATATAAACAGATGTTATCTCAACATTCAATTATAAATAACAGGGACATTAATTTTCATTTTAAACTACTATCACCATCAGAATCAGTGCCAATGTTGTGAATCCTTTTGTTCTTATCTTATCAATGTTGATCACCTCCGCCAAAAACGACACCAAAAAATTCAAAAAACTTATTGATTTGGTACAATAATCTGTAAAACCGGAGCTATTTATTACAGAATACAAAATCCAATTATTTGGGGGAAGAAAAACAGTTCCATGGCAAGGTGTCCAATAAGTCTTTTCCTATAGGTCTTGATGTCATTGAATTGCTTTAGTTTTCAATGAACGTTGTAATTGGCTAGGTTCTTCAAGAATTCATAGTGATTTATTTTCAGCTAGTCTTAAACAGACAAGCTAACCTATATACACAATAATGATGTACTTTTATAATTCAACACCCACCTGTAGAGTGTAACGGTTTTTGAAGCAGTGCGTCACCAGTTCTCCTTTAGACATGTGGTACAGCCAGTTCAATTTCCTCCCACTATGACGGTTGCTATAGAAACATGTAAATCTTTGGAAGCTCCTTTCCATCTGAAAGTTAAACATTTAAGCATTGGATGCTTTCCTTCATTGAATTTAAATTTATATTTTGCAACATTAGAAGCTTATTTTAAAATCAAGTCAAAATGCTGCAGTTGTATATGTCACTGTCTTGCAAAACATATATTAATGAATCAGGAAGATTTAGATAGAAATTTAAATTTGAGTTAGATAACATAAGCATTGCATAGTTAGTGCCATCTGTAGGAATAAAAGATGCACATTCAATTGATAGCTGTATTTCAGAAGATGGATATTTTAACTCTTGTTTGTACCAACATCAGTTGAACATACACATGCCCCGCAGAGTATTCTTGAGATTTCAAAGAAATATTTTCTTAGCACATTATAGTGTATTCTATTGGAATCATACTTATTTTTTTCTTATGACTTAACTTTTCATTTCTTGAGCTTGTCTTAACAACCACAAATATAAAGACCCTTCTGAGGTTCCGAGGGATAATTCCCAGAAAATTATCTACAGGAAGTTCCAGAAATTCAATGCATGGGGAGTACTAGAGAAACGTGGCCTATCATATAAGTGCTGTTTGAATCAAATCATTAATTTTTTTTGTCTCTGTTTGACAAACTGGGTGTCCTTCCATTGGGTACATATTTTCCTGGAATAGTCCTGAACTAAAATCACATGTTGGTCTTTAAATATTGGGATATTATTTTCTTTGTGACTGCGTAACATGGTCCTACTAATACTGAAATGAACAGGTAATACTGCAGCAGACCTACCTCCTGAGGTAAAGAGAAAGCTGACGAAGACTGCTGGAATGGCCAGGATCCTGAACTCAATACTTCTATACTGAAGTCAACTGTAAATATCAAACACTTTCTATTATAAGAACTGACTTCTCAAAGCAATGGTAACGTTTGGCCATGCGTGACTACTATTGGCATAATATACACCTGGTCAAGGATGTGTATCAACACATTTACGTAGCATGACCGTAGATTACACTTGCCATTTTCAGCATAATTTACCTTGTTGTATATTGTAATAGGTCATCATCCACAATAGAACTTTTTATATCATAATAATATTCATACTTGCTTGACACAGCAATATCAAAGTAATGCAATAATTTAATATCACCCAGAGGAGAATTCATCTTCAAATTCAACAAATGTATACATTTATCATAAAGCCCTCTACATTTGAAATATCTTTAGCTTTTTCACACTAATATCAAAACAGAGTTGTGATTTTAGCTTAGTTTGAGTTCGGAATACTTTGAATTAACATTCAAAACTTTAAAAACTATATATTGCAGGAACTGAAGAAACTTTTGCTTACTGTCGAGTTCGTCCTCCGATGATTTTTTGAGATGTTCTTTGAACTGATCATTAAGTTCTTTGCTCACACTGATATCCTGGAACATGCGCTGTAACTTGGATGTATACTCAAACCCGCAAGCTTGCTGTAACACAAAGTAGGTAGAATCGTTATCAGAAAAGTAACAGAAACCACACAGGTACCATACGAACAATGCCATGACTTAAAAGCAGTCAAGCAAACAATAAAAGCTTTCCTCCCGCAAACATTCAAAAGTTAGATACAAATATTTTTCCAGTATAGATAATTTTAGAGATTACTTGCCCCTGTCAATTTGATAATTACAGTAGAATGTCTGTGAAAATTAAGTACAAAGTTATCTTGATGAAGCCTCCACTTCGAGGTGACACTGGTTGTCCATTAAACAAAAGAACATCATCCACTGACTTTGTGCTGACGCTTGGGTTGTGATTGAAAAATACCCTTTATTACAAATAACACATTCATGTCTCCAACATGCATTTTAATTAACTTGGATGGCTGTGTACATTAATTACCACTTAAACTTGTCTTAACACACATTAAACTGACAATGTTGATACAAACACTGATATTTATTTAAATTTAATGAGGGTCAGTGTATGCGACTGACCTTGAGTTTAGAGATCATGCTAGCCTCAGCATCATCACTCGCTGACATATGTTGTACAAGCCGTTTGGCTAACATCTTGCTGTAGAACTTCTGGAACACATCTTTGTCCTCAATGTACTTGAAAACCACCATCTAAAGAATAAAGCAGGCTCACATTAATGTTCTTGAAAATATTACACAAGGACACATTTTCTCTGATATGATGAATCATGTCATCATCATTATAGAGATCATTACATGTATATGAAACTGTATTGAAAGATAAGCCACAATTATTTTAGATAGAGACATTAGAAGTATATAAGTATATAAGAAAATTGGTCTACAGGATAGTCTGGTAACATACTTTAATCGTTTGTGAGATCTACACCAGTAGTTCAAACTTCATTGTGATACAACATTTTTTTTATCCATTCACAAGTTTTTATCGGAAGCATTTGAATGATTAAAACTTTGACCAATTCTTAAGCAGAAATTAATGTGTAAACCAAAGAGACAATGTTTTTAAAATCCTTTCACCAAGAGGAGTTTTTGCACAAGAAGTGATAGCAAACAAAATGACCTGAAAATTCAAATCTGTAATAGATATGGAGTGTGTTTAAAACTTACAACTTGGTTTAAGGTATCCTCAAGTTCTGCCTCTTCTGGGTTCTTTGAACTGAAAACAAATTTTCACAGTTAGATATGCAATCAATCCAATTCTACCCTTGTTGTAAATTGTCTAAGATATATAGTAGTGTGTTAAAAATAATATAAGAATATATCTGTAGGTAAAAATATTATTTCAACTAATTTTCTATTTATGAGACAACTTTAAATTTAATTTTAAGATCAACAGTATGCATGTTTAAGGCCAAAAAATTGAGGTGTTCCCTAGCTTTCAGGCTTGGCCCAAAGCTCTATGTGACTAGTGTGCATATTTGTCAGTACAGGCATATACTGGAAAGCTGATACTATTTCAATATTTTTTTCTGAACATCTTGCCTATTATAAAAAAATAAATCCTGACAATTTTAACTCAAAGTTAACTCATTTATTTATAACAATCTCTAATTCATGGGCCCCAATTTACTGACGTCCTTACCTCTTTTTAAGCAGGAGATCACAGTAGCGTGCCAACAGCTCTGGCGATTTACTGGAGGCGTTGGCCAACTTAGTTACCGAATTATTGTTGATGAACCTGCCACAAGCCTGGAACAAATACGCAATCATATGTCATACAGGTCTGGAATCAACAGCACTCAACGGTCATTGGATCAGTCATACAGGTCTGGAATCAACAGTACTCCACGGTCATTGGATCAGTCATACAGGTCTGGAATCAACAGTACTCAACGGTCATTGGATCAGTCATACAGGTCTGGAATCAACAGTACTCAACGGTTATTGGATCAGTCATACAGGTCTGGAATCAACAGTACTCAACGGTCATTGGATCAGTCATACATGTCTGGAATCAACGGTCATTGGATCAGTCATACAGGTCTGGAATCAACAGTACGCAACGGTCATTGGATCAGTCATACAGGTCTGGAATCAAGAGTACGCAACAGCCATTGGATCAGTCATACAGGTCTGGAATCAACAGTACTCAACGGTCATTGGATTAGTCATACAGGTCTGGAATCAACAGTACTCAACAGTCATTGGATCAGTCATACAGGTCTGGAATCAACAGTACTCAACGGTTATTGGATCAGTCATACAGGTCTGGAATCAACAGTACTCAACAGTCATTGGATCAGTCATACAGGTCTGGAATCAACAGTACTCAACAGTCATTGGATCAGTCATACAGGTCTGGAATCAACAGTACTCAACGGTTATTGGATCAGTCATACAGGTCTGGAATCAACAGTACTAAACGGTCATTGGATCAGTCATACAGGTCTGGAATCAACGGTCATTGGATCAGTCATACAGGTCTGGAATCAACAGTACTCAACGGTCATTGGATCAGTCATACAGGTCTGGAATCAACAGTACTCAACAGTCATTGGATCAGTCATACAGGTCTGGAATCAACAATACTCAACGGTCATTGGATCAGTCATACAGGTCTGGAATCAACAGTACTCAACGGTCATTGGATCAGTCATACAGGTCTGGAATCAACAGTACTCAACAGTCATTGGATCAGTCATACAGGTCTGGAATCAACAGTACTCAACGGTTATTGGATCAGTCATACAGGTCTGGAATCAACAGTACTAAACGGTCATTGGATCAGTCATACAGGTCTGGAATCAACGGTCATTGGATCAGTCATACAGGTCTGGAATCAACAGTACTCAACGGTCATTGGATCAGTCATACAGGTCTGGAATCAACAGTACTCAACAGTCATTGGATCAGTCATACAGGTCTGGAATCAACAATACTCAACGGTCATTGGATCAGTCATACAGGTCTGGAATCAACAGTACTCAACGGTCATTGGATCAGTCATACAGGTCTGGAATCAACAGTACTCAACGGTTATTAGATCAGTCATACAGGTCTGGAATCAACAATACTCAACGGTCATTGGATCAGTCATACAGGTCTGGAATCAACAGTACTCAACGGTCATTGGATCAGTCATACCGGTCTGGAATCAACAGTACTCAACGGTCATTGGATCAGTCATACAGGTCTGGAATCAACAGCACTCAACGGTCATTGGATCAGTCATACCGGTCTGGAATCAACAGCACTCAACGGTCATTGGATCAGTCATACAGGTCTGGAATCAACAGCACTCAACGGTCATTGGATCAGTCATACAGGTCTGGAATCAACAGTACTCAACGGTCATTGGATCAGTCATACAGGTCTGGAATCAACAGTACTCAACGGTCATTGGACCAGTCATAAGGTCTGGAATCAACAGTACTCAACAGTCATTGGATCAGTCATACAGGTCTGGAATCAACAGTCATTGGATCAGTCATACAGGTCTGGAATCAACAGTACTCAACGGTCATTGGATCAGTCATACAGGTCTGTAATCAACAGTATGCAACAGCCATTGGATCAGTCATACAGGTCTGGAATCAACAGTACTCAAGGTTATTGGATCAGTCATACAGGTCTGGAATCAACAGTACTCAACAGTCATTGGATCAGTCATACAGGTCTGGAATCAACAGTCATTGGATCAGTCATACAGGTCTGGAATCAACAGTACTCAACGGTCATTGGATCAGTCATACAGGTCTGTAATCAACAGTATGCAACAGCCATTGGATCAGTCATACAGGTCTGGAATCAACAGTACTCAAGGTTATTGGATCAGTCATACAGGTCTGGAATCAACAGTACTCAAGGTTATTGGATCAGTCATACAGGTCTGGAATCAACAGTACTCAACAGTCATTGGATCAGTCATACAGGTCTGGAATCAACAGCACTCAACGGTCATTGGATCAGTCATACAGGTCTGGAATCAACAGCACTCAACGGTCATTGGATCAGTCATACAGGTCTGGAATCAACAGCACTCAACGGTCATTGGATTAGTCATACAGGTCTGGAATCAACAGCACTCAACGGTCATTGGATCAGTCATACAGGTCTGGAATCAACAGTACTCAACAGTCATTGGATCAGTCATACAGGTCTGGAATCAACAGCACTCAACGGTCATTGGATCAGTCATACAGGTCTGGAATCAACAGCACTCAACGGTCATTGGATCAGTCATACAGGTCTGGAATCAACAGCACTCAACGGTCATTGGATCAGTCATACAGGTCTGGAATCAACAGCACTCAACGGTCATTGGATCAGTCATACAGGTCTGGAATCAACAGCACTCAACGGTCATTGGATCAGTCATACAGGTCTGGAATCAACAGCACTCAACGGTCATTGGATCAGTCATACAGGTCTGGAATCAACAGCACTCAACGGTCATTGGATCAGTCATACAGGTCTGGAATCAACAGTACTCAACGGTCATTGGATCAGTCATACAGGTCTGGAATCAACAGTACTCAACGTTTTCATAATATTTTGTTCTGTCCATTCACTGGTATTTTCATCTGTGCCACTCTCCAAATCAGAGGAAATTTAACCTGCAACTATTTCTCCATCACAACAGCAGTATCAGATATGGAATTTCAAAGCAGCATTTTGCCAAAATTTCATCAGTTTATTTCCAAGTGTACATGTTCATGCATGATTTTATATTTTCTTGATACCTCTTGCCCAATTCTGATGAAACCATTCTGACTTTAGTTTTTTTACTTTAACCTGCTGTATGTCTCCTTTCGTGTGTGTATTGTTAAACTGTTGTAAAGTCTATGTGTCCAGTACCCAACATGTACTTTATCATCTTCTTTGGCTCTAGTTATAAGCTTATAGACTAAAAATAGTAACCTAGATGACCAGTCGGAAATACTCGGGTTTCATCCATAGAACAAAAGTATGCATATATGGGACTTTCATGATCTGCGAAGCAGGTGTTTTGCAAAGAAAATAGCACATTTCCCTAATATTTTAACATGGTTTATTTTCATTAACATTTACATGTGATATTAGCAGCAGGAATACTCATGCGGTGGACGAGTAGTATACTAACATTCACTTGCTCAAACTAATTTTACTTGTACATGACGACCGGACGACTGATTTTCTAGACCCCTACACTTTTTTGTTCTCACAGTAAAAGTGGCATTTCATCCAAAGCAATCCCCAACAATTTAGACCTACTGACTTACAATATGCTTAATCAATTAATATGTTAAATAACAACAACTTTATTCTTAATATGACTGTGCAACAAGAAACATTTTTTATAGTAAATCTGAACACATAAACACCTCAGCTGATATAATTGGTCTGACAACTACATAGCGAAGACTCTCCAGGTTGAACTTATAATTATCATGGATTTCCAACCTATATCTCACAATTAGTCACTGTTTTCATTACCTTATCAAGAGCAGCAACAAATCCAGCATCGTTACTGAAGGCCGTCATGACGAGGGCATGGTACTTCTTATGGACATCCAGGATAGTCTGAACATAAACCTTGGGATCCTACAACAAATACAGAATAATCAACTTCAGCAATCCTCTGTTCCTGATTATTTGTTAATCAAGTTAAATCAAGGGTCACCTTGTAGTAGCTGGTGGCTACCTTACTGAACATTTGGTTTGGTTTATTTTGTTTAATGTCCTATTAACAGCCAGGGTCATTAAAGGATGTGCCAGGTTTTGGAGGCGGAGGAAAGCCGGGTAACCCGGAGAAAAAGCACCCACCTAAGGTCAGTACCTGGCAACTGCCCCACGTAGGTTTCGAACTCGCAACCTAGAGGTGGAGGGCTAGTGAAAAAGTGTTGGGACACCTTAACCACTCAGCCACTGTGGCCGAACAACATAGAGGAGACACTTCGCATAGAGTAATTAAGATTAAGTGTCAAACCATGACAGCATAGGACAGTCTGTGATCCGAGAAATACAAACAAGCCACACACTTTGGATTTTCATCTGATCAGTATCAGTCTGATGATCTACAGATTTGAGCTGCTGTTGTAGTGATGTTGGACTAATATGATGACTTGAAGTGGCTATGCCTGATGAATATTCAATTGGCCATTCACTGGCACCTTAATCTTATCCACAGGCCAAAGATTTAAACAAAGAGTCATTTTTCCAGTTTCTAAAATTATAAGTACATTTTCTGATCTCATGTTCCTGTGTAAATAATATTATATGAAACAACCATGAATGACATATTTGAGGACTTTCTAAATTCCAGGATAGGATTCAAGGCCACATGACAAAATTCAAGGCCACTCTGCACCTAAAAATATAGCTTTCCACTCCCGCACAATATTACGACTATATGTCCCTTGTTACTTACATTGAGAGCTGACTCTCCACACTTGTCTATGGCAGCCACACCTTGATTATAAATGTGGGTTTCCAGGAGGGATTTTAGTTCTCCAAGCCCATCCTGAATTCTTGAAACCAACTGGTACATACGACCAAGGTCTGGAACATCAAAATTCTTTACAAGTTATTTTGTTATTTACAATGAAATAATATCAATTTGAATGTGTTAATAATGATTAGCAAGCAAATCTCTTAAATTTATCAATTGATTTCAAATTAATTATTCCTTGAACTTTACATAATGAAATCGAAGATATACTAATTACATGTACCAGAAATTTTTATTTGGAGTATACGTATCTATCTAATATCAAAGGGACCCATCCAATATCTACCTGGTTTGCAAAATATTCAGAACACATGAGAACATTAGAAGTGTCATCAAAGTCAGCTGTTCAACAGATGAATAATGACAATCAAAACAGGTTAATTGCCAATTATAATGCTATAAACTAGTAGGGAAAATAAACAGAATATATTACCATCATTTTTGTCATCATCAAGCAGATTCTGGAACTCATAATGGAAAATCTCCAGGTGTTTCTCAATAAGAACTTTCTCACACTTCCGAGCTAAGACGTCTTGTGTGCTCTCGTGTAAATACAACTGGACACGCTTCTGCTCTTCCATCAATCGAGCTTCCGCCTATTAAAGCATCAATTTTGCATTACAAGAAATGTCGCAAACACAAACTTTTTAAAACAATTTCTGACAGTAATCTTTTGATGAAAAAATTGAATAAAATCCTTATTTAAGCCAAGGATAAAATAGCCTACCTTTTTCATATATTCTGTAACAGGATTTTGACGTAGAAATTCGGTACTCTCACGAGTAAAGAATCTTTCTGTGTCATCCAAGAAGGGGGACTCGAAGTTTTCTTTGTACACAGTCAGCGTTGGCCCCTTGGCCGTGGGATCTTCCTCATTGAGACCAAGTTCCACTGTGAATGGCAATATACATAAAATAGTTTCAACATTTTTTACAAAAAACATGCCATAAATATTGCAATAAATAAATTTGACATCTTACTATATATATTTATTGAATTGTGTAAAAAATCATAACTATAATCCTTCACATGTACTAGTTTTCATGTTTCAAAACTGGTAGCTGTAGCAATACTATTAGCCACAATTGATTTAGCTATTATGTAATGATGCCAAATTTGATTGCTAATTTGAAGAATTTTCACTCAAGCTGCAAAAACTTGTCATTACAGAGTAACTTCCAAGTTTCAGCACTGAAAATTTCAAATATTTGAAGACTGATTTGAAGATAAACCATTTCATTTACAATCCAAAAACATTGATGCTATATATTTCTATGATCAACGAGACAAAAATGAATAACTTTTTAAACACAACTCACCATAGCAGTTGATAACCCCGCTCACTAGGCCAGTTTTAATGGTTTCTCCATTTCTTTCTTTCTCTATCAACTTTAGTACAGCATTAGTTACTTGTTTGTTAAGTGGCTTGAACAGATTGTCCTTCCAAGTTATGAGAGCAAGCTGTAACATTAAATATATAGTAGCGATAAGTCAGGTTAGATCATCTTTCTTTAAAGGGTAGCTATCATACTGTCACTCTGAGGTCTCAATCTGCCAGTGATTATCTTCATTTTCTGATAAAACTGGCTACACAAACCAATGCCCTCCAAAAATTCCCTGAAGGCTATACAGAAAAAATATTTTGAAACTTTCTTTATCTGATTTGATACTTAATTATTATCATTTTGTCTGACATTTTCAATAATAACACTTTTATAGTCATATGGTTATTTACTGACAATAAAAAAAAAACTCAAAATTCAACATCTTTTGATACTATGCGTCTTTTTGTGAAATTTCGCACAATTAAGAGCATTTTCTTTTACAGAGAACCATTCTTCGAGTGTAATTTCATGGTACATGTGTAAATTATCCTTTTTTTATGCATTTTTTTAATATCTTGGGAAAACAGGTGTCCATAATGTCAACCCTACCTAGAATTTAATGGAGTTATATTCTAAGAATTTGCCATTGTCACTAATAAATTGATCAACTTCAAGAAATTGCAGAGTTTTCTTATAAGATAATGTTCACATAAATTCAAAAGACTGAATATAGTTTTTATGGATGACAACTGCAGTGTACATGCTAATCATCACTTCTTGCACTCTGGCATTTAGTTGCTTTTTGGTTTTTTTTATTTGGAAACCGAAACTTTTAAACCACAATCAGGGCTTTTTCTCACTGGTTTGGGAAGGGGCCTTTTTGTCTCATTTTGGGAAGAAAATTTGTGAATTGGGAAAGATTTTTTCAGGAGTACTACAAATTTTGGGAATTTGGCTTTAAAATGAAATAATTCCAATTGGGAATGGGGCCCATTAACGGCCCAAAAAAGCCCATACAATCTCTGATCTAGAAAAATTAATACATCTCTAAAATAATAAATTTATCATAAAGACAATGACCATGTATTGAATACTATAATCATCTTCCATTTTTGCAGGGAAAGTAAATAATACAATATTTTTTCTACCAAATACAGGATTTAAAAAAATCTTGCTTGTAAATGTTCCTTTATAATCCGTACAATTCATAGAACCTGAACCTTTGGCCTCATTTCATTTTTAAAATATCATTTGTTTTCAGACAGAATTGACAATGAAGGGAACCAGCAATATACTTCATGTTGGTATAATTTACCAGTAAGTTTTGGTCTAGCATTTGTGTTTTCAATTTGGCATATATATTAGGGCTGTAATGATACTTTCCCTCACGATACGATACGCATATCGATACAGGACCCACGATACGATATGTATGTATGTATGTAAAAAGCAAAAATTATCTTATTGTTTTGTAATTTTGTGAAATCATTTTATGTATCGAGATACATATCGTATCGTGGGTCCTGTATCGATATGTATCTCGATACATAAAATGATTTCACAAAATTACAAAACAATAAGATAATTTTTGCTTTCCAGAATTTAATGTTTAAATTTGTTTATATCTTTAAACATGTTTGTTTACTGTTTCTTTCTCATCAACTGTTTCGTATGGGAATCCAAATTTTCGCCGAACGGGCGACTTCAATGTTGCAGGTGGTGAGGCAAGTTTCCTCCTCTCGGCCATGTTGCTTTTTGTAGTAGGTTTAGAGAGCGCGCAAAGGGCGACAACTCGTTTATAGTAAGTAATCTAAGGTATCGCGATACTAAGTTTACGTATCGTGTATCGTATCGCGGTTAGGTACGACGACATTTATCGTAGTATCGATATATCGTTACAGCCCTAATATATATCAACAACTATAAAGTTACAGAAATCCGAAATGACTCTAATGAGTACGACTTGACCCAGCATATAAACAGTATTGTAAGACTTACAGAATAGATTTCGTAGATGCCCTTGGTGCCTTCATCACACTCACGTCGAACCCAGTGACGATTAAGGTAGGCACACACACCATTTAGCACTTTACTTGAGAATTGATAGTCCTCCCACTGTTTTGTGTAAAAGGACAAAACCTGTTCATCCAGCAGATCTTGACCATTCTGTGAACAGAAGTAATACATGAATATTCTGGATTTCTACACTTTTGACGGCCACATTTACTGGAGAGTGAAGCAAGTTTTATGAGACATCCTCATCAATGTTACAGAATACTTTGTTTTTTTTGTTCAACGTCCCATTAACAGTCAGGGTCATTTAAGGACGTGCCAGGTTTTGGAGGTGGAGGAAAGCCAGAGTACACGGAGAAAAACCACCGAAAAACCACCGGCCTACGGTCAGTACCTGGCAACTGCCCCACGTAGGTTTCGAACTCGCAACACAGTGGTGGAGGGCTAGTGATAAAGTGTCGGGACTCCTTAACCACTCGGCCCTTACAGAATACACGTACATATGTTTCATAGTTTACTATAAACTTAAGCCATTAGACAGCTTCATATTATCACCTTGAACGAATAGCATTATAGTTTTATCATCAGCAATGCTTTTCAGACAAAATCCAAGGAAGATCATTATTCTTGCATAAACATACCGTTAACAAGTTGACAAGATATAACTTGAGGAAATCCCGAAGTCTCTTATATAACTCCAGACCAACAAATTGCGCTCCCCCTGTGGGAGGTTTTTGGCGCCGGCCAGCAGGTCCCCTGGCTTGCTGTTGACCACCTTGACCAGGGTTGTGGACACTGGTACAATAATTATAGACATGCCTGCACAAGGGTCAAGGAATTAAACTGACCAGATGTGCACCTAAACCAACTCTTATAAACTTTTTCATATATAGGGTACAAGCAATAAAACATAAGAAGGGTGTTAATTTGTAAATGAATGTCTGGCAACTTACTTACAACTTGTTATCAGCCATTGAATGATATTGCATATAATTGAAAATTAGGTTAAACAGACTTTAATTACAGATAAAGTCAAACCCATGTGTTCTGCATAGTATAATTATTTATAAAGGATACGTGTACAGTTCCATGTACCGAGTCTTGGCCATACTCTGGCGTCTGTATACATGCTGAATGCCACCTCGTAGGTCATCCCAGATCTGATCCAATCCAATTTGTCTTAACCCATGAGGGTTCTGTGTTCTTGATGATCCAGACATATTTATTAACAAAACTTATCACACTATTTCAACAAAATAACTTATTTAAATTTAGCACAACAAAAAAACAACCAGTGGCACTAAAAGTATCTTCCAATCCCACTGGTATGCCAACAAAAAATTTCCAGAGGGGAAAATGTTTCCTTAGCCACACTTTTCCATTGTAACTTATCCTTGATTTTCTGGAGACACAACCTGTAATCAAACAAAAGCAAATGTTATTTTAATTGTAGGTTCAGTTTCATTAGTACTATAAATGAGTCATGATATAAATATAACAAGATGAACTCATAAACATTAATAAGTTTGTAAGTTATTTGGACTCAAGTTGAGCCACACCAAAAACTTTTCTTTGTCATTTTAAAAATAAATATATACATTATTGTATACTAAACAAGTTCTTAAATACAGTTCTTCTTAACATTTTCAGCACTAATGCCTGTGTGCAGGTACATTTTGTCTGTATATATATTATAATATCACTTAAAATATATACATCAGATTCTACACTTTTTTTGTAATTTGAAGTTGGTATATAATAAGAATATTTCCATTTCTGATGTAAGGCTTTAGAAAATTATTAAGTTAGTCCTGAGGAATGGGACATCGATGGGAATCATGTTTCTTGTGTCATTGTGATCAATACACTACACACTACACATGAACATCAGCTGTATATCAACACAATCAATACATTATAACAACAACTCGCCGGATCCAATAGAATAAATAACACCATACTTTCAAAAACAACGGAAACTTTCTTGAAGGCGAAACAGTATGGGAGTTGGCAGTGGTGGTTTTAGGGAGGGGGGGGGGGGGGGGGGGGGGGGGGGGCATGGGATACCAATCAAAATTAACAATTTTGATAATTGATTTTCAGTACCACCCGAAAATCACGTTATCTTCCAATGTTCGAAAGGATCTCGAAATAAAACATGCATGTGAATAAAAGTTATTTCGATCTAGGCACTGAGTGACTTATATCGAAAAATAGATATCTATAATGGAAGCTGAGTCACTCAAACGTTTGTATATTGGCATTTTTCAGTGAACAATATGGCGACCAAACAAAAAAGGAATTTCGAAACACAAATATTATTTCCAAATTTCAACCTATGGTTGAGCATACAGCATAAATATTGAAAGTTTATAAACAGAAATAGATTCTTACGAATAAATAGGTCTCCTTGAAATCCATTTTAACGCTAGAAGATGTTATTCCAGTCCCTTGATGAATGGCCCAGTTTTTCCCACACGGTCAGACCATTTCCCTCTTTTTCAAATCCAGTTATCTCCCTTCTACAGAAATATTCACCGCTAGGTGAAGTAAATCTCATAAATAACCGATAAACAAATAATTCTTGAATATCCAGAAGATTGTTTATAAACGTTTTGAACATGAAAAAGAAACATTAATTAGAAATTTATTTGAAATTATATATATTGATATTTACCATAACAAAGGAAAATCATATACTGAATAATTCCGCACGACTTATTTATCGCTTATAATAGTCTTCTGTATTTGGATCACTTGACCATTACTCACAGCGCCACCTAAACCTTCTTGAGTAAACAGGATCATCGAAGGACTTGGAAAATGTCTGGTAATGTATTGTTGAAATATTATATCTCTATTTAATTATCTTAGAAAAGAAATCTTCTATTATGTCAAATCTGGGTAACTTTTTTATGACACCGCTTTTGACCTGTTCCAGAAATCTAAATGAATGAAAGAAAACTAGAGTGGCTTCACTCAATAATGAAAACAATTTTACAGGAAAGGGTTATCCGACACAGCCCAGTTATCCCACACAACCTAGTTATCCAACCCAACCGCCAGCTGGATACCCACAACAGCACCCACAGCAAATGCTGCCTCAGGGGTATGCCATTGGGGTACAGCCACCAGCACCAAGTAAGATTTCTCTCGACTCATTCTTTCTTTTTCATAGGAATGTAACTTTAATTTCGATTAGCTGCTATACCTGTACTGGACGTGTCTGAAAAAATTCTACAAAAAATACTGATGCAGTGTCAGATTCCACATGATGAAAATATTTAAAGATGACTCATGTACTGTACGTACAATTTTCTTTGAATAACGATCCTAAAACCAAAAATATGTATTAGCAAGACAACTTTTGTTTTAAGTGTTAGCTGTTAAGTAAATTTAGTCAAGTTCATCAGGATAAATAAACAGAATTTCCAAAATTACCTTCCAAATTTTGTATTGGTTGTCAATCTGATTCATCGTTGTATGTCAAGAAATCTGCGTTGTCATAATTTCATAATTATTTTTTCATTTAAGCATTGATGTCATTTTTTTTTTAGTTTCATCGGGGTATGAAACTAAAAAAAAATTGACAGCAACGCTTATAATTAATTTTTGAAAATGAATTTCTAATTTAAAACAACGTTTTATGTACAATTTTACTGGTTTTAAATGGGATTATTTTTCTCAAATCAATACGCAATGTCAATTGTCGTATTGTGACGTCACATTTTTCGCGCCATTCTCGGAATTACGTTTCATAGAAGAATGAAAAGAATTTTTCGACCAATCACATTTGAGTATTTACCATGAAAACAAAGAAAAATTAATTATATTGTAATGTTTGTTATAGTGTACATGTTCGTAAACAGTCACATGTCTGCCCTGTCTCAGTTTAATGTTCATCAATACAAAGGCTTAATCAATTCTGTTAACTACACCATATACATGTATATCTATTTAGTGAAGAAACAACCAATCCGAAGTCGCTAACCTCCTATTTGACAAACCTCATTCTGTAATGACATGGCGATAATACATCACACAAGCCTTTTAAGGCTTACATCGATGTCATACTGTGATTACTCAATACTGTGATATTGTTTTTGCAGTGATGCAGCCTCCAGCATATGCAGCGGCTCCCCCACCACCCTACACACCAGTTGCTACAGTGAGTACTATATTACATGTTCCCAAGTACTACATATCGAGAAGACAGCCCTATTTGGCTGTTTGTTCTCCAATTTGTACAAAGTAAAAGAAGCCAAACATAACATGAACACAGGAATTGGAAGACCAATACTAGGTATGGGCCATTTACCACAGTTATAACAATTCCTATGGGCCATTTTCTTTTTGTCATGTAACACTTTCATGTCTATGGGCCATCACGAATTTTCATGTGCCTATGGCCCATGGCCATCTCCTTCCAAACTCCTAAAACAGATGATTTTTTTTATCACATTGATTTTCACTTTAACATCTTCAATCCCAAGAACACAACAAAACTGTTAGTAATAGTTATAAATAGTATTGGAGTCTCCAAGAAAGACTTTCTATGATAATCTTTATCCTTCAGAACCCAATGCCAGATCAGTATGGACAGGTTCCAGCCCCTGCCATGTACTATCAACAGCCACAACAGACCGTGAATGTGGGTGCTACTTTTGACAATGGCTGTAGATTTGATGGAGTAGCCCAACCAAGAATTCCGGTAAGTATTTATGTATAGATTTAATAAAAACATCTCTTCCCAAATCCTGTAAGTAACATATTATACAGTACTTTATTAATAGTTATTTGACTCCTTGCCTAAAATCAAGGGATTTCCTTATTTAGAATCAAATGTATATATATACACATGCTCACAGGTAGATTTTGAAACATACACACTTTACCTATATTTTCATTGTAAAAGACATTGTTTCTCATCGATCCCAGAAATTTGTTAAAGAGTGAAGTTTGCTGTAATTCTATCCAGCAAAAGACTTGTTGAATTTTACATCTCATTAAATTTTATTGACTCATAGTCAGTAATATTTGAGTCCGCTTAACTCAGCATTACTGTAAGTATTTCTAAAAGAGTCAATTTGCAATTCTGGTAAGTATTACATAATTATTAAACAATTCATTCACTCCAACTCGACCAACTATTCTGTAAGTATATAAGATATTATATATTTCAGCCAAAAACCGATATGATGATTGCCCATTCAGCCAATAACAGATATGATGATTAGTCCCTCCAAACCGAAAACAGTTATGATGATTGGCCCCTCCAAACCGAAAACAGTTATGATGATTGGCCCCTCCAAACCAAAAACAGTTATGATGATTGGCCCCTCCAAACCAAAAACAGTTATGATGATTGGCCCCTGAAAACTAAAAACAGTTATGATGATTGGCCCCTCCAAACCAAAAACAGTTCTGATGATTGGCCCCTCCAAACCAAAAACAGTTATGATGATTGGCCCCTCCAAACTAAAAACAGTTCTGATGATTGGCCCCTCCAAACCAAAAACAGTTATGATGATTGGCCCCTGAAAACTAAAAACAGTTATGATGATTGGCCCCTCCAAACCAAAAACAGTTATGATGATTGGCCCCTGAAAACTAAAAACAGTTCTGATGATTGGCCCCTCCAAACCAAAATACAGAGATGATGATTGGCCCCTCCAAACCAAAAACAGATATGATGATTGGCCCCTCCAAACCAAAAACAGTTATGATGATTGGCCCCTCCAAACCAAAAACAGTTATGATGATTGGCCCCTGAAAACTAAAAACAGTTCTGATGATTGGCCCCTCCAAACCAAAATACAGAGATGATGATTGGCCCCTCCAAACCAAAAACAGATATGATGATTGGCCCCTCCAAACCAAAAACAGATATGATGATTGGCCCCTCCAAACCAAAAACAGTTATGATGATTGGCCCCTCCAAACCGAAAACAGTTCTGATGATTGGCCCCTGAAAACTAAAAACAGTTCTGATGATTGGCCCATCCAAACCAAAAACAGTTATGATGATTGGCCCCTCCAAACCAAAAACAGTTAATGTTATGATGATTGGCCCTCCAAACCAAAAACAGTTATGATGATTGGCCCCTACAAACCAAAAACAGTTATGATGATTGGCCCCTCCAAACCAAAAACAGTTATGATGATTGGCCCCTGAAAACTAAAAACAGTTATGATGATTGGCCCCTCCAAACCAAAAACAGTTCTGATGATTGGCCCCTCCAAACCAAAAACAGTTATGATGATTGGCCCCTGAAAACTAAAAACAGTTATGATGATTGGCCCCTCCAAACCAAAAACAGTTCTGATGATTGGCCCCTCCAAACCAAAAACAGTTCTGATGATTGGCCCCTCCAAACCAAAACAGATATGATGATTGGCCCCTCCAAACCAAAAACAGTTCTGATGATTGGCCCCTCCAAACCAAAAACAGTTCTGATGATTGGCCCCTCCAAACCAAAACAGATATGATGATTGGCCCCTCCAAACTAAAAACAGTTCTGATGATTGGCCCCTCCAAACCAAAAACGGTTATGATGATTGGCCCCTGAAAACTAAAAACAGATATGATGATTGGCCCCTCCAAACTAAAAACAGTTATGATGATTGGCCCCTCCAAACCAAAAACAGTTATGATGATTGGCCCCTGAAAACTAAAAACAGTTATGATGATTGGCCACTACAAACCAAAAACAGTTATGATGATTGGCCCCTCCAAACTAAAACAGATATGATGATTGGCCCCTCCAAACTAAAAACAGTTATGATGATTGGCCCTCCAAACTAAAAACAGTTATGATGATTGGCCCCTCCAAACCAAAACAGATATGATGATTGGCCCCTCCAAACTAAAAACAGTTCTGATGATTGGCCCCTCCAAACCAAAAACAGTTATGATGATTGGCCCCTGAAAACTAAAAACAGATATGATGATTGGCCCCTCCAAACTAAAAACAGTTATGATGATTGGCCCCTCCAAACTAAAAACAGTTATGATGATTGGCCCCTCCAAACCAAAACAGATATGATGATTGGCCCCTCCAAACTAAAAACAGTTCTGATGATTGGCCCCTCCAAACTAAAAACAGTTATGATGATTGGCCCCTCCAAACCAAAACAGATATGATGATTGGCCCCTCCAAACCAAAAACAGCTCTGATGATTGGCCCCTCTAAACCAAAAACAGTTCTGATGATTGGCCCCTCCAAACCAAAATACAGAGATGATGATTGGTCCCTCCAAACCAAAAACAGTTATGATGATTGGCCCCTCCAAACCAAAAACAGTTATGATGATTGGCCCTCCAAACCAAAAACAGTTATGATGATTTGCCCCTCTAAACTAAAAACAGTTCTGATGATTGGCCCCTCCAAACCAAAAACAGTTATGATGATTTGCCCCTCCAAACCAAAAACAGTTATGATGATTGGCCCCTCCAAACTAAAAACAGTTCTGATGATTGGCCCCTCCAAACCAAAAACAGATATGATGATTGGCCCCACCAAACCAAAAACAGATATGATGATTGGCCCCTCCAAACTAAAAACAGTTATGATGATTGGCCCCTCCAAACTAAAAACAGTTCTGATGATTGGCCCCTCCAAACCAAAAACAGTTATGATGATTGGCCCCTCCAAACTAAAAACAGTTCTGATGATTGGCCCCTCCAAACCAAAAACAGTTATGATGATTGGCCCCTCCAAACACAAAAACAGTTATGATGATTTGCCCCTCCAAACCAAAAACAGATATGATGATTGGCCCCTCCAAACCAAAAACAGATATGATGATTGGCCCCTCCAAACCAAAAACAGTTATGATGATTGGCCCCTCCAAACCAAAAACAGATATGATGATTGGCCCCTCCAAACCAAAAATAGTTATGATGATTGGCCACTACAAACCAAAAACAATTATGATGATTGGCCACTACAAACCAAAAACAGTTATGATGATTGGCCACTACAAACCAAAAACAGTTATGATGATTGGCCCCTCCAAACTAAAAACAGTTCTGATGATTGGCCCCTCCAAACCAAAAACAGTTATGATGATTGGCCACTACAAACCAAAAATAGTTATGATGATTGGCCCCTCCAAACCAAAAACAGTTCTGATGATTGGCCACTACAAACCAAAAACAGTTATGATGATTGGCCCTCCAAACCAAAACAGATATGATGATTGGCCCTCCAAACCAAAAACAGTTATGATGATTGGCCCCTCCAAACCAAAAACAATTAATGTTATGATGATTGGCCCTCCAAACCAAAAACAGTTATGATGATTGGCCCCTCCAAACCAAAAACAGTTAATGTTATGATGATTGGCCCCTCCAAACCAAAAACAGTTATGATGATTGGCCCTCCAAACCAAAAACAGTTATGATGATTGGCCCTCCAAACCAAAAACAGTTATGATGATTGGCCCCTCCAAGCCAAAAACAGTTCTGATGATTGGCCAACTTTCCCAACTGTGTATAAAGTAAATTCCATGATCACTCCATTATTTTCCAAGTCTGACATGCAAGAAAAATGTTATAATTGCTGATAATTGATGTATAAGACAACTGTAATGTTGTATTAAATAACTGTAATGTTGTATAAGATAACTGTAATGTTGTATAAGACAACTAGTTGTATAAGACAACTAGTGTTGTATTAGACAACTGTAGTGTGGTATAAGACAACTGCAGTGTTGTACAAAACAACTGTAATGTTGTATAAGATAACTAGTTGTATAAGACAACTAGTGTTGTATAAGACAACTAGTGTTATATTAGACAACTGTAATGTTGTACAAAACAACTGTAATGTTGTATAAGATAACTAGTTGTATAAGACAACTAGTGTTGTATAAGACAACTAGTGTTGTATAAGACAACTAGTGTTATATTAGACAACTGTAGTGATGTACAAAACAACTGTAATGTTGTATAAGATAACTAGTTGTATAAGACAACTGTAGTGTTATATTAAACATCTTTAGTATTATATTAAACAACTGTAGTTGTATAAGACAACTGATGTGTTGTATTAGACAACTGTAGTGTTAAATTAGACAACTGTAATGTTATATAAGATAACTGTAGTGTTGGTATACAATAAATAGTTGTATAAGACAACTGATGAGGTATGTAAGTACTTTGTTGTTGTATGAGATTTACTTGTCTTCTGTTTAGGGACATGCAATGGGCTAAAAATAGATCTGCTTTTAACATCACATCACTGGTTTCTATATTTTTCCCTATCTGTCCTGTCTACTCTTTTTCTGAGCTTCGTTTTCTTCTGTTGGTGTCAGTGACTGGTTGTTTTAAGTACATTAAAGCATAAACAAACACCTCCACCCCTTATATGCACTGTTTACTACAGTATACTGGTGTGTATTTATTTGCTTTTGTTTGAGGAATATGCCAAATAATATTGAAGTCATCAGAGTTGACTTTGACTTAAAGAAGAAAATCTAGGAAGTATGCGAACCGCTAATTAAATGAGCAAGGGCCTTTACCTGGATGAAGGGCATTGGCAATAACTGGCAAATTCAAATAGCGTAAAGCAATCTTTTTCTCGCAAGTTTTTAACTTTTTATCGGCAAAATGTGAAAGACAAGACTTCTGGCATGGACGATGTGTAAGTATATATACTTATTATAAAGGCTTAATCCAATTTTCTTAACAGGGTAAGTATTACGTTCAAACATCACTTTCTTTGTTAATTTATATTTCATTTCTGATTTTACATTTTTCAGTGTACCCACAGTAAAAACATTAATGTATATATTTTGAATGAAATCTCAAATTTTTCAAACAGAGGTACTGTCCCTTTAAATACCATATATGTCCTTAGTGTCTGCTGGTATTGGTCATCTTCATGTTTTACAGTTGTTGAATCACAAGATAATTAACTCTCGAATTTTTGTTGATGAAAAATGTTCAACTTGGCAACACTTTATGTGAACATGACAAATTAGGTCTGTATTTGTGAAATTTTGTATTCATTTTGTATAGCATTTCATCTCAACATTTTGTCTCAACTAATAACAATGTTTTCTGATGATTGTCAGACAACATGTCATCTTAATTGTGATATTTTATTACAGCCACCACCTCCAGGGTACCTCCCCAATCAGGCACAGATTGCAGCAGCGCAGGGTAACGTAGTAATGGGCACTCAACATAGATTTACAGAGTGTGATGGGGGCTTCACCTGGTGAAATAGGTACAAATGACTGCATCAAAATCCTAGACACTGGACTTTATGTTATAAAGTGAGACCAGGAAAATAACTTTTAAGAGGACTTACAATGAAATGTAATTCAGAGGAGATTTGTGAAGAGTAAATATGTGAAGATCTGTGATCCTACTTCTCTTCTTTGACGAGGAGTTTTATAATTAAAAAAAACACATGTTTGAGTTTATGAGGGAAAATAACCATCATCCTATAATTTTCATGAATATTAAAAGAGACTTTAATTAGAAATAACTACCAAGTACATTGTTTATTCTCAGAAAGGGACCTCCTTGACATACACCATGTTATTTTTTGTGTCATATTTGCTATTAACTTCATTCATAAAATTAAATTTATTCGAAGTCCACTAGCAAGGTTTGAATGCTTGGCCTTAAGATTATTAATGGAAATTTAATGGAAATAAATTTCAATTTTAGTGATAGTTCAATTACTGATCTTCATTTTATGTGAAACGAATCAAAGTTGTCAGATTTTTGGAATATCTCTTCTTGGTTTGCACATTTTTTGTTCACTAATATTACTACAGCATTCTAGAAAGATGAAACCATTATATGTCTCTGTTTAAAAATGCTATTCTTGTGTGTATCTTTAGCACAGTCATTTAATAAAATACTTGCACAAGGAGGCGAACAAGGTCCCCTTTTATGCCCTGCTTCATAATTATAATAGATTGGAACTATTAATGCATAAAGAACAATTACTAATATTAGAGATATATTTGCTATGTTCCTGTCAACATCTTATTTTTGTAATTCGTACGTACAGATTTGGTTGATGATTTCCAGATGTTTGTACAATTAATGACATGTGTCATGACTTCATATATTCTGTGATAAATCACGAACAACAAACTGTAAGTCATCTCCAAACACTTTCATCTTCGTGTTATATATCAACTTTGAAACCTTTTATCATAGAAATAATTAAGAAAAAATAATGATCATTTCAAAATCTTCTAATCAACTTCATGTATTCTTGTCCTATTTTTGTAAAAGATCAATTTTTATAGAAACATTTTCTTATACATTGAAAATAACTGAGCATTTTATGCATCTTTATTGTAATTAATTGTGAAATTTGACAAATATTTCTGTTATTATTCGTTTTATTTCTTTTGAGAATGTATCAAAAAATAATATTATGAAACACAATACCAATAGATTAGAGCATTTTTATGCCAAAGAATTTGAGCTTCTTAGCAGTTCATTGATTTTCTAACATTTCGTCTGTAATATTTCGTTGATTTCTAACATGTCGTCTGTACTAGTTCGTTTATTTCTAACATTTCATCTGTAATAGTTCGATGATTTCTAACATTTCTCCAGTATTTGTTTGTTGATTTCTAACATTTCGACTGTACTATTTCGTTGATTTTTAACATTTCGTCTGTAATAGTTCGTTGATTTCTAACATTTTTCCAGTAGTAGATCGTCGATTTCTAACATTTCGTCTGTAATAGTTCAACTTCGTTGATTTCTAATATTTCGTCTGTAATAGTTCGTTGATTTCTAAGATTTTGTCAGTAATAGTTCAACTTCGTTGATTTCTAACATTTCGTCTGTAATATTTTGTTGATTTCTAACATTTCGTCTGTAATATTTTGTTGATTTCTAACATTTCGTCTGTAATAGTTTGTTGATTTCTTACATTTCGTCTGTAATAGTTCATTGATTTCTAACATTTCGTCTGTAATAGTTTGTTGATTTCTAACATTTCGTCTGTAATAGTTCATTGATTTCTAACATTTCTCCAGTATTTGTTTGTTGATTTCTAACTTTTCGACTGTACTATTTCGTTGATTTTTAACATTTCGTCTGTAATAGTTCGTTGATTTCTAACATTTTTCCAGTAGTAGATCGTCGATTTCTAACATTTCGTCTGTAATAGTTCAACTTCGTTGATTTCTAATATTTCGTCTGTAATAGTTCGTTGATTTCTAAGATTTTGTCAGTAATAGTTCAACTTCGTTGATTTCTAACATTTCGTCTGTAATATTTTGTTGATTTCTAACATTTCGTCTGTAATAGTTTGTTGATTTCTTACATTTCGTCTGTAATAGTTCATTGATTTCTAACATTTCGTCTGTAATAGTTTGTTGATTTCTAACATTTCGTCTGTAATAGTTCATTGATTTCTAACATTTCGACTGTACTATTTCGTTGATTTCTAAGATTTTGTCAGTAATAGTTCAACTTCGTTGATTTCTAATATCTCGTCTGTAATAGTTTGTTTATTTCTAACATTTCGCCTGTAATAGTTTGTTGATTTCTAACATTTCGTCTGTAATAGTTTGTTGATTTTTAACATTTTCATCTGTAATAGTTCGATGATTTCTAACATTTCTCCACTAATAGTTTGTTGATTTTTACCATTCTGTAGTATTTATGTGATTTCTAACTTTTCGTCTGTAATATTTTGTTAATTTCTAACTTTTCGTCTGTATTAGTTCTTTGATTTCTAACGTTTTGTAGTTTATAAAGTAACGAATCTTTTTGTCTGTCTAATTCATTAGTTTGGTATATTCTTTTCCTGTGTAGTAGTTAATTAATATGGAACTACATATCGTCTGTATTGGGTCGTTAATATCCATCATATTAACTTTGTTAATTACCATGGTACTAGTATTAATTAAAATTTCTCTCCTTTCCCCCGGTTGTGTGTGATTCTATATCTTATCCATTTTGTGCTGTTTGAGTGAATGAATTATGTTTTTTTTTAAGTTTGTCCAATTATAAAGTTTATGATGTGCATGCAATCAGAATTTGATTGCAAAAGAATATAAAATTAAACATACAGTTTGTTATATGTGATTTTTCTGTACAGTTATGTTTTATTATTTAATTAACTATATATAGACATCGCTATTGAATTTTACTTGATGTTAGACATTAATAAACATGTTTTCAGAAAATCGTTATATTGATCTTGTTATTTTTATTTAGATCTATATTGCTTTCAGTTAACGTGGCTGTTTAAGATGGCAGTTTAAAACACAGAGGGTCATGGTCTGCCGTCCTATCTGAAATTTCCACTGTTTTTTTTTTTTTTTTTTTTTTTAATGTTTGCAATGGAAATAACACATCTGTTTCCTTAATCATCCAAATAAAAATTTATTAGAAACTATATGCTTAATATCGCTTCTCGGGTCAAATATATATACATATATATATATATTAGAAGTGATAAGAATCGTTTCTTAGTATGCATCATGGCTATCGCAGACCTTGCATTTGTTATGAAATTTTCACAACTGTGTGGGAAAATGTGCGGAAAATGCATGTGTCGGGGAAACCTATACAGCTCGTGTGGATTACATATTTTGCATGAAACAATGTATGCCGTTTGACCAATAGGATGCACCAAGGGCATTTGTGTGACCAGCTCTGTCGCATAAAGGGTTAATGTGTAAAATCTGCGGCTTTTATAAGAAATCTAAAAAAAAAATTCACCTCATACTCAGTTTACTATATTTCCTGACTTAAAAGTAGTTCTCTCGCTTTGTTCAGGGTGTATTATTCACAACTGTCATTCGCATTTCAAAAGCAAAATAGAGCATTCGCATTTCATGGCTGAAAGATATAGTTATATCCGACGAAATAGATGACCTTATTGAATCTTGTGAATAATGATAATGGAATGGTTGTGATGTGTAACATACCTGATCCACGCGAGCTGAGCAAGGTTCTTCAGAAACATGTTTTGCCATAATTTACAAACAAATTACTTGTCAAAAGCTAGGTGTATGGCCTGCCATGGTACACACTAACAGTTGATAAGATATCTGTTAAATTGCACTATAGTAGTGATTTATAGGAGGCTTGCTAAAGTGTCTTTGTTTATTTCCCTCCTTAACTTTGCAGAATAACGAAAAATATTGAAACCAGATTAGGCGTTTTGAATTTATAAATGGATTAATAAATTTAACTGGAGATGGAGAAAATCAGTGTAGCAAAGATGTACGATATTTAATGAGAGTTTTATGTACAGTGTAACTGAAATTTAGTGCTAGTTGAATTTGTTTAGTAAAGAAAACTTCTAGGTCTATGTGGCAACATGGTAGTCATACGAATAAGTTAACGCAATAATTACAGGTTAGGTGCTATGAGGACATAGTTTGGATGGGTTGGTTACCAATCTCCTGATTGAAGATTGAAGTAATCAACAATGGTAACATGTTGAAAAACTGTGGCCGATTTTTAGTTAGATGAGAGAATGGCCAGAAATTGACATCAGATCAGGGCAATGAGGAAACCACGCATAAAAGTCCTCGATGTTCCAGGGGTTTAATATGTTCACTTTTGATCTCTTCTCAAAAAGAGCAAAAATGAAAGTATCCCCAGTGTCGGGAATGGTGCTTGAAAAGGTTTGTCAAAGTTGGCCCGATCAAAATGGAATACAATAGATATTTAATAATACGGTATACTATTCTGAAGGGGGTTAAACAACCAATATCAATCAGGTGACTATTGTCTCCTGATTAAAACGAACGCTTTCTTTCTTACACAAGGAAGTCAAAATCTACATTATCAGTGATGACCTCAGTTCTCCGATACATATTGTGTCGTTTCGGTTTGTTAAATTTCATGAAATAGTTACCTGTATCTTTTAATATGTGAATTTTCATTACAGCCTCCTCCCCCTGGCTACCTCCCCAACCGCGCACAAATGGCAGCATCTCAGGGTCATGCAGTACAGGGAACTCAACGCAGGACTGGATTTTGTGACGGAGGTTCTGGCGGGGGCTTCACCTGGTAGAAAATGACAAGCAAATGGCAGGACATCAAAAATCTTCAGACACCATGATTGAGAAATGTGGATATTTTTTTAAATTATTATTTATTGTTTGAAAGAAATACTTTTGAAGGAGATATTGATTCTAAAGGTTAAATAATATAACTATTTTTTATTTTTGTACGTACCGTATATTTTTTCGATTAAGGAAGGAAAGGAAAACCATGCAAGTGCATCATAAGTATAAACCTGGTACAAAGATTCAGCATTTGAAAACAACTGGTGGCTATCAAAATGCCATTCTACGTTTTGTCATGCTTATGACAATTTTAAAGAAGGTACAGTTTAAAAAACAGCTGATACTAAGATGAAGATACAGGCGAGCCTTTCCATTATCCGTTTCCTGAGATATGTGGGTTTTGAAGAAGTTTTGATCGTGAGGAATTCAGTCTGTGATATATTGTAGGGGTATTTCATATCCGTCAGAAACAACGTCCTTATTTCATCCTCTTTTCAAATTGTTACTCATATATATTTGGAAAAAAACTATTGCGAAAGGATTCTGAACATGACAATCACATATCAATCACAGTGAGTCTTAATGCCAAATATTTGTGTTGTTCTGTGTAAGGCAAATGTAACTTAGTGGTATCTTCTTTTAAAACAAAAATTGAATTGTATTCGTTAAGATGGTTTTTAAATTATAATTAAATTATCTAGATGAGCAAAGATATCAGGAAACTTTACTGAGAATTTATCAGCCAAATAGAAAAAGCGGTTAAAGTAGACTTCTGTTTGTTAATTTGTGGAAAGTTTGAAAAGTGGTTGTACATGTATTGAGTTACAGCACGCGGAAAATCGAGAAAAAAAAATGAAAATAATGTATCATAAGAAAACAATAAGTTAGTGTAATTGAATGAAAAATTATAAAGGTATTTGTAATTGAATGAAAAATTATAAAGGTATTTAAAAACTTTTATTAATTTTATCTTAATACTTAGAGATAGGATCTCGGTGATGATTGTTGCAATCACATGGCAAAGCACACGTCAATCAGTTAATCCATTAAAATATTCTGAGGCATCTTTTGATGAAACATTTGTAGCATATGTATTCATATTTTTTCCATTTCATGTGTAAATTCTGTAAATTCTCCTTACTCTCTGTTGATATCGTTGTTTTGTTTACAACTTGTACATTTGTTGTTTGTACTAAATTATTGTTTCGGTTTCTTTAAAATGGAATTAACAGTAGACATTCAACCAGATTTTCCAATATTTATTTTTGGAAGTGATATATAAGGTCATATCCTTTACTTTGTGATCTTTATGTTATTCTTTTACAAACTTTTGAGAAAATGGAAATTTAGTGTCAGTTTTTATACTTTGTTGATCATTATTAAAACGTATTTTTAAAGAAATTTTGTAGCATCTTATCTTATCTTATTAATTTGAAGTACATATTGTATTTCAAGTTTTTTTTTCACTTTTAACATATCAATGCGTATTGATACTAGTAAACCGGCACTCGTTTAACGTAATTTGACGAATATAATATAGATCTAGCCAAGACTCTATTTGCCACCCAGATAACCTTTATATTGACATTATACATTCTCTGACAATGGTTCAATATTTTATTCATCCTGGATACTCCAGGGGTTGCATTCCCTCTCTCTGCCCTCCTAGAAACATTCTCCATAACCCAGGGATTACATCCACTTTCGCTCTCTACACATCTGGAATAGGTCACGACAAAAGCTTAAGACCAGCTACTTGAATGGTGTCCGGAAAAATAACCTGACCAAATAGCTAGCCTGGATAATTTCTATTGAAGATTACAGAGCAATGTCAGTCATTTGTGGAGATTCATTTGATGTGTATCATTTACATCAAATAATCAAGCGAGTCTTTTTGTTTTGTTTCCAAGATGGTATCGACGGAGCTTTCGATTTTGCCATGTCATGTTACAAGTTTGGAAAGGTCGAAAGTGTGTATCATTACATTTCATAGGGTTTTCCAAGATATTGTGTGTTTTTTGCCAAGATATGGACATTTTCTTGTAGAAAATCATGGATGGGAAGCTTTCTTATCAGTAGTATAAAATAGGAGTTTCATCAAAATGGTCGTCATCGTTGCTCTTTCGTGAGCATTTAAGTACGTATTTAGATCTCTATATGAGTTATTTCCCCTTAAATAGTGTTTCGTTTGGCGGTAGAAATTTTACTTAATAGAAATCTAGTATTATATCCAACCACTACATCACAGTGAAAATAAGTTCAAAAATAAAATTCGAGGAAGGTTTAAGATTTAAAATTTTGTAATTCTAATTGCTTTAGCATACATTTAATTGATGGGATTTGAAACACTGCGATCTCCCGAGAAAAGATCATTCCAGTCGAACGCAAGACCTACGTTTGAGTACAGCTCGTAAAAGTTATTACTCCTTTGAGCGCGCATTGTATAGGGGAGATAGCTTCTTCCGTTTATGTGAATAGAAAAAACACTAATGTTTTGTATCATTTTTATTTCCACGGTATGTTTTTATTCCTCAGTAATCTAATATAGATCATTATCTTTCACTTCTAGGAAGGTCCCATGATTTCATTCATGACAAAAAGGGGTTTTTTTGGGGGGGGGGGGGGGGGGGGGGGGGGATGCTGTAAGGTGGAGTCAACAATTGCCCCCGAATCAATTTCTTTCATATTTTCCTCGTATGTAGATATATGAAAATAAACCATATCCCCATAAAGGATTAGTCATTATCACTACGGAATAGTCATACTGGACCTCCTTGCATAAAACCAGATTGAGTGACGGGGGTGCTCTTAACAAAACGCTTGATTTTTGTCACAGGTGAATGTCAATTTTCAAATAACTGATATCATTGTATAGTGTATAAATTTACAGTTATTGTCATACCAAATATGTTATATTAGTATACACGAAGTAAGCAAAGTGACACTTTTAATTAGAAAAATATGCAATTTTTTGATAAAACAAAAAAAAATATATCCAACATTGTCAACATGATTTTGTATGGTTCTAATCACAGTGTACCTTTTATACTTCTAAAAAACTTTCCACATATATATGCTGTATACAGACAAAAAATAATGTAGTTTCAAAACCGGTAAAATGCTTTATTTAGCATGCCAAACATGCCCTATGGATAAATACCAATAATCAGTACGGTTTGCCTATCATGTTTTTTATGCAAAAACTACTATTTTTCTATTTGAAAGACATACCAAACCACATCAATTACATTAGTTATGATTTGAAATGACCTTTAATAGTTATAACATTAGAAATATGCTTTTTGCAAAAGTTATCTATCCTCTGAACAGCAACCCATATCAATAGAGGATCATGCTCCTCTACATTTCATGCTTTATTTCTTTTCTGCGTGAAATTAAAGACGATTATTTTATGGTCTCAGCATGGTATCATTTGTGGTCGAACAAAAAAAAACAGTATGTGTCTCGCACATTTTATAGCGTCTTGCAAGCATTGAGCCAGACTGTTGTGTTTAGTTTCCTTGGTCCAAGACATATTAGTCGTGAGGACACTAAATGCCACAAGAGTGCATTTATAAGATGTTTTTATGGGGGCAAGGTAACTGTTATCCTTGATGGTACTTACATCTCTGTTCAAAAAAATGCTGATCACCCTCTTCAAAGATCCTCATACTGTGGGTAAAAGAAACGCAACTATGTTAAGTTCATGGGCATTATCTTTCCAGACGGGTATGTACTAGATGATGCAAATATCTTAAAAATAATACTTCAATCATTTGAACACCTGGAACTTGTGGCTCAGTGATGATGACAATGTGATTGTTAACCGGGGGTTTAGGGATGTGCTGGACCTGCTCCGAGGTTCAGGGGTTTACGTGTACATGCCTTCCTATCTTCTACCAGGTCAAACACAGCATGATACACTGACTGCCAACGGTGACCGCCAGTGTACAAAGTCAAGTAGTAGAGAATTACCATTGAAGACTGAAACAGTGGGAACTGTTCAGAGAATAGATCAGTTCAAACTATTTCCTTAACGTAATAGGAAAACTGGTGAAAGTAGCAACAGCTTCACTGAATGCTGTACGCGGAGCAATTTATGTGTCTACACCAGAGAGGGGTGTGAGGGACCGACGCCTTGCAGATCGCATGTAATCCCGTTTGGCTGTGCCCAATTCGTTTAGCCTCAAGGGTCGCTGATTTACCCGTCAAATGGGTTAAACTTGATGCATGTGCGATCGAGTTTCCAAAACTTGATATGGAATATCTGGAGACGGTAACCTGTGGATCGTATCAGTTAAAAGTATCATCAAGGTACATTGCAGAGCATCTGACACCAGCTGGAGACTTTGAAGTGTAGGTCTACCAGCACGCTGAAAATCTCACCCGAGGTCAAATCCATTCAAGGCACAGATCATAGACCAAATATAATGTTTGGATTGCGTTTGACAGAAATGACCAAGACGACCCTGTACAAGACTACTATTGTGTCTGTCCAACAGTCAAACGAACAGTTGGTATGTGTGCACATGTTGTTTGCATTTTGTATTTCTTGGGCCATGTTCGTCACCATGATCAACAGTCTACCAGCCCATGCGACACTCAAGTTCAAACAAACAATCACTTGAGTTGTTTTCACAAGAATCGAGCTGTATAGGATTTTTTTTTTGCAATGTATTGAAACTGCAATAGTTGTATCTCCAGTTGACATCTCGAAAGTGACACAATGTAATGGTTTGGAACTGACGAAATCAAAACCAGTCACTCTATCTGTAATATAAAGTCTTAGTATATAAAAAGTCGCGTCATTGAACCCAATATTCTGCATTAAAATCTTGCCATTTCAACTCTATTTCACACGCATTGTGATTTTTTCAGCAAATCGCATTAGTGTGACTTTCAACAAAGGTCAGTGTCACCAATGTTAACTAAAATGATACCATTTCACATGGACAAACATCAAGACTCACCGACTTTTGGTTATTAAGAAACAAAGGCTTAAGGACAAAGGTCACGAATCTATATGTTTGGTTTTTCAAAGCAAATGTGTAAAACGACAAACTTACCGATTTTCATTTTTTTTCTTAAATCGTCATGTTGAAAGATATAATTAGCAACCAATTATAAAGTTAGACTAAATGTAGACTAGTTATGGAACTATGCAAATCCAGTTGTCCAAAATGGGGATTTTCTCATTTGTGATAGAGTTTTTGTTTTTTGGTTTTTTTTTTGGTTTTTTTGTTGCCTAAATGAGCAATAAAATATCGTAATATTTGGTATCAAAATGTTAATTGGAATATTCTGAACACAATGATTGAATGTTATGGTAATTGTGTCATATAATACTCTGGAGGGATTATATAGCAGCACCTCTAACAGTGACACAGGTGTTAGTCAAGGAGGTCCCATTTTTCACAGAATTAATTCTGAAACGAACTTTTCCAGATTTAAGCTTCTCATACCCATACCTTTTTTGTTTTTAAGATATTTTGAAAATCCAAGCAGGGGCTTATAAATAACAACAGAAAGTTTTGTGAGATACATTTATGTTGATCACGGGGAAGTTTAACGGTCAACATGATGATCTCATTGGAGAAACTTTATTTCCTACCTCAAAATGAAATCAACTTTATATGATACCTAAACTGCCACGTGCTTCGTTGTGACACCGGCTCTAGTTTAAATCTTAATTATTAGACAAGTTGTGTATGGGAGAACCCAAAGCTGACCAGTACGAACAAGATGGCAGTGTACAACGCATGCATCTTCAGCATGTATGGCAGTGAGACATGGACAACACACGACAAGCAAGAATGGAAGCTGAACAGCTTCTATATGGGATGCCTTCGACTCCTCCTCGGCGACAGTTGGAGAGACAAGATACCCAACACCGAGGTCCTTCTGTGGGCGGCTTCCCCACCATATACACGCTGCTCGGGCAACGCAGACTGCGCTGCGCACGCCGCATGGAGGATGGTCGAATCTCCAAGGAACTTGCCACCGGCAAAGACCCCGAGCCCGTCCCCAACTGTGATACAAAGTTATCTGCAAGCGCGACATAAAAGCTCTGGACATCGACACAGTGATCTACAAACAGCTGAGGAAGGGCGGGGACGAGATGAAGAAAATGGAAGAAGAAATGTCAAGCGGAAAGAAAACAAACGCATCCCACTGCAACCAGCCACACCTGCTCATTGTTCGGTAGAGACGGCTACTATCGCATTGAACTCGTACAGACTACGCTGCGCAAGCCGCAGCACCAATTTCACCAAAGTCTTTCCAGTTTTTTCAATTTTTATATGAATTTACGTGAAGAAATGAAATTTATCCATTTAGCTGTTGTTGTAATAGTGTAATATGGGGATCGGGTCCGGGTCCAGGTGCGACGTACACAATTTTCATAGGGAACATACAATTTGTGTTTTGTACAGCAACCAGAGGGACTCTGGGGTTCTACCATACTGATTTGAGCTGTGAAATTGAGTATTCAAGGTTAATGCAATCAATTTATTTATTTGCTTGTAAATACAATGTTAAGAAACTCTGTGAATATGAATGGAAAGTATGGAAATCCCAACTACTATTTACTTAAGGGGAAATAATCCGTCAAGAACTCAAAAAAAACCCATTGCATAACTCCCTATCAAAATTTACTTCATGGGAAATAATCTGCCAAGAAGGCAAAACCTTGTAAATGTTACTTAAGGGGGAAATATTCCGCCATGAAAGCAAAAATCCATTTCTAAAATTTATTTCGGGGGATATCATCCGCCAAGAACGCAAAAAACCACAAATAAAATTTACTTAAGGGGAAATAATCCATCAAGAAGGGAAACAAATCCTAATAAAAAATTACTTGGTAATAAATAATTCGCCAAGAACGCAAGAATCCCTACTTAGATTTTTATCCACCAGAAACGCAATAATCCCTTCTAAAATTTACTTAAGGGAAAATAATGGGAAATATTCCGCCATGTACTTCAGGGGATAATCCGCCAAGAACGCAAAAATCACTAATGAAATTTACTTTAGGGGAAATAATCCGTCAAGGAGGCAAAAATCTCTGACGCAATTTGTTTAATGGTAAATGTTCCGTCAGGAACGCAAAAATCACTTCTAAAATTTACTTAAGGGGAAATAATCCGCCAAGAACGCGAAAATTCATACTAAAATTTTAATCCGCCATGAACGCAATAATCCATAATTGAATTTACTTTAGGAGAAATGATCCGCCAAAAACGCAAAAATTCCTACTAAAATTTGCTAAAGGGGATGTGTAGGTTTTAGGAGTTATAGGGCCGTCATCTTGAATCCTCTGCATAGCAACGAATTCAAGATGGCGGACGTCCTTAGTAGAGTGTAATCACCAAAACGTTTTGCATGCATGTCTAACTGGTGGCGAAAGATGAAAAGCTATTGTTATATATTTCCTCTTGCTCTTCATTGTCTATATAACACTTTCCAACAAAATAGAAACTTACAGTTATCAAACAGGTAGTTTAACATGTAATACAGTACATGAAAAGAACAAAGACACAATGTATACTAATTGCATGGATGCTGGTGTTTAAACATTGATTATTTAATTAAGTTAGAATTTTAATGCTAATATAATTTTAGGCATGGCCTATGTGAGAGCGCAGCAATCCCGGTGCCCATGGAATTCGAGAAACAAGCACACATAATCTAGTGTACTAGAATAGTAAATCCCACGTTACAAAATGAATATATTGCCAACAGATCTATACACTGTTTTGTAATAAAGTATATATCAACAAGAATTATTATTTAGATAACTTACTACAAAAACTAATCGTAGAATAAGTCTTAAAATAGACTGATTAAGCGATGACAAGGTGACGGGACAGCAGATCTCGCAGATGAGCAGCAGACGACAAAAAAACAAATTGGAAGTCCTCTTTATTTTATGTGCTATATTTGGTAAACTTGTATGCAACTCGAACGGACCGGAGCTGCACTCGCAAAACACCGGAAATATTTTCGTTGAAAATTATACCGTTACGTTTTGAATATAAAAAATTAAGAACTTGTTCGTGATAAATTTTATTAACAAATTCTAACTAGTGTTAAAATCTTGATATTTTGTAATCTCCCGAGAATGTGACTTTGAATACAGTCTTGCGCAACACTGGATCTTGTCGTGACTTCCTGTTTCCGGTTACTGAGAAAGTTTTTGAACTCTAAGTATATTGGGGGAAAAGGGGGGGTTTCCGAGACATCTCTACCATTAAGTTCGCTCCGCGAACGGGCTTCGCCCGTTCGAGCTGCGCTCTCTATAACAAATAGTAACTATAATTCATATTTATAGGTGGTTTAACAAGTGTGCTTCTTCACAGATCATTCTGATGGTTTCTCTTTCGATTGCTGTTGAAATATAACTCAACGCGAAAATCCATTATGACCTTTTAATCTGTAGATATAAGTAGTAGTTATATACTGGCATGATCTTATTCAAAAGGTGATGTGTGAAACAGGTTTTGATAAGAAACAGTGCACCCCGATAAAAACAATGTTTGACTAGGAAAAATGTGACACGTCTCGTATATCAAAGTAGACACTCCTACAAACATCCATCTTCGCTAGCCAAGGCTTCTGATAACGTTACACTCCACGAACCCTTGGCGGATATAGTCGTGTTCAAACCGTCGCGCCCTGGAATCCCAGGGCATCCAATCAAATCGCGTTTTACATTCTGGCTTGGTTTCGCAGTAAACAAAAAATGCGGCACCCAGTACAGAGCTACATTGCCGACTATGTCATGGCATTTTACCTAAATACAAAAATCACAATCTTTGGGGGAACATTCGCAGTGTTTGATCAATTCATATAAGTCATTGATCACATATCTCATCGAAATGACACCAAACCTCGATGTGTGTTTGTAAACATCACCGATGAAGTAAATCGGTAACGCTTGTTTTGATTGGTCGAAAATTTTATGCGTGAAGGGTGGTCATTTCGAATCGCCGCTAGAGGGCCAGAACTGACGCCTATATCAGCCAAGGGTTCGTGAAGTGTAACGTAATCAGAAGCCTTGGCTAGCGAAGATGACAAACATCTTAAGGAATATAAGAGGACGCACTTGTGTTACCTACCTGAACTGTTGGGCGCGTCAGTACTCCTTGGTCCCTGAATGCTGAACAAATGATATGCTATCCATGTGATTACGAAACGAGACAAGGCTTATTGCCTCATATATAAGCAGTGCTAGGATTATAGATGTAACCTGGACGCTGATTATGCATAGTCAGACAAAAAAGTCCGCCAAGGTCACCTTCGATTATCTCGTGCTAAATCAATAATTATGTACGACCTCAAGTAGTTTCTCCGCTCAAATTTAATGACCACCCAACTTGCAAATGAAGCAGTCGTGACGTCCCCGAGTGTACATTCATTTCTTAATGTTATTGTACAAAACATGCAATTTGTTTAGATAGCAGGTTAAGCCTATATAAATTTTCTCCAGTCATACACAGATGGATAGAAATTTAGTTAAATAGAACAAAGTTAAGCAAATAATGATATAAAAATGTATAAATATGTACATGGATAGGCCAATATTGAGATGTCACATTTGTATTGATAAGAAGTTACTGGATAAAAGGGGGTGATAACTTTTATTATATATGATAGAAGTTATATGACACAAACAATATGATATTTGAGAGTGTGACGTATCGATGACTACACTGGCACAGTATTAGGTGACACCGTAGTCATCGAAACGACACACTCTTATATACCACAGGCGCTTGCATAGAAAATGTGATTTTCAAAAAAAATGTATTTGACAGTGGTATGTGTAATC
This sequence comes from Pecten maximus, assembly GCF_902652985.1. Taxonomy (NCBI): domain Eukaryota; kingdom Metazoa; phylum Mollusca; class Bivalvia; order Pectinida; family Pectinidae; genus Pecten; species Pecten maximus. The sequence goes on along the minus strand of NC_047016.1, from coordinate 50,502,922 downwards.
TGTTGTATTACACAGTACACATACCACTGATATCATTTTTTTTTAAATTCTCATTTTCTATGCAAGCGCCTGTGTTATATACTAGTATCATATTGGTTGTGTCATATAACTTCTATCATATTTACTTTACCAACCCGAAGAAAATGTTCCAAAATAACTTTTATTATAAAGTACCATATCCAAAGGCAGATATTTATACATTTGATTGAAGAAATATTAGCTAAAACCAGCAGCACTAGAGTTTCTGTCACAGGTCAGGGGCAGATATAGGAAATATTGTGTTAACATCAGCATGAAAGGTAATTTCTGCAGTAGACATTGACATAGCCTCAACTGCAGGTCATTCATTCATTTCCCCATAGACACATACATTGACACAGCATCAGGTTACACAGGCATTTACCCATAGACACATGTAGACATTGACATAACCTCAGGTTACACAGCCATTTATCCATAGACACAGACATTGACATAACCTCAGGTCACACAGCCATTTACCCATAGACACACATTGACATAACCTCAGGTCACACAGCCATTTACCCATAGACACAGACATTGACATAACTTAAGGTCACACAGCCATCTACCCATAGACACAGACATTGACATAACCTCAGGTCACACAGCCATTTACCCATAGACACAGACATTGACACAGCATCAGGTTACACGGCCATTTACCCATAGACACAGACATTGACATAACATCAGGTTACACAGCCATGCATTTCCCTATAGACACAGACATAACCTCAGGTTACACGTACATTTACCCATAGACACAGACATTGACACAGCATCAGGTTACACATACATTTACCCATAGACACAGACATTGACATAACCTGAGGTTACACAGCCATTTATCCATAGACACAGACATTGACATAACCTCAGGTCACACAGCCATTTACCCATAGACACACATTGACATAACCTCAGGTCACACAGCCATTTACCCATAGACACAGACATTGACATAACTTAAGGTCACACAGCCATTTACCCATAGACACAGACATTGACATAACCTCAGGTCACACAGCCATTTACCCATAGACACAGACATTGACACAGCATCAGGTTACACAGCCATGCATTTCCCTATAGACACAGACATTGACATAACCTCAGGTTACACATACATTTACCCATAGACACAGACATTGACATAACCTCAGGTTACACATACATTTACCCATAGACACAGACATTGACATAACCTCAGGTTACACATACATTTACCCATAGACACAGACATTGACACAGCATCAGGTTACACAGCCATTTACCCATAGACACAGACATTGACATAACCTCAGGTCACACAGCCATTTACCCATAGACACAGACATTGACATAGCCTCAGGTTACACAGCCATTTACCCATAGACACAGACATTGACACAGCATCAGGTTACACAGCCATTTACCCATAGACACAGACATTGACATAACCTCAGGTCACACAGCCATTTACCTATAGACACAGACATTGACACAGCATCAGGTTACACAGCCATTTACCCATAGACACAGACATTGACATAGCCTCAGGTTACACATACATTTACCCATAGACACAGACATTGACACAGCCTCAGGTTACACACCCATTTACTTATATACAAATTAATTCCCCCTTTCAAACCTTAAACCAATAAAACGTCCACCCTCACAATGCAAAATGTAGTCCGAAACTGGCCAACAATATTAAGTCTAAAACATGTAAAAAAAAAAAAAAAAAAAAAAATATGTATTTTTCCATTATTTTACACAAAATATTCTACTCACATACCGGTATGCTAATTAAACCCCCGCTCCATGGCTGTTGAATGGTCACGTGTTCATGTTGTTGGAATAGTTCATTATTATCAAATTTGGAATACGACTTATTATATTATTCTTAAATACTGTTTGTTGAACTATATTAAACAGGCATCCTTGCAAAGAACAGGTTGTTTGTTTTTGACTATCTTCGCAGAAATACTGACGCGTAGTTATTTTTTACGTTTTTACGAAGCGTTTGGGTCAGATTGAGGTCAGATGAATATTTTTTTCACATTGCAAAATTTTTTAAATTCTATTAATGACGAAAATATATTTTCAGTCGTGAAAGGTTAAGCCGAGTGATTTGTCAAGTAAAGAATATGAAACATTTCCCCTATATATGGAAAAAGAAACAATACAAAACCTGCTATAAATCTGCAATTTGGAACATAAACTTGTAAATGAATTTGTTTATGCTATTTTTATTTAATGATACATGATACATATTACAAAAGGAATTAAGCAGAAGTTGGGATACTGCTAAATACAGTTGTCACTGTTTTGTTTTTGTTTTTTGTTTTTTAATTTTAATTTATTTATATTTTTTTTTTACATATACTTTCCCATTAATGCAAATATGCATGACAGTAATCTATTTTAAGGGATAATTCATAGTCAAATTTTGTTTATCTTTCATTATGTCACCACACCTAGCTGTCATGAAATTACAATTTGATACTCGCTATACGCTATTCATGCCCACATATTGACAACAGACAACAGGTGCATTCAATTACCCATCACAAGGTGCCTCTCCCATTTATCAACGAATTATAACCTGTTTCGAATGCATGGACAACGTGTGAATACGTCATTTCGTCCCCGGTTGACATTTTTTCTCGGATAAATAAATAGAGAATATTACTTAGTGAAATGCATATCACATGCCATATCAGCCCGAAGACCCAATATCAGACCGAGGGCTTTAGCTCACTTGCAGATCGCATAATGGAACTTGATTATTTAATATATAAACGGAGCCAGTCCAGTGAAGCTACAAATTAACCGAATGACAGATCGGAGGAGGAGTTTCCTCGTACTTGTGTTGATGAGTCGGAGGAGTCAACTCGTCATTTTGTAGAACAGATGAGGAACCCAAATACTGTGAAAAAAGACATGTCATCCAATTAAAAACATATTTTGTTTAATAAAAAATATGTTGAGTTGAACTGTTGGTGTTGACGTAAATACTTTCAGCATTGAAGTATATGATAAACAGAATAAAACATGGTAAAATCCATATCACATGCCATATCAGCCCGAAGACCAATATCAGACCGAGGGCTTTATTCTCTATTTATCGACTTTATCAAAAGTCTAAAATTATATAATATCACATGTCTATATACTTAGTACCTCAAGGTAAATGAAAGACCTTGCAAGTTCGGTTACCTGAACTGATAAGCTGTTCAACTTAATCAGCCTCGTATGGAAACAAAAGCAAACCGGCTGAAATACTGTTTACAAACAGTATTTACAATATTTTATGGAATTAGCATCCAAGTCCCCGGGTTTTACGTATTCACATCGGTTTGGGCTATGTGTTTGTGCATACTATTGGCAGGAAACTGCATTCGATGTACCATGATTTGAATTCATGACGTGAAATGGATTTATATAAAAATACATGCATGTGTTTGGTTAAATATGGACTTGATATGTTGTTTGTATCTAAAATGGAAATTGTCATCACGATGATAAAATGGATGAGTTTAAAATTACATAACATGACCAGACACCTATAAAACCTGTCCTTGTGGTTGGCTGTGTTTGTAAATCCTAAGTAAGCAAACTCTCCTCCTATCTTATTTCGGGCTTATTTCTTTGTTTCTGCTAATGATAGTTCAAACAAGTATTTTTTTTATACATGTGTAACAGAGCGCATGATAAATTAATTTAAATCACTGCCTCCGCTAGGGATCGAACCCGGGACCTCTGGCTTACTAGTCTTACGCTCAACCGATCGAGCTAAAGAGAAGATCTCTCTAGCCGAGAGGTATATTGCGGCTAGTATTTACCAGGGTTACATACTCCCCCTCCAGGAAATAACTCGTCCTCGAGTTTCCAGGAGTAACAGCGATGCTTGTGGAGCAATCCTGAGTATTTTCCCCGGGTCCCTACATGGGCGCCAATGTGAAGGTATGAGGGTTTTATCGGGTTCCTTCCGTCATCCAAATTGCCAAGACCCAACACATTGTCAGAGTTTCAATACTTTATTTGGTATTGCGGAGTTTCTGGGGTAGAATAAATCCCCCTGCATGTGGTGCTGGGGGACCCAGTATAAAATATAGTAATTATGTATCATGGACCCGTCAGATGTGGTTCGCTCCACGGCCAGCTGGGAAGTGCCGGGAGAGAGCAGAAAGGAAAGAAAGAAGGAAAGAGCGCGGGAAAACAAAGCGAGTCCCACGAGCTGTCCGTGGTCAGTCATGATTAGTCAAGTACAGTCAACACATGATGGACAAACACAATACACCACGTCACACACACGTATACAAAGGTAAAAACGAAGGTACATCAGGTGATCATAAATACACCGAAACGGATCACGGATTGGTTTACGGATCGGATCGCGGATTCACGGAATACGTATATGCTACACACACCCCCCTGTTGAGAGATATCCAAATCATCTGTAAGGACTGAGTTGGGTTACACATGTAAATTAGAAAATGAATTTATTCATAGAGAAATATCAGGCCATTATACAAACACGTTTAAGTGTTTATCAAAGATATCATGAAAGCGTAAAAAACGGACACTCGGTCTGATGTAAATTTTCAAGGGTCTCCATATGCTAAACTATCTTTTCATTTACCTCTCGTTTTACCTATGCTGTGTTAGAACTATAGTTTCGATTGCATTTATTTATTCTTTGCTCTAATATATCAAAGGGAAAATGATGCGTGTGTATTTCATGTGTTTTAATCAGCCTTATAGATTTTGTGCTTTAATACATTTAAACATATTTTATTGTAGAAACAGAAAAAAAGAAGAGATAAGTTCTTTAAAACTAACGGGAGTCTTTCTTAATGATAGAATTAAGGGTCCGATTGCATGTTAGCATTCTCCTTATTTTAATGGGGACGTAGTTTTATTGTTTGATATATGATTTTTTTTTTTGTGTTTTTAATGTGATAGTGTATACTATAGTTGTTTAATTTCTGGTATATATGAACGTTCTTTACCATCATTTTATTCCCTAACAAATGCATACACACAAAAAAGTAGCATCAACTTAACAGATGAGACGAGGGCAAAATATGGAATAATTATCACTTCCATAGCTACCCCTGAAAGAGTTCAAGCATTTTATACTTCTCTGACGACATCTGTCGTGTAACTCACAGGGACTTGAGAATTTGTTACAGTCTGCGTAAAAATGACACCCCCAGTCTTAAAGTCTGTATATATGAACACCGGGGATGTTTTTTTTTTTTTACCGAACTTTAATCTAATCCCCAAAAAGTCTCAAAATGTGTTATACACACTAGTACTACGGAGGGTCCAAAAACACGTAGACTGTAACAAATTCTCAAGTCCCTGTGTTGTAACTCGGGTGTAATTCTGGAATGATAAAAACCAGTGTAGTGATATTCGAATAGACCAACACAATCACATGGTATACCAACGGGTACATTAATACATGAATGTACTAGTGATAACCAACACATTTCCCAATGAGGGGATGACGGGGACTACCAAACTATTCCATACCAATATTCCTACGCAGTACAACTGCACTGAAAGTTTCTTCGTCAACAGTTGATATCTCTCATCGCGGAGATGTATTGGAAACAAGACCCTCAATATGGAGTTATACTGTGACATGTAAATATGGAATTTGGCACTGCAGGTATTTTACTAAGGTAAGTATAGATATATATGCACAGGTAAGCATGTCGAGGGGGAATCCATTTCGCCACCTGGACACCCTCCCGACAGCCACGTACATAATTATGCTTACCATATAAAAACTTAATACACATCAGGTAAGGAAATAAGGAGAAAAATCCGTTTATTTGTATGAATCTTAAAGTAATTATCTAAATCCCCAGGGCGTCTGAAAGGAAGAGGGACATTCCATTTTAGATTGGCCGGAGTGTCCAGCCGAGTCCACTACAGTAACAATACTCTGTGTACTGATCCTTTTGTCCACTTCTATTATTGTTTATGTCGTACCCTGCGGATACGTCACAATAAACATGTATTGTTCCTCTCCGGCAACATTAAATTCGGAATGTATGTTTATTTTGTGGACTGTCATTATTATAATTTTTATTATCAAAAATTTAGAGTGTCTATAGTTTCGTTTACACCTATGTTGTACATTTAAAACAGTTTGGGATGAGTGCAGAAATATTAAAATATATTTGAAAATGCCTGTAGAAAGTATATAGAACGTTATCTAGTGGAAATAATGGTTCTATAAGTGTTTTCTTTCATTTTTTCCCTCTTATTAATTTCAACGTCACGTGCCGTCAGAATCGGGTGCAAAACAACTGTGTATGTTAGATAGCAGGTGGACCGAGAACACATTTTAAAGGTAAACACTCACCAGCCTGGGAGATCACGCTACACGTACAACAACCACAGACCTTGTCTGTTCATCAAATACAAGGTAAGTCTTACTCTACATCTCGTACTAATTCAGGTTTACCATAAAGATATGTAAATCAAGTATGTATTCCTTATGCTTTGCTTTTATTAGGTGAAATAATCCAATGGATCAGTTATGCGATGTGATAAGTAATATTGTTTTTACATAAATAAGATTCCTGCCGGTTCGGAAAAATAATAGATAAAAAATGTCCATAGATTTAAGTGGTTTGGACAAATTATACAAATCTTAATGGAAAACAAAATTTTCTTTCGTTTTTTTTCTGCTGACAAAATTAATATTTCTTGATTTTAAACAATAATAGCGGTCTACGATAGAATAAATTCTATAGACAATGTATGGTATTATTTTAGATATTTCTCTTTATGCGACAAAGAGGATTATATATTAATATAGTATTTATTACTAACTAGACCCTCTTTATGAACATATAGAAAAAATAACAAAATTCGACGACTCCTGACTCATCTACCTTGAAGAGCCCGGGATTAATATGGCGATAGCTGCTTACGTCGGTCTTCGAACTTTGTCATTTTTTATGTATTTCCGACTCCAAGTGGACACACACTTTTGTCTTACTTAATATGTATACAGAAGGTGGATGTGGCGAAGTGGTTTAAGCTGCGAGTTTTTCTAGCTAAGCGATTAGGTGTCTAATTTTCGAAAAAAATCCGTCCTTTTATCAAATAACAAGTAGATAACAAACGAGCACATTCATACATCAAACGTGGAACAGTTACAAAACAGAAGTAGAGCAGTATCGTTATATGTTTGTGTTTATGATCCCTTCGGTCAACAATCCATTGTTTATCGACCGAAGGGATCATTATAACGTAAACATAACGATATTTTTGTTGTTTATCTATTCTTATCTTGTATAAACTGGTCCATGTCTTTATGTAAATGTTTGCAATCTACTTGTGTCTTGATAAAGTGGGGGTTGCTTCGGAAATCAGACAATTTACTTGTCTGTACGTTGTTATTACTACATGACCAATTAACTATTTCTAGTAATACGCATCCAGCGAACATCTGTTTGTTAGGACCCAGTATCTAATACTGGACTATACCGTCGTTATTACTTACTAGACCATATGAAAATTGTTGAAAAATATCCGTACCCAGCAAATATAACCTAAATATAAATAAATATAAATACAAATAAGATATATATACACAACATATATGCATAATGAAGTTTCATAAATATTCCTTATTTCAAACATCAGAAGAAATATCAGAATGTTAGTACCATATGTATGTTGTTTAATGCTAACACCACATGGACTTCTTGACATTGAAATGGTGGTGTGCAGCCTTTAATTAAATGCAGGCGCATTTATCGCCCTTGTTACGTTGTTTCATATGGATAGTGCACGGGGTATTCCGAAGGGTTTTGAAGGCTGTTTGTGACAGGGCGTCGTTACAATGTGCAAGGCTGAAGGAGGACATTTGAAGACAGGGTAGTGAGTTCATTATAGTGCACGAGGAATTTTAAATGTCACGCCGTGTATTGTTTAGTGAAGGGTAAGCCTGCCTTTCCCAGACAGTAAACTGGGTCAGCGCTCCGAGTAGCGTATTGTTGAATACAACCTTTGATCTGCTTGGACGTTATATAAATTGTTTAACATACTTCGACGTCTTTGTTTTCAATTCACATTCAAACTATCTAATACTATTCGGTATACGTAACGATATATATATATATAAATAACTCATCAAAATCGATGTTCGTCTTTTTACATTAGGAAATTAAAGTAATGTTAAGGAAATTAAGTTCCGAATCTCTCTAATAGGTTTTTCTTATTTGCGATAATGCTTTGCAAAAGGTATGTCGAAGCACAGGCGTCTGCTTCTGGTTAGTATTAATAGAAACTAGAAAAAAATATGTGAGACATAAATGCCCCCGCTGCCGCTGACATTCTGAAGCAGTTCCTGAGATTAGCAGGTTACATTGCATTGGGACGGAACGGGACGTAACGGGGGACTGAACGGAACGGGACGGGACGGGACGGAACATGACACAACGCGACGCGTTGAACATGGGTAACATTATATCCCCGGCTCCCCCAAGTTTCATGGCGGCGTATACAAACATTAGCCCTTAATCCTACTACATCAGCAAGGTGTATCACTTGAAGAACAGGGGATGCATCGACTGTGGAACGGAAGTAGGCTATTGATCGGTCGAAAGTCTTACTTATTATTGTTTACAGAGCTGTCGACCAATCAGATTGCATACTGCTCTAAAATATAAAACTACTTCCGTTCCACAGTCGATGCATCGTCGGCTATCACGACCGCTTTTGATGCTTTTTCTCCTCTTTAAATCATTGTCACACGACACGGGAATAACGTGTATTGATATTTAAGGATTCTAAACCAAGGTACGGTACTGAAGTTTGTGTGCATTTGATATTTAAGTCCGATTGAACTTTTAATTCAAAGTGAATCGAACCTCATTCCCCATTTCCGACTTAGTTTAAATAAAGTGTTGCACCTTGTTGATAAAGTAAGAGTAGGGGCTAATATTTGTTGTTGCTTTTTTTCTATTAGTCTATTATTCATCAGATGCAGACGTCTTTGGTTGAAGAAATCGGGAGTAGACAACTCGTTATAAAAGATAGTCATGTTTCGATTGTAAAAAGATAAGTCATCTTTGGTTTGTGAAAGGAACGCCGGTTCTCTTTAGCTTGTGAAAGTAGTTATCTGTAGATTGTGAAAATTTAGCCACCTTTGGATGGTAAAAGGATAATTATCTTTGGTTTGTGATAGGATATTTATCTTTGCATTGTGAAAAAAGTCCTCTTTAGATAGGGAAAAGATAGCCTTCTATGAATTGTGCAAGCGACACCCGCTTGTTACAAACCAATATTTGAGCAACTCATTATGTATGCATGGAGTCAAGCTAGCAACGGTGTTATATAAAACCATGAACAAACAGGTGAATGTCTAGGTCTGTCGTTAAACCTGAGCAAACATTTCAACTCGGGTAGGTCCGTATATATACACTATGCACACTATATTAAGGTATGTAAGTATGTATACTTTACTTGATATTTAAAATTTATCAAAAGATTTTTTATTTCGAATAGACTAATGATTAAATACTTTGATCTAGACAGATTCTATTCATCTTTGGGTATTTGATGTTGTCCTATGTCGTTTTTATGAACCAACACATTATCAAAATCCGGGTAAGATAATAATCATTGTTTTGTAAACAACTATTCAAAATCATTTTAGGTGGATTTACTAGAATGGCACACCATCGGAGGATATTCCTAGCAACCATGCTATTTATCTCGCTAAGAATCACTGCATCCTCGGAACATGTATCCACGCCTGAAACATCGACGCTAGACAGTTTCAGCAGTGTGACTGTCGACACAGTCATCGATCACATATTTCAGAAATATTCTACAGACTATGCTCTGTCTTTCGAAGGATATGAACATTTATTGGAAAGCTTGAGCTTAGGTATGATATATATAGATCACAGTTGGGAGGCACATATTCGTAATCCATCGGGAAAATTCGTGGATTATCATGGGGATCACATCCATCCTTTAAATGAGCACCCGGAATTATCCAAACAAAGGCACGTTCATGAACATGAGCACACTCACAAACGCACAGATGACCGCGATCACACCCAAGATTACGACTGCAAAGAGAAACAAACAAATGGCCCTGATCACAAACAAGGCCGTGTTATCAAAGATAAACACACATATGACCTAGATCATACACAAGACCACAGTACCAAAGACAAACACACAGCGGATCACGATCAGCCACAACTTCACGATCACAACAAAAACGATAACCACACAGACAGCCATGACAAACAAAATGATCACAGTAAAACTGACGATCAGGATTTCAAAGAAACCCACAACCATACACATGAAACCGATAACCTGGGAAATGGTAGCATACATGATGAAAGCTCGACTTCTAATTCCTCGAAAAAAAATGACTTCTTCCGTGGCAACCGTACAGAAAGAAATGTAGGCCAACAACCTGCAGGATTTTTGCCAGAAAGATTGTTCAACACAGTAAGTGAAATTTATAGTTTTTCTCCTGGTATCTGATTAAAAACTAGGGTATGCTGTATATGGTACAATAATATATATATATATATTGTCTTTGAAATATAGAAATTTCTCATGCTGATAAAACTTATATTTTCACTACACTGATGAGCAGTGAAAATACAGTACATGTAAATGATTTCACAGTAAAAAAAATATTTTTGACGCTTCGTCATGGGCGCAGTAATACCAGACGGACTACGTTTTAGTATTGAATATCTATATCCAACTTCACGTAAACAGTGTAAAAAATATTGTTTTTATTAATTGATAATAACGAACTTTTTAATTTTCATTAATATTTTTTTATTGTATTTAATATATTTTTTAAACGTGGATCTATATTTTGTAGCGTATCAATATTTTGAAAAGCGCACTTATACCGATCAGCTGACTCGATCCGTCATTTCGGCTGATTGGCCTACCTTCTTTCAAGTAGGCAGGTAAAAAAATAATGGAAGCGTGTTAAGGCCTCATTAGAAATGTAATTAAATGGAAATTAAATGGTGTGCAGTGTAATATCAAATATAAATCACGAGTATGGCAGATATATATTGCCATATATATTTTCTCCAGTGCGTAGCATTGAATATCCTCTATACTTAAGCATGAAACTGCCTTCTTTCGTTCGCGCGATTATAATTGTCTGCAATCATGTGGGAATTATAGGGCAATAACTTTCCAAACAACGAAGTTTAATACTGATATTTTCGTTTTAAATATGGAGTGTCTTGTATTAAAACTGTAACAGTGTCATTATATTCCAAAGTCGAATTTGGCGCTGTCAATTGGACCTGTACTTATGACGTCACAACTACAGGTAACCGTTTCCGACAAAAAGAATATATTTCGTGGGGACAAAAATCATCAATATAATTTCAACATTTTAACCAATAGATTCCACCGTGAGCATTTTTTTTTTTTTGCAGCAGCAGGGCTACGTATATTATTACCGTTACATCGATCAGTCGTTTTTTTTTAATCGGGTAGCAAGCATTTTCGTGACGTCAAAAATAACGCTTTATATATAGTGACGTAAGACTAACGATGTCATTTCTTGACGACGTCAACCAATGGGAATTATGAGAGAATTATCATCTGATAACTTTCTATTTTGTTTGATAATATATTATAGTGACATTGCAGTGCAAATGGAAAATATGTGAACATCGCTTTTAATCTACGTGTAGCAATGTATATATGTTACATGCTGGATATTGTACAAACTATATCGTTCGGATGGTTCTTGAACAATGGGCCAAAATATTGTGGAAAGGTAGTTAGGAATGACTACACTGACCTACAAAAACATAAAGAGGTGAAGCCCTCTTACAGGCTGATTTCATCAATGTATTTTGATGTGGATGATGTTCAAAGAACACTACATCTGTTTTTATTTTCAGTACTGCTGGTACTATTTATAAATATTTGGTGGTGACATTCAGGTTACGAAATTAAACATCAGCTGTTCTTACCATCAAGCCATCTGTGCAAATACCGTACAGTCGCAGTTGACTACATTATTTATGATAGGTACTTCAACTTAACGAAAACAAATGAATCGTTCATCTCCTTTATTGACTGTATTTCGAAATCGCTTGCCGTGCATATTGTTCCTGAGGGAATGTGCTTTAATCTAATAAAATATATTTCCAGATGATTTCTAATTCACCAGTTACTGACTGGATGCATTCAAATGTATTTCAAAATTCACACTTCAATTAGCAATACATATGCCGAGGTTAGATGCTCTTGTATGGAACGCCATAGCTGCCTTATGTGGTAACTTGTATATGTTGTATTTGCTCCATTATATGAAGTGATCGTTTCATTATATGAAGTGATCGTTTTATAATATGAAGTGATCAAGTCATAATATGAAGTGATCGTTTTATAATATGAAGTGATCAAATCATTATATGAAGTGATTGTTTCAATATATGAAGTGATCGTTTCATATAAAGAAAGTAATGAAACCATCACTTCATATAATCCATGATACCACATAAGGCAGCTACGGCATTCCATACTCTAGCTATATATAGTTTGTTAGTTAGATAATGAACGTAATGCAATATACAATGTACATGCACAGTGCTATAATAGTTATTCCAGTACAATTCAGTCCACCGTATTTGGAAGGTTTTATTTCCATAGTTGTCCTAGCATTCAGTACTTACTCATACACGAGGCGATTTTGAGTACTCTACCCTTTCCACAGTAAATTGCTTTTATGTTTTATTGGTTTATATTTTCTAAAATATAGATGTTAAGATATTTTAGTCCCAAAACATTTGCTAACGGGTTGATAGCTTTCGTAACTTCGGAGAATTTTGAGATAATATGAAAACGATTGAAATATTACTGATAAGCATCAAAGAATTCAAAGAAATATTGTATCTGGAAGTTACATTAAAAAGCGTCAATGTCACTGTCTTACCGACTTTTGTATACGAGAAAATATCTATAAAAATTAACAATAACAATAAGATACATACATGTGGATAATGCGTTGCCCTTGACAAGAACAAGTCATGGTTACACTTGTATAACATTAAGATTGAAACTAAAAATATTCAACAGCTGGTGTTTATTAACGGAAACTTAAATATCAAGGAAACAAAAACGACATAATCAGGCTCAAAAGATATTTCCTTTTCAACATCGTAAAAACCAAGCTTCGTTGTATTTATATTTGATGATTGCTTAGTTTCCTAATTTTCAAGTTTTTATTAATTTGATAGTATTTGTTTATTTATTTATTTATTTATTTGCAAATGAATTTATTCATTTATTTATTTTTATTGTCTCCTCACATTTTATTTCTGATGTGTAAGTATTCCTATGAAAGAAAATCATTATTTACAAAGGATGTTTTCACAGTGTGGTCCATCCTCGTGCTAACATTGTGAAATCGCAATTTGTTCATAATGTAATGTGATATTAACATTCTTATATAATTCAGTGTTTGAAGCCAGCGGATTTACTGCAGCTTTTGAGCTTTACTGACCAAAGATTAACAAAGACCCAATTCAGAGAGTTGTGTCCGCTACTCATTGTACAGTTAGATGAACACCATTGTGACCAATTACGATACAAAATCCATGCGCGCGCAGACAAGCACGGACAGACGGAAAATTCACCTGACACCTCGATAACACCCGAAAGTGAGTAGAACAATGTGATGAAGCATTTTAGTGACTAGAAATGTACACGTTTCAACATAAAGTTCATTATTATTTTTCCCTTGGGTGTTCAGCAAGGAGATGTACTTTAACCATGAATAACTATATACATACGTAAATGTATATCAAGGCGGTTTATTATTATCGTAACTATATACCGCGTTGTTTTGCTCTTTCTTTACTCTATACAGTCTGGGTATAATTCTTTATTTACTCTATACAGTCTGGTTATAATTCGTTATTTACTATATACAGTCTGGGTATAATTCGTTATTTACTATATACAGTCTGGGTATAATTCGTTATTTACTATATACCGCGTTGTTTTACTCTTTCTTTACTCTATACAGTCTGGGTATAATTCTTTATTTACTCTATACAGTCTGGTTATAATTCGTTATTTACTATATACAGTCTGGGTATAATTCGTTATTTACTATATACAGTCTGGGTATAATTCGTTATTTACTATATACAGCCTGGTTATAATTCTTTTACTCTATACAGTCTGGGTATATTTCTTTACTATATACAGCCTGGTTATAATTCTTTATTTACTATATACCGCGTTGTTTTGCTCTTTCTTTACTATATACAGTCTGGGTATAATTCTTTATTTACTATATACAGCCTGGTTATAATTCTTTATTTACTATATACAGTCTGGGTATATATCTTTACTATATACAGCCTGGGTATAATTCTTTATTTACTATATACAGCCTGGTTATAATTCTTTACTCTATACAGTCTGGGTATAATTCTTTATTTACTCTATACAGTCTGGGTATATTTCTTTACTATATACAGTCTGGTTATAATTCTTTATTTACTATATACAGTCTGGTTATAATTCTTTATTTACTATATACAGCCTGGTTATAATTCTTTACTCTATACAGTCTGGTTATAATTCTTTATTTACTATATACAGCCTGGTTATAATTCTTTATTTACTATATACAGCCTGGGTATAATTCTTTATTTACTATATACAGCCTGGTTATAATTCGTTATTTACTATAAACAGCCTGGTTATAATTCTTTATTTACTATATACAGCCTGGTTATAATTCTTTATTTACTATATACAGTCTGGGTATATTTCTTTATTTACTATATACAGTCTGGGTATATTTCTTTATTTACTATATACAGCCTGGTTATAATTCTTTACTCTATACAGTCTGGGTATATTTCTGAACTATATACAGCCTGGTTATAATTCTTTATTTACTATATACATGTACAGCCTGGGTATAATTCTTTATTTACTATATACAGCCTGGTTATAATTCGTTATTTACTATAAACAGCCTGGTTATAATTCTTTATTTACTATATACAGTCTGGTTATAATTCTTTATTTACTATATACAGCCTGGTTATAATTCTTTATTTACTATATACAGCCTGGTTATAATTCTTTATTTACTTTATACAGTCTGGGTATAATTCTTTATTTACTATATACAGTCTGGGTATAATTCTTTATTTACTATATACAGTCTGGTTATAATTCTTTATTTACTATATACAGTCTGGGTATATTTCTTTACTATATACAGCCCGGTTATAATTCTTTATTTACTATATACAGCCTGGGTATAATTCTTTATTTACTATATACAGTCTGGTTATAATTCTTTTACTCTATACAGTCTGGGTATATTTCTTTACTATATACAGCCTGGTTATAATTCTTTATTTACTATATACAGTCTGGGTATAATTCTTTATTTACTATATACAGCCTGGGTATAATTCTTTATTTACTATATACAGCCTGGTTATAATTCGTTATTTACTATATACAGTCTGGGTATATTTCTTTATTTACTATATACAGTCTGGGTATATTTCTTTATTTACTATATACAGCCTGGTTATAATTCTTTATTTACTATATACAGCCTGGTTATAATTCTTTATTTACTATATACAGTCTGGGTATATTTCTTTATTTACTATATACAGTCTGGGTATATTTCTTTATTTACTATATACAGCCTGGTTATAATTCTTTACTCTATACAGTCTGGGTATATTTCTGAACTATATACAGTCTGGTTATAATTCTTTATTTACTATATACAGCCTGGTTATAATTCTTTATTTACTATATACAGTCTGGGTATAATTCTTTATTTACTATATACAGCCCGGTTATAATTCTTTATTTACTATATACAGTCTGGGTATATTTCTTTATTTACTATATACAGCCTGGTTATAATTATTTATTTACTATATACAGTCTGGGTATAATTCTTTATTTACTATATACAGCCTGGTTATAATTATTTATTTACATGTACTATATACAGTCTGGGTATAATTCTTTATTTACTATATACAGCCTGGTTATAATTATTTATTTACTATATACAGTCTGGGTATAATTCTTTATTTACTATATACAGCCTGGTTATAATTATTTATTTACTATATACAGTCTGGGTATAATTCTTTATTTACTATATACAGCCTGGTTATAATTCGTTATTTACTATATACAGTCTGGGTATATTTCTTTATTTACTATATACAGCCTGGTTATAATTCTTTACTCTATACAGTCTGAGTATACCGGTATTTCTTTACTATATACAGCCTGGTTATAATTCTTTATTTACTATATACAGCCTGGGTATATTTCTTTATTTACTATATACAGCCTGGTTATAATTCTTTACTATATACAGCCTGGTTATAATTCGTTATTTACTATATACAGCCAGGGTATATTTCTTTATTTACTATATACAGCCTGGTTATAATTCTTTACTATATAAATCCTGGTTATAATTCGTTATTTACTATATACAGTCTGGGTATATTTCTTTATTTACTATATACAGCCTGGTTATAATTCTTTACTCTATACAGTCTGGGTATCTTTCTTTTCTATATACAGCCTGGTTATAATTCTTTATTTACTATATACAGTCTGGGTATAATTCTTTATTTACTCTATACAGTCTGGGTATATTTCTTTACTATATACAGCCTGGTTATATTTCTTTCTTCACTACATACAATCTTGTTATATTTCTTCCTTATTCTTGCTTATATCATTTTCTTTGCTGTATACAGCATGGTTTTATTATGATTATATTATTTATCTACTATTATATACAGCATGGTTATATCATTTATTATTTCCCTAACGATATACAGCATGGTTATATCATTTATTGTTGTCTTTACTATATACAGCATGGTTATATTATTTATTATTTCCCTTACGATATACAGCATGGTTATATCATTTATTGTTGTCTTTACTATATACAGCATGGCTATATTATTTATTGTTGTCTTTACTATATACAGCATGGTTATATTATTTATTATTTCCCTTACGATATACAGCATGGTTATATTATTTATTATTTCCCTTACGATATACAGCATGGTTATATTATTTATTATTTCCCTTACGATATACAGCATGGTTATATTATTTATTATTTCCCTTACGATGTACAGCATGGTTATATTATTTATTATTTCCCTAACGATATACAGCATGGTTATATCATTTATTATTTCCCTTACTATATACAGCATGGTTATATTATTTATTGTTTTCTTTACTCTATACAACATGGTTATATCATTTATTATTTCCCTTACTCTTTACAGCATGGTTATATTATTTATTATTTTCTTTACTATATACAGCATGGTTATATCATTTATTATTTCCCTTACTATATACAGCATGGTTATATCATTTATTATTTCCCTTACTATATACAGCATGGTTATATTATTTATTATTTCCCTAACGATATACAGCATGGTTATATTATTTATTATTTCCCTTACTATATACAGCATGGTTATATTATTTATTATTTTCTTTACTATATACAGCATGGTTATATCATTTATTATTTCCCTTACTATATACAGCATGGTTATATTATTTATTGTTGTCTTTACTATATACAGCATGGTTATATTATTTATTATTTCCCTAACGATATACAGCATGCTTATATTAAATATTATTTCCCTTACTCTATACAGCATGGTTATATTATTTATTGTTTTCTTTACTATATACAGCATGGTTATATTGTTTATTGTTTTCTTCACTATATACAGCATGGTTATATTATTTATTGTTTTCTTCACTATATACAGCATGGTTATATCATTTATTATTTTCTTCACTATATACAGCATGGTTATATTATTTATTGTTTTCTTCACTATATACAGCATGGTTATATTATTTATTGTTTTCTTTACTATATACAGCATGGTTATATTGTTTTCTTTACTCTATACAGCATGGTTATATTGTTTTCTTTACTATATACAGCATGGTTATATTGTTTTCTTTACTCTATACAGCATGGTTATATGCCTGTGGAGCTATTGTTGTCATCAGTTTCTCAGGCCTGATTTGTGTTGTCCTCCTCTCTCTCTTACATCACATGTTTGTCGAAAACTTCCTCCACTTCCTTGTGGCAATGGCGGTAGGAGCTTTGACTGGGGACGCCATGCTTCACCTGCTGCCTCACGTATGTTTTCTAAAATCTATTTTGTTTTGTCACATTTAGACGACATTGGAAAAAAAAACAGTTTTCATCTTAGAATATAAAAATAGTTTTTATTTGTTTCTAAACATGGCAAAATTATAACATTCACCTATTGGAGTCTATAATTCTGTCGTTTAGAGAGGAATATTTTTCTTTTCATAGCATCTACTAATAATTAAAATTATAAAACATGCTATTTTCATCTTTTCTTCTCTTTTTTGTACACTTTATTTTCTTGTCTTGTTTTCCTCTCTTGATGTTTCCTTGGCAGTCGTCCCGACATGGGGCCGCGGTGGCAGAGTGGTTAAAGTGTCCCGACACTTTATCACTAGCCCTCCACCTCTGGGTTGCGAGTTCGAAACCTACGTGGGGCAGTTGCCAGGTACTGACTGTAGGCCGGTGGTTTTTCTCCGGGTACTCCGGCTTTCCTCCACCTCCAAAACCTGGCACGTCCTTAAATGACCATGGCTGTTAATAGGACGTTAAACAAACAAAAACAAAAAAAATTTCCCATGCATCGATCGATCACACCTTAATTCTGTGTATTTTGGTTGATGGTTTAGGCGATGTCCTCACCTGACAACCACGCTCATGGTACCGCAACTACTCACGATATGGATGGTGTCTACAAGGGTTTGTCAGGTCTGGCAGTTTTCTATTTCTTTTTTCTATTCGGGAGGATACAGAACATAGCAAGTAGTAAGAAGCTGGAGGTACGTATAAGATATTGACATAAATATATATCAAACAATAGATAATTGCAACGGCATCTCACACCAGCCTCAAAATGTTGAATTCGTGAAGGATATTAAAGAGTTAATATAGCTGCCTAAAATTAGTAAGGGAAGGCGCACTTATAATTTGATGAATCTGATAATTTCATTCTAGAATTGGATTCGTGAAGGATATTTAAGAATATATATTTGCTACCTAAAAATCAGTAAGGGAAGGTGCATTTATAATTTGATGAATCTGACAATTTCATTGTAGCATTCGGTTTGTGAAGGATATTAAAGAACATATATTTGCTACCTAAAAATTAGTAAGGAAGGCGCACCAATCTTATGATTTGATCAATTTGATAATTTCATTCAAGCATTGGTCATTCTCAAGATTATAGTTAGGATAGAAGGGAAAGAAATAAGTCTATTTGGTTCGAACTGATACAAAGGATAAATGCAAATTCCTCTTCAATTTGTTTTTCTAAAATATGTGGAGTACAGTAAGGTAAGAAATAGTATCTGTTAAAAGTGAATCTTTATTCCTTCGACAATTCCATTAGTTGCAGATTATGTTATTATGACCAAACCTTCTTGTGATAACAATTGGGAAACGAATTACATTGTATATCAATTTAACTCAGCATCCTTGTTAGTCCGCAGAAAACCCATATGGGTGGGCTGTTGGCCCAATAACTTCCACGTCCGATCGAGGATTCTAATATTTGACAGGTTAAATACGAATATATTACTACTGCGCCACCCATTACTATTTGTAAATGGTTGAACACTTTCATAATGTGTAATTTTTCAGAAAAAGCAGAGAAAGATTGATGACTCTGATTCAGTTGGTATGACAATGGTGATCCGGTTACCAGGTACGACACATAGGAATGTTTTATTTTCTTGTGTTTCAATCTTTACTACGAATGTACCGGCAGTAGTAAACATACGAAATTCCACTGTATTTATGTAAAGAGGTATGAAAACTGCTTTTACCTTCCCGTGCAAAAACATGCTTAGCAAACATAAGGAAAACGTGTTACTTTGTATAGTAGTGTAATATTCGCGCTTTTCGCGGAAAGGACACTATCGCGAATTTAATTTTGCAGCCAAAACTTCTAGTTCTGGAACCTGTTTTGAAATACCTGAAAATGAAATGATAATAAAACGTAAATCATTGAATTTGGCCCTTTGACATCAGACATGAAGTAAGAGAAATGCAACATCATCGGAAATATCTAAATTCACTTAACCTGATCAGATTTAGTAAAGTACAGTGCCATATAACAATCACGTGATTAACTGAAAACCTTCAAAAGATATCATGTGATGAGTTTAAATATAACAGACTCTTGCTGACCCATTCTCAGCGAAATGCACACTTTATGAATAAAACTTTCGTGATTAAGAGTCTGTTACTGTAACAGGAAGAAATGTCTGGTGTTACATTATATCCGTAAAAGATTAATAGAGTACATGCAGGAAGATGAAAAGTTAATGATTGCGTATACATAATGCATAATACAGAGCTTTCTATCAACCTCTCTTAGATTGTTACACGTATAGTTCCTCATCTTAATGTTGAAGAGAATATCGTGCAACTTTAAATTATTTCACAGTTGTGGGAAATTACACAATAATATTATATCACATAGGTCTTATTCAGAATGTAGAGGTAAAACTGCAACTTGTGTTCAGAACTCAAATCTAACAGTTATATTGTCAGATTTTCATTAAGTTTGCTGTAAAGAAAAGTAAAAGAAAATGCTAAGGCTTCAGGAACACCTGAGCTCTCATTGTTTTTTTAAGGGCAAAGTATTTATGTTAGCACGTTTGTATTTGACACGCTGTCTTTATCCTTTGATTCAAGATGAGGATGATAACATGATACTAGAGAGAGTATTGACTAAGTCCGGGGAATCTGACACGCATAAAGAACACCAAGGTCATTCTCAAGGTCATTCTCATGGTCATTCCCATGGCCACGACGAGCTGCCAGGTGCCACTGGAGCCATGGTGTGGCGTGTGATTGTAGGGGATGGGATCCACAATTTCAGTGACGGCCTAGCTATCGGAGTGGCGTTCGCAGTCAGTGTTACTAGTGGTCTAAGTACATCAATAGCAGTGCTGTGCCATGAACTGCCTCATGAAATCGGTAAGTATAACTTCGTGTAAAGTAAATGATTATGCCTTCTTAGTTAGTTAGCTGATCGCCTGTATGATTTTACCTATTGCTAGGTTTCGTCCATCTTCGGTAACCAAAGCTTCTAATTGCGTTACACACATTCGTGGAGTGTAATCCAATCAGAAGCATTGGCAACCGAAGATGGGTTTCATCACATCGACTATACTTATGTTCTATCGGCGTTTGCACTACTGGTTTGTTACCTACATGACTCCGCCTATTGCTAGATTTCGTCTCGTCGCTAACCTACCTACGACGTACATCTTACAACTCTAACAAAACTTAATAAATCGCTGAATCACTGAGATGACGTCACTGAAAGCTATCTCAAACTAATTAAGAAATTTCTCGCGCGGCGTTTATTCTTTTGCGTCTCTAGCTTCTCATTTCACGCCAAAGGAAAACTCTCGCTACCATACCCGCTATATAAAACTCGCTCCCATACCCGCTATATAAAACTCGCTCCCATACCCGCTATATAAAACTCGCTCCCATACCCGCTATATAAAACTCGCTCCCATACCCGCTATATAAAGTAAAGCCATAAATAAACTGAATCATATAGCCAGTCCTTCTCAGACTCGTCAATGATGCTACGTGCCTAGAAAATGTAGTTGAAGCAGTTAAAGACGAGACAAGTTTAGCACTTTAAATGCGTGTAGTTCAAAAGAAATGTCAAAATCTTAAGAATGGTGCATTAACCCCTACTTCAATAAATAATATCGATTGCATCAAATAAATAGCTACTATTTAAAACAAGATTTATCTTTAAAATATATTATGAATATGCTTTATATTCGATTGTGTCATTGAGCTTGATCGTCTGTTTCTTATCCAATTATGTACAGTATTCACTTACAAAGGAGGTTTTGTTATATTCTAATTATCCGATGCTACCACGGTATATAGTTTGTTAAAGCTGAATGGAATGATGAATTAAATTAATATCAAATAGCACATTCAGAGTAAAATTGTCTTCTTTGTCGTAGGTGACTTCGCCGTTCTCCTCAAGAAAGGGATGTCGATCAAACAAGCGCTGGGATTCAATTGTTTGTCGTCTGCTCTGTCACTGATTGGTGTTTTGGCTGGGGTTGCCATGGGCAACTTCACAGAAATCAAAGTCTACATCCTGGTCTGTGTGGCGGGGATGTTTATCTATATTTCACTTGTTGATATGGTAAGTATAAGAAGATAAAATAGATTCTGAATGAAGGACATTGTACTACATAACCTGTGGTTCTGTCTACAAATTCTTGTTCAAATGGAGGAATTTTAAGTTCATTTTAACAACCTATTTCCACCAATGCTACATTGCTTTTTTATCATAGTTTGCACAAAATTAAATGTTGGTGCGTTATTATATATTAGGTGAATATTACACCTGGATTTTGACATTGAACATCATGTTAATTGATGCATTAAGTTATGAAACGCTTGTGAGATAATGTCTCTTGATTTTTTTCGTTTTTTTTATCCTCTAAAGTTTTCAATGTTCTATTTCCTTTGAAATTGTATGTTATATTATGCCCTTGATGTGGCTTATTATATTCTAGCCAAGATGTTTAAGTTGAAAACTATTTCTATCTGACGAGTTTCAGATAAAAATGAATGCAATCCTATTGAACTTCACAGCGCCCTTATCTTATTTATGTTTTAAATTATGATGTTTCCTTTGAAGCTTCCGGAAATTAGTAGCAATCCTACAAAGAATCCCGTGCGCCATCTTGTCTTCACTATGCTGGGAATCTGTGTTGGCTCGGGGATCATGCTCACCATTGCGCTAAAGGAGGACGAACTGAAGCAACTCACCACATAATCAATTACACAATTTATTCTGCTTACCAAGTGATCACTGATTTAATAAAGTCCGTACATTATTTCATTCAGACAATCAAATAAGCTCACCCGGTGATAGATGAGACAATTCAATGAGCTTACCACGTGATCAATGAGACTGTTTAATGAACTCGCTATTTGGTTCAGTAATCAATATAATGAGCTCAGAATGTGATTAATGTGACAATTTAATGAACTCACTACGTGATTAATGAGACAATATAATGGACTCACCACGAGATCAATGAACCAAATTAATGAACTCACCACGTGATTAATGAGACAATTTAATGGACCCACCACGTGATCAATGAACCAAATTAATTAACTCACCACGTGATTAATGAGACAATTTAATGGACTTACCACGTTATCAGTGAACCAAATTAATGAACTCGCTACGTGATTAATGAGACAATTTAATGGACTCACCACGTGATTAATGAGATAACTAATAATCGAACTCACGCCGTGATCAATAGATAATTTAATTAACTGTCATCCTGTGATCAATTAATCAATTTAATGTGTAAAATTAAATTGTATTGAATGGGTCAACATCCTTAGGCTCACCACATAATATTGTTTATAGTCTAAGGTATCAAATGTAATGAGTAATGAAAGGCGTTTAAGGAAATATTATTACATGTACAAATGCATACTGTTTCACGAAAACATACTTGAACTGTCTTCGTCTGGCTTAGTTTTTGGTATTAACCAGTCGTCCATTATCCTTGACGTAATAAAGAGGGACGAGTATCCTTCAAGGCTCGCAAAAATAAACATTTCTTCTACTCGTCTCATAGAATTTGATATGAAATTCAATTTCAATTTCTTTATTAACTGTGGGCCATATTGCCCATTGGTACATATTATATACACATACAATCGTAATATGTAAACCCATTTAAGATCCTTCATATCTGCAATACAAAATAACTACTGAAAAATAACGAATTTTGATATTTATGGTAAGCTCCTGGATCATGCTGTACTATTTATAGATTACAATATGTCAATCAATGCGGTATTTGACATAATATACTCTCGGTAAGTTTTTTATATATAAAGACATTTCTCACAGTTGTTTCCTTCAATAATATTCAGCAGTGTGGGTCTCTGTTCGAGTGACATGAAAATAATATTTTCGTCACGTCGTTGTACAGGTAAACAGTAGAAATCGCTCACTCAGTCATGACTTGACAAAGTGACCAGTCGGTCTTAAAACACGTTGTTTGTGTAGAAAGTAACATTCATTTCGGTATATCGCACAATTGTTTTATTAAAAGCGTTCTCGAATTTAAATAAAACTTTAAACCACTATTACGTTTTTACAAGTTTTTTTTATTCAGTTCTATACTTCAATACTGCATACATTTTGTTTACTTTGATGACGTCGCCATTTAAGTCGTATGTACAATGGGTTTTCTTTCCAGTGAAAGCATTACAGACATAGACTCTCGGATCTATCCTCACAAAAACATCGCCCGTTTTAATTGATATAACCAGAGACTTGTATATCACACTGATATAACGATATATTATGAATAAAAGTGTCCTGTAGCTTGAATATTACGCCAGAAATGAAGTTGCCAGTTTGTGTAAGTTGAAAATCGGCAGGTAATCATTATCAGTACGAAAATATGGAGTTGGAGTTGTAAACCTTAACGATTATGGGAGTGAAAAAATGGAAGTTGTTTTTTTAAATTCATTAATGTTGCTTGAGCGTCGTTTCTATTTTTAGATATCGTAGAGCCCATGACCTTACATATCAGCAGAAAATATCTAACATTTGACGAATTTACATAATGGTCGAACATACCTTTACGATTTTATTTTAAGTTGTTATAATAGAATGTTGGGCTTTTTTGGCTGATTTCATTATGATAAGAAATTACTACAACAGCGCCAACATACCAGATTTTGCTACAAGCCAAGACTTCGACTAACATAGACTTTCCGTGAATATTCCGAGAATGTGTGTTATGTATATAGTTATATAGGGTGTGAGGAGATTACACATTACAATCTAAGGGAGATAATAAAACTCCAGTATGTATCGGAGTTATTTCCCCTTTTGTAAATCTCTTTTGATAAAAGATTATAATTGTGAGAATACAGAAAGATTTGGAACAGGAAAGACGTGTTTATTTTCATTGCCTAACTATAATATCTGGAATGTAAATCAGCGAGTCCCCAACCAACCTCACAGTTCACTACATGGTGGAGAATCCAAACCCTGGTTAGGCTAACTGACGACAATATGTAACTTGTTTAGGTCATCTGACCCGAAGGGTCAGGATGACCTATAGTCATCATGCTTCGTCCGTCGTCGTGCGCCGTGCGTCGTGCGTAAACTTTTCACATTTCAAACTTCTTCTCAAGTTCCACCGGTGGGATTGAGCTGAAACTTGCCTGAAGTGATCCTGAGATGGTCCTGACCAAGTGTTGTTATTTTTCGAGTCAGTCCGAAATCCAAGATGGCCGCCATAGCCGCCATTTTGAAAACACATTTTAAACTTCTTCTCATGTTCCACCAGTGTTATTGAGCTGAAACTTGTCAGAAATGATCCTGAGATGGTCCTGACCAAGTGTTGTTATTTTTTGGGTCGGTCCAAATTCCAAGATGGCCGCCATAGCCGCCATCTTGAAAAACACATTTTAAACTTCTTCTCAAGTTCCACCAGTGCTACTGAGCTGAAACTTGCCTGGAATGATCCTAATATTATCCCGACCAAGTGTTGTTATTTTTTTCGGGTCAGTCCTAAATCCAAGATGGCCGCCACAGCCGCCATTTTGAAAACACATTTGAAACTACTTCTCAAGTTCCACTGTTGAGATTGAGCTGAAACTTGCCTGAAATGATCCTAGGATGGTCCTGAGGAAGTGTTGTTATTTTTCAGGCCTGTCAGAAATCCAAGATGGCCACCATGGCAACCATCTTAAAAAACACATTTTAAACTTCTTCTCAAGTTCCACTGGTGCCATTGAGCTGGAAATTGGTGAGGATGTTAAGGAAGGAGAGCCAACAAAGTGTTGTTATTTTTCAGCTTCGTAAAAACTTTGACATGGCAGCCATGGCGGCCATTTTGTAACATGATTGCGCAATCATGGTTTTCCTGAACAACACCTATTTCAAACTTCTTCTCAAATTCCACCATTGGGATTCACTTCTTACTTACTAAAAATGATCCTGAGGTGGTTCTGACCAAGTGTTGTTATTTTTCGGATCCGTCAGAAATCCAAGATGGCCGCCACAGCCGGCATTTTGAAAACACATTTGAAACTTCTTCTCAAGTTCAACTGGTGAGATTGAACTGAAACTTGCCTGAAATGATCCTTGGATGGTCCTGACCAAGTGCTATTATTTGTTGGGTCAGTCAGAAATCCAAGATGGCTGCCATGGCAACCATTTTGAAAAACACATTTTTAACTTCTTTCCAGTTCCACAAGTGCCATTGAGCTAGAAATTTGTGAGGATGTTAAGGAAGGAAAGCCAGCAAGTTGTTGTTATTTTTTGGCCTTGTAAAACTTTGACATGACAGCCATGGCGGCCATTTTGTAACATGATTGCACAATCATGGTTCTTCTGATCAACACCTATTTCAAACTTCTTCTCAATCTCCACCTGTGGGATTTAGTTCTAACTTACCATTAATGATTCTAAGATGGTCCTGACCAAGTGTTGTTATTTATCTGGTCAGTCAGAAATCCAAGATGGCAGCCATCATGAAAAACACATTTTAAACTTCTGCTCCAGTTTCACTGGTGCCATTGAGCTGGAAATTGGTGAGGATGTTAAGGAAGGAGAGCCAACAAAGTGTTGTTATTTTTCGGCATCGTAGAAATTTTGACATGGCAGCAACGGTGCCAGAAATGATCCTGAGATGGTCCTGGCCAAGTGTTGTTATTTATTCGGTCAGTCAGAAACCCAAGATGGCCACCATAGCCAACAGTGCCTCTAAACCTGCTTCAGAGAATGCATACTACAATAATATAAGGGTCTTTAATTTAGAGTCAGATGACCGTTAAGGCCCCTGGGCCTCTTGTTTTATTGTGTATTCGCCGGTGTGGCAGGCGAGTCAGCCTCGGCTCGTCGGCCAGACATCAGACATCATCACGCCATGTGCTATTTTGGCGGGAAGTTGAACAGTGATTGTTTATTGGACTTCTCTGAAGAAGAAATATAATTTGATGAAGTTTCCTGTGTTTTGATATTGATATAATGAAGAACATTTTATTGTGAATATCTTCTTTGATTCGTTGTTTCAGAAACATGTTATATATGTTTCTGGTTGTTTTATGACTTTTGTCAGGATTGTGCGTTGTTGAGACGTATATCTCTGATTAAACGATGACGTCATCATCATTTGAATAAAGCCGGCACTTCTTACAGTTTTCATTTACATAGGAAAGGAGTTCCTTCATCGCAATGTTATATTTTCGTAATTGACTTCGTACATATAATTATCCAGTATCCTGTCGCTGACGTCGACACCCGTGTACACATGTGTATCCATCACTCATCAGCCAGTCGAACCACGTGGACGATGAACTAAACTTTTCCAACTCATGCGGGGGATAACGGAATGATCATTGTTTCATTTGTTTGACAGTTTAATTAATACCTGTCCCAGTCCAACAACTTGTTTTGAGATCCAGTTACTCCACTTCATACAGAACTTTGAATTTATATATGAACTTATATTAGTACTAACAGTGACTTTTCTGCAAAATTTAACAGCGAACAGTCATGAGTGAATTTGAAGAAACTGAACAATATCATTATGACAAATATTAACCTTTTATCTAGCCCTTGATTTACAATGTTTTAGTACCCATTCCCATGTCTTAATTATATTGCACAACATCATTGTTTTCCAAATGTTCATGAGTATTTTCTCAGAAAAACTATATCGGAAATATACTATTCAATTAAGAGCGAAATCTCTGCTGATATTACTGTGAATAACTTACTTGTGATGTTTGGTTAACATTTTTAAAGGATGAGCATATAATCAATAAGTATATCAACTGTATTATGTTGTTAAATGGATTTCGGGTAGTATTATATGGTACATTGTAATGTTTTTGGAACTTTGGTGATTTAATGCTGGTAGTATTTGGTGATAATTGGTATTGTATGATGTTGTGATTATTTATGAACCATAAGGCCACGCCGAGGTATTTTTCAGCACGTATATAAAGCTACGATAAGGCTGATATAGATAAATATAAGGCTGGCAGCTGGTTAATATTGTAGATTATTTAAATGTTGTAAGTTTTATTATGGTCAATTTCTCTATAACTTTAAATCACATGCAGTTAGTGGAGTATTGCCAGAACAAAATAAATTGATGTTATATGTACCTGTATGTATTGTTTTCATTATATAATCTTGAGCTTGATAAAATGTCCCAAAACTTTATCCAATTTAAGATGTACTTGTTAACATAGTTGTTAAAAAAATATGTTACTGATTATTTTTAACTTTCCCAAAGTGTGATGTTATAAAGTATAGAGTGATAATTTGACAAATTGATCAGACAATGAATCGGAGTGTGAAAGTACACTTGATGCTTGGCCAGCTCAGAAATGCCGAGAGGATGGTGAGCATGCACTATTTCGCACAGGGGCTCGGTTTCGAAATTTTGATATATACAGTAAACATACAAATGATACATGTATATACATTTGTATTCCCATGTTTTTATTTTTTTCCACATTATTAAGTCTGTTTGACACATACATGTACGTAGGAAGTGCGGCGGGGTATAGTAGTGAAGTATGGGGTTTCCATAAAGCCCCTGATATTGAGAAAGTGCATTTAGATTTTTGTACAAATATTCTTGGGAGTTAAACGATCGACACCGAATGCTATGGTATACTTTGAATTGGGAAGGTTTCCAATGGTCCTCTCTCGAATTGAAAATACTTAAATACTGGTGTAAATTAACTTCTACCAAAACTTGTGTATTAAATGCATGTTACGAATATATGAGGTGAACCCAAATTGTAAAAACTGGGTTGCCAAAGTTAAACACGAGCTGTGCTCACTAGGTATGATGAACATGGGGGTTTCCCAACACGTTACAAATATAAGTTATTTTATAGCTACAGTAAAACAACGATTGTTAGACAATTTTAAACAAGAATGTGAGAATTTTTTGTGTCATTGCCGAAATGTATTTTATACAGGCATGTTGTAGATCATTTAACGTTGCAAACATATCTTTTAAAACAAATTCCTGTTAATTATAAAAAAGCTATTATCAGATTGCGTTTATCCAGAGACGTATATACCTGATATACAAGTCTCTGGTTTATCTTCCCATTGTCTTCTTATCGAATCAGGTAGACATAAAAACGTACCTGGGCATCTTATAACCTGCCCTGTTTGTCTTGCTGACATCGAGGATGAATATCACCTCATTTTTAAATGCCCCTTGTACAGTGAGCTGAGAATAAAATAGATTAAGCCCTATTTTCGAATAAATCCCTCCGTCTTCAAATTAGTTATATTTCCATCGTCTGGTAATACAAAAGAATTGTGTAATTTAGGAAAATTTGTTCATCATGCAAACATATAATGAGGAAATTATTTAGCAGAAAATTAGATTTTGTATGATTGACCCTGGAAATATTTATTGTAATTTAATGTATGCAAATCTTATATCCATGAACTGTAGCCGTTTACGATTAAAGCATTGAATATTGTATATTCTGAAACCTTATAAAAAAAAGGGGGGGGGGGGGGGGGGGCTATCGGTCTTTTTACATATCAATAACCCCGATTTTATAATGTTTCAGAATATAATATATATGCATATGTATTGTGGTTATTAACTGATGTCATATATTACTGAAAATCTTCAACAAAGCCAGTGAACCTAGTAATAACAAGCATCAGTTTAACAATAGCCATCACCGATAGCATCTTTGTCTAATTTGTATACACGATTCGCCTGTATTGATAAGGTATTATATCATTTTAATTCAAACGGGCATTACTGGGCAAGCTTCCCTGTCTCTGTAAGGGTTCCCGTGTCGTCTGTTAGAGGGCAACACTCCCTAAATAAATAGACCTGAAGGCGTTTAGAAATTAGAAACAGATTCATCAAAAGAACAATTATTGTTCAATTATGGAACGGGATGAGTTTATCAAAATTAATGCCCGCACGATGGACAAACGGAATGTCCCCAGTAGATATTGTTTAGTTCAAACCAAGGCACTTTTAGTAGTGGGTAGGGAATTCGTATGAAATCCCTGCGATACTAAAAAATCTTCGGATATATTATGAGCTCATAATTCAAATCTCGTTATGTAACTGTAATTCAAATGAAACCTAACTTTCACTGACCGGCAATAAATATCCCATAGCAGAGAAGTTCAGGAAATTTTCTGATTTTGGTTTGATTTTTACTCTCCCAAGGGAGAGTGGGCCGTTCCCGGAGGTACTGCAATACCGGGCCAACCCGTGGTAAGAGCGGAGCAAGCCCCTGACATCTCACCTATGTCCAAAAATCAGTTTAATATCGAAGTACCCCGGTGGGGTACGTATCAGATATTAAGCTGATAAGAACAGATACTACACTTTGATCTTAGCCAAAAGGCCGAGAAGCGATACCATTGAAGACGTTTAAATACTATATAAATTAAAGTTGATATTTTCTAACGTAGGTGGTATTCTTATTATAATATCTGAAAATAAAATCTTCAATATCTTTTTTCACAATTCATATTAAAACAATCTTATGCCAGGAAATAAAATTGTATATCATATTATAAAATATTGCCTGCTAAGATTATTTATAAACAAATAGATTATACTAAAATTGCGAATTAATTGCTACCTTTTTCACATTTACGCGTCCAGTGTGGTTTACTAGTTACCTCCCCTTAACCGCGAGATTTTCTGGCTAAATGTCGGCGACTTTCTTTATCGCCATCATCTTTGTCAAGCGTTTCTAAGTAAACATAATTCAAACTGTCTATTTATTTCACTTATCTATTTAACGGACGGACTTAGATTAAAGCCGATATATTTCATTTAGGCCAACTGGATTTTTGAAATGATGAAAAACTAAGAAGTTACCGAGAATTGACTATATGAAAGTAGTAAATGAATGTCAAATGCCGAGATAAACATATTAGTAGCATGGGGCAATTTTAATCACAGGGGGTAGGGGCGGACCTACGTCACAAAAAAAATAACTGTCGGTTAAAAAAATAGCCTCTCGCGAGTATGACCCGTCTCACGACTACATATGCACGTCTCTGATATGTCATACAAGGGAGAGGCTATTTTTTTATCTGACAATTATCTTTTTTTGTGACGTAGGTCCGCCCCTACCCCCTGTGATTTTAATTAACACATTAAACACAATCCACGATGGTAATTTATTTCGTGGAGCAGATACATCATGCAAGTTTGGGCAAGCCATTTGGATTTTTACGCATCTAACACCGCTATTAAAACTAGATATCTGTATGTTACTTACACAATACAGATATCTGTATTTAATAAACATATCTCTAATTAATTGAGATATATATATATTTTAGTTAAGATATCTCTATTTTTTCAATGATTAGACATAATTATATCTATATTAGCCCGAGTTTTCTCTGGCCCTGTCACCATGTCTGGTGTACACCCAGACATGGTGACAGGGCCAGAGAAAACTCGGGCTAGGATATCTGATATTTCAAAATATTAACCTCTAATTTAAATAGACATCTCGACCTATCTATTCTATAATTAGACATATGTTTGTAAAATAGATATATCTCTAATTTAATTACAGATTATCTCTATTTGATATCTAGCTGAATTGAAAATAGAGCTATCGATCTGTATTTAAAAGGACTATTACCTTAGATTTAGTGTTAGTTCTGAAACATACTCGTAGAAAATATAACGTTTTATACCTTTTCTCAGTGTTTTTTTAACCATATAGTCACTTTAAATAGAGATATATCCTATTTAAGGACAGGTCTTATAGTCTTGTATGATAATGTTAGCCAGATAACCTAGCTGTAATACTATAAAGTTTTTATAATCATGTGTTACAAAATATAGATTCGTTTGGTGTATCCATTAAAGATAAATTAGTTCGAATAATCCTAATGGCTGACTTCAAATTGAAGGATTGATTTCATCAGTACGTTAATATATCTGGAGGGCTGAGTGTGAACCATTCTATTTAAAATTCAAACCGTTATTATGTCATCGTGGTGGACAACACTGCTATCTAATAAAGTTGTTGGTCTGTACTTTTGACATTCAGGCGCCGCAGAGAAAGTCCTCGACAAGTAATTCTCTTGGTATGAAGCTTGGTATAAAAAATAACTTTGCCTTCATAAATGTTTTCCTATCAATAGTTGATTAATGGGAAGAATAAGTAATGAACTATCAAAAAAATATTCCGGTCAAAAACATGTCTCCTCCATTGGAATAAAAACAAGAGGCCCATGGGGCCTGTATCGCTCACCTGGTTGGATTTGACCAAATGTCAAAATAATGTTCATGTTCAATTCCTTTTGTTTGTTAACCTCAAACAATGCTATTTATGGTTATAGCGTGGGGATCCCAACTGCTTTAAAGAAATAATGAAGTCCAGACTCTCTGAGTTTACAACATGCATTTATAACTTTATGACTAGTAGTGATTTAAAGGAATTACCTCTATTTCCTATATGGGGCCCCGCCCCTTTTGCCCCTCGGGGGTCAGAGTCACCATTTATGCAAAATCTGTTCCCCTTCCCCCAAGAATGTTTCTTACCAAATTGGGTTCAAATCCATTCATAACTTTATGACTAGTAGCGATTTTAAGAATTACCTCTATTTCCCCATTAGGCCCCGCCCCTTTGGCCCCTTGGGGGTCAGAGTCACCATTTATGCAAAATCTGTTCCCCTTCCCCAAAGAATGCTTCTGACCAAATTGGGTTCAAATCCATTCATAAATTTATGACAAGTAGCGATTTAAAGGAATTACCTCTATTTCCCATATGGGGCCCCGCCCCTTTGGCCCCTTGGGGGTCAGAGTCACCATTTATGCAAAATCTGCTCCCCTTCCCCAAAAGATGTTTCTTATTAAATTGGGTTCAAATCCATTCATAACTTTATGACTAGTAGCGATTTAAAGGAATTACCTCTATTTCCCATATGGGGCCCCGCCTCTTTGGCCCCTCGGGGGTCAGAGTCACCATTTATGCAAAATCTGTTCCCCTTCACATAAGAATGTTTCTGACCAATTTGGGTATAAATCCATTCATAACTTTATGACTAGTAGCGATTTGAAGGAATTACCTCTATTTCCCCATTAGGCCCTGCCCCCTTGGCCCCTTGGGGGTCAGAGTCACCATTTATGCAAAATCTGTTCCCCTTTCCTAAAGGATGTTTCTGACCAAATTGGGTTCAAATCCATTCATAACTTTATGACTAGTAGCGATTTGAAGGAATTACCTCTATTTCCCCTAATGGGCCCCGCCCCTTTGGCCCCTTGGGGGTCAGAGTAACCATTTATGCAAAATCTGTTCCCCTTCCCCAAAGGATGTTTCTGACCAAATTGGGTTCAAATCCATTCATAACTTTATGACTAGTAGCGATTTAAAGGAATTACCTCTATTTCCCCATTAGGCCCCGCCCCTTTGGCCCCTTGGGGGTCAGAGTAACCATTTATGCAAAATCTGTTCCCCTTCCCCAAAGGATGTTTCTGACCAAATTGGGTTCAAATCCATTCATAACTTTATGACTAGTAGCGATTTAAAGGAATTGCCTCAATTTCCCCTATTGGGCCCCGCCCCTCAGGCCCCTTGGGGGTCAGAGCCACCATTTATGCAAAATCTGATCCCCTTCTGCCAAGGATGTTTCTGACCAAATTTGGTCAAAATCCAATAAGAACTTTTTGACTAGTAGCGATTTGAAGCAAATGTTGACGGACGGACGACGGACGACGGACGCTGCACCATGGCATAAGCTCACCGGACCTTCGGTCCAGGTGAGCTAAAAATGTAACCTCCTCCACCTGTATCAAAAACATACATGTACCCCCTCGACTTGTATCAAAAACATACCTCCTCCACTGGTATCAAAACATACCTCCTCTACTGGTATCAAAACATACCTCCTCTACTGGTATCAAAAACATACCTCCTCTACTGGTATCAAAAACATACCTCCTCTACTGGTATCAAAAACATACCTCCTCTACTGGTATCAAACACATACCTCCTCCACTGGTATCAAAAACATACCTCCTCCACTGGTATCAAAAACATACCTCCTCTACTGGTATCAAAAACATACCTCCTCTACTGGTATCAAAAACATACCTCCTCTACTGGTATCAAACACATACCTCCTCCACTGGTATCAAAAACATACCTCCTCTACTGGTATCAAAAACATACCTCCTCCACTGGTATCAAAAACATACCTCCTCTACTGGTATCAAAAACATACCTCCTCGACTCGTATCAAAAACATACCTCCTCCACTGGTATCAAACACATACCTCCTCGACTCGTATCAAAAACATACCTCCTCTACTGGTATCAAAAACATACCTCCTCCACTGGTATCAAACACATACCTCCTCGACTCGTATCAAAAACATACCTCCTCTACTGGTATCAAAAACATACCTCCTCCACTGGTATCAAAAACATGCCTCCTCAACTTATATCAAAAACATACCTCCTCCACTTATTTCGAAAAACATACCTCCTAATCGGTATCAAACACAATATTTTTGCTAGGGGAGCATTATTTCAGTGATTTCACTGTATTTTCCACCCATTAATCAACTCACTGATGACGCTAAAACATTTTAAAGCCAATGCAATTCTTACTATATAAAATACAAATGTTCCATGGCTCTGAACATATCCACATACAAAAACGCCTTCAGGAGATGGCAACAGTTCTTACTGTATATGTATACAAAAATGTAGTATAAAAAGGTCAATGGTGCCGGAAATGGTTTTGTTCAACATATTTTATTCATTACAATTATCATAACAACAATGTTTTTTTAACAAATATACTACAAGTACATGTATACAAAGATAGAATCTAATATCAACCATATACTTGTTAGCTTTACAGTGTACATGTGTTAATACAATAAACTTGCATTTAAAGATGACTTTGAATTCCGCCAAGTTCCAGTACTTCATTTCCTTTTGATTCATCTAAAGACAATTTTCAACAATAACTTGTGTTTTAAAAAGTGAACATTTTGTTAGGGTACATTTACTTAGCCTTTTCCATGTTGAACATACATTTCCATTTTGGTTTAAAACAGAAATAACTAGATATATTACAGATAATGAAATACTGTATTTATTTGCCAATTAGCTCATGCAAATGTCTGCTAATAAGTCCATCTAGGGCTATCGCAATTCAGTCAAAATGTTTTTAAAAAAATGCTATTCTATCTTGCCATTAGCCCACTTCATACTTTGGTTCTAAGTTGGGCCCAGGCCCCTAGACTGGATACAGTGTAAATACTTAGACTTTAAATGCCCTGTTGACAATTCTTCATGTGTGGTGTATCCATAAAATGCATGATTTCTTCAATAAATCTATTCTAGATTCTAAATAGTAATTATGTTTTCAGAGGTACGCTAGGTCTTTTGAAGGATGATATTCAGAATTCCAAATTTAAAACCTAAAATGGTCTTTAAAATACTGTGCCAAACTTGCTGAATCCTCAATCAACATAATCTCAATATGATACAAGACATGTAAATTTTTGAACAAATAATCCGATACAAACCTTAGTTTAAACTTTGTTTTACTTCAACTTGTTCAAGTAAGTTTTTTCAAAATAATCATCGAAGACAAAATGAAAACGTCCCAGACACGTAAGTCTTAACACTGAAAAATATCTCCCAGTTGATAACTTACAATGAGTCTATTAGGTTGTTTGATAACATTTTCCTGCACAACAAAACATGTACACATTGTCCAGCTGACTGGTAACAACCATATACCAGTGTATATTACATTAAATCTCTGACTTATAGGAAAATCCCATGATTAAATCAACCATAAACAGCACATAACAAAACTTATCTTAGTATGTTTTTTTCCCTTCTGAGATTTGCTTAAGATCTATTCCAAAGAAAGCTAAAAATCTGAAAAAGAAATAAAACAACCATGCTGTAACCCTTTTCTTAGTTTGTTAATTACATGTATTACAAAACATTTAATGTGACCCCGTCCTTAAGATACTGAATACCTGTAATACAATGGTGACGTTTACCCAAGTTGTGATCTATGTGAACGCGTCCCCCAGATACTGAATACCTGTAATACAAGGGTAACGTTTACCCAAGTTGTGATTTATGTGAACGCGTCCCCCGAGATACTGAATACATGTAATACAATGGTGACGTTTACCCAAGTTGTGATCTATGTGAACGCGTCCCCCAGATACTGAATACCTGTAATACAAGGGTAACGTTTACCCAAGTTGTGATTTATGTGAACGCGTCCCCCGAGATACTGAATACATGTAATACAATGGTGACGTTTACCCGAGTTGTGATCTATGTGAACGTGTCCCCGAGATACTGAATACCTGTAATACAATGGTAACGTTTACCCAAGTTGTGATATATGTGAACGCATCCCCCAGATACTGAATACCTGTAATACAATGGTGACGTTTACCCGAGTTGTGATTTATGTGACCCCGTCTCCGAGATACTGAATACCTGTAATACACTGACTATAGTTGGTAACACGAAACCTAGCAATAGGCAGATCAGTGATGTACATCAGTATGTACAGATGTATTTCTGATTGCTCCTGTGCGGGGAAACTAGGCTACTTTTATTTTGTAATCGTCATCTAGATCACACACAGCCAATTTTTAAAAGGGTATCCTAAACCAATATGTAGCTGTTTGCTGATGAATTGTTTGACTTTCAACATTCCATTTTGTTCAAAAGATGATGTAAACAGAATTTTAAGATAAATAATCTGAAGATGAATTAACAGTTTCTTTTTTTTTTTCTTAAAAAAAAATAAAAAATTTGAATTTCTGTATTTTGAACTAATAATTGATTGAAGATTTGTGCAAGTATAATACTGAGCACATTATTTTAAAACAAATTATGAATGATGTGTCGGATGAATAAGTTTCACTTACATTTAAAACAAATATAATATACATTGTATATTTATAATATATTCTGATTTATGACCTTATACAACTTCTCCTATTCAGAATTCGGGCTTAGAAATATCCCACAAAACAAAAACAAAACAAAAACTGACAATATCATGAGCTTCCCTTCATGAACTGAATACAGGAGACTGACCCCTGAAATACCTACAGCTGTGAAATCATATCTAACGTAGCTTCACATTACCATCATCAACAAAATTATGAATTTTTAATGTCCCCCTGTATCCTAGAGCATCACATAATGACAAAATTTTGACGCAACCCCAGAGCTTTTATCACTGGTTTAGGATGGGGTCTTTTCTTCTCATTTTGGGAAGAAAATTGGTGAATTGGAAAAGATTTTTTAAGGAGTAAACTTTAAATTTTGGGAATTTGGCTTTTATATGAAATAATTTAAATTGGGAATGGGGTCCATAAACGGCCCCAAAAGGCCCTCAGAAAAAGCCCTTGACCAATATCATTCTTTTGTCTTATCTTAGTGGGTATTACCTCAGTAAAGAAATACATTCTAAAGTCAAACTATCACAACAAAAAGTTCTTCAGAAATCTTCCATTTTCATCAATGATTAGACTGGCCACCAGCCCGTAAGTTTTTTTGTCAGATTTGATCTACAAAATTCTAATACTGGATTATCTCCCCCTAGTTTGAAACTTAGGATCAGACATATCCTCAAGACCGAAATCAAAGACCACAATTTAATCTTTAATTTTAATATTCTATAGACAGGTGGCCAGTCTAATCAATAATATTCAGATAATAATTAATATTCAGACAGAGGTTGTACCGACAAGGTGAGTCATGACTGTGTATCAAATATACAGCACATTATATTCTCAGATATTAAATCCGAGTTTTACTGAAAGTTGATCTGACAGCTGTAAATGATATGATAATGGCATAGTTTGTAGACATTGAATTCTTTATGAAAAGTTATAAATGCAGAATTTGAACCAGAGAGATAAGGGGAAAGGGTTTATATAAACTAGCTCTGCATCAGAATAAAAGACAGACATATTATAATAATAATAAACTTCATTGTGTTGATACATAACATTTGAGACCAAAAAATCAACTCAAGATGGCAAAATGGCCAAAAGACAATTTTTTTCAAAATAGTTTTCCCCAAAAAGTAAATGCATTTTGAATCTGTTTCCATTTCAACTTGTTTTGAAACTTTTTCAAACTGACTTTTGATAAATGCCATATAATTATATGTAGGTTCGAACAAATCAAAATCTTATATGTGTGTGGCAGTTTGAATGTAATAAACAGGATTTTCAAAGAATCTTGTTATGGCATTTTCCAACATGTTCATTTGTACTAGACAGTCATTAACAACCCTTTAACAAGCCTTGTTTTCATTGAACCATATCCAAGATTTCTTTTCCCGTTCTCCTGTCCTAGTGTTGGATGAGGAGCTACCTCATATCCATGTCCATGGAGGCTGCTGCTATTTCAAATCCCTCAGATGTTCCTGGAATTCTTTCCTTCTATTCCATTGGTTCAAAACATTTAAAACCATAACTTTGTGCTCCACATTCTCTTTGGTCCCCACGTAATCTTCCTATTGTCTCTAGGACAGCACTTAATAATCACAGATTAACCTAAACCTCATTTGTTCCTTCCTCTCTCAGGTCCCTGGAACTCTGTCTTCCTCCACATCGTCGCAGATTAACCAGTTTTGTCCTCTGCCAGGTCCCTCCGAACTCCCAGTTCTTCTCCATGTCATCATAATTTAACCTAAAATTCATTTGCTCTGTCGTCTGCCAGGTTCCTGGAACTCCCAGTCTTCCTCCATATCATCACAGCTTAACCAAAAACTCATTGTTCCCTCCTCTCATATGTCCCTAGAACTCCTCCATGTCATTGCAAATTAACATACAACTCATTCGTCCCATCCTGTCCCAGGCCTCTAGAACTCCCAGCCTTCCTCCATGGACATATTGTTGATTTCCTCAGCCATGTCATCTACATCCCCTCCTTCGGCTGTTAAATAGAAGAAAACAGTTTA
The DNA here is from genome assembly GCF_902652985.1 of Pecten maximus. NCBI lineage: Eukaryota > Metazoa > Mollusca > Bivalvia > Pectinida > Pectinidae > Pecten > Pecten maximus. Next base: position 50,463,668 of record NC_047016.1, on the reverse strand, counting down.
CAAAATATAATGAACGAGTATTGCATAGAACAAAAAATATAAAAATTCATCAAATAGACAAAAGAATGTCAAGTTTATCAGTCAAGTCCTCTACTCCAAGCTTGTGTGACACACAGTGAATACTCTTTAATCCAAGTGTCACATGGGGACTGAACTGAGAACCTGGTAATAAGTGTGTAATATTTTACTTCAATATTCTCTCCCCCATTGACATCAAAACCTTTGGTATGTTGCGGCAAAGAGAAGGGAAGATAACCCTTACAAACCTATGTTATTGCTGGGGCCAGTTTATTTATGCTGAGAAACCGGTTTGTCAGTTTTTAAATGTGATATTTCAAACATATATCTTGATGGACATGCAAATGTTTATACAGGCTTGGAAGTCTTCGTCAAGATTAGTTTGAAGACATTATCAGATCACCAGATCTGTCTTTATTTCATTAACAAACAACACTGGTCCAACTGGTCCAACTGGTCCAACTGTTTGGACAACAATAACGAACCAGCCCTGATGTCTGTAAGACAAGGGGAGATAACCCTTACTTTGGTTTATTTATGTTTAACGTCCTATTAACAGCAAGGGTCATTTAAGGACATGCCAGGTTTTGGAGGTGGAGGAAAACCACCGGCCTACGGTCAGTACCTGGCAACTGCCCCAGGTAGGTTTTGAACTCGCAACCCAGAGGTGGAGGGCTAGTGATAAGGTGTCGGTACACCTTAACCACTCGGCCACCGCGGCCCCTAAATATTACCCCTACAAACTGATGAAAGTTAAGGTATCCCATTACTAATCGTACAAAGTATCTGTAAAACAAGGGGAGATAACTATGTACCTTTAGGTATCTTGCTGATGTCAGTAAGACAAGAGGAGACAACTTCCTTTATGTATCTTACTGATGTCAGTAAGACAAGGGGAGATAACTATGTACCTTTAGGTATCTTACTGATGTCTGTAAGACAAGGGGAGATAACCATTTCCTTTGGGTATCTTACTGATGTTTGTAAGACAAGGGGAGATAACTATGTACCTTTAGGTATCTTGCTGTTGTCAGTAAGACAAGGGGAGCTAACTATGTACCTTTAGGTATCTTACTGATGTCTGTAAGACAAGGGGAGATAACTATTTACCTTTAGGTATCTTGCTGTTGTCAGTAAGACAAGGGGAGATAACTATGTACCTTTAGGTATCTTACTGATGTCTGTAAGACAAGGGGAGATAACCATTTCCTTTGGGTATCTTACTGATGTTTGTAAGACAAGGGGAGATAACTATGTACCTTTAGGTATCTTGCTGTTGTCAGTAAGACAAGGGGAGCTAACTATTTACCTTTAGGTATCTTACTGATGTCTGTGAGAGGAGATAATGGTTGAAGTAATGATGGTAGCATCTCCGACGTCCTTTTCTTTAGATGTTTGAAAAATGAATGACCTAACAATGTGGAAGAACTTGGCCTGGAAAAATGAAAGAACAAAAATTACTTTAAATAAGCAAACATAACTGAAGAGCTATATGGAAATACTTTGAATTTAGTTTAAAAACACTTTGAATTTAGTTTAATTACACTTTAAATTAAGTTTCATTCTATACATTTTTTGAAATAATAACAGTAACTCCAATATCAAAACTTTTACCATGTTATTACTGACTTTATATACAAACGATATCAGTGATACACAGTAATGTATGTTTTTACTTCCAAAAATAATATGATTCGTCTCTGAACATGCAAGATATTTTTATATCTTATTTATTATTTTCATTACCTAAAATAAATTTTAGCTGAAAACTTTATTTAAAACCCTCAAATGAATTATGCGAATTCTCTCATACACTGTACCCATACACTGGAGATCTGTAACATCTTAGTAATCATACTGGAGATGGGAGATCCAACATCCATGTAAAATGTTCGGTGTGGTTCTGTGTAACCCAGCCCATAGATTCCACAAGAAATACAAGAATCCAGCCGTTTTAGTGATCAGTTTAGATACCACTAATTGCTCGACAAGAATTACATGCAATGCACACGTTTGAGGCAAAAACTTTCGCATCAAAACGAGGGTCACTTGACTGTTAATTCTGGATGATCTTCTTTAAATGAAGGGTGTGTTGAGATGTCCACTATGTCATCTAGCTATATATATATGTATGTAGACCAAGTCAGGTTTCAGTTGGACTAGTACTTTTTAGCTCTCTGGACGGAGTCCAGGAGAGCTTACGCAGTCATTCTCATGTTTTTGCCGGAGGTAGAATTATTAAAAGTTTGTGGACAGAGGATATCAGAAACAGTGGGACTGTCAGAATGGATTTCAAGACACATGATTGGGGTCGACACGAACTAGATTTGACAAGAAATTTGAGTTGTTAAATGATTTCATTTTCGAGTAATCGTCAATTTACGGTGTCATTTTGGACATTCTCGGTGTCACAGGGACATGCCGAACGTTATTCTGAGGAGTTATGAGGCAAAGTTCCTATATCAACCCACTGTGATGTGTATATAACAATGTGCTGCAACACACGTATCCCTGTGACGCTGCAAAAATTTGCTGCTATGCGTGTTACATTATACACAGTATGTCGTCTGCTACAGTGTACAGGGTGTCTCGCGAAGTATATGTGTATACGTCCCTAGCAAACACTGATATGGAATATTACTATGTATTCTTAGTAGTTCCAATTGTTTATCTTCTCTCATAATAATAACTTAATTTCTTGAAAGCATGGGAATGGAGCCCTATCTTTAAATCAGCAAAAGTTCCGGTCTATCACAAGGAGACTTGACACGAACACACCGCAGCCTCCCAAAACACACATACGCACTCAACACACTCATACATGTCGCACGCACGGGAGGCCGTCCTTAAATGACCTTAGATGTTAATAGGACGTTAAACAAAATAAACCAAACCAAACCAAACCAGAGCTATTACTTAGTATTTGAAATATGTCCTGTTACCCAGTGTATAGCTTTAAATCACTAATACATGTAACTGTTGACAAATGTGTTTTGGGTATAAAATGTACCATGTGTAAATATGGTAAATATCAGAAAACTTGTGATAATTTAAATCAAATTTGGAGAGAATATAGGTTTCTAATTGATTATAGTCATATGCATATATATTGATGATTTGTATTATGTAGTGATAATGTGCAAGCTGAAAGTATGTCGCATTGGTACTATATTGATGACCAATTTGACATGTGACCTTTGGTGACTAATAAATGAATAACATTTCTCTAGTCATATACATCGGAAAACAGTGAAAATATTATGAGATGAAACAGGAAACAATTCTCTATAAGAGTACAAAATTTCATTTGAAACGATCAATACACAAAGTCAGGAAAATTCATTGAAAAAGTTGAAAATACAGAGAATATATAGCAAAATTAAAAAAAAATAAGACTGAAATTGGCAAGGAACTGTATATACAAACAAGCTGGATTTCTAATCAACGTCCAGAGAGCTACGAGGCCCTTGGCCTCTTGTTAAACAACAGATCTATACAAAACACTTTTAACTAAATTGTTGGCAATGTCATTTCCATCACAATCAGTAAAGTAATGCCATAGTCTCGCTTTTTTTACTTTCACCACAGGTAAAACAAAACAGGATAAGAAAGCATTGCTTTGTAAGAAAGGGTTATACACTAACAATGTCCTGCTCAGGGCTATTCCAGTAAAACATCTACCCCAGGACTTCAGTTCTTGTTTCAGGGTACCACCTATAGAATTTCTTTGGATAATTCCCTTTATATGTAATAGAAGTAAGAGGTACGAAATCAAACAATTGACTGAAGTGATTCATTCTGGAGTTCTGGGGCCAGATAGATCCTTTCATGGATTAGCCCTTATTGACAACTGACCTTGTATCCAGGCTTTTCTCCAAACACACTTCAACAAAATTATGGAAATGATTTGAGAACTTTCGGGCATTAGCAAGGTCGGTGATCTCTCTGCTGTTGGTAGCTTCACTGTCGACTCCAGAATCTGGACCTGAAAATCAAGGAAAAGGGAGATAATCATATCTTATCCCGTACTCCGTATCATCAGATCATAGGTAGCACATCACATGTACATCAACTTTACTTTGTACACTAACCTTTTTATATCACATATCCTTCTTCAAACTGTGACCGTTACTAGTCACAAATTAACATGTGATCATTAGAAATGTGATAATGGCCTGGGGTTTGTTATAGAATTCCTCAATTTATGAAGAATTTCAATCCACAATTCCATGATCCACTAGTGCCATCATTGTTTTTTTTTTATTGTAACTGTCACCCTGTTTCTCAAATTATTCTGATCTGAACACGATTTACTATTCAAAATCAAAAACTCATGTTAACCTTGTTTTGAATTTCAACATACTCATTAATACCAAACATGCTTAATTAAAACAAAGTCAAAATTAGATTTTGATTTATCGACTTTAAGACCAACACCAGATTTGATTGATCGATTAACCAGTATCAGATATGATTGGTTGTGTTAAAGATCAACACCAGATTATAACATCAACATCATTTCCAATTGGTCTATTCAAACATCAACATCAGATCTGATTGGTCAATTTAAACATCAGCAGTGGATCAGCTGATTGGTCCTTACTTGTGATGTGCCACCATTGGACATTAGATAAGAACCTTCATTAACATTTTCCTCACGCTTGCAGCCTGTCTTGCAGCTGACAGGCCACAAGGCTGTAATAGCGGACGCAAAACCCATTAAATAAATGAATAAATTTTCCTCACCCACAAGTTCTGCTAGAGTGGTGCTGTCTGCTAGGACAGGTTTTGTACCATTTACCTTCTCCAGCAGCATCTGTAATCAGACATCAGAGTAAACCAATGTTCCTCAAATATATCTTAGCTTAAGATTTACCTTATAGCCATTATAGCTTTTTCTTAGAGAGGATAACATTTGTCAGGCTGTTTAAGAGACTCTGAAACCTGACAACCATTATCAATAGAGCTGCAAATTACTTTATTTTTATAAAATCAATATTAGAAAATTATAAACACGGAAATGCAACAGTGACGGTTAGGGTTATTTCCATGATTTCTTTGAAAATAATTCCGTCAAAATGAAACATAATTTTATCAATCATGGAACCTAAGATTTTGGATATACTATCTTCTGTACATCTTAAAAAACAATCATTGATTATTGTGATTTACAAGGTTCATATATACATTTTCAAAATCCAAGGGTTCCTTGGTCAGTTCAACATTTACACTCAGCCATATGTTTTATTTAACCTGACCAATTGCTAGATTGATATAATTCCTTTGCCGACAACAAAGGACCTATAATCCACATTCTCACGAATGCTGGTCACTTTTACCTTCCACATGCATTGATTTTTTATGTAATGTCCAAAATAAAAGTCAACAAACATCATCAACAAGATGGCTTTCTGTTTTGTCATGACATATTCCAGAGATGTAGAAGAAAATGACTGACAGCCAAATTGTTAGTATACGTACTTGTGTGACAGGCATGTCAGTAAAAGGTGCGTAGCCATTCGCCAGTTCACAGGCTGTTATTCCAACACTGTAGATATCGGACAGACAGTCGTATCCCGTCAAGTTCTAAAAGCACAGAGATTATTTTCATGGAATGTGGGATTATTGTTTTATCCATGAGCAATGACTGCAAAGTTGTAACTTAAATTTTTTTTAAATATTTTTTTAATATCTAATTAATAGTTTCAAATTTTTTCATCTTCATTTTAATATACATTCAAATAGACAAGCCAATATTAGATTGAGGCCGGTCAAGGTCATTCAATTGAACAAACTTTTCAGTCTGTTATCAAAGTATTCCATTCTCCCAGTATCATAGTCCTAGGCCACTAACTTATCGAAAAGTTGTTTAAAGATTATTAAGACATTTGACCCTTGACAGTACAGCAAGATCATTCATTTTAATCAACTTTAATTTGTAGTCCTTAATTCAAGCATACCAATGGTTAAATAACATGACTATCGGCCTCTTGGTTATTGAGAAGAAGTCATTGAAGATTCTGAAAATTTTGACCTCTGTGACATTTTAACAAACATGGAAGCCCTTTCTCACAATCATAACTACAGCTAAACTATTATTATCATAATGATACCAGTTGGACTCAGTCTTCCACTATAAAAAAGTACAGAAGTAGGAAAAGGGGGATAGGTCCAACACCAGTTGTCTTCAGAGGTGGATGAAGGGTTCCGAACTTCCTAACCTTCCAACCTGGATATTCTAGGTATGAAGGGTGATCGATGGATAAGAAAGCTAAATAAGTAAAGGTAAATACAATAGTTGACTGACAATAAACTGATGATCCCGGCCTCTTTGCCTGTTGTGATTGACCTCTCCTTACAAAATACAGATTGAAGTGTTACCCACCTGCTCCAGGATTTCAGGGCTAAGCCACTGTAGGGAGTTGATACAGTGTTGAGGGTAGTCGTGAACAATTCTCAGTTTCTGCCCTCGGTGTATCATACTGTGAGCATCCCTCAGTCCTGCCAAACAAACATTTCCGGAGGCAGCAACCAAGATATGACTGGCTCGAACACTCCTGTTACAAGAAATGATAAACAATTAAAGAAAGTGCACAATGTTTCTAACATAGCCTTTGTTCTCAATTTCAGAATGTGATATTTCCTGGATCTGGATGACAAGATGCCATTACAGAAGGTTTTCATCCTTCTGGAACACCTGGCCTTCACTGTTAATGTATCTCTTGTTTATATTTTGCCCACTTTTCTTGATTACAAGTCAGAAAACGGTTTTGTTTACATATATATCAATACTATCTTGTTGTTTCTGCATGAACCCTTTGGACTGACAGCACTCCTGTTAATAAAACGGCTATAGGAAAATCTAACATGATCAAGTTCACATACAAACTGATGCCGACTGGGCAGGAGCGTTTAATTCACAATACTTGACATGTTGCTTTTGTTATACATTAGCACAATTGATTTAATGTGTAATTTTTCATGCTTGCTTGTACAATGTAAAACGAGTGTCAAATGTGTAATGATTATGTAAACAGGTTCATGACCAGGACAAGAATTTGAGCATCAGCAGTCTTTCGGGCAAGTTTATGACCAGGACAAGAATTTGACCATCAGCAGTCTTTCGGGCAAGTTTATGTTCAAACGTATTTGCCTAAAGTTGAAACATAACGGTGCAATTAAACTGAATCAGTAACATTATAAAACATTCTAAGGAAAAGGTAACAATTCAATACAATAAAATTTGCACATGCCTATCCAGCAAGAAGTCACTAGTATTTACAAAACTACAGACTAAATCCACTGGACTCAGGTAATCACACCTCAGATTTTTCTTGCTTTGATGAGACAAGCTCTGTGTACGAGACCTACCTGTGTACGAGACCTACCTGTGTACGAGACCTAACTGTGTAGAAGACCTACCTGTGTAGGAGACCTACCTGTGTAGGAAACCTGTGTAGAAGACCTACCTGTGTAGGAGACCTACCTGTGTAAGGGACCTACCTGTGTAGAAGACCTACCTGTGTAAGGGACCTACCTGTGTAGAAGACCTACCTGTGTGGGAGACCTACCTGTGTGTGGACCTACCTGTGTCGGAGACCTACCTGTGTAGGAGACCTACCTGTGTAAGGGACCTACCTGTGTAGAAGACCTACCAGTGTCAGAGACCTACCTGTGTGGGAGACCTACTTGTGTAGGAGACCTACCTGTGTAGGAGACCTACCTGCGTATGAGACCTACCTGCATAGGAGACCTACCTGTGTGGGAGACCTACCTGTGTAGGAGACCTACCTGTGTACGAGACCTACCTGTGTAGGAGACCTGTGTAGAAGACCTACCTGTGTAGGAGACCTACCTGTGTATTGGACCTACCTGTGTAGAAGACCTTCCTGTGTAGGAGACCTACCTGTGTAGGAGACCTACCTGTGTATGGGACCTACCTGTGTATGAGACCTACCTGTGTAGGAGACCTACCTGTGTATGGGACCTACCTGTGTAGGAGACCTACCTGTGTATGGGACCTACCTGCTTAAGAGACCGACCTGTGTGGGAGACCTACCTGCGTATGAGACCTACCTGTGTCGGAGACCTACCTGTGTAAGAGACCTACATGTGTAAGAGACCTACCTGTGTACGAGACCTACCTGTGTAGGAGACTAACCTGTGTAAGAGACCTACCTGTGTAAGAGACCTACCTGTGTAAGAGACCTACCTGTGTAAGAGACCTACCTGTGCACAAGACCTACCTGTGCACAAGAGACCTGTGTAGGAGACTAACCTGTGTAGGAGACCTACCTGTGTATGATACTTTTTGAGTGTAGGTACTCCAGGGCGAGAAGTGTGTCCCTGAGAATGTAGGAGGATGCTAGTTCTGGCAGACCATTGGTAAAATAAGCGTGGATCAAATCCTTACAGGAACCTGTAACATAATTTGTCACAAAAACAAGCTATAAATAATTTCACTTCTTCTGATTATGGTGCATCTATTCTTATTTCAATGACTTCAAATGATGTTGGATATTCATTGTTCATGAAAGGAAAAGACAAGCTTATATAAACAACAATGGACATCAAAATTCCTGTGCAACATACAATTCTTTAATCCTTAAAAAAAACACTTTACAATGCTCCTCAGTTGTTCAGTAATACATTTCTTTATTTCTTATCACAACTTCACAAGTTACACCAATATTCTGCAGTACATACCAATTTTGACTTATATGTTGATGGTAGCCAAAGCTTGCAGTAATAGATATAACTAATAAAACCAAAGGAAATGTCTACTTAATGTACTGACCGTAGGCCATGAGTGGCATCACCGTCCACAGCTCGTGGTTATGAATGAAGGTAGTCAACATAGGCAGGATTTTCTCATGCTGGAGCTGCCGGCACAATATCACCTCATTCTGTAACAATGCAAACTACTATGGTTAATATGTACACAAATTGGGGGGGGGGGGGGGGTGCTTGGTTTGGTTTGTTTGGTGTATTTTGTTTAAAGTCCTATTAACAGCCAGGGTCTCATTTAAGGACGTGCCAGGTGGAGGTGGAGGAAATGGGTGCACACTTACATCATTATGTTTATATAATGTAGGATCAAATCGGGTAAAACATTCATACTAAATAGTTGGTCTGGTTCAGTACTGTTCAATGTCCTATCAACAGCTAAGGTCATTTAAGTACGGCCTCCCTTAGGTCTGTGTGTTAGATGCATGCCTGAAGTGTATGCATGTGTAAATTTTGGAGGCTGCAGTATGTTTTATGCTTATCTTCTTGTGATAGCGCGAAACTGATGCCGACTATATAGTGTTACCTCAATGAAGACAGCCAGCAGAAAGCCCCACCTGGTTACATTATACTGACAACGGCAAAGAAATCATCCCAATTCCAAAATGCTGAGCGCTAAGCAGGAGTTGCAATGTCTGGGCCAGGGGACAGAACCCAAAGCCTTCCTCATGAGAACAAAGGGGGAGTTATTATCAAGGGAGACATTAGGAAGAAGAAAGTTGAAAAGATAAGATCCCAAATTAAGTCTCCTCTTACGATCATGCAATGGGGGCAGCAGGTACAATTCTGTCGCCCTACCTGCAGGGCACTTCATACTTGGGTTTCTAATTTGAGGTAAATGGAGCTTAACCTTTTAGGTCAGTGAAACAGAAGCTATAGCAATGACCTATGGTACATATAACATGCTGTAGGTTACTGTAGTTAATACCTGAGGACTTATGGCTTACCAACATACCAGTACCTACCTGGAGAACAGAGTTTTAGTTAATACCTTAGGCAACAAACTATTTGGCTTACCCACACACCATTACCTACCTGGAGAACAGAGAAGTCTATGTCACATGACTCAAGGTTCGTCTTTTTGATGGCAATGTGTTTGCCTGAGGGTATATGCTTGGTAAGAATGATACCAGCCGCATCATTACAACCACGTCCTGCAACACAACAAATTAAGACATGATCTTAACGCTCTCGGGTTCACTGAGAGAAGATAGTAAAGGCTGCAGGTATGGCATTAGAGAAAACAAAAGTCCAATAGGGCCTGTATCTCATTGAATGGTGATGGTAATGTCAACATCAAATATGGGTGAAGATCTAATTTATTTTGACAAAACATTACAGTGAGGTAGCATAAATTCATTCACTTTATCTGCATTGATACATATCTAGCACTTTTGCTGAACTTGTTTTTTAACTTGATCTTCAAATTGCCTAGCCAAAAAGTATTGACACCTTATAACTATTTTGTTTGCTGGGCTTATCATCCCCTCAACAGTCAGGGCCATTCTAAAAAGGAATCTCTTTGTAGTAGTTTGTGGCTACCTCTCTTAACAACATACAGAAGGCCTTCCGAATGTCCTTCAGAGCAACTGTGGTCTCGCCCTTGGCCACAATCATGAAAACAGAAATCAGCATGTGTCTCCTCTTCTGGAGACCTGTACACCTCATCAGGGTAGAGATCAAACTCATTTCTATCCTCACCACAGAATTTGTCTGATGCTATACCTACCTACGGAGCTATATATTGTGTTCCTACATTCACAGCTTATAAACTAAATGATCAATGATTGCCTGTATCTATGTCTATGGAATAAGATTTTTAGACTAAGCTAACGGTTACCGACACTGTCAGCAAGCTAAAGGCAAAATAAACACAGCGAAAACTTGTAGAAGCTGTTCTATAGACCCATCCCCCTCCCCCCTCCCAAACAACAAACTCTACCATAAATCACTAACCTATAACAGTGTACAACTCGTAATGTTTTGTATCGGGTGCAAAACTGCCTGATGACATCATCGTGGAATGTATTTGATTATCCTCTGGGCCTCCTTGGCTCACTCCATCTTTCCGAGAAGAACTCTAAAAAATAAACAAAGACATTATATATAAGCAGGGTCTCAAAGGACATATATGCATGTTTTTTACTCAATTCTGCTTCCTCTCAATAAATTATCCAAAAATTGCATTTTGTGATTTTACCAATCTACAAACTCCACAGGGTACAGATGTCCCATGGTCGTTTCCGAAACATATATATTGTCAATATTCCAAAAATATCTTGTTACCATGTTGCTATAGCAGCCAGCAATTGGATTTCAGCGATACCCAAATATGGTAATAACATATTATTACACGCAGCAAATCAGCTTATGATCGTTCCTTGTAGATTACGACTGAATTCCTGTTACAAATTTAAACATTAACAGAAAAGGGAATAGGTTCAAATTGTCAAATAGTATTGCAGATTTCGAAATAAACTGTCATTTGACATGTATGATGACTATGTGGTGAGATAAATTCCAAATGTACATCCCCTCAAGACAAGAAAGGCTTAAACTAATACATGACTATCCCCTGTCCTTAATAAAATCTTACTCTATATGGACCGGGGTGGTAGAACTACTGGGAAAATGTCAGTGTTTCAGATATAAAGTATATTTAAACTATATTATTATATTTTATAATTGGTTTTTTTTTTTTTACTTTAAGGTATAGAAATCATTATCAGTACAAATTTGTTTCTATCAAAGAAGCTGGATTGTGGATCATATATGAAAAATGTATCTGTCTGCACAGTTTTTAACTTATTTATAACATTTCCCTCTAATAAATGCCAATTGTAATACATGTATATATATATATGTATAAATTATGAATTTTCATCATTAAATAGTAATAAAAATAAAATAAATAAAATAATAATAAATGGTGCTTATATTTTCATCTTCAAAAAAACATTCTGGTAAAAATGGAGGGGAGGGGAGGGGTGAAAATGAGAGAAAAGCATGCTGGTGAACTTAAAAGTGTCATGCAAATCTTCAACATGAAACAGAAACTATGCAAATGTTACAACTAATTGCCATGTTTAACAAACCAGAAATTATCAGCAGAAGAACTGGATCATCCAACAGCGTTGTGAAAAAACTTACCCGAATAAGAAATTCTCAGTGTAGTCCAGTAAGAAAACTATTAATAGTTCTCTCAAAATGATCTATACATGATGAACTTATTCTTTATTTTACTGTGAACAAACACCAAATAAAAATATATGGCAATACCCAGCACCCTTTTAAGTATTTAGATTATTTAAATATCTACAGACATGACAACCAGGTATAACCAATATTCTGTGAATAATACAACAGGCAGTCACATGCACATATAACAATACAGGCCTCTTGTGTCAGGTTCTACCTTGAAAATGCCAACCCCTATATATGGTATGATTCTGATCTATCAGAGTTGGTTCCCTTTGTTTCACTCTGTCGGTATATATATGGGTAAAGTGATAGCTTGAGAGCTGCCAAGAATATTAATGATATAGTATCTGTGTTGTATATTGAAAAGTGTCAGTTATTCTTAACACATTCTGTTTGTTTCATGGTAGCTAGGGACTTATTAAATATTCATGGATGGGACAACGAAATCAATTACATTAGAAGAAAAAAAACTTCTGATATAGAAATGATTTCTGAAAATATTTTTTTTAAAAGTTTTTATTGGAAAATTATTGATAAAAATTCAAATACGGAGTTCAAAAATATTAGTCTAAAAAACTTACTGTAAATCACTTAGATTTCGCAAATACTTTATTTTGCAAACTTACGTACGTCTTCAGACAGATTATATAAGCAAACAAATGATTTCGCGAACGCTGATTTAGAAATGACTATTAATTCGTGAATGATGAGCTATTAGAGCCATAGACTCTGTAAAGTTTCTAAATCGGTATCTGATAGCTTGGTCGTCATCCCAAGGTGTTATTTTCATACAAATAATAGCGAAGAATTTGAATTTGCGATCGACTCTGCTTGCTTATTAACGTGAAAATAAATCCCACGTGAAATATAAGTGATTTACAATATATGTATTTCACTTAATAAGTATAATACCATAACAGTTTGCCTTTTCAGATTTTATTAATAATTTTGATTTTATTAATAATTTATATTGATGCATGATATATTTTAAACAAACATAACATTGTACAAACTAGGTACTATATAATGATGGTTTTTTTTTTTAATTTCCCACAAACAACAACAAAATGACAAAGAATACAGGTAAAAAGGAATAATTGCTATACTCACTCAAGATAGATTTTACTGTTAAAACCATAACATTATTAATTTACAATTATACAGGTGTTAGGACATAGAGTCTCAAAATTGAGGCACAGCATGCGGTAAAAAAAACTCAAAATACGAATACAACATATATACTGTAATGATCATGATTAATTTGGAAAGATGTTGATTTTAAACACAAACAGCGATTGAAAGCTTGTAAGATTGAAAATGTCTGTTTCCTCAGTGTCAAGCAAAGAGCGAAATGAAAGAGCCTTGATGATCATGACTGTTCACTATACGATTGGGATGGCCATATCATTGAAATCTGTTGTCAACATAAAGGGAAAAAAAATCATGACATTTCTTTCTTTAATTCAGGGAAACAAATTACCATGGACACACTTTGGTGTTAAAGACTGTGAAAAACAGATTGGTACGAAAAGTTTAAAACATACCGCAGACGGGCTAGGGTGTTTACGACTGTAAGGTACAGATGTTGGTGACTCCTGGGTTTTCGAACTGGCACAGGTGCATTGTTGCTGTAAAAAGAAATATTACTTATGTCCATATACTGGTACATATGGAGCTCAGCACCATACCTTAATATTGTTTTCATTCTCATCGGTAAATCACAATGAATGATATACTGATATTTCCAGAACATAATTTTATATAATATGTCACATAATGAGGAATGAAAAACACATTTAGAAATAACTTGGGAGGTTAGTATAATCTGATACATTTGTATTCCTTAATAACACCTTACTGTGCAAAGTAAGCTGTGTAAGTACATATACTAAGAAACAAGGTAAATAGCCGTCAAGAAACTGTCAATATCTGTGACAATAATGGCAAAAGTTTAAGTACAGTGTCTGTGACCTGGTTATCATTTCACTGTATAATGTATGCGTTCCTTGTTAAAACATAAATTCTTCTAACAAATGGAATGCAAAACAATGAGAAGCATAAAAATGAAATTATGGCATTCTTATAATAGTCAATTGACTTTGATGAAATAAATTACCGGTATTACGAGCCAATTATATATAATTAAGAGTAATTAAAAAGTTGCAATAATAAAAAAGTGCAAAGAATACTTACTTGGAGAAATACAAAGTATTAATAAAATTTCCTAAACAGGTTCAATCTACCTAATTATAACTAAACAATTACAATTAAAAATTTAAACCAAGATGTATGTTCATCAAGAAGGATGAACTGCAGATATATCTGTAATGATCGATTCATGCCAATACAATATCTCTAAGAAGGACTTTTACATAGTGACTCACAACACCAGTATGTGCCAACTCATATCTAACAGCAAGAAATGAGAAATTAATAATAGTGAAATTTTTAATATAAACAAAGAATTAACATAAATTGATCTTAGAAATGAGGACACTTAATAAAGGCTAATGCAGTTATTATTTACTATAATTAATTAGAACTGTACACATCTAAATCTACATTTAATCTATGAAATATTAAAAATATACGTCAACATAACACTCACATTTAAAATCTAAACCTGTAAAAGGACAAAAACGTCTCTAAATTCAATGATTAAAACTAAAACTCAACATTTCATTGTTTTCATACATATATTAATTTACTTATGTAACTGTACAATAAGGTAAAGCTCATGAAGCCTTGGAAAATAGTTAGATACATATCCAGGGTTTTGGGATGGGGCCTTTTTGTCTCATTTTGGGAAAAAATTGGGAAATTGGGAAAGACCTTTCCAGGGGTAACAGTTAACCGCAAATTTTGGGATCATCTTAAATATGAAATAATTTCAATTGGGAATAGTGTCCATTCACTGCTCAAAAAGACCTCAGCCCAATAACAAATATTTTCATTGTCCTGGAGACATCCCTGTTATAAGCACCACACCCATCCACCTTCACTATGAGGCTCAATAGGTTACAGGTATTTCATTTAGATATGGCACTTCACTTTTTTTTAATACTGTATGATTTTTTTTATTTGTGGTTTTCAATTGAAAAGTAAAAACAATTCTTATATGGAGTATTGTCCTTATAAGAAGAGTTGACCAAAACAAGAGGCCCAGAGGGCCTGTATCGCTCACCTGGATTTCATGAGATATGAAACAAGAATGATGATTAAGTATATTTGTCGCTGGTATTGCTATGTCAATATATCATAGGCATTTTATATGGGTAAGTGAGGATTTGATGTAAAAAAATGCATTAATCCATGAAATAAAATTAACTTTTGGCACAACCCCATAGGGATGCTACCACACAAATGTGAGTGATATCCATTGCTTAGTTTCAGAAAAGAAGTTGTTTAAACCAATTGACCCCTTTTGACCCCGCCTTCTGCACCCCGGGGGGAGTGGGGGTCAGTTCCTTCCTTTATAAAATTTTGAATCCCTACCCATAAGGATGCTACCAGGCAAATATGAGCAATATCCATTGCTTGGTTTCACAGAAGAAGTCGTTTATATTAAGAGAGCCAAATTGACCCCTTTTGGCCCCGCCCCTCAGACCCCTTGGGGGTCAGCCCCACCATTTGTACAATTTTGAATCCCCACTCCATAGGGATGCTACCAGGTAAATATGAGTGATATCCATTGCTCAGTTTCAGAGCAGAAGTCGTTTATATCAATTCTGTAAAACTGACCCCTTTTGGCCCCGCCCCTCAGACCCCAGGGGGTCAGCCCCGTCATTTGTACAATTTCAAATTCCTACCCCAAGGTGATGCTACCAGTAAAATATGAGAGATATCCATTGTTTGGTTCCAGAGAAGAAGTCAATTATATGAATATAGCCCGATTGACCACATTTGGCCCCGCCCCTCAGACCCCTGGGGGGTCAGTCCCATCATTTGTACAATTTTAAATCCCAACCCCATAGTGATGCTACCAGGCAAATATGAGTGACAGGCATTGCTCGGTTTCAGAGAAGTCGTTTATATCAATATAGCCAAATTGACCACATTCGGCCCCACCCCTCAGGCCCCTGGGGGGTCAGCCCCATCATTTGTACAATTTTGAATCCCCACCCCATAATGATGCTACCAGGCAAATATGAGCAATAGCCATTGCTTGGTTTCAGAGAAGAAGTCGTTTATATCAATATAGCCAGACTGACCACATTTGGCCCCACCCCTCAGGCCCCTGGGGGGTCAGCCCTATCATTTGTACAATTTTGAATCCCCACCCCATAGTGATGCTACCAGGCAAATATGAGTGATAGCCATTGCTTGGTTTCAGAGAAGAGTCGTTTATATCAATAGCGCAAAAATGACCCCTTTTGGCCCCTCCCCAGAGGCCCCCAGGGGGTCAGCCCCATCATTTGTACAATTCTGAGTCCCCTACCCATAGGGATGCTTCTGACCAAATTTGGTCAAATTCTGATGTGTGGTTATGAAGAAGAAGTCAATTGTTGACGGACGGACGGACGACGGACGACAGACGGACGACAGACGACGGACGCAACGGTATGGCATAAGCTCACCTTGGTCCTTCGGACCAGGTGAGCTAATAATTGGGTTATGGTTGGCATAGTGTAATATTATAATAAAATTAAACTTTTACAGAATTATGGGCAGCTACTGTACACAAATATTATATAAATTACTTACCAGAAGGGACATGACACAGCAAATCTATGTACATCTGTAACACTATCAACCCAATCTCCTGTTCTCCTACACAGTTATGTGGTGTTCACTTGGATAACACCAATAAAACTGCTGCGATGTTGTACCTTTATCTGAAATAAGAAATGAAACTTTATTATTCTTGATGTTTTATTACATTGTATTAAATGCAGTTCTGTCATAATAATAATGTCGGTAATGGAAACATGGTCAAAACACAAACTAGTGTTTATTGCAGTCACAGAAAAGTGAGTAATTTTCCTTCCCCCGGGGTTTAAACCCTGATCCCTTAGCACAAACTCTCTATAGATGCCAAAGTGGGAGATCTGGACCCACCAAGGGATTGTTCAAAGTGGGAGATTTAGCGCTGCGACATTTTAACAAAATGAAAAATTTGTATGCAGTAGTTTTCATCGTGAAATACCCAATATTGTTTTATTAGTCTAACAGGAAAAAGAATTAAAATATTTTTAGATACACATCTAGATGCCATATGGTAAGTAAAAATAAGAAAAAAGTGATTTTGTCTTTTATTTTGCATGATCAGTATATAAATTATGATATAAAAAATCCGGAATTGAATAGCGGCTTTCAGCTCTTCTTTTACTATAACCCTTTCAAAGATGGCGGTCGGTACAAATGTTTTCACTCGGAACACCTCGGCCAATTCTCTACGATCATCTAGGTTAGATGACTCATTTACTGTACAAGAGAATCGGTCGAGGTGTTCCGAGTGAAATGTTTTGTTACTGTCAGTACAATGTTTCCACATTCATATCATTTTCATGTGAGTAAATCATTGTCAGTCGTTATAAGTGTTTGTTTTTGAAGTGACTGTCTTTAATTTTCATCACAAACATTATTAATTAACTGTTCCATTGCTTAAATGACCAAAGGGTCCAAGATTTGATGCATATGGCTGATCCCAGCCGGTCTGAATACGGACTAGCCCACTCCTAATTATGTCATAGTAATTGCCTTTACACCTGCTGTGTATGCACAAACAAGCCATGGCCCTAGTGTTCTGATTGATAAGGACCAGACATGATTGACAATTGAAGGCACTGCATGTATGACATGCAATCTGGTACATTAGTAATGGCTTGACGTGAGATGGCGAGAGATTTTTTTTGAAAAACATGAGATTTTGTCTCACGTTGCAGGAGAGAGGTCTTCGTGGGAGAAAGTTTCCAATATCGTGAGTCTCCCACTAAGGACGTGAGAGGTGGAAACCCTGTTATAATATATATCTGTAGCTTTCACTTGGAGTGGTTAATGGCACCAAATGCAGCAGAATGTGGGTAGCTTGTCTCCACCAGGGATCAAATTTTTTGCTCAAACAATCCTTTGCTTACAAATTTTCCATTCTAATGATCGTCCTAAAGGGAATTCCCACTAGTACGAAACTGGATGATGACGTATCACAAGGATATCACTATGTAATATACTTATGTCTATATAAATTTACATTTAACCTGCCACACTGCAATAATAATCAGTTTTCAATTGTAATGAAAATGGTCGTCCAATATACCCTGTCGAGATCTTTATACCAGGTTAACGTATCAACTATTCAATAATCATTTTTATTGCAAACCAGCTAGTTAAATGTCTCTGATCTTTTCTTTTTTTTTGTTCTAACACCAATAGACAAGGCGCCGGGCATAAGATTTTCGTCCTGTATTCCTCTACTGAACCAAAATTAGCCAAAGACCTTTAGCTAGGCCTAGCTGATGTAGTCCTCTACTGTCACTGTACTGAACATTGTTGGGAGTAATTTGCGAGTTGTGGCAATTTGAAATTGTAAATGTTAGCTTCAGTATTCATTAGGCCTATAAATCGATATATATCGTAAAGCCACAATTGTGTTTTCAACAATGAAACGGCCCAATTAATACGTTGCAGCAAGTTTTTGCTGAAACAACCAATCGGTCAGCGATGAGTGAGCCATCCTGTCACAAAAATGTGCGCATGTATAATTTATCAATATGTGTTGCATCATTCTATTAAACATATAGTGTAAAAATATCTTTCACAAAATTATATTGATGAACAGCTAAATTACCACGAGACTTCTCTTTTTCTTGTCGACAGTTTGCAAGACGAACAAGAACCCACAAACGTCAAATCACACCATCAGAGTCGTTCACATGCTTTATCAAAGTAGAGTCAAAATAGCGCTTAACTTTAACGCAAAAACATTTACGCCATTTGCACAGTACCCTGAATAATTTTCGTACGTTTGATAGTGATGCCCGGCCAAAACGAAAATCGTTATTTATAAGAAACCAGAGACCTATATAGATCTACTATTAATATAGGTCTCTGTAAGAAACCAATAAAAGGTTATCCTGACCTTGTATAGGCATTTGACGTATATAACCAAAAGTCCTATTCAAAACTATTGAACGATTTCAACCGATTTTTTTAACTTATCAAAAGGTTCGTCCACAGAATCTATGTCCGTGGTTAAATTAAAAACCTGGAATTAAATTTTGACGCACATATATATATATATACGGCAAGCCGTTTGAGTTTTTACCCAGTTAATTCAGATATACATCTTATTTAAATTAGAGATCACTATAAATTTAAAATAAATTTAAAAAACATGTGGTGTTCTTTGGGTGAGCATTGTTTATAATATAATCTATATCCAGTAAACCACAAAAAATTATCCATTTGGTAACCTCACTCATATTTTATTTTATATACATGTTTGTTTCTACTGATTTGTGTGTTCATAAAAACGAATTAAACTTAATTAATGTCTGTGTCCCGCTCGACATTGCATTTCTTTGGCTCTGCTACTCTTATAACTACTGTAATTAGAAAATATTCGCCAAAGGTAATCGGTTATGTAAAGTCCTAAGGATTCGTTTAGTCAAGTGTAATAAAAGACCGAACTTACTATTTCGTCCTATTCATTTATAATTTGTCAACGGAATTTTCCACGATGTCGCGTGTCCCTATATTTAGCTGATGGTGTCATTTTATGTCATCGTTTTAAATACTATAATATGACACTCAAAAATAGCAAGGACATCGCCAGCTCGCAAACGTGAACTTGGTGATTATGTCCAAACCTGCTTTTTAATTTTATATACATAGAAACGTCTTATTACAAATACTGTACATATATCATTGGATTTAAATCGTTTTTAAAAGTGATACGTAGCACCTCTTAAAGGGACACGTATCACGGTATATTTCCGCCAGTTCCTGACTTTATAGCTAGTCTAGCGACTTTTTAAAGTAACACGTATGACATATCACGACTTTTTTCCGGCAAACTGGTATATTTTTCTAATGCCAATGAAATCAATGGACTTGGAAGTAGGCCGGACAGGCGAACGAAACACAAGGTTTATAACGGAAGTAGCGTGTGCTATAAACTGTATGTATTTATGTTTGTTATTAACACGTGCATTCCAAATAAGTCTGCGTGTGACAACAGAGTATGACATGTGCTAACTGAAGACCCCCCCAATGTACATGCGCAGAAGTAACAATTGGTTAAGTCCGTTTTAAACGGATGTGAAACTCCCCACGCGAACTAATATGTGGGTTAGAACTCATGATATTAATGATTTTCATTTCTTTTCAGGTAATTGCAACATCATCAACAATGAGAGTCGTCTCGACTCAATATAATTAATGAATCAAAAAATGAAAATTGCAATTTAAATAAAGCTCTCCTCGAAAATTAAAACAAAAAACAAAACAAACAAAAAACAACAGAATAATCCTACCGAATGATGTGTACGTCACAAAGGTGTATAACATTCTAATACACAATATACAGTGTATAACCTAACGAAAAATAAATTATGTCGTCGACAACTGTATCCCTTCAAGGACAAAATAAAATAAAAAGTCCCTTTCACTATCTGATTTAAACATATTTTATTTGCAAATATACAAATGGGATCAGACACAAGTTTAAAGCTTATAATCGACCTTCTCCCGTAAAATATAAATGATTAAATATAGATATGACCGCAAAATTGAAAAAAAAAGATGAAAAAAGTTCAAAAGTTAAATTATGCATGCTGTACTTGTATAGAATTGTCTATGTATAAAATGCATGTTTATATGCAATGGTGTTTTATATACATTACCAGAGACATATATACATATTACATTGTATAATTAAAATGAAACTCAATTGATAACATAATTATAGGGAGTATAAGAAATGTACATTGTTCAACCAGGGACATATATATATTATACGTCCCTGGTTCAACCAATGTATCAGCATTATTTATGATAGCTGACACATGTAAACGCGTGCCACTCACTGAAACTCTCTACACAAATAGGCCTAGCACCGCACCATATATGTAATTTATATTCTTTTTTCATTATCATGGCAATCCAGTGACTTTTCTCTATCTTTATGAGTGACCACAAAATATTTAATAAATTGTCAACCCAGTCAGAGACCTACATAGGTCTCTGACCCACTGCGCCAAATTATATTTAGATCCAAGGTGATTTGTAAACATGGAATCCTCTTTATATTTAGCACAGAGGGAATTCCCCTAACGTCTGCTCGAGAATTTTCCGCGGGGAGATTCCATGACGTCACACTGAGAAATTTTCCTCCGGCCTGCAAAACGGTCTAGGCCAAGTGAAAAGACACGGGATATATTTATAAATGTCTTCCTCGGTGAAAATGTTGCGCAGTTTATGCCGTATAGCTTGCACGTCCAGGGTGCTTGCAAAGACAGCAGCAACTCCAAATTCAGTGAAAACGATTTTGCCACCGCTTCAGCAAGTCGTCAGATGTAAGTGTAAAGTGAACGAGGGGTCACTGAAGGAGAAATCGTTCATCTGTTGTTTTCACACATTTGGTTGACGATTGATATGCAATGAATGTGTAACTTAATCATACATGTTTTTCTGTAGCACATATCATTTATGAATGTATGTTACCGTTTTGTTTACAGAGATATCGATTCAAAGTGTTTGTTGTCAGATGTCATGGGATGTTGAAACGAGGTCACGTAAACAAAAACATCGTTGGACGAGTTACTCAGTTACTCAGACAAATTGTCTGCTCATAGGCCTAAGTCGTTATCGTGTTATAAACATATGTATGTACACACTTAACACATTATTACATATATGTGGGCCTATATGCCAGTATATGGTAGGCCTAATATTGTATCGGGTGTCAGTAGCTAGACTTGTTCAAGTCCGTTATATTATATATAGAGTACACATCAGTCACATTAAGGAATTAAGGAAAAAATACATTAAAATTTTTTATTACAAAAGTCCAAGTGTGTTTAAGTTAATAAAACTTTTGAGTGTAAACAATGTCAAAGAACTATGCAACACTGCTAAATTTTTGTATTTTGCTGTAAGGCAGCGTGATAACCAGTAATTTTTTTTTTTTTAGTATTTATAGTGCACAACACTGCAGCTTATTCTTACATATTCAATTATTAATTCCCTATCATGAGTTTGTACTTAATTATGTGTAAGTTTTACAATGCTTACTTTTACCATTTAACACTTTTGTGTGTTAATTAAGTTTTGTGTATTATTACACATAGCCATCACTCTCCTTGAGTATGTAGTTATTTATTTATGTTGGTGTATGTGAGAGTGTGTGAATGAGTGTGAAAGTGTGCGAGTGTGTTTATTAGACGTGAATAATTGTATTCTTTGTACATGTATTGTTGATGCGCCTATGAGCCGTAAGGCTCTCGGCAAAATAAAGAATCTAAAGAATCTGATAGGCCTAACATACCCCATCGTCAGGTAAGTCGGGTAACCATGGTTGATTGCACTACGCTATGTTACAGTTGTGTAGCATACTGTAATGAACCGTGGGTAGCAGACGATAGATATACCCTGTCCAACGCGGTTTTTAAAGAATTGGCACTCCAGATCTGTCAAAACTCAGCTTTTAGAATATTAAGACAATGTGTCAAAAAATGTAGAAATTGGAAAATAAACAGATGTTACCATTTTGGATGTTTCAAAAGCATTTGCTAAGGTCAGTCACTCCTTGTAATAGGAAGGAGTAATGAAAAATAAACCTGCCCACGCTTGGGCTCGAACAAGCGACCTTTCGTTCTCAAGGCAAACATCCTACCACTAGGCTAAAGGGAAATTCCCACTAGTCTGAGCTAGTAAGGCGACCTTATACTCTCTACTTTTAAAGTACATAATCTCTATCACTATGGTGTCAGAAGGAACGTCAGAGTGTGACAATGTAGAGTCTGGGGTCCAGGGGTCACTCCTCGGACAAAGTCTATTTTTATAATCAGGGATCGACACTAACAGTAGCCCGGCAGCCCTGGGCTGCCTGGAATCAGGTCGCGCTGCTAGAATGTCCAGACCAGCAGCCCTATGGGCTGCCAACATTTTCAGTCAAATGTATAATGATAAACTAAGTTTTCTTCAATTTGACTTCAATAATTTTATTTTCAGAATTTTTTAATGAAAACGTTTGGTGTAAGGTCTTATATCTTATGCTCAGAATGAACTAGAATGCAGGAAACTGCATCTAGAATATTCAATATTTTCCTCAGTGTTGACGTAAGGGCTGGAGGGATAATGTCCCCTAATCCCCCCAAGAGGCCGGGGCATCACCTTTGGCAGCCCAGGCTGCCTCATTCCAAAACCTGGTCTGTCAAGGTGATTAAGTTAGTGTCAACCCCTGTATAATACATAAAAAGATATTCTTGTGGGGCTCTCTTCTTCAATTTGTCTTTTCGAGGTAGTTGGCTATGGCCAGCAAGGAGGATGCAGCCAACCTCCAATCTGATCTGCTGGAACTTGAGAGTTAGGAAAGAAAATGGAAAATGTGTTTTGACTTTTCACCCAGACAGGTGCTATGTCCTCTCAATAAGTCGTAACAAACATCATACCCATTACACTCTTACGTAAGGGTCACACTACAATCAGATCTTAAATTAGAATCCCACATTAATAATATCAATGTGAAAGCAAACAAGTTTCTGAAAAGAAAATTAACAAGAAATATCTTTAAAAAAGATAAACGGCATAGTTTTAATGCTGGTGGTTTTAATGTAAAACTGCTGGTGAAATAAATCAAGGAACTAATGCGTTTCAGCACGGATAACAAAATTATATCAGTTTGAATCAATTTCGGTGATAATAAGACTACATTTGAATCAGGAATATAATTTTATTAATGTGTCATTTGAAAAGATACCTCCACTTATTCAGCTTGCATTCTTAACTTTGTTTCGTTTTTAACTGCATATCTGCATTTTGCATTTACCGCTACATTGACCAATCACATACATCATCTTGACCAGTAACGCCACCTGTCGTGTCACATTCGGGGTCAAAAGAATATTATACGGCTATGCCGAAAAATAAGTTTCAGGGGAATTAAAGAACATGTCTACATGTCACTCGTCCATTCAATCCCTTGAGTACAAATCTCCTATTTTGGACCCTCTTCTAAAATGTGATTGACATAATAGATTTGGTACAGAGAAGGGCTGCATGCTATGTCACCAACAAATTCCTTGAACCTCTAGCGTTGGTGACATGTTTTAAATCTTGGGCACTCCTTATGCCAGACGTAGGTATGCACGGCTCTACGTGTTATACAAAATTACACAAAACAAAATCTCAGTCCAGGAAATAATCTCAAAACCCAATCACGATTCACGACAGAGCAGATTCTCTAATGTATACTCCTACCAAGCACAACAGTTCACTCCAGATCTAGATATAGGCAAGGGTCCTTCTTTCCCAGAACTATCTGCAATTTGAATAAACTGCTATTTGACATGTTTTAACCCTCGGATCTGAGAAATGTGATTTGACTTTTGAAATTACTAAAAATCGGAGGTCAACTGGATGCTCTGATCATAAATAGAGCTAGTTATAAATCAGTGTTTGGCTTGCTTCTTATCCATAGAAAGGCCAAAAGATGGAAAGGTTGTTGTAGCAGACGCTAAACCTGTTGATAATAGTAACTCAACCATGCAGTGCTCATCACTTAATTAAATCAAGGCAGTTAACTCGTGTCGGTTTGTATTTCTCAGCTTACCGAGAAACACAAACCGACACAGGTAAGGGAGTGTTGAACCACACACCTGAGGTCTTCACCTGAGATTACATGGCCGAAGCTCTGACCGACTGAGCTATCGTGACCTCAACTCATTTTGGATGTATCTGTGTAATTAAGTTATCAAAGCTGGAAAATTATTACTACTTCAATTAGAACTAAATCATCAGCTTGATTTTGTTGTAGGGGCGTCGCCATCAGCACAGTTTGATCCCGAGGACCCTAGAACATTTTCCAATAAACAATGGGAAGAACGTCTCACACCTGAGCAATACTTGGTATGCCGAGAAAAAAATACAGAACCGGTAAGATTTTATCTCTATTTGTCTTTCTGAGTTTCTGCCATTAACTGGAGTGGCTTTATATACAATTGTAATGTCAAAGGGTTCCAGAGTTGTAACTTCTGTGAATTGTGTCAAGATTAGTCTGAAATATTCTGATATTTTATTATCATTGACCTGTATTTATATATCTTGCGCCATTAAAAACCGATATAAAAAGTCAATTTTTCAGATGTCATGATTATTATTAACAGGTCTACCTTCCGCTATAATGGCCTTTAGGCCTCTCATTGGACGAGTAATAATTTCAGTGGAGGATGTAATGATGTGAGTCTTAATGCTAACTCGATATGACAGTGAACTTTTAGGGATATGAAGCATTCTTCTCCAAAGTAAAAGATTTTCAATCACCCGTAAGAGTTATCCTCCCTGAGTGTTGATTGATAACTTTTAGGGATATGAAGCATTCTTCTCCAAAGTAAAAGATTTTCAATCATTCGTAAGAGTTATCTCCCCCTGAGTGTTGATGGATCTATACATGTATAAGATATCTATAGGCATTTTGGTCGGTGATCCTGTAATTACTTCATTTTACAGAGAATTTATCATCCCCATTTTGAAATAATCGATTTTTGAAAAATTGCACGTTTTTCTCCAAAAAGTTGAATGGAAAGGCATATTATCTTTTTGCAGCAAAGCAAATGGTGGCACATAGATCACTCATGTCAATCTTCATGTCAATTTTCATGACAATCGGTTTATTATTTCCTGACTGTTTCATATCCCCTTAAGACAGCCTACATGTAACACTGGAGTTGTATACATTGTACTTTGTAATTAGGAAATCTTGAAATTCAACACTGTACAAACAACTGCTTTCTAGAATAATGTTAAAAAGAAGAAGATTACACAAATTCAAAGCTATGTTTGTTCTGTTTCAGCCTTTCACTGGTGCCTATACAAATAAATTTGAGAAGGGGATGTATGACTGTATTTGCTGTGGAGCAGAATTGTTCAGGTAATTTAACTCCCTTGGCCCTGACAGTAGGTGTCAGACTGTATGTAGGATTTGTAAATTTTTACTCCCTTGGCCCTGATACTAGGTGTCAGACTGTATATATGTAAGATTTTATGTTGTTGATGTTACTGTATCCAGTTTACATCTAGTTGATGCAAACATTAACACTGGTTTGTTAGAATCATACAAGTACTGTTTGTAAATATGGTAATTTTTTCTTGAGCCATATTGAGACTTTACCTAATATTGAATTATGTTGCTGGCTGTGGTATGTTTGCTATCAGTTTTGGTGAAGTAAATTACCCCGAGTGACATTTGAGATCGTAGGATTGGTATGTAATCATTTAAAACCTGAATTAAAGATAGAATATGAGATACAGTTATGGTAACATTTTTGGTGAATGTGCAACAATGTTGTTCAAGTAAATGATAATTCACCTACATTCAGACAAATCTATTGTTCAGGATTCATTAATCACCAGACAACTTTTGTTATCCCAGGCATATAGAGAATTTTCAGATAAAAATCTGATTTCAGACTTTTTCACATGTTGGCTGTAAAGTTAATTTCAATATTTCCTCATAGAAAACACTACAAATTGGAATTTCAGACTTTTTACGTTCAGGCGCTCTCATCCCTGTTATCCATAGAGTTTAAAGAGTTCCGATGAGATGAGATAATCAAAAGTGTACTGAAAATTTTATGTTATAATGGTGCATCTTTTCTAGCTCTGAAACAAAGTATGATTCCGGTACAGGATGGCCTTCATTTACAGCAGTATACAGCAAAACCTCCGGAGATGAGAGAAGCTCAAATGTCCTGAGAAGACCTGACAACAGTGACAGCATGATCAGGACAGAGGTCATCTGTAAAAAGGTAGGTCAGATCAAAGGTCAGAAATATAGGTTACGACAAAAAAGGCCAGGTCAAAGGTCATAATCATGCAGAAATTTTGGTCAGGGCAATGATCATTTGTAAAAAGGGAGGTTAGGTCAAAGGTCATAATATACACAAGTCAAGGCCAGGACATTGGTCACCTGGGGATAAAAGTAGGTCAGGTCAAAGATGATATCTGGGTAATCATATACAGAAATACAGATCAGGTCAAAGGTCATAATAAGAAATGTAGGTCATACATAGATTAGAAAGTGGTGGTAGGGACAGGTTCTGAATACATGTATATTGCATACGTGTATGCATGCATGTCCATGTTTTTTAAATCAGAGCTTTTCATTTTGAGGACTAGTTGAAGCATTTATTGTTATTTAAGTTTAGAGATACATGTCCTCTTAGATAGATTTCATCTACCTGGAAAAGTAAAGTTCTTTAAAAATATAAATGTTCGTATCATAATCTCTAGAAACGTTCTATAAATAAGTGACAATAATGACATATATTGCATGTCTGTCTGTGTGTAAGTTGCTCTCTTACTCTGATTGCTTGTCTTTTATTGATTCATGTTTTGGCCATGTTTAATTTTATTTGTTTTGACATTGCAGTGTGATTCCCACCTTGGTCACGTTTTCCCAGATGGACCGAATAATACAGAAAGGTTCTGTATAAACAGCAGATCCCTGTGGTTTCGTGAGACCTAACCCTGCCGGACACTTGGTGATTTATACAACCCTCAAACTTTGTCTCAGAAAACTTAAGGGCAGAAAATGGCACCATTCAAGGAAAAATTATTTATTCTTTATATACACAGTAGAACCTCTAGATTGGTTTTTGGATGAAATGTGTTCAGATTTAGATAACTGATAATCAGAAAATCTGATAAAGATCGATACACAAGACTCAGGTAATCATTAGTAAAAAAACAACTGAAAAGAGGTTTTAAATTGATGAAAGGAAATTGACCATTGTTGTTCAGGAGAGATGCAAATGTTTCCAGAAATGAAAATGAATTAAACAATTTTTTTTTTAATTTTTAAGCATGTCAGGAAATTTGATTTGTCTAAAATAATGACCAGATATCTGTTATTGATTTGTCTGAAATGTCAAGCATGAAATTACTAAATTGGTTCACTTTTGACATATAACTTTTACATATATAAAAGTGTTGTTTGATATTTATAGTGCATAGTAATTCTAAATTCATATAACTAATTAATATATTTCAAAGCGATACTTGCAATCTATTACGAGTGTTTTCCTGAAAATATCACTGTGTATAACTTAATGTGTTCTTTAATCAAATGTGTCATGTAGTCAGTCTAACCAAAATCAAGTCTCCCATTCCTCTTTGGTACGTTGTTATATGGAGATACATATGTAACAGAAGTGAAATGCAAGATCAGAGTTTAATTAGACTTCTAGTAGATTATGTCCTGCCAAACAGAGTTTGGGAAAATGTCGTTTTTACTTGTCATCATCATGATGTCCTCCAAACAGAGTTTGGGACATTCATTTTGACATCTTTAGTACTCTACTGCCTACCAGTGTGTGCTATAGCCTTATAGGTGTGGACTCGAATATCATTCAGCTGTTACTGCATAAAGTTATCTGCAGCATATACTCGTCATATAAAATTGACAACTTTATATGTCCATGTATTTCTTTGGAAGACTGTGTTAAATTTTGTAAGTCTCGCAATGCTCTAATACAGAATAATATCCCTTGGATAAATTGTTCTAAAAAGTTTTCCAGAGGTGCGGAGTTACAGATTATTTGTTATTGTTTGCCGAATTCTTCTAATCCTTCTGTTAATTTTTCCTGTAAACTATTCAAAGATGGTGACCATTGTGACTCTGCTTAAATTTGGAATGGATGTTGATAAGGGATTTGTCTCCACTTTGAACACTGTCCCTGAGACTATGTGAAGGAACTTTGACTTCATAGTTGTCATATATTCACACATTTGTTTGCTATCTTTGGATTTTGATTTCTTGAAGAAAAGTTAATTGATATACATTTCTTGTATTCCGTTTTTAAATTGTTCGTTTTAAGTTTGTATATTTACAGTTAGTGATGAATATTATTGATATTAATGTAAAGTATTATTTAAACTGTTCTGAATCCTACAGTTTTATGTATACGTTTAAGCTCTACCTACTGCTATTCAGAGAACTGTAAGCCAATCTTAACAGTTCATACTGGGAGGGGGTTGAAGGGGAGGTAACCAGGATCTGTATTCTAATTAGCAAGAGCAGTTATTACAGGTGTAGTAACTTTAATTAAATAAGTAATTTAGTTTTTAATTAGAAAACAAATACTTATTGAATGCTACACAAAAGTACAAAATAAAATGTAAATAGATTTATAAACTTGAAATATTATTGAAATATTAGATAATTTCTGAACATTTCTAATATAATGTTATACAGCCCTACCCCTAGATACCTAATCAACAACTCTGAAACTCATAAGAGTTGTTGTAAAGTTGAGGTAGATTTGAGGTTATCAAAGTTGAAGTAGGTTTGAGAAACCATGATACAGGATTGTTAACTTATTTTTGTTGCCATTTTCAAACTTGTTTTGTTTTCTTAAAATAGATAGGGCATAACAAGTCTTTGTTTTCATGTATTAGTAGCTTTTAAATATTAAAGAAATGTTTCAAAAAGAAAGAAGTCTTGTCTATATATAACATAGATTTGTATATATTTGTATATATCTGTTGTTGAGTTCTGTAAATTTTAAATGTGCCCTGCATTTATACTTGTTTATACTTTGTGTAGTTGTCTCATATATATTTTAGATGGCTGTGAAATTCCCCTAAAAGTTTAAAGATAAGGAGGAAATTGAGCTGAAGATTCTAAAACAAAATGTCTTATGAAAAGGTAAAGGGGGAAAATGCAACAGATTTATAACATGTGTGAAAAATATGCTTAGAATATGCTGAAAGCTGTAAAAGTGTATGTCAGCTACACAAGACTTTATAAAGGAAAATAATGACACCTGACAACTATTTTTTTACACAATTTTAACGTGATTGACCCTAATTTACCCACAACAAATGGAGGTTTTGTTACAAAAAAAAAAAAAAAAAAATATATAATTAACCTTAATTAATCACATCTTAAAGTTTGCTTATCCAAAATGAAGCTGCAAAATCTGAGAAAAAATGTTCAATATTATTTTCAAAATCTTAATATGGGAATTCAATTCAAATGTAGTTCTTTCAAAAGACTGGAAATAAACTTTATCTGTACAAGCCAATTAGGAATTTTACCTTGTCATCAGGATTGCATCTAGTCTTCAAGTCTGTGATCTTCATCAAACAATTCAAATTGTAATTACATTGTTTCAGATGTTTTAAGGTGATTTTTTATGGTGCATACATAACATTTGTGTGTAAATTACACTTTTTAATGGTAGTTTAAAACATTTATGTTAGAATCTCAGGATATTCTTGGACTTTTGTTCCTCAGACTTCTAGTCTAGTCCCCTTTACCAATTTTGTACTAAAACAATAACAACATATTGTTTAGAACACTTCATTAATGAAGACAACCAATCAATAAACTTGAATAATACATCTGACCACCTCATTAATCAATTCATTTGATAATTGAAAACAGGTTTGTTACATTTCCCAGCTTGAAGCTTTTTGTATAATTAGGTCACCTGAGACAAAGTCTCAAGTGACCTATTCTAATCCCCTTTTGTCCGTCGTCGTGCGTCGTGCGTCGTCCGTCGTGCGTCCGTAAACAATTTACATGTTCGACTTCTTCTCCAAAACCCCTAAACCAAATTCAAAGAAATTTGGCAGGAAGCTTTTATGGCTAAAGGTCAACCAAAATTGTAAATTATATGGTCCCCACCCCCCAGGGGCCTGAGGGGCGGGGCTAAGAAGGGTCAAATTGACTAAAACTTCAAAAATCTTCTTCTTTACTCACAGATATGGTGGAATCAAACACTCTTCATAGATGAAAGGGTCTTAAGGTGCTTTACCAAAATTGTAAATTTCATGACCCAGGGGTCTCACGTTTGCCCCTGGGGAGGGGGTAAACTTTACTATAGTATATATAGGGAAATCACATTTTTTACTTTTATTTGTTTTATTTCTATTGGAATTCATTCTAATTTGGTTAACATTATCAGCATGGGATGACCGTTTGATGGAATGCACATGTTGGCCCTGACTGACCCCCAGGGGCTGATGGGCGGGGCTAAAAAGGGCCAAATTGACTGAAATTTCAAAAATCTTCTTCTCAAGACCGAAATAAGTTGGAATCAAATACTCTTTATAGTTGGAAGGGTCTTAAGATGCTTTACTAAAATTGTGAATTTCATGACCCTGGGGTTTCAAGTTTGCCCCTGGGGAAGGGGTAAACTTTACTATAGTTTATATAGGGAAATCACATTTTTGACTATAATTTGTTTGATTTCTATTGGAATTCATTCTAATTTGGTTAACATTATCAGCTTTGGATGGCAGTCTGATGGTATGCACATGTTGGCCCTGACTGATCCCCAGGGGCTAATGGGTGGGGCTAAAAATGGTCAAATTGGCTGAAATTTCAAAAATCTTCTTCTCAAGACGGAAATAAGGTAGAATCAAATACTCTTCATAGTTGGAAGGGTCTTAAGGTGCTCTACTAAAATTTATTAATTTAATGACCCGGGGGTCATAAGTTTTCCCCTGGGGAGGGGTTAAATTTGATTATAGTTTATATAGGGAAATTACATTTTTGACTGATTTGTTTGATTTCTATTGGAATTCATTCTAACTTGGTTAACATTTTCAGCATGGGATGAAAGTTTGATAATATGCATATGTTGGCCCTGACTGACCCCTGAGGGCTGATGGGCGGGGCCAAAAAGGGTAAATTAAATTAACTGAAATATTTCAAATCTCAGGTGACCGTTAAGGCCCATGGGCCTCTTGTTACATTTAAGTGTTACACACCAACCTCTATGTAATATTTTCTATTAATGCTGTATGTCAAGCAGTCACAGTTGATGGAATATTTTTTTTAAGGAAATTTATTGAAATCCTGTTTGAAGGCCACTGTGAATCCAGTTCAGTGGAAAATAATCTGTAGTTATAAAATAATAAGTTTCTTGAAATAAAAAAAAAATAAATAAAAAAATGGGAATCTAGTTGATAATGGTAGGTTTTTGTTAATGATTTATTGACTCATATATGAAAAAAAGAATCTCTGTCATTCAGAATAGAAAACTTACAATATAGATCTTATTGTGTGTTACCAAGCAGTTCTTATAACATTGAATTGTAAAAGTTGATATACTGCTTCATATATATATATATATATATGTATGGATTGAAGATTAAAATAATGGATTTGGTGGATTGGACCAAAGCTGTACCTGATGTGTGTGGACGGATGCAGTCTTGGCTCTAGTAAATCCTTTAATGTGTCTTTTTACATTAATGGAGTTGCCACAGGTTTAACCACCAAACATTATTTATACAATTCAGTCGATAAAACAAGGGTTATGTATATATTGTATACTGCACCATTCGGGTTTGGGATAGTAGTCAACACCATGTGTATTCGGGATATAACTTAATGCTTCACTGAGAAAATCTAGATGAACTGGATGAAGTTGAGTGAGGAAAATTTACCAAAAATAAAATGTTAACAGTATCTTTCCAACTTGCTGCCTTTAGCTTGATGTATATTTTCGATATTTTTTGTTGTTATATCTAAAACATAAACATATAAATGTAGGTAGAATCAGTCTTCAAAAGTCAAGCGTTCTCATTTAATGAAATCATTTGAAGACTTTTGATTTCCATGCCTTCAATTTTAGCAGTTGTTTCATAATAATTTAGAAGTTATTTATTTGCAAAGACAATATGTGAATGTTTCAACTTGTCTGTATTATTTTAACTGAGTCAAAGAATGATAATTGTAATTAAAATGGTAGCCAGAAATAAATACTGAAATTCATTCAGATGTTAAAACCTTCCTTCCCTTCGATTAGTGTACGAAGGGAGGTAACTCTAAAATGAAAAAAAAAATTCCGTTAAGAAAGTTGTGTTGTTACTGATGTTTGATAATTTGTGTTAAACTTACTCGTCGACGGATTTTGAATTTTAAATTACAAGAATGTTTAATGTAGTTTGTGTTATTATTTTCAAATGTTAAAGAGTGAAAATATATATATATATATTAATTATGACTTATGATGGAAATATGTCATAATTTGTATCATCAGTGTACTTGAATTTCTCATGAATTTAATTAATTGGAAATAAAGTTATCCTGATTTTGCTTTTCATATTTCGTGAAGTTATTGTTCTTTGTTAATTTTGTTTGATTTTCCTTTGATCATAAATAGGTTATACACATGTGTATCGCATAAAAACACTGTACATGTACATGTACAATTTATTTATGATTAATGCATGGGAAGTCCTTTGAGATTTTACTCTGAAAACCATCACTTGTGATATATTTTATGTTCTATACTATTGAAATGGTCCTTATTTATACAAACTAATAAATTACCTATACAGTACATATATCAGGTCAGACAAGCTGTCACAGATGTTCCGAGTTACAGAAACGCGCAAATTTCCTGACAGATCAAGGAATTACCATACATATATATAGTTCTGATTAAAACTTTCCTGGATCCAGTAAAGAAGGGATAATACAAAAAATAATTGATAATACAAACAGTTCATAATAATACATTTATTATTAATATATTACAAATCCTGAAATACAACAATTAAATATTTACACCGTTTGATTATCACAGTATGACAAGAATAGCTTTTGAATGGATTGTCCACTATAGAGCCTTATTCCGATCAAACATGGACTTCAGCAAGGTACAACAAATATAGATTCAGTTCCTATTTATTCCACAGCTACAGGGAATATCATTTGGTTTGATGATATAAATCTGGACAGTTCGGGAAAGAACTTGAATGAAATCTTAACTTTCAAAAAAAAATTGTCAAATGTTCAAGAAGCTTTAGTTGGTGTAGACAGAAAGACAGTACATGTAGATTCAGGTATAAAAGACTGCTAATGAGAAAATAACAAATATATACATGTATATATCTTATTGTACTAGTTGTAGCTCAGTGGCTAGCCTTATAAAATAAATGGAAGGATATATTGTCTAGGGTACATTGTAGCAATTATTCCATTTTCTCTAATTTTTTACCTCAAGTACAAAATTAGAACTGTTTAGCACAAACATTTTCTTATATTTATACATATTGTCTTAATGTAATAAATCATTAATTCATATCCTCAATTTAATGGTCTAACTTTGATCTTCAAGTTTACACTTCAGAAACTTCAGAAATTAAAACTGTTTAAAATATTTTCACATTGTATTTTTAAGATTGAAAACTGTATACAAATGTGTTTGTAATCAACACAACCAATTGCAGTTAAAACAAAAAATTCCTGGTGTTCTATCTAAACTTAAGTAAAAATTGATTATATTTGACATCATTAAATCATAATTCAGCTGCCGTCCACACGGTAATTATGAGTCACTCGACAGTTTCCACTCGCACATCCACGCAATCACTTCATCAAAGTAATTTATAGTTTGGATTTTGGTCCGTCATCGTCTTCATCTTCCGGGTTGTAATCTTTCCATGTGAATGCTGGTATTTTCTTGTGATCTGTAACATAAATGACAGGATTTGATGTATAAGGACATAAAATGGTAGGGCTTCAACAGTTTATTGCTACCATTCAATAACATAACTGTATTTATCCTCAAATCCCCTCCACTAGTGTAGAAGTTTAGTGTCAAAGTTTACGGATGGCTTATAAAGTTCTCTGAATAACTTTAAGCTTACTATTTCAAAATTGATAATTCTGCAAAAATGAAGGGGCTCATTAGTGGATAAATACGGTAACTTCACCTCGTTGCTGAAATACTGTCAGAGAAAGATCTGTTACAGGGGCAGACCAAGATTGAACCAAGCAGACTGTAGCCCTCTTTCCTTTTCCCTAACTTGAATTTTCTATTATTTTCATTATTCTAATTTGAGTTTCTAATAAGAATGTTTTTATTTTTGTTTTTTATCTTAAAGTTAAAACCAATTTTGATCAGAAAGTTCAAAGATAACATAACTTTACGACCCTCAGATTTCAAATGAATTTCAAAGAAAATTTTAACTGAATCATTTCTCACAACAAATCTGAAATTATCCCTGTTCTGTGGTACAGACTAATATCACTACTCACCCCTGATCTCCCACTCTGTATAGTACAGACTAACATCACTACTCACCCCTGATCTCCCACTCTGTATGGTACAGACTGACATCACTACTCACCCCTGATCTCCCACTCTGTATGGTACAGACTAACATCACTACTCACCCCTGATCTCCCACTCTGTATGGTACAGACTAACATCACTAGTCACCCCTGATCTCCCACTCTGTATGGTACAGACTAACATCACTACTCACCCCTGATCTCCCACTCTGTATGGTACAGACTAACATTACTACTCACCCCTGATCTCCCACTCTGTATGGTACAGACTAACATCACTACTCACCCCTGATCTCCCACTCTGTATGGTACAGACTAACATCACTACTCACCCCTGATCTCCCACTCTGTATGGTACAGACTAACATCACTACTCACCCCTGATCTCCCACTCTGTATGGTACAGAATAACAACACTACTCACCCCTGATCTCCCACTCTGTATGGTACAGACTAACATCACTACTCACCCCTGATCTCTCACTCTGTATGGTACAGACTAACATCACTACTCACCCCTGATCTCCCACTCTGTATGGTACAGACTGACATCACTACTCACCCCTGATCTCCCACTCTGTATGGTACAGACTAACATCACTACTCACCCCTGATCTCCCACTCTGTATGGTACAGACTAACATCACTACTCACCCCTGATCTCCCACTCTGTATGGTACAGACTAACATCACTACTCACCCCTGATCTCCCACTCTGTATGGTACAGACTAACATCACTACTCACCCCTGATCTCCCACTCTGTATGGTACAGACTAACATCACTACTCACCCCTGATCTCCCACTCTGTATGGTACAGACTAACAACACTACTCACCCCTGATCTCCCACTCTGTATGGTACAGACTAACAACACTACTCACCCCTGATCTCCCACTCTGTATGGTACAGACTAACATCACTACTCACCCCTGATCTCCCACTCTGTATGGTACAGAATAACAACACTACTCACCCCTGATCTCCCACTCTGTATGGTACAGACTAACATCACTACTCACCCCTGATCTCCCACTCTGTATGGTACAGACTAACATCACTACTCACCCCTGATCTCCCACTCTGTATGGTACAGACTGACATCACTACTCACCCCTAATCTCCCACTCTGTATAGTACAGACTAACATCACTACTCATCCCTGATCTCCCACCTTGTATGGTACAGACTGACATCACTACTCACCCCTGATCTCCCACTCTGTATGGTACAGACTAACATCACTACTCACCCCTGATCTCCCACTCTGTATGGTACAGACTAACATCACTACTCACCCCTGATCTCCCACTCTGTATGGTACAGACTAACATCACTACTCACCCCTGATCTCCCACTCTGTATGGTACAGACTAACATCACTACCCACCCCTGATCTCCCACTCTGTATGGTACAGACTAACATCACTACTCACCCCTGATCTCCCACTCTGTATGGTACAGACTAACATCACTACTCACCCCTGATCTCCCACTCTGTATGGTACAGACTGACATCACTACTCACCCCTGATCTCCCACTCTGTATGGTACAGACTAACATCACTACTCACCCCTGATCTCCCACTCTGTATGGTACAGACTAACATCACTACTCACCCCTGATCTCCCACTCTGTATGGTACAGACTAACATCACTACTCACCCCTGATCTCCCACTCTGTATGGTACAGACTAACATCACTACTCACCCCTGATCTCCCACTCTGTATGGTACAGAATAACAACACTACTCACCCCTGATCTCCCATTCTGTATGGTACAGACTAACATCACTACTCACCCCTGATCTCCCACTCTGTATGGTACAGACTGACATCACTACTCACCCCTAATCTCCCACTCTGTATAGTACAGACTAACATCACTACTCACCCCTGATCTCCCACTCTGTATGGTACAGACTAACATCACTACTCACCCCTGATCTCCCACTCTGTATGGTACAGACTAACATCACTACTCACCCCTGATCTCCCACTCTGTATGGTACAGACTAATACACTACTCACCCCTAATCTCCCACTCTGTATGGTACAGACTAACATCACTACTCACCCCTGATCCTCCACTCTGTATGGTACAGACTAACATCACTACTCACCCCTAATCCTCCACCTTGTATGGTACAGACTAACATCACTACTCACCCCTGATCTCCCACTCTGTATGGTACAAACTAATATCACTACTCACCCCTGATCTCCCACTCTGTATAGTACAGACTGACATCACTACTCACCCCTGATCTCCCACTCTGTATAGTACAGACTAACATCACTACTCACCCCTGATCTCCCACTCTGTATAGTACAGACTGACATCACTACTCACCCCTGATCTCCCACTCTGTATAGTACAGACTGACATCACTACTCACCCCTGATCTCCCACTCTGTATGGTACAGACTGACATCACTACTCACCCCTAATCTCCCACTCTGTATAGTACAGACTAACATCACTACTCACCCCTGATCTCCCACTCTGTATGGTACAGACTAACATCACTACTCACCCCTGATCTCCCACTCTGTATGGTACAGACTAACATCACTACTCACCCCTGATCTCCCACTCTGTATGGTACAGACTAATACACTACTCACCCCTAATCTCCCACTCTGTATGGTACAGACTAACATCACTACTCACCCCTGATCCTCCACTCTGTATGGTACAGACTAACATCACTACTCACCCCTAATCCTCCACCTTGTATGGTACAGACTAACATCACTACTCACCCCTGATCTCCCACTCTGTATGGTACAAACTAATATCACTACTCACCCCTGATCTCCCACTCTGTATAGTACAGACTGACATCACTACTCACCCCTGATCTCCCACTCTGTATAGTACAGACTAACATCACTACTCAACCCTGATCTCCCACTCTGTATAGTACAGACTGACATCACTACTCACCCCTGATCTCCCACTCTGTATAGTACAGACTGACATCACTACTCACCCCTGATCTCCCACCTTGTATGGTACAGACTAACGTCACTACTCACCCCTGATCTCCCACTCTGTATGGTACAGACTAACATCACTACTCACCCCTGATCTCCCACTCTGTATGGTACAGACTGACATCACTACTCACCCATGATCTCCCACTCTGTATGGTACAGACTAACATCACTACTCACCCCTGATCTCCCACTCTGTATGGTACAGACTAACATCACTACTCACCCCTGATCTCCCACTCTGTATGGTACAGACTAACATCACTACTCACCCCTGATCTCCCACTCTGTATGGTACAGACTAACATCACTACTCACCCCTGATCTCCCACTCTGTATGGTACAGAATAACAACACTACTCACCCCTGATCTCCCACTCTGTATGGTACAGACTAACATCACTACTCACCCCTGATCTCCCACTCTGTATGGTACAGACTGACATCACTACTCACCCCTAATCTCCCACTCTGTATAGTACAGACTAACATCACTACTCATCCCTGATCTCCCACCTTGTATGGTACAGACTGACATCACTACTCACCCCTGATCTCCCACTCTGTATGGTATAGACTAACATCACTACTCACCCCTGATCTCCCACTCTGTATGGTACAGACTAACATCACTACTCACCCCTGATCTCCCACTCTGTATGGTACAGACTAACATCACTACTCACCCCTGATCTCCCACTCTGTATGGTACAGACTAACATCACTACCCACCCCTGATCTCCCACTCTGTATGGTACAGACTAACATCACTACTCACCCCTGATCTCCCACTCTGTATGGTACAGACTAACATCACTACTCACCCCTGATCTCCCACTCTGTATGGTACAGACTGACATCACTACTCACCCCTGATCTCCCACTCTGTATGGTACAGACTAACATCACTACTCACCCCTGATCTCCCACTCTGTATGGTACAGACTAACATCACTACTCACCCCTGATCTCCCACTCTGTATGGTACAGACTAACATCACTACTCACCCCTGATCTCCCACTCTGTATGGTACAGACTAACATCACTACTCACCCCTGATCTCCCACTCTGTATGGTACAGAATAACAACACTACTCACCCCTGATCTCCCACTCTGTATGGTACAGACTAACATCACTACTCACCCCTGATCTCCCACTCTGTATGGTACAGACTGACATCACTACTCACCCCTAATCTCCCACTCTGTATAGTACAGACTAACATCACTACTCACCCCTGATCTCCCACTCTGTATGGTACAGACTAACATCACTACTCACCCCTGATCTCCC
The DNA here is from genome assembly GCF_902652985.1 of Pecten maximus. Classification (NCBI taxonomy): domain Eukaryota; kingdom Metazoa; phylum Mollusca; class Bivalvia; order Pectinida; family Pectinidae; genus Pecten; species Pecten maximus. The sequence goes on along the minus strand of NC_047016.1, from coordinate 50,424,107 downwards.
ACGCTGTATGGTACAGACTAACATCACTACTCACCCCTGATCTCCCACTCTGTATGGTACAGACTAATACACTACTCACCCCTAATCTCCCACTCTGTATGGTACAGACTAACATCACTACTCACCCCTGATCCTCCACTCTGTATGGTACAGACTAACATCACTACTCACCCCTAATCCTCCACCTTGTATGGTACAGACTAACATCACTACTCACCCCTGATCTCCCACTCTGTATGGTACAAACTAATATCACTACTCACCCCTGATCTCCCACTCTGTATAGTACAGACTGACATCACTACTCACCCCTGATCTCCCACTCTGTATAGTACAGACTAACATCACTACTCACCCCTGATCTCCCACTCTGTATAGTACAGACTGACATCACTACTCACCCCTGATCTCCCACTCTGTATAGTACAGACTGACATCACTACTCACCCCTGATCTCCCACCTTGAATGGTACAGACTAACGTCACTACTCACCCCTGATCTCCCACTCTGTATGGTACAGACAAACATCACTACTCACCCCTGATCTCCCACTCTGTATGGTACAGACTAACATCACTACTCACCCCTGATCTCCCACTCTGTATGGTACAGACTAACATCACTACTCACCTCTGATCTCCCACTCTGTATGGTACAGACTAACATCACTACTCACCCCTGATCCTCCACTCTGTATGGTACAGACTAACATCACTACTCACCCCTAATCCTCCACCTTGTATGGTACAGACTAACATCACTACTCACCCCTGATCTCCCACTCTGTATGGTACAAACTAATATCACTACTCACCCCTGATCTCCCACTCTGTATAGTACAGACTGACATCACTACTCACCCCTGATCTCCCACTCTGTATAGTACAGACTAACATCACTACTCACCCCTGATCTCCCACTCTGTATAGTACAGACTGACATCACTACTCACCCCTGATCTCCCACTCTGTATAGTACAGACTGACATCACTACTCACCCCTGATCTCCCACCTTGTATGGTACAGACTAACGTCACTACTCACCCCTGATCTCCCACTCTGTATGGTACAGACTAACATCACTACTCACCCCTGATCTCCCACTCTGTATGGTACAGACTGACATCACTACTCACCCCTGATCTCCCACTCTGTATGGTACAGACTGACATCACTACTCACCCCTGATCTCCCACTCTGTATGGTACAGACTAACATCACTACTCACCCCTGATCTCCCACTCTGTATGGTACAGACTAACATCACTACTCACCCCTGATCTCCCACTCTGTATGGTACAGACTAACATCACTACTCACCCCTGATCTCCCACTCTGTATGGTACAGAATAACAACACTACTCACCCCTGATCTCCCACTCTGTATGGTACAGACTAACATCACTACTCACCCCTGATCTCCCACTCTGTATGGTACAGACTGACATCACTACTCACCCCTAATCTCCCACTCTGTATAGTACAGACTAACATCACTACTCATCCCTGATCTCCCACCTTGTATGGTACAGACTGACATCACTACTCACCCCTGATCTCCCACTCTGTATGGTATAGACTAACATCACTACTCACCCCTGATCTCCCACTCTGTATGGTACAGACTAACATCACTACTCACCCCTGATCTCCCACTCTGTATGGTACAGACTAACATCACTACTCACCCCTGATCTCCCACTCTGTATGGTACAGACTAACATCACTACTCACCCCTGATCTCCCACTCTGTATGGTACAGACTGACATCACTACTCACCCCTGATCTCCCACTCTGTATGGTACAGACTAACATCACTACTCACCCCTGATCTCCCACTCTGTATGGTACAGACTAACATCACTACTCACCCCTGATCTCCCACTCTGTATGGTACAGACTAACATCACTACTCACCCCTGATCTCCCACTCTGTATGGTACAGACTAACATCACTACTCACCCCTGATCTCCCACTCTGTATGGTACAGAATAACAACACTACTCACCCCTGATCTCCCACTCTGTATGGTACAGACTAACATCACTACTCACCCCTGATCTCCCACTCTGTATGGTACAGACTGACATCACTACTCACCCCTAATCTCCCACTCTGTATAGTACAGACTAACATCACTACTCACCCCTGATCTCCCACTCTGTATGGTACAGACTAACATCACTACTCACCCCTGATCTCCCACTCTGTATGGTACAGACTAATACACTACTCACCCCTAATCTCCCACTCTGTATGGTACAGACTGACATCACTACTCACCCCTGATCTCCCACTCTGTATGGTACAGACTAACATCACTACTCACCCCTGATCTCCCACTCTGTATGGTACAGACTAACATCACTACTCACCCCTGATCTCCCACTCTGTATGGTACAGAATAACAACACTACTCACCCCTGATCTCCCACTCTGTATGGTACAGACTAACATCACTACTCACCCCTGATCTCCCACTCTGTATGGTACAGACTGACATCACTACTCACCCCTAATCTCCCACTCTGTATAGTACAGACTAACATCACTACTCACCCCTGATCTCCCACTCTGTATGGTACAGACTAACATCACTACTCACCCCTGATCTCCCACTCTGTATGGTACAGACTAACATCACTACTCACCCCTGATCTCCCACTCTGTATGGTACAGACTAATACACTACTCACCCCTAATCTCCCACTCTGTATGGTACAGACTAACATCACTACTCACCCCTGATCCTCCACTCTGTATGGTACAGACTAACATCACTACTCACCCCTAATCCTCCACCTTGTATGGTACAGACTAACATCACTACTCACCCCTGATCTCCCACTCTGTATGGTACAAACTAATATCACTACTCACCCCTGATCTCCCACTCTGTATAGTACAGACTGACATCACTACTCACCCCTGATCTCCCACTCTGTATAGTACAGACTAACATCACTACTCACCCCTGATCTCCCACTCTGTATAGTACAGACTGACATCACTACTCACCCCTGATCTCCCACCTTGTATGGTACAGACTAACGTCACTACTCACCCCTGATCTCCCACTCTGTATGGTACAGACAAACATCACTACTCACCCCTGATCTCCCACTCTGTATGGTACAGACTAACATCACTACTCACCCCTGATCTCCCACTCTGTATGGTACAGACTAACATCACTACTCACCTCTGATCTCCCACTCTGTATGGTACAGACTAACATCACTACTCACCCCTGATCTCCCACTCTGTATGGTACAGACTAACATCACTACTCACCCCTGATCTCCCACTCTGTATAGTACAGACTGACATCACTACTCACCCCTGATCTCCCACTCTGTATAGTACAGACTGACATCACTACTCACCCCTGATCTCCCACCTTGTATGGTACAGACTAACGTCACTACTCACCCCTGATCTCCCACTCTGTATGGTACAGACTAACATCACTACTCACCCCTGATCTCCCACTCTGTATGGTACAGAATAACATCTCTACTCACCCCTGATCTCCCACTCTGTATGGTACAGACTGACATCACTACTCACCCCTGATCTCCCACTCTGTATGGTACAGACTAACATCACTACTCACCCCTGATCTCCCACTCTGTATGGTACAGACTAACATCACTACTCACCCCTGATCTCCCACTCTGTATGGTACAGACTAACATCACTACTCACTCCTGATCTCCCACTCTGTATAGTACAGACTAACATCACTACTCACCCCTGATCTCCCACTCTGTATGGTACAGACTAACATCACTACTCACTCCTGATCTCCCACTCTGTATAGTACAGACTAACATCACTACTCACCCCTGATCTCCCACTCTGTATAGTACAGACTGACATCACTACTCACCCCTGATCTCCCACTCTGTATGGTACAGACTAACATCACTACTCACCCCTGATCTCCCACCTTGTATGGTACAAACTAACATCACTACTCACCCCTGATCTCCCACTCTGTATGGTACAGACTAACATCACTACTCACCCCTGATCTCCCACTCTGTATGGTACAGACTAACATCACTACTCACCCCTGATCTCCCACTCTGTATGGTACAGACTAACATCACTACTCACCCCTGATCTCCCACTCTGTATAGTACAGACTAACATCACTACTCACCCCTGATCTCCCACTCTGTATGGTACAGACTTACATCACTACTCACCCCTGATCTCCCACTCTGTATGGTACAGACTTACATCACTACTCACCCCTGATCTCCCACTCTGTATGGTACAGACTAACATCACTACTCATCCCTGATCTCCCACCTTGTATGGTACAGACTAACATCACTACTCACCCCTGATCTCCCACTCTGTATGGTACAGACTAACATCACTACTCACTCCTGATCTCCCACCTTGTATGGTACAGACTAACATCACTACTCACCCCTGATCTCCCACCTTGTATGGTACAGACTAACATCACTACTCACCCCTGATTTCCCACTCTGTATGGTACAGACTAACATCACTACTCACCCCTGATCTCCCACCTTGTATGGTACAGACTAACATCACTACTCACCCCTGATCTCCCACCTTGTATGGTACAGACTAACATCACTACTCACCCCTGATTTCCCACTCTGTATGGTACAGACTAACATCTCTACTCACCCCTGATCTCCCACTCTGTATGGTACAGACTAACATCACTACTCATCCCTGATCTCCCACCTTGTATGGTACAGACTAACATCACTACTCACCCCTGATCTCCCACTCTGTATGGTACAGACTAACATCACTACTCACCCCTGATCTCCCACCTTGTATGGTACAGACTAACATCACTACTCACCCCTGATCTCCCACCTTGTATGGTACAGACTAACATCACTACTCACCCCTGATTTCCCACTCTGTATGGTACAGACTGACATCACTACTCACCCCTGATCTCCCACTCTGTATGGTACAGACTAACATCACTACTCACCCCTGATCTCCCACTCTGTATGGTACAGACTAACATCACTACTCATCCCTGATCTCCCACCTTGTATGGTACAGACTAACATCACTACCCACCCCTGATCTCCCACCTTGTATGGTACAGACTAATACACTACTCACCCCTGATCTCCCACCTTGTATGGTACAGACTAACATCACTACTCACCCCTGATCTCCCACTCTGTATGGTACAGACTAACATCACTACTCACCCCTGATCTCCCACTCTGTATGGTACAGACTAACATTACTACTCACCCCTGATCTCCCACCTTGTATGGTACAGACTAATACACTACTCACCCCTGATCTCCCACTCTGTATGGTACAGACTAACATTACTACTCACCCCTGATCTCCCACTCTGTATGGTACAGACTAACATCACTACTCACCCCTGATCTCCCACTCTGTATGGTACAGACTAACATCACTACTCACCCCTGATCTCTCACTCTGTATAGTACAGACTAACATCACTACTCACCCCTGATCTCCCACTCTGTATGGTACAGACTAACATCACTACTCACCCCTGATCTCCCACTCTGTATGGTACATACTAACATCACTACTCACCCCTGATCTCCCACTCTGTATGGTACAGACTAACATTACTACTCACCCCTGATCTCCCACTCTGTATGGTACAGACTGACATCACTACTCACCCCTGATCTCCCACTGTATAGTACAGACTAACATCACTACTCACCCCTGATCTCCCACTCTGTATGGTACAGACTAACATTACTACTCACCCCTGATCTCCCACTCTGTATGGTACAGACTAACATCACTACTCACCCCTGATCTCCCACTCTGTATGGTACAGACTAACATCACTACTCACCCCTGATCTCCCACTCTGTATAGTACAGACTGACATCACTACTCACCCCTGATCTCCCACTCTGTATGGTACAGACTAACATCACTACTCACCCCTGATCTCCCACTCTGTATAGTACAGACTAACATCACTACTCAACCCTGATCTCCCACTCTGTATGGTACAGACTAACATCACTACTCACCCCTGATCTCCCACTCTGTATGGTACAGACTAACATCACTACTCACCCCTGATCTCCCACTCTGTATGGTACAGACTGACATCACTACTCACCCCTGATCTCCCACCTTGTATGGTACAGACTGACATCACTACTCACCCCTGATCTCCCACTCTGTATGGTACAGACTAACATCACTACTCACCCCTGATCTCCCACTCTGTATGGTATAGACTAACATCACTACTCACCCCTGATCTCCCACTCTGTATGGTACATACTAACATCACTACTCACCCCTGATCTCCCACTCTGTATGGTACAGACTAACATCACTACTCACCCCTTATCTCCCACTCTGTATGGTACAGACTAACATCACTACTCACCCCTGATCTCCCACTCTGTATAGTACAGACTAACATCACTACTCACCCCTGATCTCCCACTCTGTATGGTACAGACTAACATCACTACTCACCCCTGATCTCCCACTCTGTATGGTACAGACTAACATCACTACTCACCCCTGATCTCCCACTCTGTATGGTACAGACTAACATCACTACTCACCCCTGATCTCCCACTCTGTATGGTACAGACTGACATCACTACTCACCCCTGATCTCCCACTCTGTATGGTACAGACTAACATCACTACTCACCCCTAATCCTCCACCTTGTATGGTACAGACTAACATCACTACTCACCCCTGATCTCCCACTCTGTATGGTACAGACTTACATCACTACTCACCCCTGATCTCCCACTCTGTACGGTACAGACTAACATCACTACTCACCCCTAATCTCCCACTCTGTATGGTACAGACTAACATCACTACTCACCCCTGATCTCCAACTCTGTATAGTACAGACTGACATCACTACTCACCCCTGATCTCCCACTCTGTATGGTACAGACTAACATCACTACTCACCCCTGATCTCCCACTCTGTATGGTACAGACTAACATCACTACTCACCCCTGATCTCCCACTCTGTATGGTACAGACTAACATCACTACTCACCCCTGATCTCCCACTCTGTATGGTACAAACTAACATCACTACTCACCCCTGATCTCCCACTCTGTATAGTACAGACTAACATCACTACTCACCCCTAATCTCCCACCTTGTATGGTACAGACTAACATCACTACTCAACCCTGATCTCCCACTCTGTATGGTACAGACTAACATCACTACTCACCCCTGATCTCCCACTCTGTATGGTACAGACTAACATCACTACTCACCCCTGATCTCCCACTCTGTATGGTACAAACTAACATCACTACTCACCCCTGATCTCCCACTCTGTATAGTACAGACTAACATCACTACTCACCCCTGATCTCCCACTCTGTATGGTACAGACTAACATCACTACTCACCCCTGATCTCCCACTCTGTATGGTACAGACTAACATCTCTACTCACCCCTGATCTCCCACTCTGTATGGTACAGACTAACATCACTACTCACCCCTGATCTCCCACTCTGTATAGTAGACTAACATCACTACTCACCCCTGATCTCCCACTCTGTATGGTACAGACTAACATCACTACTCACCCCTGATCTCCCACTCTGTATAGTACAGACTAACATCACTACTCACCCCTAATCTCCCACTCTGTATGGTACAGACTAACATCACTACTCACTCCTGATCTCTCACTCTGTATGGTACAGGCTAACATCACTACTCACTCCTGATCTCCCACTCTGTATGGTACAGACTTACATCACTACTCACTCCTGATCTCTCACTCTGTATGGTACAGACTTACATCACTACTCACCCCTGATCTCTCACTCTGTATAGTACAGACTAACATCACTACTCACCCCTGATCTCTCACTCTGTATAGTACAGACTAACATCACTACTCACCCCTGATCTCCCACTCTGTATGGTACAGACTAACATCACTACTCACCCCTGATCTCCCACTCTGTATAATACAGACTAACATCACTACTCACCCCTGATCTCCCACTTTATGGTACGGACTGACATCACTACACACCCCTGATCCTCCACTCTGTATGGTACAGACTAACATCACTACTCACCCCTAATCCTCCACCTTGTATGGTACAGACTAACATCACTACTCACCCCTAATCCTCCACCTTGTATGGTACAGACTAACATCACTACTCACCCCTGATCTCCCACTCTGTATGGTACAGACTAACATCACTACTCACCCCTGATCTCCCACTCTGTATGGTACAGACTAACATCACTACTCACCCCTGATCTCCCACTCTGTATGGTACAGACTAACATCACTACTCACCCCTGATCTCCCACCTTGTATGGTACAAGCTAGCAGCACCATCTACTTTGACCGTTTCTCCAGAGATGAGACTAGCAGCAGGTGATAACAAGTAACACACACAGGAAGATATCTGAAACCACAAAAGTAAATAAAATATGAAACAGTAAATAAACATGAAATTTGGAAATAAACACAGAATCTATTTCTAAAATTTTGAAGTTCTGAATTTAAAGATATAGGTTTAGTAATTGAAATCCACATCCCACAGTCCTAGAGTCAAATATCTGCGTCCAATAAATGGACAGAATGTAAAGGGGAAATGATATACAGTTTCTGTTATTATGAACACTTAACTAATGTCATGGGGCTGTGTATACTACATGAGTAGATGTCTACACAGACTTTTGTGTATGCCTATGTACAAGTACTGTGTATAAAGTCAAACCTCATTGTGTATACCTATGTACAAGTACTGTGTATAAAGTCAAACCTCATTGTCTCTAAGTCAGCAGGGTCATGGGGAAAACTTGACGTACCCGGAGTATTCAAGATAACTATGTATCTTTTATACAGAATTTTTACTGTCAGAGCGGAATTTTCATTTTTTAAGCAGGGTCTTCGAGTTATCAGAGTAAAAGATAACAAAAGTTTGATCACAAAGTTTGACCATAATATACAGTATACATCAACCAGACAATGGTCACCTACCTCTTCTGGAGTTCCAAGTCGTTTCACCGGTAAAACATCGATCATGTGATCAAATATTTTGTTATCACCATAATTTGCTGCAGCAGTCTCTGAATATATGGAACTTCCCTGCATTAAATATAAACCAGACTTCTCTGTAAAGGTTATTAGTACTTGATCCAGATATTTACGGGAATCATCATTTCAGAAATCTATGTGCATAAAGTCATATGATCATGTGAAAGACATCTGACCAGTTTTCTGGGTAATGACTGTGAAGGTGAAGAAGTGAACTTAAAAAATACCTTACATTACTTCACCGTTGTATCTTAATTAAGGAGATAATAGGCAATTGTTTTCTGGCCACTCATTATCATCGCACTGATAATAATTTCCTATCGATATTCAACACACAAAAATAGCATTTCTCACGCAATGTTCAAGTGAGGTAAAAGGAAGTATCAAATATTTTTTCATTATACAGTATAATTTATAGTTATATCAATTAAGATGATAAATATCATAGATCCTACACATTTAAGAATGCTTCTTCAGCTCTGGCAATACTTAAAACTAATGTCAGACTTATAAATTTTCTATCGAATCAAAGGTTTTTAATCTATAATCATTATTTTGGTTCCCATACTTTATGACCTTACCGGAGCTACAGCATTCACTCTAATTCCATCAGCTGCCCATTCTATAGACAGTGACTTGGTCAAGTTGTCCACACCGGCCCGAGCAGCTCCAGTGTGACTACAATGTAACCAGCATTAACATTTCCGGTACGGGTTGATATACACCCCACCCATCCCACACCCTAACCCTCAAAAACACTATTCGTTCAACCCATCCCACACCCTAACCCTCAAACAACACTACTCGTTCAAACACATCAATTTTTCTATCATACAATATTGTTAACCTCAAATAATTGTTTTAAAACTTACTTTTACTTGTTTGATATGCAACTTTTCTATATTTGAAAACAAATTTTTAAATAAACATGATATATATCTATAGCACAGGTGACCAACACATAAGCTCTGATTCAAAGTAGAAGTGGCCTTATCACAGGATAATGAATTCCACTGTAGCATTTATTGGAATTTTTTTACACAGAACAGTATGACTGTGTTACATGATACATATTAATTTCTACTTACCTCATGGAAGGGAAGCCTTTCCACATGTCAGCAATAATGTTGACTATTACTCCACCATTTTTTTCCATCCACTGACTGTACACTGGAAAAACAAAAATGAAGGCAATAGGTAAAAATATCATGGAAGAGTAATTTTCAAGTATTAGCAGTGCCAGCTGCCCTTACAAAAATGTAAAGTTTGCAGCAAATTTGTTTTGTTTGGTTTGGTTTGGTTTGTTTTTGTTTAACGTCCTATTAACAGCCAGGGTCATTTAAGGACATGCCAGGTTTTGGAGGTGGAGGAAAGCCGGAGTACCCGGAGAAAAACCACCGGCCTACAGTCAGTACTTGGCAACTGCCCAACGTAGGTTTCGAACTCGCAACCCAGAGGTGGAGGGCTAGTGTTAAAGTGTCGGGACACTTTAACCATTCGGCCACCGCGGCCCCTTGTTTTGTTTGCCAGAACTTGTTGCAAGAACTTTTAATAACAGGTTGTTGCAACTAGCTGCAATTTTTTGCAGTGTTGCAAAAAATTGCAGTAAACAACTGATGACTTGTCAACGTAATTACAGATATAGATAAACTTGAAAGAAAGTCCCGCCTGAAGAAACAGAAGAGGGTGCAAAGGCCTTGCATCAAATCTTGATTTTTGTTTCATTTTTCTTATATTTATCATTCACAAGGCCTTTACTTCTATTAATTTTTATATACATGTACATATATATATCACATGTGATTTACCATCTGGTTACATTGTGAAATTAATATGTTAACGTAATTATGAATTTCACAAGTAGGGTTGACACTCACGGTGTCCATATAAATATCAAAGGTCACTTTTAGATTTGATAGAGGACTGACACTCACCTTCCCTACACAAACATCCCTGTGAGATTTGATAGAGGACTGACACTCACCTTCCCTACACAAACATCCCTGTGAGATTTGATAGAGGACTGACGCTCACCTTCCCTACACAAACATCCCTGTGAGATTTGATAGAGGACTGACACTCACCTTCCCTACACAAACATCCCTGTGAGATTGATAGAGGACTGACACTCACCTTCCCTACACAAACATCCCTGTGAGATTTGATAGAGGACTGACACTCACCTTCCCTACACAAACATCCCTGTGAGATTTGATAGAGGACTGACGCTCACCTTCCCTACACAAACATCCCTGTGAGATTTGATAGAGGACTGACACTCACCTTCCCTACACAAACATCCCTGTGAGATTTGATAGAGGACTGACACTCACCTTCCCTACACAAACATCCCTGTGAGATTTGATAGAGGACTGACACTCACCTTCCCTACACATGACAAAAGTTCCTGTGAGATTTGTGTCTATCACAGCGTTCCAGCCCTTGACTGATATGTTACTGGCAGGACTCGGAAACTGACCACCACCATTGTTTACCAGGTAGTCCACTTTTCCAAATTGATTCAGAGTAGTTGAAATCAATTCTTCAACCTGAAAAAGGGAAAAGGAGTAATTATTATATAATATTGAAATTGTATGTGATTACCAAACCTGTACACAAAACAACATAAATTTCTCAGCAAAAAACTAGTTTTTTAATATTAGATGCCACAATAATTTGTATAATCAACTTTGAATTGATGTTCTTGTTTTAAAGCCTCATCTCATCTCTGAAATTGTGATTAAAAGTTCTATAGGTATTATTTGAATGTTGAATATGCCTTGAATACACCAACATTTTTACATTCTTGTCAGTGTAAGCTCATAAACCACAGATGCAAACTAATTGTAGCAGAACTCAGGACTGGGTCTATCATCGGTGACCATATGTAGCTCAGTGGTAAAGTGTCCGTCTAGAGTTCGGAGGGTCCCAGGTTCGAACCCCAGTCTGGCTGCTACATTTTCTCCTTCTCCTGTTACATAATTGACGAGCTTGCCTACTCTTGTTTAAAGCATTGGGAGTATGCTTAGGAAGGTGATATCTGAACTCGTTGTCTTCGGGTGCAAAGACTTGAAAAAAAGGAGGGAGGAATGTAGCCGAACTGGACTGGGTCAATCATCAGCGACCAGGTAGTTCAGTGGTAGAGTGTCCGTCTAGAGTTCGGAGGGTCCCAGGTTCGAACTTTGGTCTGGCTGCTACAATGTACATTTTCTCCTTCTCCTGTTACACAAATACCATTAGGACTGGAAATGATAAGAAATTCTCTATTTAAAGAAAAAGTTACTTATATGACCTACATTATCTTCTTTTCTTATGTTGCACTGCATATGAGCCAGGTTTGTTGGTTTATTAGGAACAATGGTTAACCTCATTTCCTCTGCTGCTTTCTGTAGCCTGTCAATGTTCCTCGATGCTATCATAACCTTACATCCTGCAACAAAATAACATAAAACTATATATTTTGTTCTACATATATATTGTCGCTAAATATAGTATTGCTCACCTGCTTAATGTTGATAATTTTAGAATGAATTACAACATACTACTGGTACAATGTACATAATACTAATAATACATACTAATTACTGTATAGCTAAAGTCAGATCTGTATGTGAACTACAGTATTATCAGTCAGATATTGGGTCTAGAGAAGTGAGCTATAAATATTCCCTTATTCTTAATTTAATTCAACCGTATAAGCAGGAATATTCAGTATGCTTTTCTCTACTTGCTGAAAAAACTATGGTCGGTCAATACCAATAGTAACCTTCATTAGTGTTCATAGCTTTTCTTGTCTGATTGAGGAATTTATACTCAGGAACGGAGGTAGAGAAATTCCATTGGACTTGTAAAATGATAATATGATAAGCCAATAACCACCAAGACTACTAAAATTGGTGGTCAAATGAATAGGCTACACTATAATGAAATAAAATGCAAAACATTGGTAACCCGATTAGCACTTTGTACCGTATAAACTGTAGATATAAATTGATAATACTTAACCCATTTCATCTTAAAACTAGTTGATTACCTAAATGAAGAAGTTCCTCTGTTATTGCTTTACCAATACCAGTGCCACCACCTGTAACTATAGCAACTTTTCCCTTGAAAAGGCTTTTACGAAAAATACTCGATACTTTCACGGCGGCCGCCATTTTGAACAAAACAGTGATCACATGATCAAGGATTGTCTAAGCAGCAAAAGATGAGACGGATACATAGATCCGGAACAAATCAATATATTTTGATACAGGGACACACAACCTCACACTCTCGGCCGATGTTGTCTATATTGTAAAATATTGCGATATTTTGGTGTTGATCGTCAGCAGTATTATACTTTGTGTAAATAAGATAGTTTGTAATCACAATCAAACGATATACTGTATATATACATTGTATATATACCTTCTACGAGGGCTGAGTTGTAAGCGTCATATTGAAGGATTTGAATTTTGGCGGACATATTGTATTATTTTTCTACATAATCCTCTTCAGTATCAGGGCCTCAATGCAACTTTTATAGAACTCCTTTTCTTGGGTGTTCAGAAAGTCAACCACTGCATGTTAGGGTTAGGCTTAGCTAGGGTGCCTGAAATAGCTGTTTTCAGTTTTGGAAATAGATGATTTCAAGTCTCATGGAGCGAGATCAGGCGAATAAGGCGAATGCTCAATCAATTTAAAGCTACAATTGTGAATGGCAGCCATGGCAATGACGGACTATTTCACCCTAACCCTAGCCGATTTTGTCCATAAACCAGAGACGTATATCTGATATACAAGTCTCTGCATAAACTAACTAAATGAGACCAGTACTCATGGGTACACGGCCCTATATAGTCAGAGAATAGTATATTCCTGAATAACGACTTCTTTGTGTCCACACTGCTAAATACCACTAACAAGGGTCTAATTTTCTTTTGTTATTAATTAAGCGGTTTCCTTCTGTGATCTATCTTCTTTGTATCTCCCGAGTTTCGTGACTTTTGATGTCCTTTTATTTGCTCCTCACGTCGCATTTTCCCAACAAAATTGGCCAAATGCTTCATATAGTGAGTGTTTCTGGTTTCTTTTGAGGTCGAATTACACTCCTTAATCCCATATATCACGATGTTCCATTTCATTTACTCCCTTTCATTAATTTCTGACATAATGTCTGAGTTTTGGTGGTGAAGATGAGACTAATCTATTAGTACCGGATCAGTTCCCGATAAACTGACAAAAGTAAAACCTTTATTGTAGAAAAAAAAATTAAAATTAAAAAAAAAATTAGACCCTTAAACATGCTTAGTGTACTTTCTAAATTTCTTGAGAAAATTATCTATCTATAGTATCTAGTAATATAAAAGACGTGAGTTGCAATCCGGAAATGTTTTCTACAGATACCAGGTTTATCTATCTATTTGATTATATTAAAGAATTCAATTAATGTATCTGAGCCTGAACAGAGATCTTCTGAGAATTGTACATGTAATAATGGCTCCTCTATTCCACAAGGTCCTGCGACAAGTAGGCACGACAGAAATAACTTCTAAGTTCATAGTAAGCTGAAATATTATGTCCGATAGCCTAGTCCTATGTTAGCGATCTGCTATCTGTTGAAGGGGCCTGCAATACAATGTCTGTGAAGCTGATCACGTGTTCCCCTCCCAAACACCAGATGGACGTCATGTTCTGGTACAACAAGCATCATTTGGATGGATACGTGTCCGCAAGAAAGGATGGAATTCGTAGATGTAGAGGGATAAGCCACCTCTGAACCTTTTCTATGACAATATATCACTGGTTTGGTTTGATTTGGTTTGGTTTGGTTTGGTTTGTTTAACATACCTATCAACAGCTAAATATATCTCTGGAGTGAAGGGAGAGAAAGTTCTTCAGAAATATCAAAGGTTCAAGGAGTTTGAGCTGAAGAAGACATTTTGGACGGCCAAAGTCAAGGTCAAGTTCACCTCAGAGGAGGAAATAATCATATTGAAGAGAAAGCAGGCCGCAATCGTCAGTTTTCTTGAGGCGATCTTTCAAATTTCCCCCTACATGCAAACGTGAAAACGGAACCACTAGGCATACGAACAAACATCGAACACATCTAACTTCACATTTCCAAACGAGACCATGTTGTCCGCCATTAAACGTTCAATGACCAAATCTGTCAAAGGATAGGAAATCACATGCTCAACTTCTCAGAGGTAACGGAGGAACATTTGAATGGACGTACTGATGCGATAAGGACAGAATGGAAGCAATCGCCACATTCTGATTTCAAATGGAGTATGTTAATCAATAAAGAGACTGCGTACTATATTTGCTGAATTGATTGCCAGTGATTTCTTATGAACCACGTAATTGCTTTGAAGGTTTATAGTTTATCTAGTACATGTAGTAGTGAATTATCTTATTTTCTTAATCCTTGTCCTTAAATAGTACTGATAAACAATGTTGTATATGCACCTTCTAGTAATTTCAGTGATACTATACCAAATCTTAGAGGGGCCAATATGATGAACATTGGTTAATGATATTTACATTTACGTACAATTGTAATTGTTAATATACATATACACTATGTATTACCCTGCCTGTCCAATGTGGTGACCATACTGAGTACCCAGTATTACCTGTGCACGTGTGCTCCATTGCATACGGCACCTTCCTATGAGTGTGAAGTCATGCGCGGGTGCACGTGTCATTCGACACTCCTCAGTGGTCTACATCATCTGATGTGCTACCTGACAGGCAGATTGCAATAGGAGAACAGAGACCAAACATGTATACTTATATATATATCCTTACAATCTTCCATGGTACATATACATATACTGGTATGTCACTAACTGTAGTCACCAGTGATAATTGTTTGGGATCAGGCCATCACCAAACATTAAGGTGTGACGGCTCTATATACCATAAACGTCTACATGTAAAGGTTTACCTAGTGTTTGGTAGCGCTTGCCAGTATCAATTTAACACTGCACCGAGTACTAGTGGCCAGCCTCGCATCCTTTTTGCAGACCACAGAAAAGACGCAAGGCTGACCATGTTCTATAAAATCCATCACTATGGTGGTTTGGAAAGAAATTGGATGGTCTAGCATGTCTGGAAATTGCCATAACCACCTCACATCTAGCTCCCAGTTCCAGAAATGCTAGAGATAGTCATCCAATTTCTTTCCAAACCATCTCAAGTAGGACACCCGTGAGATAAGAATCCTCCTTTTGCATGGTTCTGTCATTCAGTACCTAGCCATTCAAATGGTTCTATAGGTTCTTCTTGCTTGACGCTTAGTAATACATGGGATTAAAGATGGATTGTGAGGGATGTCACACCAATGTGTATTGGAGTTTACATTATAGTGAATTAACATCGGTCTTATGATGGAAAATCGTATGTATTGTCGGTTGGAGAGTTCATCAATTGGCAAATGCGAGTCGGGGGAGGGATGGAGGCACTGAAACCATCTTCAAACTACATAAATGCGGTAACATTAAGCAGTATACAAAATAACAGTATACAAAATAACTACCTGATGAAATTTCTGTTTCCTTAAGATATTCCAAAATCAATTTTCGTGAATCCATCTACTGCAGTTGTTCTATTATTTCAATACCTTGTTTGAGAACTTTAAACGTTGAAAACAGTTTTAGATTTTACACAAGTTTTGCTGTTCTGCAATGGCTGTAGTTAGCGATAGGATGTATAGTTAAATCATGAAAGCTAACACCTCTCTGCTGAGTTTGGCTGCCGTCTTTTTGTGCATCACTGTTTCTTTATGAACACAACAGATGTGCTGAAGAATGTAACAGTTGTGGAAGACCGCCTACTGATTCATCGTTTTATGGTTTAACGGTCTTCAACAGATAAAACGTGATGCACAGCACCGAGCAGTACCGATTTAAATCAGATTCACGAAACACATATTATTCTTTTCAAAAGCTTTATAAGGAAGACGTGTCTTGAAATAAATATAATATAATACATGTAATATTCCGGAACACAGATGATCGAGTGTTTCTTTAAACTTGAGAATATACAGTACATTTTTATATTCTGCTTACAGTAAAGCGCCGACAACATACAAACCATCATCAACATTGAGCCTCGCTCTGGTCTAACAGGTAAACAAATGGCTTTATCTTGTTCTTTTATTTATTTATTATTTTTAGAGGAGGGTGGGGTTGGGGGAGGAGGCAAAACAAAGTATACACACATTACACAGGGTACATTTTATCGAATTATATCATTAAAATGTGTTTGTCGTTATGTTGATTTTAGGCACATCTGGGTAAATAGAGATATAATAATGTAGATACAGTGTGATCATATATGTTTTGTGATGCATCTGTTGGAATGACGACATTGTATTTGTTTACATGTGCACTAACAGGCTTCCGTATACAATGTATATATTTATCTGCTTTTTTCCAGACGAACTGTCTATATGAACATAAAGACACGGATCCTGTCCGTAAATCCACCTCTTTTTCCTTTGTCTAGTTTTCCCGTTCTTGTGATCCTTTGGATCCTTTTCCGTCACTTAGACACCATATTTTTCAAATTTTCTTTCACTCCTCAATTGTTTTATCGACAGTATTCTTTGATATAATTACCAGTTCCTAATGAACATTTTTTCGTTAGATACTAGAATAAACATATGATCGATGAAGAAAATGTTATGAATGCTTTGTTCGAATAGCAAACATGCATTTTTCATCGCAAAACGTCCAAGGTGATACTCAGGTTATAATCAAATCTCTACTCGTCCGAGTCACTGGATGTACAGATAATTGATAATGGATAAAGACAAGTAAACTTTCTCATTAAAACATTCAGGACAGAAAGACAGCAGCAGCAGCAATATCGATGCTATCTTCAGTGAGCTGTACCTAAAATTGAATAAACAGACATGTCTTAAATATTCATAGGCATTGAAATAATTTTATTGATTATCTTGAAAAGCAACATATTGTAATGATAATGAAGACGGATTCCAAGGTATGTAGAAAGTCCTCAGATATTGCACCGTATCACGCACATATACAATACTAAAATGCGTTTATTTGCAGTTTTTTTTCAATATTTCACCATCGACTTGTGTTACATAATTCTACGTTATCCACTTACCAATCTCGAAATGAAACCCAAATAAGAGATTAATTACAAGTAAATTGACAACAGGTTTGACAAAACGAAGACAAATAATATATGGCGTCGCTAGTTGTGATATAAATATTGATTTTGAACTGTCGACATTTCGTTTTAACAATTCTGTTGGTTTATATACACTCTATAACAAAAGGAATATTTTTTTCAAAGCGAATATTCCTAAAAAGAAATTGACATAGTTTGTATATCCAAGCTGCTGTATAATTGATTATAAGGATTATTCATTGTCGTCATAACAACGAAGGAGGTTGAAGAGGATATACATAGATTTTGAATTATGACAATTTCAACTATAGTGACATTACGTTAACAAGAAGTGGATAAATTATTAGACAACACTTACCATTGTTTCAGATGCTGTCAATAATGTGATATTTGTTTCTCCATTTAACCTTTGACCTTCAAGGTCTCCCTGCAGTAAATCAAATGTTCACATTCCTTATTTAAAGATGCTACATTACCGACAAAAGATGATAACAAGAGCAGACAGTTATATATTTTTACAGTGTACATACAATACATACATTACGCAATATACCCTCTAAATGTCTGTGCTTCATTTAAATAGAGCGAATAATTGAGAAATTGTATCATAATAAATAAATTCTATCTAATTTATTATGTAACTTTCGGTCCAATAAGCAATCGTTATCCTTATCAGTTTTTACGTTTTTGTTGTTTTTTTTTACGAGGGGGGGGGGGGGGGGGGGGGTGTTTTTGTTTATTTCTTTATCTATTTATTAGTGTGTTAATCAAAATGCAAAATAACAATTGATAACACTTATCATTATTTCATTTTTGATACAGATGAATAACTGGTGATTTAATCTATTAGAAATAAATACTTTTTATTTACAGACAAGGTAATGATGATGTGATATACAGAAGACCTTCTGTGAAACAACAGGACCACTCGAGCATACTGGGTATTGCTCAAGCAATACAAGTCCCCTACCGGTCCCTACTAAAATAGTAACAGTGACCTTGACCCAAAAACACTGAAACTCGAAGTTGATCTGTAGCAACTCATACTGAAGTTACATAAAAACTTTGACCAACATATCTTGAAGCATTGCGGAAACCTAAAAGTACCTAAAGTCCCACAGTTTCACCGGCAAGGGTTTAATAAGGTACATACCAAGTGTCGCGTGAACAGAAGTAATACATCCTGGGTAATGGCATGCTGTTAAATTTGGACGAGCGACAGAACGAGTACGCTCCTGTGTAACTTATACATGCCCATTCTCCGACCTCCATCAACGGTAAATGGATACCTACAGCCAGGCAATCCGTGACTGCACATGTTGGACCCCACAAAGTACTTTTATGTATTTTCTTTCTGTCCTGGAAAGGATGTAAATACAATCTGATACACAATTGAAACAATACGTCACTGTTGATAATTTAAAGCAATGTTGTGAGACGTCATTATTACAGTTTTTGCAACGTTTGTTTTGAAATAATAACAACGAGGCCATATTATCGAACTTTGCACATGGTATAGCAAAATCTTAAAGATTATAAAGAAGCATTTAATTACCAATTCAATTACTAATATATTTTTCAAAAGGTCTCATAAGATTTCATTTTTGGAGTCCTAGGGCAATCGCAATCACAACCATTATGTGACCTCTGGGAACGATATACATATGCATGAGTAAATTACTTTTAGAAACAATTTTTCGTATTTAATTTTTAAGAAATAAAAGAGCATTTATAAACACAAACCTTTCCAGTAATCGGTGACATTATCAACACTCTTGTTCCATCATTAATTCGACTGAATGATCCGTATATGCCATCATTAATGTTGTACATGGCATGTTCAATGATGGTTTTGTCTGAAATTATAAACAAACGGAACGATTGAAAATGAATGTTTAAGATGTACATTGATATATGTCTCATAATCAGCCCAGGTATAATTTAATAATAATCTATATTGCACATTTCAATTGTACCTATCATTGCCTTCTCGCTGGAGAAAATTCGGCCATTATTCAATGTTCTCCTTTTCTTAGAACCCGTTTTATTTGTTCTTTCTTAGATTCGCTCATGAGCAGTATACCTATTCCTTACTTTATGTTCAACCCATCATTGAAACGTACATTTGATATGTATATCCTAAACGTACCATTGTTATAGACAAACTTTTGTCCAATTATATTCACTCCAGTACTGACAGCAGTTTCCACGAGGTACCGTCCTGGTTCAGCGATGACTTTTACTCCGTCTCTTTCAGGGAAGTACTCATCCAGGCTCTGGTTGATAACGGCTGCATTCTTTATACAAATAAATTGAAATACGGTGTTTACAACAATCTCAATATTTGTCATGATTATTTTTTGAATATCCTTTTTATTGAGCACATTAATTCATTTCAATTTATTATACAATATTGTACTAGATGGATAGCATTAAAAGAACAGTTCAAAGCAGTACTCAAAGAAGTTGTAAATCTTCCATGTACATATGTGCATAGTTATGAGAAGTTTGGATGAAAGCTATTGAACGAGTTATACACACATCATCTGTCTAAAATAGGCCCGGGGGGGGGGGGGGGGGGGGGGGGGGAGGGGGGGGGGGGGGTAATCATTACTAAAATGGCATACTGCCATAAATTGGCGGATCGAAGAATCTAAAACAAAAAGCCCAGACTCACAACATTTGACAGACAGACAGACAGACAGACATTGATTTCTCTATACCCTCTCCTAACTTCAGAAATTAGCTGAATAATCTCAAAATAAGCATTTTTCTTTTTTCTTTTTCTTTCTTTCTTTTTAAAAACGTGAAAACGTTGTACATTGTATACATATCGAACAAAATGAAAATATCAAATCTATCAATACTAGGAACATAACACACCCTAAATTCTTCCTCTATCCCAATGGTGAACAAACTAACCTTGTTCGGTAATGTGTCGTGGTAACCAATTTACATACCTCTTCTATAGTCGGGTGATCAATATCTCTGCCCCTAAAACCACCTCCTATATCAAGGATCTCCATAGCAAAACCGACCTGGAGCCCGATATCAAATATCATCCTTGCTTCTTTGATTGATGACGAAAATGCATCGGAACTGAGACAATTACTTCCAACATGGAAACTGTAACAAATACATGTGAAGGAGTATCTTCAATTTTGAATATTTAACAAGTTATTTCTTAGGTATAGAGCACTTTGTTCTAAGAACGAAGAAACTATAATATATGTAAAGTTATGCTGGTGATGACGAAAAACTCATATACTATCTATGTATGCTACGCACCTCACACCAACGATATTCAATCCCTTTTTCTTTGCCGATAAAAATAGATCCGAAGCTTCTTCGAGGGCACAACCAAACTTCATTCCCAAGTCATAGACTACTTTACACGTGTGTTTTGGCCGGAATCGTAGCAACAACCTGGAATGTAGTGCGTTAGTACCAGTTTAACATTTCTTAAATGTGTAGTAATACTTACCTGTAAAATAGTGCAGCAATAGTTCAGTGATACAAACATCTATAGTAATTATATGTTTGTGTTGCTGAATTACACTGTTTTAGTACTAGATGTTTGTGTTGCTGCATTGCACTTTTTTAGTACTAGATGTTTGTGTTGCTACATTACACTGTTTTAGTACATATTTGTTTGTATTGCGGTTTTATACTTAAGTTGGTTCATATTCATCTTGGTTTTTTTCTTATCAATAAATAATATATCAAAACAATCGCTGTCAATGTCAGCTTCCATTCAAATCTGCAGACTCTTTTTAAAAGGAAATCAAGCCACATATCCTATCGAAATCCTAGTTGATGCCCTTATTTATTGAACATATGTATCAACCCACCTTGCTGATTTACATATCGTCATGGTTTTGGTAAGTTCCTTTTCGCTGTCAAATGTCATCAAATCCACATTGTGTTTCAGGGCGTAAGATACATGCGAGTTTTGTTTGCACGGATTGGCATAGATGATGCGAGAGGGATCAACTCCACAGTCCAAAATCTGTTTAATCTCGCCCTATTTAACATAACAAAAGAAAGCCTTTCATTTTTTTTTATCATTTCCTTTGACATAATCACATTCTATAATAAATGCTTCAAACGGTATTTCGGGCAATACTGATCATGTGAGTGCTGTCATACTTTTCGTCATATGAAAATAAATTAATATAATATCACGTCACTGTTGTAACGTAATATTTGTGTAATACGACATCAAACTATATGTCATAATAACATGAGCGTTGTTAGTTTCAACATCCAAATGATCGAGTGATGATACTTTCATATGATATATTAAAGTGTAAGAAAATCATTTTTGAGTTGTGATTTTTTGATACATTATTGTTTAATTAAAGACAGCTACACTATAAAGATATCATTTCTTTTACAGACAAATGGGATCCTGGTGAATATAATTTAAGGATTTCTTTCCAAAAACTTTCGATATCGGATTTGTGTTAATATGGAATTGACTTATAGGTTACAGTGTGTAGTTACTGAAAAGTCCGTTCCTTTTCCTTTTAATAACTGTTATCGGGAATCTATGAAACATACGTATATATATAAATGTCTTTTGACTGTTTATATTGGCATATGAATGCATAATGCACTCCTTGATAGATTCAAGGCAGGTTATAATGGGAAAATATCTTAAGTGTATACCTTGCTTGCACAGTCAAAACTGCTCCCCAGCTTGACGAGAGTATCAACGATCTTCTTATCATTGTTGCATTTTAAAGCTGTTGAAAACAATTTAGTTTTGTGTATCAAACAATGAAAAGGGACCCAGAAACGTGTTGTTAAACTGTTATCAGTCTTTTTTCATAAGTGTCTATAACGCACAAAAGGAGCATATGTTTGACTTTATTTGACTCTAAGGCATACAGTGATTTTGTTTTCCCTATATGCCATATTTGTGTGATATTATTCACAACCACCATTTGCATTTAAAGGAATCAATGTTTTTACGTATATAAAGTCAAATCCGGTCAAACAAATTGTGTATTTTATAGACACTTGCATAACAGCATGCTTATTTTGTGCAATAT
Source organism: Pecten maximus (assembly GCF_902652985.1). NCBI lineage: Eukaryota > Metazoa > Mollusca > Bivalvia > Pectinida > Pectinidae > Pecten > Pecten maximus. Next base: position 50,400,804 of record NC_047016.1, on the reverse strand, counting down.
ATGTGATAAACATGAGCTAATTATATCCCCATGTTTTGTTGAAACGTACAGACATCTTAACAAATTACAAGTTAATAGCAAGGTCCACGGCTAGCAATGATACATACTAACAATTGATCAAGGTACTTCTGTGTCACCATTGTAGTCAATTATTGGCTTGTAAAATATCACTGGATTTGCTATTAGATGACCCTTAACTAAGTATTACAAAGACACTAGTTTTATATTATACGTCGTATAAATATAAGAAAGTATACATATACAAAGTATGATGATTAATAGGAATTAATAAAATATCTTTACCGTAGAAGAGCTCAACCCTTGGAAGTAGTTTGTACCATTTTCTGTACCTCTCCACCAACTCATCAATGTCAACTACTGCCAGGGGATCGTCTATTTCCTGCCGTTAATATTGCATGTAGAATATTCTAATATCCTAACTAATCATATGGCATTAATTAAGGTCGGCGACATCAAATACTTTATGCTAAGATATATTTATCACGGACAAAGATATGTTTCAACATACAAACTTGTACCGGTACGTATTTCATTGTTCATCGGATGAGAATGATGGCAACGACAACAAATACATATGAACAACGGTTGTTGTTTTTTTTTTAATTTTCCTTATTTTTTTTTTTTTTTTTTTAATTTTTTTTTTTCGTTTTTTGTTTTTTGTTTTTGTTTTTGTTTGTTTTTTGTTGTTGTTGCTGCTGTTGTTGTTGTTGTTGTTGTTGTTGTTATTGTTATTGTTGTTGTTGTTGTTTTTCGGACCCGGAAGAGCAGAATCGCAAAACTGTTCATTGCAATCATAGGGAAAATATAATTGTGCATTTAAATTGTAATAAACAAATAATCTTTTAATCCTTATTTTGAATATTTAAACAATCTGAGGACAGTGTCACATACGTTGACGCACTTAAATTATAGCGGATTATAGTGTGGGAGTGTTACTACTCATTACTCACGGATGTAAAAGTTGTCGGGCTCTTTGTTGCTATATTTATAAACGCACGTGACCACAGCGATAATCCAGCAGTCCAGAAGAAGGTATGTGAAGATGATTATTCGCGGATATTTCTGACGAGGCGATTTGGTGTCGTAGAATGCGAGGCGTGCTCGGGACCCGGTCAGGACACGAGTATGAATAACGTACTTCGTACTATTTAAGGGTTAACTGTAATATTTTTTTTACGTTATTGGGCAATAACACAAAAAACTGCGGTGTACTCTGAATAAACCGCGAAGCGGATTATGAAAAGAGTACACCCCAGTTTTTTTTGTGTGTTATTGCTCAATAACGTAAAAAAAATATTACAGTTAACCCTTATAATTTAATTAACAACGATAAGAGACATTTTCATTAAGTTTAACATGTTTATTTTGCTCCAGATATTTAAAAACACATCTATAAACACAAAATCCCGTGAACAACGATTACTCCGCTGACGTCACAGTTTATTTTTTTTATGTTATGAGATGATAACATAATTTTTTGAGCCAATGAAAATGCTTGTTACAAGCAAAATTAAATTATACATTCGTAAAGATAAAATATGCCCAAAAAGTTAGTAAGATCAATAGTATTCAACGCCAACTACCTAACTGAACAATTATAGCATTGTAATATTCAACAGAAATGCTGAAGGACCGTACTGGTCTGTAACTCTCCTGTTTGTTTATACATTAAATGATGAACAAGAACATGAACAAAAACAAACAAAAACTTAAATATTGATATTCGAAAAGAATTGTCTTAATTGAAGGTTCCACTGATCGTAGAACATGATTTTCTTCCCCAATAAGATAGTATGTGAGCCGATCTTACCAGTTCTGTTTGGTAGTTAATCTGACGCTGGATATATTCTCTGTGTGAACATCTAACTTTCACAATCTGTAAGTCATCCTCTTCCATTGCCCTTAAGTCTGAAAGCAATTAAAAGGTATTTATGTCTATGATTTAATTACGTGTCATCAAATAGTGCACCACACAACACAAAATAAAGTCTCACAAAGTTTCCACAAATTGTTCAAAGTAATTGTAACGGCGCCGACTGTTAAACTCTACATGGTGATGTAGGTGTGGATTGTTTTGTTTATTAGTTTGTTTGGATTTAACGCCACATCGACGGCTCTCGTCATTTAGGGCCATGATGATTCATTTACTATCTTTCGAACAAACGCGTGGGTGGCGAAGACAACAATCAGGTTAAATGTTCATTTTTAAAAGCACTCGGATTATACATTTAGATCATTAAAATAAAAAAGGCGTTAAAATGATAAGAGATAATAAATAGATGATATGGACTTTGTGAATACAAATGTATATAACATCAAAGGGAATAAAATGGCTAAATGAAATAACCACACTTCGATTAAGATTGGCTAAGAATGGCTATTTATTCGAAACAAGATGTAAGCTAGGTAGCTGAAAGTGACATTATATATACAATCTAAATCTAAATGAACCCCCAACATTATTGAAATATCTATGGGAAGATCTTTAGATACTTTAAAAACTACCCTCTTACAAAATTACAACAATAGGTTAAATGATAGAATATATATACTAATGATGATATAATTTGAGAATCAATACCGTAGTATATCATAATTTAAGTAAAAGCTGGAAACTACCCATTAATTACAGGGAACCTCTTATCTCTAATACTCTCTAAATACAAATGAGCCGCAGGAAATATGCTATGCACGTAAGCTAGTTTGTTTTGAAGACTAACGGACGGGCGATTAAAGTTACGCATCAGAAGCCCAAAGTCGACTATACGCACTGGTTGTTTCCGCAGAGGCAACGAAATGGAATGGGTAAAAACCCAACGTCATCTACGATTTACAGAGACAACGTGAGTCTGTTGGACAAAACTTAAATATAATTTAAACGTGAAAAGCAATCATGAAATGGCAGTGCAACTTCTCGGTATTTAATAGACAAATCCATGCTTTTCGGTTTGTCATCCGGAGATGTAATTTGGCGCTCGCATGGTTGGTTCACATTCCATTTTTAGATATTAATGACGTACTTCACTTATGAATGTTGACGTAACTGAGCTGGTTTGACGGAAATTAAACGAAGATAAATCCTCAAGAGATTATGAAGTTTAACTTGATAAAGTTATATATATATATATATATATATATACAAAACATAGCGAGATTTTAATTTGTCTACGTTCATGTTCCATCTAACCTGTGTAAGCTCCAAGGGTCTTCATATAAATCTATATTTTTGTTCGTATTTTATAGGTTTAAAGTTAGACTAACGGTTACGTCCTTCTTTGGATGTTCTCTGTTTTTTGTTGTTTTTTGTTGTTGTTGGTTTTTTTATAAGACATTACGACACCCTGCCAGTATATAGAGATACGTAAAAAGTCTTGCAGGTATAATTGGAACTATCTTGTGCTTTACTCTCCACAGAGAGAAGAACAAAACAGTCAAAATATGACAAAGCATTTTGTAAAATATTTCGAGCATGTACCGACAGATTATTCGAGATAATTCTTACCGACAGATTACTCGAGATAATTCTTACCGACAGATTACTCGAGATAATTCTTTCCGACAGATTATTCGAGATAATTCTTACCGACAGATTACTCGAGATAATTCTTACCGACAGATTACTCGAGATAACTCTTACCGACAGATTACTCGAGATAATTCTTACCGACAGATTACTCGAGATAATTCTTACCGACATATTACTCGAGATAATTCTTACCGACAGATTACTCGAGATAATTCTTACCGACAGATTACTCGAGATAATTCTTACCGACAGATTACTCGAGATAATTCTTACCGACAGATTACTCGAGATAATTCTTACCGACAGATTACTCGAGATAACTCTTACCGACAGATTATTCGAGATAATTCTTACCGACAGATTATTCGGGATAATTCTTACCGACAGATTACTCGAGATAATTCTTACCGACAGATTACTCGAGATAATTCTTACCGACAGATTACTCGAGATAATTCTTACCGACAGATTATTCGAGATAATTCTTACCGACAGATTACTCGAGATATTTCTTACCGACAGATTACTCGAGACTCGAGATAACTCTTACCGACAGATTACTCGAGATAACTCTTACCGACATATTACTCGAGATAATTCTTACCGACAGATTACTCGAGATAATTCTTACCGACAGATTATTCGAGATAATTCTTACCGACAGATTACTCGAGATAATTCTTACCCACAGATTATTCGAGATAATTCTTACCGACAGATTACTCGAGATAATTCTTACCGACAGATTATTCGAGATAACTCTTACCGACAGATTATTCGAGATAACTCTTACCGACAGATTATTCGAGATAACTCTTACCGACAGATTATTCGAGATAACTCTTACCGACAGATTATTCGAGATAATTCTTTCCGACAGATTATTCGAGATAATTCTAACCGACAGATTACTCGAGACTCGAGATAATTCTTACCGACAGATTACTCGAGATAATTCTTACCGACAGATTATTCGAGATAATTCTTACCGACAGATTACTCGAGATAATTCTTACCGACAGATTATTGGAGATAATTCTTACCGACAGATTACTCGAGATAATTCTTACCGACAGATTACTCGAGATAATTCTTACCGACAGATTACTCGAGATAATTCTTACCGACAGATTATTCGAGATAACTCTTACCGAAAGATTACTCGAGATAATTCTTACCGACAGATTACTCGAGATAATTCTTACCGACAGATTATTCGAGATAATTCTTACCGACAGATTATTCGGGATAATTCTTACCGACAGATTATTCGAGACTCGAGATAATTCTTACCGACAGATTATTCGAGATAATTCTTACCGACAGATTACACGAGATATTTCTTACCGACAGATTACACGAGATATTTCTTACCGACAGATTACTCGAGATAATTCTTACGGACAGATTATTCGAGATAATTCTTACCGACAGATTACTCGAGATAATTCTTACCGACAGATTATTCGAGATAATCCGTTTGTATATATCAAATATGTTTATATATAGTACATAACTATATTGAGTTTTTTTTGGAATATCGGAACCCTTAATAATAGTTAAAATGAAATCAAAATACGATTTGTTTTATCAAATATCCTTTTTGATTGTGTATATATCTTGTTTACAAACTGAAATATTCACCAGACTATTTCTGCAGTACGAAAAATTCTACACTTCGTAAACACAGTATGGCTATTGATTTTGTGCTCTGTTACTGTTCAGATTTTATCGTATTGTTTTATCAAGTATAAATTTTAGCCTGGTATCGAGCTACAAATCTCCGAACCACATACATTATAACACATATCTCTCAAAATATCTGTCTTTTTTATTGTTTTTTTTTTTTCAGCATATCAATTGGAAATAAAATGTGGCTGCCTGTGTGACTCAGATCCTTTAACAGGATTATTTACTGTGTACATCTATAACAATGTAGTATTATAGTATTATCATAAGATAATCATAATATTCAATATTTCTTATAATATTTTCATTCTGAAACATGCTGTAATAAATATTTTGATGGAATATTGCTCAGATGTAATCCACTACACAATTACACAATTACACAATTAATTAATTTTTTTAAATCGTTAAAATATTAAAAACACCTCACCTTCGACAGAGCTATTTTTTCAAATCATCTTCTTCAACAAGTAAGGTTATGAAGGTCAGCGAAACAAGTTAGTTATAGCTATTGTTGTGTCAGTCAGTGCTTACACATTTTTGTTGATTTGTCACGGTTTAAATGTAAACAATACTAGAAGCATTACATCATACCCACCTCTGTCAGAAGTAGGACTTCTCTATCGAACGACAATCCTAACGAGATGTAAGGTGGTCGAGTCAGGTCCGTCGGCGGTCCTCTTCGTTCCACTGAAGAACGCGTGTGTAATGTCAGTTTCAAAGCTGCGGTATTTATACTGTTTCAAGCGTCGAATCTATCGCATTCCTGCTCTTCTGTCAATCACATTTCCATATTTAGGTATAACTTCTCTATAACATAAAACATATTCAAGCCAGTCGGTAATTAAGTTACAAACTAAAATTGTCACATGTGTCATAGCGTAACTGCGCATAATACATATTATGTGTTCCAGAATTTTATTATTTGATATAGAAAATTAATCCGCACACCGTGGATATTTTTATTGACGTTATTTAAGAGGAATTAATGGGAAGAAAAACACATGATACGTCTGGATGGCTGCATGAAGGAGACATTGTTATCCGCCATTATGATAACTAATGAAATACTTCTAGTCTATAACAAAGACGGACGCTTAAGCTTCTTTTGAATGACGTACTTAGTTATCTAACATTGCTAACTATGTAATGACGCAGGCCAAGAAAAGTCAGAAAGGTGAGTAGAAACTATTTCATTTAAACATGTCATTAGCCCATCAGTTAAAAAAAATTACGTCGCCGTTTTTAACGCAGCCATTTCATGCTTTCAACGATTCAGTGCTAGTCAGTATTCATTAAGGCTTATCCAAACACAATATTAAAATATCTCACACAACGTATTTTATTTATTTATTTGTTTGTTGTGAACTTGTTTTTTTTTTTTAAATTTGATACTGCAAAATATGAAAATAACTAGCCTTTTACATCTTGCAGAGTTTGATATTTTTTTTTCGATCAATCTAAAGTTCTTGATCGCATCCTGTAATCAACATCTGAGGTCCTTGGAGTACTAGTCGTTGTCGAATCGTAGAAGAATGAATTATCTATATGACGTAGTTTAATTCAGTTTGCCTCTACAGTATGTAACTTTCAGTGCTTTTAATAGCTGTTAATATCCTTTTTGTTTTTTTAAATTCATCTATCTAGTCGCTCCGTATTGTCGGTCTGTGTGTTTGCATAATGTGTTTACATACTGATACGGAGTCCGAAGTTTCATGCTATTTTCCTGTAATGCACAGAGTCATTTTGCCTTTAAACCGAAGCGGAAAGTCATTCAATGCTTAAGTGATGAGTTCCACGTCTTACTAATAAATTCTGGTAAAACCATATCTATGGTTAAGACAACCATTTTCAGCTTTTCTATTGTCGTTGTATAAACTGAAGCAAAAGCAAGCTGGTGAAATTATCATTATTAGTCCCCTACCGTTGAAACCGGCCTGGATGACGAAACGTTTCCTCTCCGTCCGTCATGAACGAACGTACGTAACCTAAATTTTGTCAGCGATCTAGTGGATTCATTCCTTAAGGGACTTTGGATCAAACTTCGCACATTGATATAGGGATATAATATCTCAGATGATTGGGAGTTTCAGAGGTTTTAGGCCAAGGTCAAGGGTCACTATCAATAATTTTAGCGGGGGCCGATAGGGTTAGCAATACTAAGTCTCCTATTGGGGACATTGCCCCGTATGGTAAAGTGATATTATAGCGACCAATAAATAGAACCAAATCAAAAATAGATTGTGGGTTTCCCCCGTTTAGACAGAAGATTTAATAGGAAGGTAAATGCGTCGGGGCCTACTGATTGGATATTCAGGTGAGAGAAGTTTCCAAAGCTTTATGTGTTGGCTGGGCAATACATGTAGATGTTAAAAAAAATTATAGACTGTTTTTGTCAGGGAAATTAATTAAGTGTGTAATTTGTGGTCAATTTAGGTGAATTTTTGGTGCTGAATTCAATACAAGATGGTGGCGGCCCCGTATAAAAGAAGGTTCAAATTGCAGAATTTTTAAATATTCTATTTACAGTTTTGCGACATGACATTCTCCTAGGGCTAGAGGACCAGTGTTGAAAACTCCATTTAAGCAGGACAGTGGTAAACGTTAACATTATCGTCTATGGGAAATCATTTGGTTCCGTGGTTCCTATATAAACATTTACTTTAACGCACTCATTCTAAACACCTAAGAGGCCCCGGTGGCCGAGTGGTTAAGGCGTCCGGACACTTTAACACTAGCCCTCCACCTCTGGGTTGCGAGTTCGAAACCTACGTGGGGCAGTTGCCAGGTACTGACCGTAGGCCGGTGGTTTTTCCTCTGGGTACTCCGGCTTTCCTCCACCTCCCAAACCTGGCACGTCCTTAAATGACCCTGACTGTTAATAGGACGTTAAACAAAAACAAACCAAACTAAACACCTAAGGTAAGGCAAGATGACCTTCACTGATATGCACGCGGCTAATTAAACGGGTATCAAAGTCTTTGTTAAAGCGATATCAATATCGAGGGTTAGACAAGGGTGAACCCTTTACACTATTTAAGTAACTAATATGACAACGAGTACAACTTGATCAGAAAAAAAATTATTCAGGGTTTTTGTTTGGATTGGTGAACGTCCTATTAACAGATAAAGCCATTTCTATTTATGGGAGAGGTATGGCTGTGGTGAATGTGGGTGTTTTGGGAGGCTGCGATATGTTCGTGTTTGTCTCCGACTTCATTAAAGCAGAAGCCGAAGACACCCAGCAGACCATCTGCCCCGGTCAATTATACTGACGATGGGCGAACCAATCGTCCCGCTCCCAAAATGCCGAGCGCTAAGCAGAAGTTGCATCATGCATGTCTCGACCATAGGACAGAACCCAAAGACGTCATCACAGGGGCGAATGCTTAACTAAAGGTCGGCGAAGCAGTGTCAAAGGAGACATTAGGAAGGAGAAAGTTGTAAAGAAAGAAGAGAAAAGATAAAATCTCAAATTTAGTCGCCTCTTACAATCATGAAATCGGGGCAGCAGGTACTATTCTTACGCCCTACCTGCAGGGCTAATGTCAAGATATACAGAGCGAACTTCTTGGCCTTTATCAGGATAATCCTCAATCGTATGTTTAATAACAATCATTGTTATTTTCTGTCTGATACTTTTTATTTCATCTTGATAAGTTCACTGATGACAAAGGTTGAATTGATCGTATAATTAAAATAAAAGCAGAATTTAAAAATTTAACTCAATATCGGAAATTCTAAAGTTACGTAATACCCAAAACCTGGTCTTAGAAAAGTCAGCCTTCTGCTTAATGGCCTTGGAAAGAATTACCTACTTTATTTCACGGCATGTCATAAGAGGCGAGTAATTTTTTTTTTTTATATATATATATATTGTTTTAGTGTGTGTGTTTTTTTTATACATAATCAATTTTGAAAACTTTGTTAACGTTAAATAGATCACTTTTCTTTTTTTCTTCCCTTATGTTCATATAAAATGGAACTTTGATATAGGTTATAGAAGTAAGCTTGTGAAGACTACTTTATGGGAGGTAATTTTCAATACAGTAAAAACCCTTAAAGATAACATTATTCTTTGGCTGGCAAATTGAATATTTATAAAACCAGATATTATTTTGTTGATCTATCGGAGTACGTGTACCGGTAACAGATGGAAATGGAAAGCATATTGCACATTAATGCATATTCAAAAAATAAATAGGTTTTTAAACATATCCCAGACACATTTTCCGACATTAAAATAAAATAGAATAATAATAATAATAATAATAATAAAAATACGAGTTATGACCTAGATGGAGGTAGTGGAAGGCTTGTTATGGTGGATAACGTGTCTTGTATACTTCACAGATAGTCGACACTGCTGGTTGCAGTAACCTGTCTGTTTTAATTCATTAGTGACATATTTCAGATAATACATAATTAAATTATTATGTATTTGACGTTCTTTTGAAATTCAGAATTTAAACTTATTAAATTCATTAAATAATTGGGCTATTGCACCTCCTCATGTTTATTTTGGCATTTTCTTTCGACCTTTTTTTAAAGTTAGCTTGGTCACCTCCAAGGTATTCAACATTTCAGCATTACTGATAAGTTATAGAAGAAAGGAACGCCTGCATGATGCAGCTTAATTCAGTTTTGGATCCTACTGTTTCTAAGCCTCAATTATATTAATGGGGCATTCCATCGTTGAAATCAGTTTATGCTATAAAAACAAAAGTAAACGGGAATCTTGAATTTTTCTTAATTAGTAAGTTATAAACTTTACCGTAATACAACGCCCAAAGCCCGAAGATAACCCAAAGTTTTTAGAAATAAAAGGTTTTTGAAAATGTCACTTCGATCCGAAGTGCGAAAATTAATTGCCGCCAACAACTATCAATACGAGCATGCGCAGACAAGTTCACGAACAGAAACAAAAATGGCGTAAACGGCTCCCTGAGTTAGCGTTTACCTAATGGGTCAATCGACAAGATAATGAGGACACGACAAGATAGCGAACGCCATATAAACTCTTATAAATATCGGCAACTAGTTGGAAAGATGAAAGAGAGCGTCAGTCGAGTCGAAACGAGGAATTCGCAATGCTTCTGGAAAGTTCTCCGGGATATACTGCATGATAGTCGAATCAACAGACTGACAGGTTTGTAATGAAGTTCTGCTCGAAGTTAGGCTTGTTACCATGCTGACACATCACATATATACCTCATCGAACCACAATAAATGATTTTACAAGTATGCAGTGTATTTGTTTTATCTTTAGACATTTCCTTCATTTACATTCATGTACACATCAGTTTTTGTAAACACGGCTGCCGCTCACAAAAACCGTACACCCACTGTATATCACTGTATATTCTGTGATAAACTTTACCCTATCGATGGAGGCGTGGTCAATTATTCCCATGCGGATGCAGAGTGGCAGAGTTTTGCGGATTTTCTGTACAAATATGATATCTATTCCATCACAGTTGATAATAAATATGAGTGTAAGCTTCTTTTATTCATTAATCTTTTAAATTACTGTGCAACACACATCTGGGGTTCGAACGAAGGATTGCCCCTTTAATCAATCTTGTTGACCAAGTGGAAGTGCACTTCGAGTTTAACCATGAGAGGAAACCGCAGCACCTAAACACCTAAGAGGCCCCGGTGGCCGAGTGGTTAAGGTGTCCCGACACTTTATCACTTGCCCTCCACCTCTGGGTTGCGAGTTCGAAACCTACGTGGGGCAGGTGCCAGGTACTGACCGTTGGCCGGTGGTTTTTCTCCGGGTACTCCGGCTTTCCTCCACCTCCAAAACCTGGCACGTCCTTAAATGACCCTGACTGTTAATAGGACGTTAAACAAAAACAAACCAAAGTAAACACCTAAGGTAAGGCAAGATGCTTTGTTAAAGCGATATCAATATCGAGGGTTAGACAAGGGTGAACCCTTTACATTATTTAAGTAACTAATATGACAACGAGTACAACTTGATCAGAAAAAAAATTATTCAGGGTTTTTGTTTGGATTGGTGAACGTCCTATCAACAGATAAAGCCATTTCTATTTATGGGAGAGGTATGGCTGTGGTGAATGTGGGTGTTTTGGGAGGCTGCGATATGTTCGTGTTTGTCTCCGACTTCATTAAAGCAGAAGCCGAAGACACCCAGCAGACCATCTGCCCCGGTCAAATTATACTGACGATAGGCGAACCAATCGTCACGCTCCCAAAATGTCGAGCGCTTAGCAGGAGTTGCATCTACCATTTTCATTGACTCTGGTACATGCATGTCTCGGCCATGGGACAGAACCCAAAGCAGTCATCACAGGGGCGAATGCTTAGCTAAAGGTCGGCGAGACAGTGTCAAAGGAGACATTAGGAAGGAGAAAGTTGTAAATGAAGAAGAGAAAAGATCAAATCTCAAATTTAGTCGCCTCTTACAATCATGAAATCGGGGCAGCAGGTACTATTCTTACGCCCTACCTGCAGGGCTAATGTCAAGGTATACAGAGCGAACTTCTTGGCCTTTATCATGATAATCCTCAATCGTATGTTTAATAACAATCATTGTTATTTTCTGTCTGATACTTTTTATTTCATCTTGATATGATCGTATAATTAACATAAAAGCAGAATTTAAAAATTTAACTCAATATCGGAAATACTAAAGTTACGTAATACCCAAAACCTGGTCTTAGAAAAGTCTGCTTTCTGCTTAATGGCCGTGGAAAGAATTACCTACTTTATTTCACGGCATGTCATAAGAGGCGAGTAATTTTTTTTTATATATATATATATATATTGTTTTTGTGTGTGTTTTTTTTATACATAATCAATTTTGAAAACTTTGTTAACGTTAAATAGATCACTTTTCTTTTTTTCTTCCCTTATGTTCATATAAAATGGAACTTTGATATAGGTTATAGAAGTAAGCTTGTGAAGACTACTTTATGGGAGGTAATTTTCAATACAGTAAAAACCCTTAAAGATAACATTATTCTTTGGCTGGCAAATTGAATATTTATAAAACCAGATATTATTTTGTTGATCTATCGGAGTACGTGTACCGGTAACAGATGGAAATGGAAAGCATATTGCAAATTAATGCATATTCAAAAAATAAATAGGTTTTTCAACATATCCCAGACACATTTTTCGACATTAAAAGAAAATAGAATAATAATAATAATAATAAAAATACGAGCTATGACCTAGATGGAGGTAGTAGAAGGCTTGTTATGGTGGATAATGTTCTTGTATACTTCACAGATAGTCGACACTGCTGGTTGCCGTAACCTGTCTGTTTTAATTCATTAGTGACATATTTCAGATAATACATAATTAGATTATTATGTATTTGACGTTCTTTTGAAATTCAGAATTTAAACTTATTAAATTCATTAAATAATTGGGCTATTGCACCTCCTTTCGACTTTTCTTTTAAAAGTTAGCTTGGTCGCCTCCAAGGTATTCAACATTTCAGCAGTGCTGATGAGTTATAGAAGAAAGGAACGCCTGCATGATGTAGCTTAATTCAGTTTTGGATCCTACTGTTTCTAAGCCTCAATTATATTGATGGGGCATTCCGTCGATGAAATCAGTTTATGCTATAAAAACAAAAGTAAACGGGAATCTTGAATTTTTCTTAATTAGTAAAAGTTATAAACTTTACCGTAATACAACACCCAAAGCCCGAAGATAACCCAAAGTTTTTAGAAATAAAAGGTTTTTGAAAATGTCACTTCGATCGGAAGTGCGAAAATTAATTGCCGCCAACAACTATCAATACGAGCATGCGCAGACAAGCTCACGAACAGAAACGAAAATGGCGTTAACGGCTCCCCGAGTTAGCGATTAGCTAATATAGGTCAATCGGCAAGAAAATGAGGACACGACAAGATAGCGAACGCCATATAAACTCTTATAAATATCGGCAACTAGTTGGAAAGATGAAAGAGAGCGTCAGTCGAGTCGAACGAGGAATTCGCAATGCTTCGGGAAAGTTTCTGCGGGATATACTGCATGATAGTCGACTCAACAGACTGACAGGTTTGTAATGAAGTTCTGCTCGAAGTTAGGCTTGTTACCATGCTGACACATCACATATATACCTCATCGAACCACAATAAATGATTTTACAAGTATGCAGTGTATTTGTTTTATCTTTAGACATTTCCTTCATTTACATTCATGTACACATCAGTTTTTGTAAACACGGCTGCCGCTCACAAAAACCGTACACCCACTGTATATCACTGTATATTCTGTGATAAACTTTACCCTATCGATGGAGGCGTGGTCAATTATTCCCATGCGGATGCAGAGTGGCAGAGTTTTGCGGATTTTCTGTACAAATATGATATCTATTCCATCACAGTTGATAATAAATATGAGTGTAAGCTTCTTTTATTCATTAATCTTTTAAATTACTGTGCAACACACATCTGGGGTTCGAACGAAGGATTGCCCCTTTAATCACTCTTGTTGACCAAGTGGAAGTGCACTTCGAGTTTAACCATGAGAGGAAACCGCAGCACCTGTGATGTTATACGACTTTATTCCACAAAACTCCCCGGAGGAAGGTAAAAGACTACAACATATGAAAATGAAAACACAATGAGAATATGATACAGATGTACACACTGTCACTATGCAAACCATTATGTCTAACATATGCCTTTCTTTCACTGATATTCGAATACAAAACTGATTTTGAGCAATAATCGGATATTTAACACAAATATCACTTAATAAACTGACTAGATTTCTTTGCTGGATATATATACACTATCTTTGGAGTATTCATGGATGGACAGAGTAACAACAATAGTTTAAAACACATTTATAGATATAATTAACTCAAATGACTAATAGGACGTTTTGTCCAAGGTAAGTAATAATAGGACGAATTGACCTAATCGCTTTCTGACCAAAATACAACTATAATTCGTCTGATGTCTTATTCCTACACTGTCTCTGAGTAGAATTTACATAAGACATATTAATAAACTAATATACGAAATAATACTGACATATATAGATCCTAAACATGACTAGATGGCACGGACCATGTGCTTCACTGAATGACAGACAGTTCATATGACTGACATTTCGAACACACATACAGATCATATCTTTTACAGACTAATGTTGACAATCATATAATCAATGCAATAAATGTTCGATCGGCAAGAATTGATATGGGCAGGGAATAAACTCACCATGTGGGGGATCTAAAGTTTCCTTTGACATGAAATGTGTACAGTGCCGGAGCACGCCATTGCAAACTTCCTCTAAGATTGCCAAAGGGTACGACTAACGTCCGGACCGCAATGTCCGGATCATACTAAAGCTTGGACCGCAATGTCCGGATCATACTAAAACTCGGACCGTAATGTCCGGATCATATTGTAATCAAATTAACCCTGTGATACAATGTAATTATGGTAACATAACACTCCCCTCCTGATATGATCTATATCACTACTTAAACACAAACAGATTGTTCAGATTTGTGACACTCAGAAAACATGAGAAATGTTCAAAGTTTCTTATCATCAGAAATAATTTCACCTACATAACTAAAATAAACCAAGTCAATCAGAACTGGTAAGAAATACAACTTCGGTCACCGGGCGGACAAAATATGAGATTTTGTTGTCTCGTACAATGCGAATCTCCACTTTTCGCACAAGTTCATCGTCACTCTTGAACACACGATTTATAATTCCAAGAGGCCATTCCATGCGAGCAACACTACGATCTCTCATTAGCACAATGTCCCCTTCTTTGAGATTTCTCTGTTGCTGTTGCCACTTGTTGCGCGACTGTAAGTTTACGAGGTACTCTCTCCGCCATTTTTTCCAAAACTCTTCTGCCAAAACTTGCACGCATTTCCATTGATGCCGATATAAGTCCTTTTGGCTGAGATGTTCACAACTAACGGATGAATTTGAAGTCTTTTGGGTGAGCAATGCAGACGGCGACAGCACGGAGGGATCTTGAGGATCGGTTGACACAGGAGTAATGGGCCTTGAATTCATGATGGCTGTTACTTCTGCCATCAGAGTGGTAAGTATTTCGTGAGTCAGAGTTCTACCTTTCATATCCAGTAGCATGGAATCCAAGATCCTTCGAGCGGTGCCAATCATGCGCTCCCACACACCACCCATGTGGGAGGCATGTGGGGGATTGAAGCGCCAAACCGTACTGTTCTCCAATAGGAAATTGGCCAGTTTAGGTTCATCCACACTAATCGTCTGGAATCCCATATCTTGAGTGCACCCAACAAAGTTGGTTCCATTGTCGGAGCGAAACTCTCTCACAGGTCCTCGAATGGAGATGAATCGGCGTAAAGCATTTATGAAAGAGGAAGAAGACATTTCCTCAATCACCTCTATATGTGCAGCTCTAGATACTAGACAGGTAAAAAGCACTGCCCAGCGCTTGGATTGGGATACGCTTCCTCGAGTACGTCTGGTTGTGATGTTCCAGGGTCCAAATACATCTACCCCTACATAAGTGAATGGAGCGCATGGCTCTAATCTGTCAGGAGGAAGATCGGCCATTTGTTGGTGGCTTGGTTTTCTTCGAAGTCGACAGCACGTAACACAAGCATGGAGAATAGAAGAAATTAGGCGCTTGGCACCGGTCACCCAATATCCGGCAGATCGCACAGCACCTTCTGTCAGATGCCTTCCCTGATGACGCACCACTGAATGAAAATGTTCGATAATGAGCCTAGCCACATGATGCTTTCCAGGCACTATGATAGGATTCCGATCCTCCAGCGGGTAGTTTGAGCGGTTGAGCCGACCACCAACGCGAAGAATCCCATCTTGATCCAAGATTGGCGTCAGAGCAGAGATGCTGCTCTTACTAGGCAAAGTTTTTGATTCCCTCAAACATTGTAGTTCTTCAGAGTAGACTTGCTGTTTAACATCCTGGAGTATAAAGATCCGGGATTTCTCAAGAAGATCTGTGGTGACTCTTCGGGTATGTGTAGTTGATCGATTTTTACTAGCAATTGCAAGGGACTTGAGGTTAGCAATGCCTCTTACCAATGAGTTCCACGTAGAGAAACGTTTGACTCGCTCAGCTCCTATACCCTGTGGTGCTGCACAGGAAGTTTTGAGGACTTTGACTTCTTGTCTCACCTCAACGTCCTTGCCTGGTTGAACAAGAGGATAACCTGGAGTCTCAAGATCTGTATCCTCCCTTAGAACACTTGATCCCTGCAGCCACATACTTTCTTGTAGATCGCATGCATTTACACATCTAGTTCCTTCATCTGCAGGATTCTTTTCAGAAGAAACGTGACTCCACTGGGAAGCTTTTGTAAAGCCAAGTATCCTGTCCACACGGTTGCCGACATAGACGTAAAATCTTCGTACACGATTATGTAAATATCCCAACACGACCATACTGTCAGAGTAAAAGTGCATGTTTTCCGCGGGAATGTCCAGTTGGTCATTTATGGTGCGACCAAGATCGGTGGCCAAGACAGCAGCGCAGAGCTCTAAGCGCGGAATCGTATGTCCATGCTGTGGTGCGACTTTCGCTTTTCCAAAGATAAAGCTTGTACCGATCTGATTATTAGTGTCTTTGGTCCGAAGGTAAGCTACAGCTGCGACAGCGTCCTTTGAGGCGTCGGAGAAGATGTGTACTTCCTTTTCTAAATCCTCGTATACTGTACCAATTACATACTGTCGAGGGATAGAACAAGTGCGGAGCTGTCCAAGGGAACTGTACCAAGATTCCCACTCCCGACGTCGTTCCTCTGGCAGAGGTTCATCCCACTCAGAAGACAACTTAACGAGATCTCTGAAGAGCAACCTACCCCGCAGAATAACAGGAGCTGCAAATCCGATTGGGTCATAGATACCGTTGATGGTTGATAAAAGACCTCGTTTGGTGTAAGCCTTTTCAGTTACTCCTGCACTAAAGATAAATGAATCTGAGGCCAGATTCCAAAGTAATCCCAGACTGCGCTGGACTGGTGGGCAGTCTGTTGAAAGATCGAGATCTCTGATATCTCCTGCCAAGTCCTCACGATCAAAGGTTTCAAGTACCTCTCTTGAATTGGATGCAACTTTGTGAAGTCTTATTCCACCGTTTTCCTGTAGACACCTTTGGGTTCTCTTAATGAGTGATACAGCGGTAGTCACATTCGGTGCGGAAGCTAGTCCGTCATCTACATAAAAATTCTGTGTAACAAAATTCCGAATGTCCTCGTCAGAATTCTCTGCTGCCTTTCTAAGACCATAGGTTGCAACTGCTGGAGACGGCGAATTCCCGAAGACATGAGCAGTCATTCGATACTCGATCAACGGCTTGGCAATAGAGTTGTCTGCGTACCAGAAGAATCTCAGAAAATTGCGGTGTTCCTGGACTACTTTGAAGCAGTAGAACATTTGTTCTACATCCGCCATGATAGCAATAGGGTCTTTCCGAAACCTGAGTAAAACACCCAGAAGGCTGTTAGTAAGATCTGGACCTGTCATGAGCACGCTGTTTAGCGACAGGCCATTTTCCTTAGCCGAAGAGTCAAAAACACAACGAATTTTATCTGGCTTTTTA
The DNA here is from genome assembly GCF_902652985.1 of Pecten maximus. NCBI lineage: Eukaryota > Metazoa > Mollusca > Bivalvia > Pectinida > Pectinidae > Pecten > Pecten maximus. The sequence goes on along the minus strand of NC_047016.1, from coordinate 50,382,998 downwards.
GGATGGTAAATTCCAAAGAGAGGCAAATACCAACGCTCTTCTTCATCGTCAAGATCAGAAGCAACTTCTGCGTGTCCCTTATCCAACACTTTAGACATGAACTCCATCATATGGGAACATTTCTGAGAGTCTCTTCGGAGACTTGTATCCAAGGTCCTTGCCCTTCGTAGACTCTGAGCCCTGTTGTCAGGCAGTCGCGGACGATCCGTTTTTAATGGAAGAGGAGCTTCCCACTGACCATGATCATTTTTCCTGAAGCCAGTGTCCATCACATGCAAAAACTCTTTGTCCTCCAAGGAAAGACCAGGTTTATCATCATGGGGATTCTTTACAAACAGGGGGAAGTTATCTGTCTTAGGAATGTCTTCTTTGAAGTCGAAGCAATTGGGACAAGGTTCCAATAATGAAGGACGACCATTGGCAAGGGTGTGTACCTTATTTGCAGTGATGTAGGATGTCTGGTGAACTTTACCAAGACACACCTCACCAACAACTACCCATCCGAGCTTGAGGCGCTGCGCATATGGTCCATCTGAGGGCCCTATCCTCTGATCCATGATGTGGTGTGCTGCAGGCATGTCACGACCTATCAACATCAGAATATCTGCGTTCCTATCGAGAGGTCGAAGGTGTTGAGAGATGTCCCGCAGATGAGAATGGAAGTGAGCCGCCTCAGGGGTAGGTATTTCATTACGGTTATTTGGGATATTGTCACATTCCAGTAAGACTGGTAGATCAAGAGCAAAATCTCCATCCATTGACTCCACAACGTATCCTTGCGCCTTCCTTCCAGAGGAGGAATTAAGTCCAGAACAAGAAGCCATGGTATATTCTGTATATTGGCTATTTTCTCCAAAGCTGTCGAAAAAGGCTGTTCTGGCTAACGACATGTTGCTTTGATCGTCTATTATGGCGTAGAGACGGATGGATTTGTCTGGCTCTCCTTTAGGATAGACTTTGACCAAAATTGTTTTAGCACATGATTTGCTGAATCCCCTGGAGTCCTTACACACTTGTGTGCAACTGCTACTAGCTTGAAGATAGTTTGGTTCTCTTCCGGGAGGTGATGAAGGACTACACTCCCCTCCATGGACTGGTGGGGACTTCTCCGAGATAAATTGTTCATGGAGTACTGTAGGGTGACGACTACCACCACAAATATCACACTTCACAGCTACTTTACAGGTTTTCGCTAGGTGTTTGTCCTCACAGCATTTAAAGCAATAACCGTTCTTTTTAAGCACTTCTTTCCTTTCCAGCACAGTCTTGGCTAGGAATAAGCGACAGTCTTTCAAGCTATGACGGGCACTTCCACCATGAATAGGACAAATATGAGCTGGAGGGACTGGTTTCTCTACATCAGTCTTCTTAGCAGACAGCATCATTCTATTTCCGGTCCGTTTACCAACACTGTTAACCTGGGCTTTGACCTGTGTCGATTGTTGAGGGTCAAACTGCAGACCTGGATCGTTCAATCGTTCTGTCATACCCTTCATGAAGCCAGTGAAAATGTTGAATGGTGGATAAAGGACGCCTTGGTCTTTCTTGTATCTAAACGCTGTATCCGTCCATTTCCTTTGTATGAATGCTGGAAGTTTGGCCACTATGGGGTTGATTCCAGCTGAAGAATCTAGGTAGGCCAGGGAAGTGGCGTACATGACATTCTCCTTTAAGGCTTGCATCTCAATGAGTAGGTCTGACAGTTCATACATCTTTACATTATCTTTGTATGTTAATTTGGGTAATACCTCAAGCCTTTTCTTGAAGGAATGTATAACAAGTTCTGGAGCGCCGTAACGACTGTCAAGTCTCTCCCAAATCCTTATGATTGCTAATCTTTCATCATGAGTGTGTGCAGCCCTGAGGCTCAAAGCTTGTTGGGTGGACTCGGGTCCTAACCATCTGACAAGAAGATCAAGTTCTTCTGTAGCAGTGACTTCAAGCTCCCTAATGAGATTCTTAAAACTACTTTTCCACAATGTGTAACGTTGTGGTTCGTCCGAAAACTGTGTGAATCTAGACAATAATAAATCTCTTTTCATTAGAAACTTTGTGAGTTCATTGGTATCTCTGCATGTTGGTTGGAATTCGGTGGCCTCTGGACGAAGCATGCCACATGCAGGTGAATTTGTTGGCTGAAGCATACCAGGTGACGAACTTGGTTGTTGAAGCATACCAGGCAACAGACTTGGTTGTTGAAGCATACAAGGTGCAGGACTTGGTTGTTGAAGCATACCAGGCGACAAACTCGGTTGTTGAAGCATACCAGGTGCAGGACTTGGTTGTTGAAGCATACCAGGCGACAGACTTGGTTGTTGAAGCATACCAGGTGCAGGACTTGGTTGTTGAAGCATACCAGGCAACAAACTTGGTTGTTGAAGCATACCAGGTGACAGACTTGGTTGTTGAAGCATACCAGGCGCCAAACTTGGTTGTTGAAGCATACCAGGTGCAGGACTTGGTTGTTGAAGCATACCAGGTGCAGGACTTGGTTGTTGAAGCATACCAGGCGACAGACTTGGTTGTTGAAGCATACCAGGCGACAGACTTGGTTGTTGAAGCACACCAGGTGTAGGACTTGGTTGCATTACCTCGCGACCAACATGATCAATTGCACTATTCACAAATGCAGCTGTTCTTTCTTTTTTAGTCGACCTTATATCATAATCAACAGATCCATTCTCTTCCTCAATAAGATCATGTACTGCATCAAGCTCAGCCTCCGCCTCTTTCAAGTTTCTTTCTGACCGCAGCAATTTCAGACTCACATCAACCTCTGCTTGTTGTTTCAGAACTTGAGCCTCTTTCTTCATAAATTCTAGTTGAACCTTTGCCCTTTCATGTTTCAATCTTTGTTTCGTTAATATGTAACTTGCAGACGACTTGTGCGAGCGACTCGACTGAGATGAACATGATGAAGCTTTCGACGAATGGCAAGGTGTCTTGTGTCCAGCATTAGGTGATTTTGATTCCTCGTGTTCTATTTTAGGTGGTACATACTTCTGAGTGGCCTCTAAAGCTAAATCAATCTTTGACAGAAAACTTTCACGAATAAGGCCATGAGCAGAAAGTTCCCTAGCACTGTCCATGGTACGTGTCCTATGGAGGAAATCAATGAATTGATTCGAAATATCCAAATAGACTGTCCTGCTCTTAGCTAGCTCATCTATTAAACCTTCTTCCATACTGGTCATGGTCTGACTGATTAATCCGTTAATCCTCTCTCCTTGTTTTGACAAACTTTTGCAGAAGTCTTCTACCCTGCTTAGGAAAAGTGTTTCTCCTCCTGGTGTCAGGTTTCTGGTGCGTTGTTCATGTATTGAATCCATCTTTACAGATCCTGAGGTCTGAGTCGCAGGTCTTTTACTGTGATGTTATACGACTTTATTCCACAAAACTCCCCGGAGGAAGGTAAAAGACTACAACATATGAAAATGAAAACACAATGAGAATATGATACAGATGTACACACTGTCACTATGCAAACCATTATGTCTAACATATGCCTTTCTTTCACTGATATTCGAATACAAAACTGATTTTGAGCAATAATCGGATATTTAACACAAATATCACTTAATAAACTGACTAGATTTCTTTGCTGGATATATATACACTATCTTTGGAGTATTCATGGATGGACAGAGTAACAACAATAGTTTAAAACACATTTATAGATATAATTAACTCAAATGACTAATAGGACGTTTTGTCCAAGGTAAGTAATAATAGGACGAATTGACCTAATCGCTTTCTGACCAAAATACAACTATAATTCGTCTGATGTCTTATTCCTACACTGTCGCTGAGTAGAATTTACATAAGACATATTAATAAACTAATATACGAAATAATACTGACATATATAGATCCTAAACATGACTAGATGGCACGGACCATGTGCTTCACTGAATGACAGACAGTTCATATGACTGACATTTCGAACACACATACAGATCATATCTTTTACAGACTAATGTTGACAATCATATAATCAATGCAATAAATGTTCGATCGGCAAGAATTGATATGGGCAGGGAATAAACTCACCCTGTGGGGGACCTAAAGTTTCCTTTGACATGAAATGTGTACAGTGCCGGAGCACGCCATTGCAAACTTCCTCTAAGATTGCCAAAGGGTACGACTAACGTCCGGACCGCAATGTCCGGATCATACTAAAGCTTGGACCGCAATGTCCGGATCATACTAAAACTCGGACCGTAATGTCCGGATCATATTGTAATCAAATTAACCCTGTGATACAATGTAATTATGGTAACATAACAGCACCTAAACACCTAAGAGGCCCCGGTGGCCGAGTGGTTAAGGTGTCCCGACACTTTATCACTTGCCCTCCACCTCTGGGTTGCGAGTTCGAAACCTACGTGGGGCAGTTGCCAGGTACTGACCGTTGGCCGGTGGTTTTTCTCCGGGTACTCCGGCTTTCCTCCACCTCCAAAACCTGGCACGTCCTTAAATGACCCTGACTGTTAATAGGACGTTAAACAAAAACAAACCAAAGTAAACACCTAAGGTAAGGCAAGATGCTTTGTTAAAGCGATATCAATATCGAGGGTTAGACAAGGGTGAACCCTTTACACTATTTAAGTAACTAATATGACAACGAGTACAACTTGATCAGAAAAAAAATTATTCATGGTTTTTGTTTGGATTGGTGAACGTCCTATCAACAGATAAAGCCATTTCTATTTATGGGAGAGGTAGGGCTGTGGTGAATGTGGGTGTTTTGGGAGGCTGCGATATGTTCGTGTTTGTCTCCGACTTCATTAAAGCAGAAGCCGAAGACACCCAGCAGACCATCTGCCCCGGTCAAATTATACTGACGATAGGCGAACCAATCGTCACGCTCCCAAAATGCCGAGCGCTTAGCAGGAGTTGCATCTACCATTTTCATTGACTCTGGTACATGCATGTCTCGGCCATGGGACAGAACCCAAAGCAGTCATCACAGGGGCGAATGCTTAGCTAAAGGTCGGCGAGACAGTGTCAAAGGAGACATTAGGAAGGAGAAAGTTGTAAATGAAGAAGAGAAAAGATCAAATCTCAAATTTAGTCGCCTCTTACAATCATGAAATCGGGGCAGCAGGTACTATTCTTACGCCCTACCTGCAGGGCTAATGTCAAGGTATACAGAGCGAACTTCTTGGCCTTTATCATGATAATCCTCAATCGTATGTTTAATAACAATCATTGTTATTTTCTGTCTGATACTTTTTATTTCATCTTGATATGATCGTATAATTAACATAAAAGCAGAATTTAAAAATTTAACTCAATATCGGAAATACTAAAGTTACGTAATACCCAAAACCTGGTCTTAGAAAAGTCTGCTTTCTGCTTAATGGCCGTGGAAAGAATTACCTACTTTATTTCACGGCATGTCATAAGAGGCGAGTAATTTTTTTTATATATATATATATATATATATATATTGTTTTTGTGTGTGTTTTTTTTATACATAATCAATTTTGAAAACTTTGCTAACGTTAAATAGATCACTTTTCTTTTTTTCTTCCCTTATGTTCATATAAAATGGAACTTTGATATAGGTTATAGAAGTAAGCTTGTGAAGACTACTTTATGGGAGGTAATTTTCAATACAGTAAAAACCCTTAAAGATAACATTATTCTTTGGCTGGCAAATTGAATATTTATTAAACCAGATATTATTTTGTTGATTTATCGGAGTTTTCCCACTGACATACACCTTTCATGACTGCAATGATATTATCGAAGTACGTGTACCGGTAACAGATGGAAATGGAAAGCATATTGCAAATTAATGCATATTCAAAAAATAAATAGGTTTTTCAACATATCCCAGACACATTTTTCGACATTAAAATAAAATAGAATAATAATAATAATAAAAAAAAATACGAGTTATGACCTAGACGGAGGTAGTAGAAGGCTTGTTATGGTGGATAATGTTCTTGTATACTTCACAGATAGTCGACACTGCTGGTTGCAGTAACCTGTCTGTTTTAATTCATTAGTGACATATTTCAGATAATACATAATTAAATTATTATGTATTTGACGTTCTTTTGAAATTCAGAATTAAACTTATTAAATTCATTAAATAATTGGGCTATTGCACCTCCTCATGTTTATTTTGGCATTTTCTTTCGACCTTTTTTTAAAGTTAGCTTGGTCACCTCCAAGGTATTCAACATTTCAGCATTACTGATAAGTTATAGAAGAAAGGAACGCCTGCATGATGTAGCTTAATTCAGTTTTGGATCCTACTGTTTCTAAGCCTCAATTACATTAATGGGGCATTCCGTCGTTGAAATCAGTTTATGCTATAAAAACAAAAGTAAACGGGAATCTTGAATTTTTCTTAATTAGTAAAATTTATAAACTTTACCGTAAAACAACACCCAAAGCCCGAAGATAACCCAAAGTTCTTAGAAATAAAAGGTTTTTGAAAATGTCACTTCGATCCGAAGTGCGAAAATTAATTGCCGCCAACAACTATCAATACGAGCATGCGCAGACAAGCTCACGAACAGAAACGAAAATGGCGTTAACGGCTCCCCGAGTTAGCGATTAGCTAATATAGGTCAATCGGCAAGAAAATGAGGACACGACAAGATAGCGAACGCCATATAAACTCTTATAAATATCGGCAACTAGTTGGAAAGATGAAAGAGAGCGTCAGTCGAGTCGAACGAGGAATTCGCAATGCTTCGGGAAAGTTTCTGCGGGATATACTGCATGATAGTCGACTCAACAGACTGACAGGTTTGTAATGAAGTTCTGCTCGAAGTTAGGCTTGTTACCATGCTGACACATCACATATATACCTCATCGAACCACAATAAATGATTTTACAAGTATGCAGTGTATTTGTTTTATCTTTATACATTTTTCTTCATTTACATTCATGTACACATCAGTTTTTGTAAAAACGGCTCACGTGTTTGCGCCCTTCGATTCTCATATTTATGCGACTTTGTAATTGAGGTTATATAATTGGTGTTTATAATCACAATAAAAAACGTACACCCACTGTATATCACTGTATATTCTGTGATAAACTTTACCCTTTCGATGGAGGCGTGGTCGATTATTCCCATGCGGATACAGAGCGGAAGAGTTTTGCGGATTTTCTGTAAAAATATGATATCTATTCCATCACAGTTGATAATAAATATGAGTGTAAGCATCTTTTATTCATTAATCTTTTAAATTACTGTGCAACACACATCTGGGGTTCGAACGAAGGATTGCCCATTTAAACACTCTTGTTGGCCAAGTAGGAGTGCACTAGGAGTTTTACTATGAGAGGAAACCGCAGCACCCGGAGAAAAACCATATGATTGTGCAGATGCTCCCATACCTTTTCTCTCCCCCTCCCCCCTACCTTTAAGTTGGCGCTCGTAAACATCTGCTGCGTGGCTCACAACAGCGCGTGATCTACTGATTATCTCGAAACAGAAAGTTCAGTTAGGCTTTGGGTGATATAAATAGGGGTTGTACCATCAATTCTCACCACTGACTGTGAATATTGACAAACATTGTATATTGTACCGTTTGACAGGCCGTGCTTCCTTGTTGACGCGGATCACATGATGATCGACAGCACTTGACCAGCAAAGGACTGTCAAGTCCTTCAATCAGAATATAAACTGTGACTCTGTATAGTGATATCGATGTCAAATGTACTTTATTGAGCACATATTATTCATATTTACATGTTTTAGATTTGACTTGAGACAGACATATACAAATCTTCTGTTCCTATGCCGAAGCATGGATGCTAACTGCGCATTTTGATGTCATGCTACAACCAGTTTAATAATGATTGTTACCGCTAATTCCATAATGTTTTTTTGGGTTTTTTTTTACACACAAGCAATTAATTCCCCAGCACATGTAAACATTGGAAGGCTGCCAAGGTTGGGGCCTTGGGGTCAGCCTTCGAAATATAAACAATGTCCCCGCACAGGGGGGCTCTCACTCGCTAATTCCATAATGTACATTTTCGTAAACGGCTTGTAAAATACATATAACAGCGATTAATTGTTGAATATCTATGTCTCTCTTTTTCCATACCAATGGATATGAATATGTTTTAAGTTCGACTCCTGGCGCACTCCTATTTCTTAGTGTATAATCCATCTGTTGTAGTCTGTCCATGTTACAACTATGACAAGTGTAAGTAGCAAAATTGGGTGATATTGTAAACCTCAATTTTAATTTCGGAGAAGGTTCAGTGATAGGACATAATTTTTTATCTGAATAGGCATCTTGTATAAGCAGACAGTATAAGAAGTCAACATCTACCAGTATATTTACACTTGCCAGGCTTTGTCACTATTCAACAGATGTATCTGTTTAACATACTTGCATGGACACATTGACCTTTGAACTTGTATATAAAATTGTTACGGTACGGGAACTACTTTTACCAAACCCATGACATTTTCAACGAACAAACACAGTGTAATTTTTCTAATAAAGAAAAAAAGTTAATATTAAAAAAAAAACCAGTTTAATAAAATGTCTAAAGGTTTGTGTTATTTATGGTTATTTCACACGTAAAACAGGACTATTTGTCACAGCGTAAGAAAGTTTAAACTTGAAGTGAAGAGTCATCATCGGCTGTTCTCTCTGTTTAATTCCTCCAACTAGTAACCGACTTTTACAGGATTACGATGACATGTACAAATGCGGATTGATCTACATAAAAATATATTACAGGAACTCATTTGTTAACCATGCATTTACGGAGTAATTCTACTCAGAACATATTCTACCGCGACCCATAGATTATATTCCTAGAGAAATTTCCCCATTACAAGCATGGCTAACATAAAAGACAAATCCAATCCCTATATAAACGTTTATTTATGTTTTAACGACAGTGAAACAACCTATATCCACTTATACATTACTTACTTTTGTTGACCGGTAGTTGAGCGCAAGAGGGTTCCTACCTAGAGAAACACCACGTAGTAAGACAGGAAAATATATACCTTCTTCAATCAGAGAATCGAACCCCGGTCGTAAAGGTTCAAGGCGAACGCGTTACCGCTGCGCCACTATCACCATTGAAACTAATTATGTCCCGAAAATGTTAAACAAGTCGACCTATTATTATTCTGTTAAGTTTAAACGTTTAGACAATTGTCGCTGGCCAATCCCTTCTGGGAATGATGACACTATTTGTACGGTTCATTTTCGCTTATCTGTTTATCGGAAGTGACATTTGTGAATTCTATAAATCATTGGAAGTTATTTTATTGTGCATCAATAATAGTAAATTATCTATATAAAATTCTATTACTTATATAAAAACAATAAAACACCACGTGCAAGTCAACGTCTGCATGCGTTTTAATGAATACACGTATATTTTTACCATCACGTCTGAATCAGGATTTTTTGTGACAGGAGTGTTCCTGTGACAGCCGCTTTGTGTTTTTATTACTCTCTCAGTGTATGTATTATTTTACACTTGTACGCGGCATGCAGTTTGATAAATTATCCAATCCATGATTAGGTACGTAAAAGGAACAGATCGGTGTGGCTTGAACATAATTTTAAATAGATATCTGTCACTCAGCTGACGGCGACTGTTTCTTTGGCTAAGGAGGTAAAGCCGTGGCTTATCACACCAGAGACCTGTGTTTGAATACTGTGAGGGCGCTTGTCAAAATGTGTTTTCCCCTGTTCTTTCACACGTATATTGTGAAAAAATTCTTCCTTATACACTTGATGGTAATTCCTGACATAGTGCATAGTTCAATGTCAGTCTCCGATGAGTTAACCTGAAACCGACACAGATTCGAGTGTGCATTGTTCTCGAATATTGATTTACTAATGCTAGGACACACTTGACTCTCAAGTGCATTGGTGATATGCCTGTCTGGTATTTACCATGACTTTACGGAAGGCGGAAGGTGATCCACACGAGCTAATGTATGTTCTCCTGAAATATGCATATTTCCGCAACTTTTGCCATAATTCGGAAATAGGTTAGCAAAATATATAAACTAAGGTCTGGGATAAGATACGATGCATATTAAGAATTGGTTAAGTTACTCCTGTCATATTTGGCGTAGTAGCGATATGTAAGCTCATATAGAGTTTCGAACAGTTCTTCTAGATGATTCCAAAATTCAGTAAATATTGAACATGTTAAGTGAAGTAATTTACTGAGCAGTAAACTGCCATTTGTGAAGATTTCGAGGCTAAATTGGTTAACGATATTTAGTTAAGAAACATGACATAATTGGTGATCTGTCTTAGTATTTCCTGTTTCCAACATTGATTTACATCCAACATCTTTCATCGTGATTATTTATGATTGCTAATCATCAGAATTTATACACATATCTTTATAGTAATGAGGCATTTGCATTCGTCGGCCCCGGTGGCCGGGCGATTAAGGTGTCCCGACACTTTATCACTAGCCCTCCACCTCTGGGCTACGAGTTCGAAACCTACGTGGGGCAGTTGCCAGGTACTGACCGTAGGTCGGTGGTTTTTTCTCCGTGTACGCCGGCTTTCCTCCACCTGCAAAACCTGGCACGTCCTTAATAGGACGTTAAACAAAATAAGACCAAACCAAAATAAAACCAAAGCATTCGTATTTCATAAGTAAAATACTGATTTAAGTGACTCGATCTCCGAAAAGTGTAATACCTTAATGCAATTAAAAACAGCAATAAGCTGAACAATTATAATGAATAACATTACATTGATGGATAGTAAGTAACATTCGTTAATTAAATATAATGTACAAAGCATTGAACGAGTTCTGTGATAGGACACTTAACTATTTCACGCATACAAATGACACAAGTGTTTCATTTCATTTCATCATATTCTATTGATAATCATCAACCGGATTGACCATCTGGCTTTAGCCTATATTAAAGTTCCTCAATTCAAAATAACATTAATTAAATTACATTCGGTAATTATAAAATGAAAAATATTTGGCACATATACACATACAAATACACACATACATACACCACCACACATAATAAAATGTTTCAATGTACTACATAGGTTTTGATATTTAATGTAGTAGTAAGTAATATATGATTTATATTGCACAGTAGCTTCCTGGATGAGACGCAAATGCCTAATCATTGCAGGAGTTTCAGACATCAAAGTTCTTCAGGGTTACAACCCAGTAGTCACTCACTGATGGAAGAACACCCGCTTGCCCCTAGCCAGGTGGATACAAAAGCACTTTTATCCTTTATTTCTTTCCGTCCTTTTTTAATAAAGAGCCACGAAAAAAAATCAATAAATGTGATTTTTTATATCCCATGGCCGTGACCATGATTTAAATATATATAATAGAAAATAAACATTTATACTGGACCCTTTTACCTTGACCTGATGACATTTATAGAAGATATCGATTCATAAACAAAGGAAGCAGGGCCTTAATTCAGAACTTGACCTTTGACTTGATGACCTTTATAGAAAACATCAATTCATATGCAAATGAAGCAGGGCCTTAATTCAGAACTTGACCTTTGACTTGATGACCTTTATAGAAAACATCAATTCATATGCAAATGAAGCAGGGCCTTAATTCAGAACTTGATCTTTGCCCTGATGACCTTTATAGAAGAAATTGATTCATAAACAAAGGAAGCAGAACCTTAATTCAGAACTTGACCTTTGCCCTGATGACCTTTATAGAAGATATTTATTCATATACCAAAGCAGCAGTGCCTTAATGCCTTAACTTGGCTGTTACAGTCCATTTGTGTTTTTAATAAATTAAATCACGTTATCAAAGATATGGGTATTTATCTCATCATTGTAGCTGTCAGGACCATAAAGGAGCTTATCAATATCAAAGTATTCCTGACTACAAAGATATTTTCCGATAGTATTTCTATATACAACATAATGTGGGCACATAAAGAAAATGATATGCCTTCATGTGATCTTTGTATAGGTCATAGTTCGGTTGACTTACCCCATTTCTAAATTGACATAAAAGTGTATTTTCATATATGTTTTCTTTAATTTTGAATATGTTAGAATATTATATTATTGTCAGTTGGTATCAACTTTTGATTTTTAAGGGATGATGCATTTACAAGGTTTCAAGATTTAAGTCATTGATATCCCGTACCATAGTAGGGATAAACGTGAAAATGATCTTCACTGTGGCATAGCGGCGGTTGAAGGTACTTAGTATTCTTAGTTGTAACAAGGTTTATCCATATTATTCATGAAAGTACTTACAATGTTGGTAAGAGAGGAAAGCGACTACTGTGTAATATTTTCTACAGATGCAGAAATGTATGTTTCTTCCGTCTACTTCTAGGTTTATCCCATCCCAGCTCGTTACATTGTTTTTCAAGTGTTAGGAAACTGAAGGTTAGTGAAAACGGGATATATTTGATAAGTGGCTGGAACAGGTGGTCGGACTACAGTTATATCATGATCGCACAGTAATAGGATGTTTAGAGTAGGTAACTGTCACTCAGTCAAGCTAGACTCCCAGATCACGCAATGACATACCGATTAAAACTGCGGCTTTGGATGATGTAAATACAACACGAATGTTGTTCTGGTAAGTAATTATTTTGTTTGATATAGAACAGGCTTACTCTGTATAATTGTTATGAATTACCAAATTATTAACATTACCATACTTTATCAGGCAATGTCTATAATCCCACCTTTTTCATGTTAGCTTTTGATATACATTGTGGATAGGGGTGTCCGGTAATCCCTTTGTTTAAGGCATCCGCCGAAATGTCTTTGTCAATGTCAATAGACAGTCTCGTATATATACATATTGGCAATAGTTATTATTTGTCGTCCTTGTAGTAATCTCAGATGATGAAGCTCAGCATTATATCCATATTTGGAATCGACAGCTCCTGAAACAAATATCTATACCTATCTTTACCCCTTGATAAAACCATCAGAAATACATTTTCATCCTAAAATTTACTCTCCATATATAAAGATTTTATGCTTATACGTTTCGCTAAATCACGCTTTAAAATAATCACAGCTTTTATTTCTGCAAATATATAAGCAAACAAATTAATCAAAAAAGTTTCGTTAGATGAGATAGTTTCATTCGGGTTTTCTTCAAAAGGGTACCTTTGGTTGTTTTCTTTGTTAATATAATGTAGCGCGAATAAAAAAAAAATTCCAAGCATTTGTACAACATCACGCCGAAATGTTTTACACGCTTGTAAATATTACGCGTCAAGATATCAAAGGTAGCGGTGATACGGCGTCGAGTTTAAATCGTATGCCTACTAGACGGAAAGACACTTGCAATCTTCTATAATAAGCCAAAAATAACCGCCCTATTTGAAAACTTGGATTTCGTAATTAATCCATAGGGAAAAGATGAAATCATGATCGACTGTGAAAGAGTTTGTTCCAGACGAATCATACTGATTTAATTAATTAAAAAAAAAAAAAAAAATACTCTATCGTGTAGAACTAACGCATTTGTTTATTCGTAGAAGTTGGTAGGTTTCAATACTTTGACAAAACCACCGTCCTTATCGTTGCCTTTACATCTGATCCCGACTACGATCACGAATGTACTGACGAAATGAAAGTTGAAGTCTGGTAACTCATCGTTTTCCATAGAATTATATCCAAACCTGGTATTGTCTGATGTTGTTTTGCATTTTGCAAACTTGCAATATGCATCCTTCGTGTCAGACAGTGTAGACACAACGCGGCACAGGTAGACAACGAGACGTCAATGAGATGTACAAGTTGCAACAAAGTACAACAATGTATACTTGAACAAAGAAATTGGGCGCAACACTTGTATGATATTATTTTGCGTACGTAGGTGTTTAAGGTAATGACCTTTATACAACATACTTCCCCTTGTGTTGAGTATTGAGACTGAATTTCGTCTAGTGTATTTATTTACTGTACATGGCCTGTTGATTCTATCAAAAAATAAAGTGCAGTAGATGTTGGTTCAAATCAAAATTGGAACGATACATAGAAGATTAGCAAAGCCTTGCGCAAGGATGACACGTAAAATCGTTCCACATTTTTATAGTTGAAAATAGATTTTTTGCTGAAAAGCGAGACTTTTTTTTATAGGATTCATACAGCACAATTTGTTTTCGCTTTTAAAATGATTGACTTGTTTTCCATTGATTAATTTTCCTATAAGCTAATTAAAGCATTTTATGTCTTTGTATTGGTGATTTTTTTCATGAAATTTTGATATTTTATTAAGACGTACATGCAATTAGTCTTTACCCTGTTTTCCACGTGAATGCTAAAACATACGTACAAAAGACAGCTACAGTACCACCACGATCGTACTTACTTCGGCAGTACATATGCAATAGAGTGTATAATATTAACTGTAGTAACTGGCTGTAAATATAACAAAATAAGAGTTGTGATACACTGTTTTCTCTTTTTATGTCTCAGATTATAGCTCCAATATGGCAGTTAGAAGATTATGGCTTGGCAAACGTTCAATTATTTTATACTTTGATGTTTATATTCAATTTGTTTATTTCCCATTTCTATTAACTAGGTTTAAATTTGTATTGTATACTCTTTGCATTTGTAGTCTATATGTCAATATATACTGTATATTGTATTCTTCTTATTGTATCATTATCTATTTATACTCTATATTTCTTATTTTTATTCAATATTGTGTTTATATTATAAAACTCTTCATTTGTGTTCTATAAGAGATGGATGTGTATTGTATTGTTATTTATATTATATCATTTTACAATAATATTTGTTTGCAATAATATTCAATACGGGTCTTTGCCAACTGTACAGTTGTATGCCTACGTATACCCTGTCCTGGGTCACATTCCCGTACTCGGACTAGCAAGATTACCCTCATCATAACAAAAAGGGTTACAAACAAATAAATAAACACGAAGAAAGAAAAAAAGGGGGGAAAAGTTTTAACACTTTCTAGAATTACCAGAATCGCCAATTTTCAGGTTAAATGGTGTGTGTTTTTGGGAGGGAATGATACTGTCGTTACTATACGGTATATTGCGAGATATATTGTCTTGCCTGCAACGAATTCACGAAGCGAAGGCTATGGCGTTACGTTTCCTTCGTCGTTGTAAACAATAATATGTAAAACAAAACAAACAAAAACAAAACAAAAACACAGCAAAAAACAAACAAATACTGAAACCTGCAAGTGGTCGATTTCTAAAATTTAACCTTGTGATTGTTTCATTCATTTTTTTTATTTGTTTCTACAGTGTCTAAACCGGACTCTGTCCTGTCCGGATCCTTATTTAAACTGGTCGAATAATTTAGTCCTGAAAAATTCTTTTTTTATCTATAGTAGTTTAAATCTGCCTCATCAGGACTCTATCTATTCTGTTATCGGTCCTAATTCAAGGTCGTTTTTCTTCTTAACACTAGTAAATCTACTCTGTGTAAACCGGCGTCGGCTTTGTTCTTGTCCAGTGTGCAGATGTGGCTTTGCTGGGCCCTGGTGGTTGTTTATAATAGCTATACAGGAAATTAATAATTGACGTTGCAAGCAAGGTACATTTAGACACGGTCAGCTAAACGCATGAACTCTTTTCATGCATTATTGACGATACTGTCTTGTTAAATACAACGCTTTACCTACAAAATGTAATTATGTTAGTTAAAAATATTACAAACTGCTTTATGCGAACGAGATTTTCTCTCGAGGGCCCAACGATTGCGGAATACCCTGACAAGGAAATATGTTGAGGATGATAAAAACAAATGTTTTTACCGCTAGGGGGGAGCCTAGGCCTACCGATATTAACTCGAAATCGAGAGTAATTCTCCTGAATGGGAAGATACTTGATTTGGTTTGTTTTGTTTAACGTCCTATTAACAGTCAGGGTCAATACACTGGGAACAGGGAAGATACACTTGACATTGTCCTACCGGTTCATACTGGTACGGAAACAGATAATGATTCAGATATAGAAGCGGGAAATGAAACTGAGATGAGCTGGACAACAGAGGCGATGGTATAGAAAAAAATTGACGGGATGAATTGAAAAAAAGACGTTTTTAAACTTATATCGTAAATTAAAGATGTTGTCTAAGTTGAACATATAATGATGTGATAAGGATGGGCTGTCATTACTGTGTTCAGATAAACATTTTAAATTTTAGTACATTTTGCATGATTAACTTAATACTATAGGGCGAGAAAGCGGAAGTCCGAGAGTTGGCGAGATTTGACGTGACCTTCGCCACTGGATATAAACAGTATTAAATGTAACTGCAAAGAGGATACAATAGTAATACAAAATCATATAATGTAAATTATTTATATTACAAATGAATCGGTTATGAAATAAAAATGTGATTTATTGAATACAAAAAGGAAAGTTTTAGAATATAGATACAAAATATATAAAACAAATGTGAAATATAGAATATAAATGGCGATATAAAGAATATAAATAGAGAATTGTATTACTGTATATAAATAATAACATACCTATTGAATTAAAGAATACTAATACAAATAATATACAATACAAATTTAAACTTATTGAATACACCTGGAAAGCATACAATATAAATGATATTGAATATAAATATCACATAATTGAATATTGCAACGTTTGACATACCATAGACGGTAGGTTTCATAATCTGCAATATTTATCAATTTATGTAAATGTTTATGTTTATGTTAACATACCAGATTATAAACTGCATCTGTTAACTAAACTGATAAAAATGCAGAGATAATAATTCGATTTCTCCATTTACAGATTAAAACCCGAGACGATGGAAACCTTAGGAAATGAACAAAAGTCTTTGCTCTTGTCTAAATATCTGGACAGAAAGTTAATAGGGACAAGGGAGGAGGTGAATATCAGAAGAAGGGCAGTGATTTTACGCGAATTTTTCGAGAATTCTGACCATCGCCATAATTATACCATTCACGCAGGAACACGCGGAGAAGGACTTTTCCTGAACGGGTCTGATCATGACGCTATGGAGGTACACCGTGATGTAATTGTGATGTATCCTGATCAGTGTATTTCTCCAAACGACACACTCAAAACTATACTTTATATTAGAGAGGCAGCAGATTGTCGTCCTGGTTATGTCAACTTAGAGTTTGGTCATTTAGGGCAATACTTCGATGAAGCCTTGCATCATTCACTTGTTAGGAGAGGGAACTCAATGTTTGTTTCCAGTGATCTTTATAGGGAAGTCCATGTCAATCTTCGCTCAAAACTGTCAGGTTTACAACATGAGTCAAATGGTCCTAGTTCTACGATGAGGATATCGCTTGATTATGATATTGTTCAATGTTTTTCGTGTAAAAGTTGGCCTAAGGAGGCTGACGAATGGATTACTCGTACACGTCTGTATGGATGGCCATGTCAAACCCTGATAGAAAAGATTGTGCGCAGCGGATGCCATCTTGTCCCTGTAGGAGATAAATGTTCTAAAAGCACATTTTTACAATGGAGAATCTCACTTGTAACAGCAGAAAGGTCTTTAGTTCACTCCTTTAGTCACATTCAACTCCAAGTGTATGCACTGCTGAAGTATTTCTTAAAACAGATACAAGCCACATTAAAAGAAGCCATTGGGGATGACGACATCTTGTGCTCCTATTTCTTAAAAACAGTCCTTTTCCATGCAATAGAGAATACCAGTCAAAAGTTGTGGCAAGAGAAATATTTGTTTTATTGCTTTTGGTTTTGCTTCAACATTCTGATTGCTTGGATCAGGGCAGGATTCTGTCCTAATTACTTCATCCCAACCAACAACTTGTTCAAGAGGAAAGTACACGGACAAAGTCAGAAAATACTGTTGGATATTTTGACCAACTATTCGACGTTGAAATGGATGTGTCTTTCTGTCGGAACCTTTTTCGAAAGCTCAATATGGGATGATCTTTGTAATATCACAATGCAAGCTGTTCTTGCAAAGCCTAGATTAGTTCCAGAAATTATTCTTGGACAGGATTTGACGACACTTTATTATATGCCAGTCGAAAAAGAAATCTGCGGTTTCACACCCAGGACTATCACTCAAGCATTCAACTCATTAACAACTTTACAATCGGAGGACGATCAGGTCTATGCATACCGCTACGCTACGAAAGGCCTTGACAGTCTAGCAAAAGAGCAACTTGATGCAGATCACTTACTTGCTCGCGAGAACAAGTCAAGGTACCAAAGACTGAGAAAGTGCAAACACTGGATGATTCCTAGATCTTCAATGGGCACAGATCTGTTGTATTTAGCAACTTTTCATTTTTTAACAGGAAACTACAGAAAATCCCGAGACATGAGCCAACAGGTTATGAAACTAGCATCATATTACAGAGTGAACATTGGTGAAGTGCACCAAGATATGATAGCATTATATTTGCGTGAATTTCATCACCCTGGAAATACAGTAGACAGGCTGAAGAGAACATGCACAGATGTCCTTTTCTTTTACCACAAGACGATGCATCTTCCTCATCTCTGTCTGGAGCTGTTAAAGGAACACAGGAACATAGCTATTCCTCCATTACCGTATGCGCTGTTCCTGAGCTTCCTGTGCTGCCATGAGCTGAGAGACACCAGAGGACGTGATACAGCCCTACACAACCTGATAAAAGTTCAGGAACATGAAGCACAAGGGGGACACAAATTCTGGATAGTTCACACTCTCCTGGGGATCTGTTATCAAATTCTTGGAGACTTTCAAAAGGCAATTAGGGCTTACTGGAAATCAGCTCAATCTAAGACTCATTATCATGAGTGGAATCCTGCCATTGAAAGGATAGCTGTGGTGCACCTATGTATATATGCCTCACATATGTCTAACAGAGAATAGATGTCTTGTCTCTGCATATGTATGTCTCACAGAGGTCGGACAAAGTATAGCATTGATGTATCTATGATGTATATCTCTCAGAACTCTAACAAAGGATAACTGTGACATATTTATGTATGTGTGTCCCACAGAAGTCGGACAGAGGATCGCCTTGTGTCTCCATGTTCGTATAGCCCACAAAGATCTGTTAAAATAGCTCAAAAAGAGTTGACAGAAAAGGAACAGCTGTGACGCTTTATGTGTGTACGTCTTACAGAGGTCTGAAAATAATACAGCCTTGCTGTATCTATGTGCATTTATCTCACATAGATCTGAAAGAAATAGCTGTGGTGTATCTATGTATGTATATCTTAGAGGTCTGACAGAGGATAGCTGTGGTGTATCTATGTATGTCTCACAGAGGTCTGACAGAGGATAGCTGTGGAGTATCGATGTATGTCTCACAGAGGTCTGACAGAGGATAGCTGTGGAGTATCGATGTATGTCTCACAGAGGTCTGACAGAGGATAGCTGTGGAGTATCGATGTATGTCCCACAGAGGTCTGACAGAGAATAGCTGTGGTGTATCTATGTATGTCTCACAGAGGTCTGGCAGAGGATAGTTGTGGTGTATCTATGTATATATGTCTCTCAGAGGTCTGACAAAGGATAGCTGTGATGTATCTTTGTATGTCCCACAGAGGTCTGACAGAGGATAGCTGTGGTGTATCTATGTATGTCTCACAGAGGATAGCCGTGGTGTATCTATGTATGTCTCACAGAGGTCTGGCAGAGGATAGTTGTGATGTATCTTTGTATGTCCCACAGAGGTCTGACAGAGGATAACTGTGATGTATCTATGTATGTCCCACAGAGGTCTGACAGAGGATAACTGTGATGTATCGATGTATGTCTCAGAAAGGTCTGACAGAGGATAGTTGTGGTGTATCTATGTATATATGTCTCACAGAGGTCTGACAGAGGATAACTGTGATGTATCTATGTATGTATGCCTCACAGAGGTCTGACAGAGGATAGCTGTGGTGTATCTATGTATGTATGCCTCACAGAGGTCTGACAGAGGATAGCTGTGGTGTATCTATGTATGTAAATCTCTCACAGAGATCTGACAGGGTAAAGCTGTGATGTCATTTTGTATGTATGTGTCAGAAAGGTCTGACAGAGGATAGCTGTGGTGTATCTATGTATGACTCAGAAAGGTCTGGCAGAGGATAGCTGTGGTGTATCTATGTATGTATATCTGACAGAGGTCTGACAAAGGATAGCTGTGGTGTATCTATGTATGTCTCACAGAGATCTGACAGAGGATAGCTGTGGTGTATCTATGTATGTATGTCTCTCAGAGGTCTGACAGAGGATAGCTGTGGTGTTTCTATGTATGTCCCACAGAGGTCTGACATAGGATAGCTGTGGTGTATCTATGTATGTCTCGCAGAGGTCTGACAGAGGATAGCTGTTGTGTATCTATGTATGTATCACAAAGGTCTAACAGAGGATAGCTGTGGTGTATCTATGTATGTCGCAGAGGTCTGACATAGGATAGCTGTGGTGTATCTATGTATATATGTCTCACAGAGGTGTGACAGAGGATAGCTGTGGTGTATCTATGTATGTCCCACAAAGGTCTGACAGAGGATAGTTGTGGTGTATCTATGTATGTATATCTTACAGAGGTCTGACAGAGGATAGCTGTGGTGTATCTATGTATGTCTCACAGAGTCTAACAGAGGATAGCTGTGGTGTATCTATGTATGTATATCTTACAGAGGTCTGACAGAGGATAGCTTGGTGTATCTATGTATGCATGTCTCACAGAGGTCTGACAGAGGATAGCTGTATTGTATCTATGTTTGTCTCTCAATGGTCTGACAAAGGATAGCCGTGGTGTATCTATGTATTGTACCATTGATATATCACAGGGGTCTGACAGAGGAAAGCCATGGTGTATATACGTACCTAATAAAGACATGAACAACTTTTGTAAAACAAAATAAAACAAAGTTTACAGGAAGAGTTTTTTTATTTTGTTTGTTTGTTTGTTGTTGTTTTTTTGTGAAATTATTAAGGTATTCTCGGAATGATAATAAAATATAGGAGTATTCTACGCACTGTAGCGTTTGGCCCGTTCCGCCTCGCAAACCAATGCAGCAAAGGTATCATAACAGTCACCAAAAAACTAAGAAGCTCAAGACAGTCTCAACAAGCAAATAAAAAACGACGACGAGCTTGAGGATACAACTTTTCAGTTTTATTATATCCATAGGTCTTTTCCGAGGAGATTATTCAAGTGGAGAAAATGCCCCCTCTGTTTCATAAGAGTAATGCTACGAAGAATATCTAAAAGTATATTTTGATTTAAAACCCAAAATTGAATTGAGTTACAAAATATTTTTTTATATAATTATACAAATGATATTTTAACTTACATAGTGATTTTAACTATAAAATGCCTCATATTACGTCCGGATGCTTCGTAAAGCCAAGGTTAATGAGAACTTTCTGTGTGACGGAAGCCTGTGTTTCCAAGGAGAGAGCAAGGTAATCGACTGTATCCACCGCAGGGTGCCAGTTCTTGGTAGGTCGCACAGAATGACTTAATTTCTGTAACACAGTAAATAATGTGTAAGGTTATAAAACATGAGAGGGATATCAGCAGGAACGATATTATTGGGATACCATTGTCGAGCAAAGTATGCAATTGGTATACCTTTACTTGGGTTGTACAAAACACAAGCGCCATTCAATACAAATTATGTCATATACAGTAGAGCTAAAAATAAAAACCAAACTCCTTCATTCAGTTTTTCATCCTTCTAGGACTCGTTGGTGAAACAAGGGACAACATACAGCTGGTTCATCCTTCTAATACTCGTTAGTGGTACTAGGGACATCATACAGCTGTTTCATCCTTCTAAGACTCGTTAGTGGTACTAGAGACATCATACAGCTGTTCACATAATCTATTCGTACATATACATATTTTACCATTTTTAACCAACTTTTTTATCATAATGATCTAAATATACAATACGGATGCTTTTAAAAATGACAAATTTTATCTGATTTTAACTTACAAAATAAAACATGTTAGTATATTGTTTGGCCCTAAATGACCCTAGTTGTCGATGGGCCTTAAAACATAAACATACAATCATACAGCTGTTTCATCCTTCTAAGACTCGTTAGTAGTACTAGATACATCATACAGCTGTTTCATCCTTTTATGATGATAAGGGTCCAAAGTATTTATACATATGAGGCAATTAAATTTAGTCCAAAAATGTCAAAATTTAGATGAGTAAGTATATTTGTCTCATAAAGCTATCAGTTGTTTAAGAGGAAACAAGTATTGGAAGTAGTGGAACATACCATATCATTTGGATACCATTACAGGGACATTGCATGCCTTATCGAACTACAGATTAAATTACAAAATCTGATGCCAAGAAATTGACATACCTCAAGCGACTTGAATGAATGGATTTGCTCGAGGCTCATGTAATGTTTGTTATGACAAAACATAAATGTGTTTTTATGGCTAGAACTGTACCTGACAGATTGTTTTTCCCGGTGAGTAGTACACGACACCAAAGCCTATGATAAAGACTGGTATAATTGGCAACAAAGAAACCACCCATCCAGCTCTTCCGGCCCAACTCGGATATACATAGTCCCCGTATGTAGGTGGTACATACAACACAAGGCTTGTTACCATCAAAACCTGTACAGGGAATTAGTCAATATGACAATAAAGCATTCATAGAGAAATACATATATATATATTAATCAACGAGTTTGACATGTGCGGTAAGCAGAACCATATCAAAAAAGCAATTGTATCAAAAAAGCAATAAGGATTTAAAAAAAAAAAAAACAATTCAAAAAAAAATTACACCAAGGTCATATTTTCATGCCAGGGTAAAAATCGTGTATATCTTTTATCTAAAACTTGTCATTAATTCTGTTGATAAGAATTTTTTATTATTATGAACTTTAGATTATTTATTTTTGGGTCACGCTATCACGAAGTCTAAGAATAAGTAACGTCTGTAAACAATAGGTTTAATCGAAAACTTCTCGTTCTACTTCGTTTTATATACTTCGTTACGTAAATATTTAGACTAAAGATACAATGCCTTGATATTCACCAACCGCTTCCTCCATTACTAAGGATCTTCCTTAAGCGCTTATATTAGACTAGTCAAAATAGTTTTTATAGTTTTCAAATCGCAAATTAGTAGTTGACAGTCCGTTGGTATGACTTTCGCAGTATGGTCACCACCATATTGGCTTTCGATCAAAAACAACTTATTTAAAACTTGGAATTCTTAAGGTGTTTTAATTTCTGCAAATGTTTGCATAGAATTAAAAAAAGCAATGCAATAAAATGAATAAAAAATATAGATTTTGAAAAATTTCAACATCATTATGCTTCAAACTTTAAGTAGACCACGATGTATCGATTCGGGGAAAACAAAAAGAAATAAAGATAATGTGTATTAATTCAATCTTTAACATAATGTTAATGAATATTTTTTCTAATTGAATAAGCCTTGTATATACGTATTATTGATAACAAGAACGACTTCTTTAAAACTTGGTATTCTTAAGGTGTTTTAAAAACAAATTTCAAAGCAACTAGTTTAGCGACTCGTTCGAACTATCGACAGTGTACAAAACACGTGTGTTTAGGGAATGTTTTCAATATATTTACACATATACTTACACATAAGAGAAGGGGTGAGAAGAAAGACCAACAAAATTTAATGTAGCCTGGTACCCTCCTGCCGATCATCATTTCTACGTCTCGTGAGAACCGCTCGGCTCCTGGTACAGAAAATATGGAAAAATAAAAACCAATTGCAAGTATGCATAAAATGTTCCCAGTTGTAAGAAGCATTTTTGTTTAAACATTTTGATTGATATTTAATTATGTTTTTTTTTAACGTGTTCGCATATTTTTTTCTATTATATACATACTTATAACTAGTTATTCAAACACAGTAAAAGCAAGTTAAATGTATACATCCAGATATCAACATAGAAGATGGGTCCGTTTGAACCTCAGGTGAAGTCTACCGATATCTTAAAAATAAATTATTTGAAGCAGGCAGTATGAGATTAAAAACATAACGATATACCAGAATAGTTATAGTATTTAAAACAGTATAACATAATTTATTGTAAAACAATAGATTAATAAATACAATCATGGCAAGGATATATTATATTCACAACTAACGTTTCCAAGCCCAAGTTCATGTGTATATCAACCGTCAAGGATTCAACAACATGAAATTCTATACCAGAATACTGATATCAAGGCATACATCATCGGTGGTATAAAACTATTTTTAAAAAGGATATTATGTTAATTAGGTTAGAAGAATATACATATATGTAGTTATAAATAAATATAACGATACAGACATTTTTCTATTTTGCAAGTGCTAGTTTATAAATATAATATTAATTTTTATGATCTATATGGGTTGATTTTACTTACCATATAACCATGATACCGATACACACTCTATCAATGTGAAAAACAACGGGCCAAATACTGCCATATACCAGTCAAACAGCTGAAATATGTATACTCCTGCCTGAAAGTGTAAACCTACCAATAAACAAAAGGGATTTTAAAATTATTATTGTTCATGTCTGTGTGTTAGTTACACAATTTGATGTAATACTACAGTGCAAAGTACAATCAGACATATGCGTTTATACATTATCAAATAATATCTAGGAAAAAAAGCGAAAAGGCATGGCCACTATGTTCTTAATTGCAGTGTTAATTTTTCAATAAATCAAATGTCAACAGTACATAATTGACAGTTTGTATTTAGATTGTCTAGAGGAAAAGATACAGACATGCACATTTGGGGCATGTGTTTTAAAACATTTATCGATTTCAAATTCTGCTTGAGGGTACGGCTTCAAAAACTATTTGAACCTCCTGAAATCGGTAAGGGTTCTGTTTGCCATTCCGGCACGCATGGTCTTTACCGTATCGTTACTTGTTAAGATGTATCGGGGTCGATTTACATTTTGGATACATTTTGCGTTGTTTTCACCGTTTTCGTTTACGTTTCGGTAGTCTCTCCATGTGATTATTTGTTTTTTATATTTTCTTTCTGTTTACATTAGAGTAACAATCTTTATTCTGAGATTTTAAATATCAAGTGTTTATTATACAAATATAGATTCGGGTTATATATCAAAAAATCATTTTCAGCAGTGAAGGATAAAAAAGGAAAGCCTTTCAATGCAATAAAACTTGTTGCGCGACAAAAACATAACAATAAAGAAAATTAATTCAACACAGAGACTGTCTCCGAAAATCGTCATACCTGTGTACAGAATGGTAAACTAAAGACAATTCCGATCATCGATAAACATGCTCTACCGATCATTTGTTTCTTCTTCATGAATAGGAAGGATTCCTCAAAATATACATATGCAGTCTCCGTGATGGTAAACTGCAAAAAGGAACGCATGATAAAAGTCACATCCTTCTACGTTAATTTCTTATGATATAGATATGCAGTTTTCTTTCTTTTTTTAAATCCTTAATCAAGATTACTTTTTTAAATCCTTAATCAAGATTACTTGTAAAACTGTTTCTAACCTTGCTGTTGTATCCCTTACTTCCCCTCGTTTTAGATAGTGTAGTAAATTGGATGCTGTTTATAATACACTGAGGATTATAATATTTCAACAATGACGATAAAATAAATTCATTTCAATATACTTATTTCCTGATTCAATACAGCAAAAAGGTTTTTACCTGACTGTCCAGCCCCAGTGTTATCATGGCGATGAAGAACAACACAGCCCAGAGATTGGGGAGGGGCATCTGTGCTAGAGCCATAGGATAGGCAACAAATCCTAAACCAGGTCCTAAAACATAACAATAGAAAAAATAGAGTATTTTCTCGTTATGTGATCCTCATGCATACCAGATGTTGACAGCGACATAAACGTAAGATTCCAGAGGAAAAAGGAATAGTCAGTAGCATCTACCATACTCTCAAATGAAACTTTTTATTTGCTTATTTACTTTCTCATACTTTCTTACTTTTAGGTTTGGCCTTGCCTTTTTATTGTTAATAAAATATTGCAATGTACGTCAGACCATAGGACACATCGACATTTATCTGAAGGTGGCTGTAAATCAACATACCCGATTTGACCACTTCCGTCAGTGGAACACCCGCCTCATGCGCCATAAATCCAAGTGCAGAAAAAATAACAAACCCACCAAATACACTGGTTCCTTCTCCGGCGATTGCCATTATAAAGGCATCTCTGAGTGTAACAAAACATATATCAGTAAATATGTTAAAAAAGATAAATTCAGACTGCATGTGCGAATGTCACTTGAAAAGCTGAATGACCTGTGACACAACCTGTTGAAAATAGTGTATGTAGGTGTGACTGTGATTTTATCATATAATCGGTCTGTTATTATATTTTTGAATTTGTCATAATGTTGTATACACTTAGGCGTTTTTCATTGAAAAATCATATGGACGGTAACGTTACATCAGGCATTGACATAACAAAATCGTTTTGTCCTGTGCATTTTTAGCATTTAAATTATCTAAATTATATCTTATTTGATAAAAATCTTTAAATCTTGCAAAAAATGAGAAGAAAAAACTTCTAGTGCTCGTTTCATAAATCTTTCAGTACATTAAACATTTGATTTTCTTAACTTTACGCATAAAGTATATTTTGAACTATTGCACGGCTAAAATGACTATTGCACTGACACGTGCGAACTATTAAACATTTGTGACGTTTCGGAATTTAGTCTTGGTCACTCAGATGTCAACACTGCCAGACGACAGTCATGGTGACTTCTAGGCCCACAGGAAAGTCGAGATTTCTGTGATTCTAAGAACGTTTTAGTGATTATGTAATAAAACAAATATATCATGGATGTCACGAGGTACTGGTAATCGACCTATTTCAAATTTTGGTAATCGACCTATTTCAAATTTTCTGGAATATTACACAGACACCCATGATATATATGTATAATATGAAATGGGAAGCTCTATATATCTTACCTGAAACAGTTGTTATTGAATTTGCTGTAGCTTGCCAGTGTGATGTGCAGTCCCCAGCCTGTGCACACGGAATAAAAAACCTGTATAGCGGCCTCCAGCCAAACCTAAACGAGTATGAAATAGGTTGATGGATATGCTTAATATGCTTAATGAAGTGCATAATTGGTGATATTGTAGTGTATCTTGAATCAATATAGAACAGTACGCTCTAATAAGCAAACATCGAAGCTTTGAATATGAAGAATATGTAGGACTAGATATTTTTGAAAATATAATCTTAATGAACACTTTGGAAATTCCTAATATAAAATCATATACTTGCATAAAAAGAATGGCTGGGTTAAAAACTTTTGTTCAACATATGCTCGTCATTATGATATAAAGAATGATTATGAAATTACTGCGTAAAATGGTTAAAAAAAGCTATGTTTCAACGTATGCTAGACATAAGGATGAAAAGGATGATTATGAAAACACTGAGTAAAAT
This sequence comes from Pecten maximus, assembly GCF_902652985.1. Taxonomy (NCBI): domain Eukaryota; kingdom Metazoa; phylum Mollusca; class Bivalvia; order Pectinida; family Pectinidae; genus Pecten; species Pecten maximus. The sequence continues at coordinate 50,355,587 of NC_047016.1, read as the reverse complement.
GGTAAAAAGGCTATTTTACAGCGTAAAGCTTACCTGTATGTTCAATAGAGACTTGAAGTCTGGTTTGATGAAGAAGATGACACCATCCAAAGAGCCCGGTAACGTAAGGTTATGGACGAGTAAGGTTACAAGAAGTAGGTAAGGGAGCGTGGCGGTGACATACACAACCTGTCATAACAGTTTAAAGGGTATAATGAAACCGAAATGTGACGTCATTGGCAAAAGCAGTTTGATGGTTCTATTATAAGTATTATGATTGCTTATTTTATTAGACAACAATGCTAATACATTATTCAACATTACTTAGATATACATGTTACTAGAGGCTATGTCACTCTCCTTATGTCTGTTTGCAAATTGCTTTGACCAACAAGTCAAGCTTGTCAATTTTTATCAATGACGTCAGAGAAGTTTTTTTAACAATATGAAATGAACAGATATCCTTGGTGTTCAGTATACCAAATCAAATTATATATTTACTTTTGATATTTCACCAGCTCATATTCAGCTACTTCCCGGGCCTTTGGTAATATTTCTACTACGGATAATGACTCCCTATGTGACATATGCTATCCTTTGTGAATAAAGGAACAGAAACGTAGTGTATCCTGATAGTTATCTAGTTGCTATACATGAAAAACATCAATGTGTCAAAAATGATATAACGGAAACAAGCACATTTTAGTTTTATTAACAATTAACTATTGTAAGTACATTTCATGTCAATTTCTGTTCTATTAGCTCGACAATGTATACGCAAAAACTTATTGGTAGATAATTATGTTCTTATAGTCATATCAACCGGATGAAGAAGTTTGCTAAAACTTATCTTGAAATGATGAGGACGGGTGTCAAGGTGACACTAACAGCAATGGTCAGATGAGAACGGGTGTCAAGGGGACATCATCAGCAAGGGTCATATGAAGACGGATGTCTAGGTGACACTAACAACAAGGCTCATTTGAGGACTGCTGTATAGGTGACATTGACAGCCAGGGTAATATTAGGACGGGCGTCAAGGTGACACTAACAACAAGGGTCATTTTAGGACTGCTGTCAAGGTGACATTGACAGTCAGGGTCATATGAGGACGGGCGCCAGGGTGACACTGACAACAAGGGTCATTTGAGGACTGCTGTCAAGGTGACATTAACAACAAGTGTCATTTAAGGACTGCTCTCAAGGTGACACTGATAGCCAGGGTCATATGAGGACAGGCGTCAAGATGGAACCAAATAAAAGAAAAAGACATATAGCAGAGCAGAGAGGAAAGAAAGGATCTGAATACAGAACAGAAAGGAAAATACAGGGAAAAATGGGGAAATAGGGGAAAATGGGATAGGATAAGGATCCCAGATATCATTGAGCTCAAAGATGTATTTATCAAAGAGAAATTGTGAAGCAAATTGAATTATCAGGAACAAAGTCAGAAGTAAAAAGACACGAAAGAAGCTTAGACGATGAGAGGACCAAGAAAATTGGTCGTCCGTCGTAAATTACAGACACGTCCCTGTAAAGTGGCTATGTTGCTCTACCTTTCCTGTCGACTTGATGCCCTTAATAACACACAAGTATATTACAACCCATGCCATGGCTACACATAATACTAAATTTCCATTGAGCGAACCGATGTGTTCCAGTCCAGCGGATATGTCTAGCACCTTGTATCTACAATATATATATATATATATACAATTTAAAAAGGACTCACACTCAATGTCTTTACTCGATTCTTAAAATTATCAAATGAATATATTCACGCACATTTTCTTGCGATTGGGGCTACATTTATTTCTTGATTTTAATCATAAATCTCGTTGAAATGTATCACAAACGGCAACCTGCCGAGAAAAGCAGTTCAAAATAATTTTACATTATGATTAATTTTTGTGCTGGCACGTAAACGCAGCGTACCTGTAATCCGTGAACGTCATTTAAACCAAACATTCACTTTTAAAGTACAAAGACGATATGATAACTTAAAAGAGCAGAAATCACATCAACATAAACGGACGAATAACACATTTAAATGTAAAGATTAGCTGCTTTGTCTTATACAAATGTATATGACATATGACATAACATGTTCCTCCATAAATAAACAAAAAATCAAAATCTGGTATATTGAAATAAATCTAAAATGACGCCATATGCTTACGTATGTAAGACATAGAGTGTGACGTTAGAACGCCACAAAGGCTAAACAGCATGGGTGCTGACTTATTGTTTTTGACAGATGCAATCAAAGGCAATTCTCTGCGATTTTGGAGCCAAAAAAGAATACATTTTCGACAAATTAAACTTCTGTTTCATTTATCTATCCTATTTGTCAATTATGGTCATTTCATATGCTGCATTTGTTATCTTATAAAAAATATGGACAAATACGACATTACGAAAATGTCCTGATAACACTCACTGCCAGAATTCCTCCTCCGCACTGTGACCTTTCATCGCCCCTAATGTCTCATTCGTCAGACTCGAGTTGACCTTTGACATGAACTGGTCGTTAATATTACTGATGTTGTATTGCATTGTATAGTTATCCAGGCCTTGACCTGTAGAGTTTGGACTATACGTGGTAGAAAGGTTTGTCATCAGTTGCTGTTGTTTGTTGTCCGCAAAACTGAAGCAGTAAGGCGTGTTCCATTCGTTTCCACACGTACTCCAGGGTAGCGGGGATTGGAAAGAGTAGTACATGTAATTAAATACCCAAGCCAGCAGCATGATGTAGTAGCACAATCCGGGCAGAACCATGATTTGTATACCTAAACCCATTCCTAGGTACAGAATGAATAAAGCATTAATAGGCTCCTCTGTGATGAAATGTTACATTTTAAGTGTATCATGTGAATCGATATCTACAGCAAAACAACTGAATTTCTGTTAAAAGAAATATAATGTTTGACTTGATAAAATTCCTCATGTTATTCACTCCATACTCGTTTATCAGTATGATAAGCAAAACTTCCAATATTTAGTCAAGGTTTTTTTGGTTTTTTTTATTCTGATTAAGCAACTAGATTTTCTTCCTTAATTGGGACATTTTTAAAGTGTCATTTTCGTGAATTTAGCGCCATAAACCAAAAATTAGCAGGCAAAATATCATTTCAGGAAGTGAGGTCCTTCATTCATGAAAGTCTTATGGTGTTACCTTTGATTAGTGGACAATAACTCCAAACATCTCGGTAAGACTTCCCGGAAAACTGTCCTAGAGAAACTTCCAAGAAATATAACGGAGCAACCATGAAGAATAGCGTCAGGACATACGGTATCAGGAAAGCTCCTACAAATCAACATTATATAAATGATAAAGCCATTCTTTAAAGATAAACTCATTGAAATGTCAAAATTTCATGTATTTATTTTATCTTATGTTTATTTAATTATTTCATTTAATAATTACACAAAGAACGAGGAATGTACACGGGTTTAATTCTTATCCATCCTTGCAAATCTTAAAGACGGTATACATTTCAGTCGCATGAAAATTTATTTTATTAACCTTATAATATATTTTTTTTACATAATGTTCCTTTTATACACAGTTTATATATGTAATATAAATATCAATTTATCAACAATAAGAACACGGTACTTCGCTGAAAATTGAAAGTAGTCAAAGTAGATAAGGTAACGTACCTCCGCCATTTTTCATACAGACATACGGAAACCTCCAGATGTTACCAAATCCTACGAGAAAACCGAGAATTGTTAAGATATAGTCCAACTTCCGGCCCCATTCTTCTTTCTTAGTATTTCCTTGCTTTTCTTTATGCATTCCTGATCTTTCGGCACCGTTTGAATGGTTACAATCCATATTTGATATCGGTTAGAACGAGTCTGATAAATTCACCTGCCCGGCAGGAGACAAGTTTATGAAGGTTATGCGTGGTCATGCTTTCCCTCTTTGTGTTAAACGTCCTCGTTGCCGTCAGAGGTCATACGTAAAGTAGCATTTAACATCGAAGTATATGCCCTGATTTTTTATAAAATCATCTTATAATAGATTCATGATACGACCAATAATGTCAGGGGACATGCTACTGAATGTTTGATACTTGCTAAGGGACAACTATATAGGAGAATAATCTTGAATTTTAAACACGAATAAATATCTAATTTGCACAAAGCTACGTCATATGATATGATTAGACTTGTAGTTTCTTATAACTTTTATCACTAATAATTTGCTGTAGAAACAGTTACTTCTTTAGAGTTATTTTGTGGTAGGATGCAAATACAAACCTGGAAATCTTCAATCTGTTATACATACAACTGTCTATAGCGCCCAATAGGAACATTTGTTGGATCGGATTTTACTTTATGATGTATAATACTTATTTTGTTATGATCTTGAAATGCAAATTATCCTATAGTTATCATACTTTTAAGACAACTGTTCATATTAAAAAGGACATTTTAAAGACAAGCTGTTTAACTGGAGAGTATCGATCCTTTTTTTTAGAAATATGCATCTCTTACCCTGAATCAGCGGTTGGACTTTTTTTCTGAAAAGTCTTCTTGTCATGTCAAGAGTTTTTGATAGTGTCTAATGAGAGTATTTTTATGTTTGAAATTCCTCCTTGAATGCCATAATTGTTCATTATTTAGAGGACTATCGACTTTCAATTCCGAAAGTATCGTTTCGGTTATTAGAAGATGGAAATAACATCCGGTTTCTGAGAAAACTGTTTATCGGCATAACAAGGTTTTATGTCAAACCATTGCTCATATTGTGTGCTAAAGGCAACATGGCAAGGCTATATCGTCTAATATATATGATACAAATGAGCTATTGGGTCCCTCTGAAACATGCAACTTTAGTATATTTTGTTGAAATTTACAAACAGCTTAACAAATAACAGGAGGCAGCAAGACTCATGGTTAGTCATGATATAAACAAACAATTAATCAAGTAACTTCTGCTAAATAAACCATATTATAGGCTTGTAACATATCGCTGGATTTGTTATGTATATGACCTTTAAACTAGAAACATTGAAAAGCTGTCTCCATACAACATTCGTCAGATTGCAGTTATTGACAATATGAATACAATCCTGTTTATAGATCAAGATAAACAGTGGTCATGTAACCACCAATCGAGATTATCGTCGATTTAATGGGATCCAATAACATCAAAGGCAAAGATACAGTTATACTGAAATACATTGTACACCGAAATATATATATGTTAATATAACATTTCTGCATTTCTAATTTCAATGTTTTTCTTTTTATATTAGATTGTAGAAAAATATAGATTGTAATACAAAGGTAAAAAATGTGAGATCATATTAGGGAAAAATATTAATATCATCCACATCGGATGTCAAGTATTAGATATTGGAAACTCGCATGGGCTGCGAACACAATCTATGGGATTTTAAGGAAGAGTGAATTGAAGCGCAAATGTCATTGATAAATGGTGTAGAATATACATTGCTATTGTAAATTAATTCAAGTGAGTATTATATCTTAACTGTCGTAAAAATCAGAAATATCCTAAGTGAAGCAAATAATTAAAAAGTGCAAAAAAAACCAAAAAAATATTAATTCCTTATTCCCAAATGGTGGAATGGCAAAGCGAGTCCTAATGAATAATAACAAAACTGAAATCATACATCTTTTTTTCATGACGGGGCCAGCATAGAACATTTATCTGATAAAGCTTTAACTTGAAATGACTGTTGTTCATGTGCAGCTTGCTTTCCTGATTTAGAGCAATTAACAGATACCAAAACTACAATGGGAAACATTGACAGAAAGAAGACACAAACAAAAGCGTACTGTGTAAAATGTTACACTTTTACTCGCGAACATATATATCATAGACCCATTTATCAATGACAATTAAACAAACTGATATCAATCTAGGGAACATATAATGTTTTGTTCGCCATTTAGTTTCCCTTTTACCTTCAAAGAATATGATAAATGCAATTCTTTAATTGCTTACATTGCAATTCTTTTACAGTTGAAAAGACCTACTGCAAAACCACGACAAACAAGTATCTGATGTTTTAGGGAAGTTAATATCCTCAACTCAAAAATAATGTTATGAATTTAAACTAGGTCTTATAAAATGCTCATTTATCTTATTCCCCTAGTTGTAATTGTGGACATCATCTGAACATTTCTTTTCGTTAATTTCTTTGAATGTCCATTCTTTATTAATAAAAGAAGAACACTTCCTACAAAATAAACGGTCATCTACACAATATATATGCAACTGTTATACTCAACGGGCACACAATATATCGACAGAGTTGATACAAATGTACTTGAAAAGACATCAGAATTTCCCTTTCAACGTCTTACTTAAGAAAATATGAAACATATTATTCAGGTTGGTAAGGACAGTAAAACGCTCTGTTATCTTCCTCAGACTTAAATGACCAGTATAGCGTGTGTACTCTAAGATTATAATTGTGTACGAATTGGTAACAATAAGTCTGCGAGATGGTAACAATAAGTCTGAGAGATGGTAACAATAAGTCTAAGAGATGGTAACAATAAGTCTGCGAGATGGTAACAATAAGTCTGCGAGATGGTAACAATTGTGTGTGAGATGGTAACAATAAGTCTGAGAGATGGTAACAATAAGTCTGAGAGATGGTAACAATTGTGTGTGAGATGGTAACAATAAGTCTGAGAGATGGTAACAATAAGTCTGAGAGATGGTAACAATAAGTCTGCGAGATTGTAACAATAAGTCTGCGAGATGATAACAATAAGTCTGAGAGATGGTAACAATTGTGTATGAGATGATAACAATAAGTCTGAGAGATGGTAACAATTGTGTATGAGATGGTAACAATAAGTCTGAGATATGGTAACAATAAGTCTAAGAGATGGTAACAATAAGTCTAAGAGATGGTAACATTAAGTTTAAGAGATGGTAACAATAAGTCTAAGAGATGGTAACAATAAGTCTGAGAGATGGTAACAACAGTGTGTATGATATGGTAACAATAAGTCTGAGATATGGTAACAATAAGTCTAAGAGATGGTAACAATAAGTCTAAGAGATGGTAACATTAAGTTTAAGAGATGGTAGCAATAAGTCTAAGAGATGGTAACAATAAGTCTGAGAGATGGTAACAACAGTGTGTATGATATGGTTACAATAAGTCTGAGAGATTGTAACAATAAGTCTGCGAGATTGTAACAACAGTGTGTATGAAATGGTAACAATAAGTCTGAGAGATGGTAACAATAAGTGTGTATGAGATGGTAACAACAGTGTGTATGAGATGGTACCAACAGTGTGTATGAGATGGTACCAACAGTGTGTATTAGATGGTAGCAACAGTGTGTATGAGATGGTAACAACAGTGTGTATGAGATGGTAACAATAAGTCTGAGAGATGCTTACAATAAGTCTGAGAGATGCTAACAATAAGTCTGAGAGATGCTAACAACAGTGTGTGTGAGATGGTAACAATAAGTCTGCGAGAGGGTAACAACAGTGTGTATGAGATGGTAACAATAAGTCTGAGAGATGGTAACAACAGTGTGTATGAGATGGTAACAATAAGTCTGAGAGATGGTAACAATAAGTCTGAGATATGTTAACAATAAGTCTGAGAGATGGTAACATAAGTCTGAGAGATGGTAACAGTAAGTCTGCGAGATGGTAACAATAAGTCTGCGAGATGGTAACAATAATTCTGCGAGATGGTAACAACAGTGTGTGTGAGATGGTAACAATAAGTCTGCGAGATGGTAACAATAAGTCTGCGAGATGGTAACAATAAGTCTGAGAGATTGTTACAACAAGTCTGCGAGATGGTAACAATAAGTCGGAGCGATGGTAACAATAAGTCTGAGAGATGGTACAGTAACAACAGTGTGTATGAGATGGTAACAATAAGTCTGAGATATGTTAACAATAAGTCTGAGAGATGGTAACACGAATTGAATATCAAATAACGTATGTTTAGATAAAGTAAATTACGATTAGCTAAAGACATTTTTAGAACAGCTTTCCCAGTGAAATAAACATGTAGGGTCATATGAAGACGATGACCAAAGAAGATGTGGTCAATCATTGGTCACTTCATAATCTGGAAATCCAACCCATCCTCATTAAATGGTAACGTTCATACCGATTTTACTGCCATAATTCAAAATGAACATGAAGCAGAAAGCAGTAAGTGCCAACTTTGACTATTTTGTCTTTTTTGTTGTATTTGTTTTATTTTTCAAAGGTGTTCATACCGCGTAAAGTACATAGTATACAATTATACTCAGAAATAATAATCATTATTACAGTATCATAAAATTGCAGAAATCTAACACACATACACACACCTTACTCCATCTGTTGATGGATTTACCAAATATTACTTTTACACTGTATTTAAAGAAAGGAAGCAAGCAGAAAAGAAAACGTTAAGCAAAGAGAAAAATCGTAATGATAAAGAAAAAATAAAGACTATTTTGTCTTGGTCAGAGGACATTACTGTCCTTGTATTGGTGAAAGAAAACAATTAAGCAAACAATGTTTATCACGATAGAGACTTCACTTAGTTACAGGTAATTGGAAATGAAAATTTAGTTGGACAAACAAGAAAGAAAATTATATAGCCTACCTATTTCATATATATTTCCTATACTTTCACTGCTTATTGTTATTTTATAAATGCCCCGTATATTGTTAGTCTATATTTATTCACGAATTGAATATTACATAGCGTATGTTTAAATTAAATAAATGACGATTAGCTAAAGACAATTCTAGAACAGTTTTCCCTGAAATTACAGTTATCTTTCTTGCAATGTATGAAATATACATACATTTATGTTTTAGGAGTGGAAAATCTTCCATCTTACATAAAATATTATCATGTTTAATGTTAAAATCAACACACTGTTTGACTGAAACATAATAAAAGAAGTGACATTAAATTTGATCTTCACTAATTTGTCATTTATCTAGCATAGTATTTTGGATTTGATATATATGGTATGAGAACAGGTAGAAGGGAGACAACCATGAACGGATTGGATGATTCTTTTATACTATGAAATATGATAGCAGTACATGTCAACTTATACAGTTATATAAATATATAGAATATATCTAATTGTGTCGTCCCTAATACAAATTTATTTTACGAGTGGGGCTAATATTTTGATATTTTTCACAAGTGCAAGATATCAAGATTAAAGCCACACGAGTGAAATATATTTGGTATTACTGAAGATACTGTTAGCTATACTTTTATTACACTTTTATAGTAGAATGTACTTGGTCAGCTTTTATTTTTCTCGATTGTCGTTTGTAAGCAGTTTTTGATTGGTCAAATAAAGAAGTGATATTTTTCATGATCACTTTTATAGAATGAATAATTTTCGATATTTCACTTGGTAAAAATGCCATAAGATAATCTGTCCCAGTGAAATAATCATTAAAAAAATGAATAAAGATTAGTATGATATTAGTAAATATTAACAAAACTACTATTTTTCCAATTACGAAAGTAGAATATTACAATGTGCCTATCACAATGAAGAGACAATGATAGTCCTCAATCTTTGAATGAAATAAAAATGAGAGTAACATCCTGTAAAATGATATGATTTCCTACAAAGTTTGAAACATGCAAACCTCCTAAATGTGTGATTTGTTCATATCTAAGACCCATGAAATGACATTCAATTCAAGCTTAAAATTGTATGATGGGGATAACACTTCTTCATTTTATTTCATATATCCAGCAAATCTTATATGAACACTTATATAATACACAACAATGTAAAAAATGGACATTTTTTCCCAGTTTCCAATAGATTTTATTTTTGAGAAACACAAACAGTTACAAAAGTGTCCTCATACAAGAGGGCTCTCACTCGTCATGCTTCATTCATTCATTCATTCATTCATTCATTCATTCATTTATTCCGGATATTCTTTATTATAACTAAATTTAAGCAACAATAGTACTAGTGCCAAATGGTTGGGGAGCCCCCTACCTAACAAAGTACTGGTATATAATCAGGCGTTTACTTCCTAAACTGTTACACTTCCAATCTGTCAGAACGCATGCAATTATATTTACGATAAAAATGGACAAAATGACAAAAAAGGCGTTACATTTTGCGTTTGTTTTTTTGTTGTTTTTTTTCATCATAATTATTATCTTTAACTACTGTTTTCATTGTATTGATTTTTCAGGTGCACAGTAGCACTAGTAGGTGTATATTTTATGTATATAAACGCTTATTGAAAGTGAAATTGTCAGTGCAATGTAAAAAGCCTTCATTTGCCACTTTTGTTTCAAATCAGTTATTGCCGCGTCGTAAAAATTCTAATATACCGCATTTATAATAATGTTCCTTCCGCAATTCTGCTCTATATCCTTTTTAATGTACTTCTAAGCTTTAGCTTTTAGTTCTGCTATCAGTATATTGTGAGGGTATGAAGTACCTATTGAATGAAGTGTCTAAAGCGTTTTAGAGTGTTGACGCGCCGCAAAATCAGACACAAAGCCAGTGACATAACAAGTTTACAGAGATGATAAGCAGAATTCATTTTTTACGCTTTCAGGGAGAAAATGAAACAAAGAAACATTGAGACATCATGAAACATTGAAATTTCATCAGCTGCCAAAATGATATGATCTGAACTCTTGGCTGTAGATCATATGATGACGTAACAATTCGGAAGGATTCGTCCTCAAATGGGATTACTGTGACACCATAAACGCTAGAATTGTTAAAGGTTAGAGAGAAAATCTATCTGCCTTGATAATAGAAAATCGGTGGAGTTCCGAGAAACTGCCTTATCGACATGACGATTAAGCCACAATAGGGCCAACCTATGTAGTGCTTGACCTTTTAACAGAATTCGCGAGCTACAGGATTAGGTGAGTATCCTCTTCGCGTACCATTTGAATATCCAAGTCCTTTAATAACTTCCAAGGTTATGAGTGTCGCATTGTAGAGGAAGACTGAATGTGTTCTTGAATGTCGTTAACCGACCTTATAAAAAAAAAAAATCGATTGGATTCATGATGCCTAACAAGAAGGTTCAAGAGACATATCCAATTACAAATACACGTAGGCGATTCATTTTGGTATCTAATTGTTAGGTGCGGCCCATCCCATATTGCCTACAAGGATGTTGTTCTATTCCGTCTTTTTGTGGTGTCGGTTTTCACAGAACAAATTAGAATAGCTGCTGGAAGCATATATATATATGCCTTGTGTATCATTACAGGTTGGAATTTTGAGAAGATTAACCAATTGTTTTCAAGGAGATGTTGGGAGAGAGATTAATTATATATGTGTTAGTCTCTGGTCAAGGATTCCCGTATTTGTGTTTTCTGCATGAAAACATAAATGTTTATCTGTGTCGATTTCTGTTTCCGGAAGCCTGACGTTATGTAGTGTGTTAATGTGTTTGAATAAGATATTGTTTAATCTAAGGCATATTGGGGTAGAATGAGTAAAATTGATTAAATTAAAGAGCCAGATAGTACATTTTGCTCATCTATAGATCGGTATTGAGACCATAAAGTATAGGATTTCAGTAAATCTAGACAATGGTATCTACTTGGTTATATCATAAATCGGATGTAATTAATGAAACGTAACACAAATGTCACATAGATAATATTACATTTAAACAATATGAAGTTTACTAACAAAGGTTATTCTGTTTATGTTATTGTTTCATGACGATTCTAAACATAGCGCTTCGCGTAGAAGTTTAAATAACCAGATATGCAGTTTTTTTGTTTTATGATATATTGTATATGCCATATGAATACCGTGAAATAAACAGATGCAGGAGGAAACCATCCATGTTTTCTTATGATAGATTTCAGTGTTGGATCAGGCGCTCAGTGATAACGTGATGCGTTCTAGCTCTGTTCCTATCTGACTTATTTCAGAAGTAGACTTTTCAATACGCACGCTAACATTCTATGTCTGATTCATCATTTTAAGGTTGACACCAAATTATGTAAACTCCGTTTTACATGTATGGCATGAAGTCCTGAATGGTCTTTCTCAATAAACTATCTATACACACTGCAAACGTTTATGAGGTTGATTCTAAATCAGGCTAGTGAGAGATGACATCTATGTTTCCCTGGACACAGCAGGGTCATTACTCTATGTGATTTAAATCACTCTTAGTAATTTGAAATACAAAAATAAGAAAATAAATCTCATTTTGACAGACATATCTTTTGGCAATAAACTGATGGCGTATGAAGATATATTCTTTCAACGTTATATGTTGTGCTTGGCGGATCTGTGGGAGCTGTTAAGGCACTAGAGTCGGCACTTATAAATCACTCAACCGGGATTAAACTACCATTTACCGATTTTACACCAAGGGGATCACTTGTTTTAAACATGACAGATTTAGAACAACGGATTACGTGTTGTAATGATATAATATAAGATAATCCATATTAAATAAATGACAATTTTATCATCGGAGAATGAGTAGAGGGTTCGAATCAGAATTGATCAAAGATTTATCAGTTACGAAAGTGTCCGAAAGCGCACATTTGTTTCATGGTTGTATGTGATAATGTTAACTTATTTTTCGTGGTGACTTAATTTGGTGTTTTTATGCTAACGCGGCAAAATAGTTTCCTGATTTACAGCCATAAAAGGCCCACGATACCTGTAATTGAAACTATTTTGCGGAGATTAATTTTCGCCAATTTCAATTGCCCGCGAAATACGTGAAAATTATTATCGCGAAAAAAACATTCGGTTTATAGTACGCCTTATATGTTATCGCGTATATTTCAGTGCACAAAACATGAAAAATGTGAAAGTATATTTCTTAAAGGTCAAAAGACCATTTGTATTTATTATTAAAGAATGGAAATAGACATCCATTATCAAATGTAGCGCTTACTTGTCAATATCGTTTTGTATTCCACTATTTTTAGCATTTAATTTATACCTTTTCTGCTTTCGTGTTGACCATGCTTTAGTCTAGAATTGCCGGTTTTTGTCGAGATGTTCTTGTGAACAAGGACACATATTCATACAATGCAAAGTCCTGTTGACACAAGGACGTTCACGACGAAATTAAGTTTGAAGATCTTTTTACTATTGTTGAATGTTATCACAATTTGAATATTTTTCCACTGAAATGGCGTATACATGTTCACATGCATAGCGTAACTTATTCTCTCTTTTTGAAATCCTTAGACAGCTAATGTACTTAGATTCTCCGACCTTACGGCGACGCTTTTATTAAATTATTTTCGGGCATTGAACAAAAGTCCATATCCCTTGATATTGCTGGTACTTGTTACTATTATAGAAGTGATGAGCCCGTCATAAACATCCCTTCTAAGCTTAATTGATGCTTTGGTGTAAAATGACAGCTTGTCAGTTTTAAATGCTTAAATGTCTGCGAGAAATCCTGTCTATATTGTTCAATTGGTCGATTAGTTCAGTTAGGACAGGCCATCAGAATCTGTCTGTTGATAATCTGGACATCGATTCAACGTTATAATAATTTAGTCTGGTCATCACCTTTAAAAAGACCACATATCATTGTGAGTGATGTATAAAGAGGGAATTCTTTTTGATAGAAATTAAATCGAAGTTTCCCAATTAATGTTATAGTAATCACTTTTTATGTATTGATCGAGTTTAAGTCAATTTTTTACGTAAAAATAAATTCAACAATAGTAAAGACATATTTGAGCGTACAGAGGATACACAAGATTTCATATCCTTTATATACAAATTGAGAATTAGGAACCGTAGATCTTTGATGAATTAAAGCTCCTCATAAAACTGTTTCAAAATTTCTCTCTGAAAATATTGTCTATGTTTAATTTTATTTCAATGTTATTAGTTTTTGGTTTCCAGACACTTTCTCAGATTTGGTGATGGGGCATAGATTTTGAACTGTCCATCTCTATTATATGAAATACATTTTCTTTAGTATAATTAGTGATGAAATTTATGTTTCATAGCACTGCAGTAGACAGTCAATACATTGTTGCCTTCGACAAGTGCAGTCACAATGTCCTTGCAGAGCAAACTTTGGCAAGCGGACATGAATACAAAATGGCTTTTAAATGTTAAAGCAGCTTATCACCAAAACCTAGATATGACCGATTTTATCTTTCGACGTAAAATTAGAAGACAGATATTCAAATATATATAGATAACACATTTAATGAATTTAAACACAGATTCAGTATATGATAGTATTATTGATAACAACCTGTAACAATACCCAATACCTTTTTCGTCTTATTAGATTAGGCAGTGATACAAGGGCAGCAACACGGTGGAAACTAAGACATGCTAGAATACAGAATGGTCGGTGCACTTACATATTTACCTCGTATTTAAAAATATATATATTTTTAAGATATTGGTTAATAAGAATAACGTGGGTTTATTCTGTACCATTGTCAGCATCACCAGATTGTATGCGGACAAGAAGGACAACGGCAGGTCTGGAAGGCTTTAACTCCCAGATCATACGACCTAGTAATCTGAATGATCAAAGATAATCCACAGGTTTTTTTGTTGTTGTTTTTGTTAAATTGTTTTGCTTGAGAGGTAATTTACTAGCTTTATCAAAACTTTAAAATGTAAGTAGGAAAACGCTAATTTGTGAACATGTCTAAAACTTGATTGACATTGAGATGGCCATTGGTAAGAATGACCGACTTGACAACATGTATATCACAATAGTGTACGGAGTCTAACAAAGTATAGCTATCCGACAACCTTGCAATGTATGTGGCATGCTTAACAGGTGTTCGTTTTCTGGCGTCGTCCAAGCTGTGAATTAATTAGTAAACGATGTCTGGGAATTGATTTCGTTTATCTTGGTCTGGAACACGCTTGGTACTCCATCGGAAGTCAAAACATATCTGTTCTATCATTGAGAAACGTTCAATCTTAAAGGGACATCAGATGGAGAATAATGGAGTAGACTGGAGGTAGAATACATGTCTTTGATTACTGGGCTAGTTCCCGTGAAACACTTATACGATAATGTTCCGCTGACAGGTCATTTTCTACGAGAACACAGCAGCCTTCCTGACATACCTTGACGGAGGAGGCGGGTACCGTAAGATATATCTATATCGTCGGACAGGCAATATGTTATCTTGTTGCCAGTACAGACGCATTTTCTAAATGACGGATGATTTAGGCTTCTGAAGTCAGTCACAGTTGTAATCAAAGGGAAAACCTTATTGAAACCGCTGTTGTGCCGTGTTTGACTTTTGTCTAGATCGTATATTTATATCTATGTATACAGTTTTGGTCGTTAATTGGAGTTTGTTGGTTCCTTTAAGGCCACACGTCTCCCTCCCACCACCTCCTATAAACATGGATGTGTCAAGAATGATTCTAACATAAGGGTACAAACCGATATATTATTGCTACACCGCCGAAGGTCCATGCACTGCTTGTCATGAAACTGCATAAAATGACGCCTGTGTTACCAAAAGTATTCAATTAAATCCATCAATTGAATTAATAATAACCACAACTTCCTAATAAGGATATATCATTAGATCGAACGTTACATACCAAACATAGGGCAAAAGTTCAAAAGAATTTATTCGGCATGAAATTTATCATTTATTCACTTAAAATTTTAAAGACAAAAGAAGAAGCCAAACATTTTAATTTATAATGAAAGGTGCTGATATCTTGTGTATTGTTTGTACAATCTTACAGAGTGAAACAATTTGATATGATAAACATAATCTACAAGTTGTGATTATTATCAATCGATCATGATTATTCTTTGTCGGTAAGGAGACGCAGTTCAGTGTTTTTCTGCTTAAATAAGGTTATCATGTTTTTATTTTCATTTTAAAATACATGAGAGTTATAATTCAATAAAACAATATATTTAGTTAACTGTAAAAAGAGCAGAATCCATGATTTCAAAATCAATATCCAAATACTGAACAGCTCTGTTTCCTTGTTGTTCATTTCTCTCTCTCTCTCTCTCTCTCTCTCTCTCTCTCTCTCTCTCTCTCTCTCTCTCTCTCTCTCTCTCTCTCTCTCTCTCTCTCTCTCTCTCTCTGCAGCTATTCCGATTGCGTGGGTTGTTAAATATGTCGTCTAAACCGCTGTGTTCAATATCTAATAACACATCGGTGAAGTCCATGTGACCTAAACAAACAAAACAAATTACATCTTTTGAAGAAAAGTTCAAATGTCACGAAAGACGAGACTGCTCCGATGGTCAATATAAGTAACGGTAGTCAGACGACGGGGCAGATATATTGCTTTTTCTTTTGTCATGAATGTTATCAATCGCTCGGACATGATGAAGGCGTTTTCCACCACGTTAGTTTCGTACAAAGACGACATCCCCCTGTGTAACTAATGAAGACGAGGATGGTCACTGGAGGCAGTGCCACCTGTCTAATGTCTGCGAATTCAGCAGTTTACTTCCAAATACGGCTGGCGTACCAATAAAAACCGATTATACGAACCTTGGTGTTCTGGGTTGAACAGTAAAATTGTAATGAAATTTGACTACCATAGACATCGTGTCATAATATCTTTTGGCACGCTGTAGACATGGAAATATGTTTTTTATAGACCTAAATACAGGTATGGTTACCCGTTTGGTATTTTGCTTTTGAAGGTCGTACATATGACTTTTATAGTTTATATTGGCATGAAGGTTTATCACATATTCCAAACAGAATTACTTTTTAGAGGCTGAAACTCTTAAATTTCCTCGAACGATACATCATATCCATGCCCTTGAGCGTAGTAAAGCCCCATCACTTCCTTACGTTATCCTTGTGTGGAGCAATAGTCCTTTTACGTGAGGTAGCTTAGGCCTTTTGTTGGTTTTAACCCGGCCAGACCATATGCAAATCGGGTCGCTGGTCCCCGATAAATACTAGCGTGATGCAGTTACTGATTTCGTTGGTTAAGGAAAATGTAATCGGGATGGGTTGCGTGGTACTTTGCGTGACAGATACTTTGGCACGTCATATGTTTTGAGTAGTTTATATTTTATGTTATGTATCGATGTTGACAAAAATTCCTTGTTTTCATTAACGGTCAGTATTTCGGACGTGTCCGTGTGGCACAAATAATATTCTGATTTTGTTGACGGTCCTTGAGGACATGCAAATATACGTAATTTGTGTATTAAATGTCAGAAGGTCATCAATGGCAAACGATGAAGGGATAACCATAGACTCCAAATAGAAATCAAAGACCAAAACATCTTAATTACATGTCTATCAACACAGTCATAATGTTTGGGTTTCTTCACATTATAATCTCATTTGAAAATGTTGCATTTCCTTGTGTAATATGAAGCCAGATGTATTCGATTCTTCTTGATACGCGTAAGGTTACGTTGTCGGGAATATTTTTTCCATTTAGGGACTGTGACTTAACCTGGGTAAACCTAGACTTGTTTGACGGGTGTCGATGTAGCAGAAGACGTTTATTCCTTCGGAACACCTGGTCCTATTCTCCTTGTTTCTTAAGTGTCCCAAATCTATATTTTTGTTCGTGGTTTGCCTTCATCTTGTCGACTTTGATTTAGAATTACGATTTGTCGGTATTTCCTTATGTGTGTTTGGGTTTTATTGTTGTTTTTTATTTTATTCGGATAGGTCCTCGATTACGTCGAACGAATCAAAAGGATTGAATAGTCAAACAAACATATCAAGCGTAAACTCATAGCATTAGAAATTAACTTGGCTCAATCGTTTTCCTTCACCAAACATAAGCAACATTAAATGTAAGGCCAACTATGCTTGGAACAGCTGAAATATAACCGATATCATTTTTTTCAGAAAGCAACTTCAGCTCGATGCGTTTTTTTAAATAAATTATCCTCTTCCCGGACAATACCAGTCAGTATTCTCTTCAAATAGTTCAGCATCGAGTCATATTTCAAAGATAGCATCAGACGCAACTCATGATTTATCACGAATGAAATGGAGGAAGCTAGTTTTCAAATAAATAGTCATTTTCACCGAATGATGAATCAATATTTTCTGCACTGGATGATTTTTCGTCCGTTATTTACCTAAATTGCCCAACAGGATTTGGGCAAGGTCGACCGATAAATCAGGGTTGTGACAAGGTCTCGTTACAAATTTAAGGTACCATTACAAATATAAGGTATCATTTGAAATGCAAGGTACCATTAGCACTATAAGGCGATGATGACGTATGCCAATGTTGCGTTATGTAGCAGTAAATGATATTTATCGACAGTCATCAACATACTACACATAATAGAATCAAATATCAATGCTTTAAAGAATCATGATAAATTGTCATACGTATCATAATTAAGTACTCTGTAATAAATTTGAAGAATCAATGCTTGTTTATCATATTGAATACCGTCTTCCCCCTTTCCTAGTCAATGAAAGTTTAATTCAACAGGTTTTTTTCATTTTATACCATTCTTGACCTAATAATATATGATCGGTCTGATGAACTGTCTTTAAAAGTGCATAATTATCATTAAAACATCCTCGTTTTGGTTGATAAGTAATATGATTGCGTCTTTTGTTTGTTTGTTTGTTTTTTGTTTTTTGTTTGTTTTTTTTTTTGTTGTTTTTTGTCTTTTATCTTCTGAGTAAGCTTTACTATCTAATAAAAAAACAACATTATATCTTGTATTTCTTAGAAAAATCTATAACATTTGCTCGCTTGGAATGTCCTCATAAGTTAGATTTAATCCTTAAGATTTGCCAGACTGGACAATGTTAGTCTCCGTATTGTATGGAGTCTACCTGCAGGTCTGATATTGGGATGTCAGTGGATTTGCCGCTATTTGACTAAGCAACAAAAGTAATATGGTGTACCAAGTGTAAAATTGGCTACCTTTTCTGTTCCTTGGAGTATATTAATCATGCTGTTGTCACAACTTGTACTTTAAAGTCCGCATCAGTTCCGCGCTCTCACAACATACCACAACCTTCCAAAACACACTCACCACAACCTTGCATACAGTGTGTACCGCCAATAAACGGCCATAGCTGTTGATAGGGGAATAAACAATACAAATCTATTAACTTGTTGCCGATGACATTATTTTCATTTCAACAATCGGTTAATCAAATAGCAAAATCATGTAACATTTGACTGTAAATGGCATTTGTGAGACACTTAATATTTAATTTTGACTAACAGAAACATAACAAGAAATTTGTAAAATTTCTGAAAGGTATTCGAATGAATAGACATTGATAACTTCCGAAAGACAGAAATGAACTTTCAAATTCAGCAAATTGGTAAAGATAGCTGGTAGCTTTCATTTCAGGCGGCTATCAATCACAGACGACAGCTACATGTATATTTACATACATTGTATAACAAAAGACAAAGGATAAAGGTAAAGACAAAATGGTGATTGTTGAAGCGTTTATAGTGATTCCTGGTCCTTCGAAGTAGGCCTTAATTATCGCCATTATCCTTGAACAACTTTCCCATTACAATCACTTAAGTCGTTACGATAGATACTGGAACAAAGACGCTAAACATCTAGGCTGTCCTTGATTGACTTACGTTACGCCGTCTATCTCATTTCATTTCAGAACTTGCTGGCAGCAATTTGGCAACAGTTGTAGATTACATGAAACGTTCACGTGTTGTGCACAAAAAATAGCAGAGCAGGGAAACGCAAAGCTCCATTTATAATGAAGTATAGTTTGGTTTGTTTTTGTTTAACGTCCTATTAACAGCCAGGGTCATTTAAGGACGTGTCAGGTTTTGGAGGTGGAGGAAAGCCGGAGTACCGGTAGAAAAAACCACCGGCCTACGGTCAGTACCTGGCAACTGCCCCACGTAGGTTTCGAACTCGCAACCCAGAGGGACCAACAAACTCCAATTAACGACAAAAACTCCATACATAGATATAACTGTACGATCTAGACAAAGTCAAACACGGCACAACAGCGGTTTCAATAAAGTTTTCCATTTGTAGATTATATGAAACGTTCATGTTTTGTGCACAAAAATTACTAGAGCAGGGAAACGCATAGCTCTGTTTATAATGAAGTATAAAAGGGTATATTTCTATGAAATGACACGAACATACGTTTTTGCTTTTGATATGTTGTTGTCAATCGTCCTTTACAATATAAATTTATGAGGGCATCTTATTAATTCCTATCGTATCCGACATCTATGAATGAGTTTAAACTGTAATGGTACTCACAAGCGTATGATTAAGTTGTCGATTTAGTCATAAAAGGAATGAAAGAGTCATGGCTAATATGAATTAAACATTTTTTGCATTTTTTCATAGATATAATTTTAACCAAAATAAATTATATGTATCAAAATTGGATAAGATTCGGTTTAAGGGTAGACCTACACGAACATCAAATTGCTTATACTCATATATAGAGATATTAACCGTCCTGCAACAAGGGCAGGGGGAATAGTCTGGCCGCTGTTCAGCGCGTGCAGGTTCATATCAATATGCCATTGTCCATTTAATCTTGATCGGGTGTATGATGTCGGCGGATATCAGCTTGCTATAACAGTGATGGTATCGACAATTTAGTCCGGAACACTGCAAATCAACATCCCGACTTTATCAGACCCCTGAGGGTCCATCCTAGGTTTACCGGACACAAGTCATTGTCGGATAACACATTTCCTTGTGTTGACTGAACATCCGGCAACATTCTCAACAGTAAATACCTCATAAAACGAAAATTGTTTCCAGAAGCAGAGAGCGCTGAATTCGATAGCAGTCTGAGTACCTTGTGATTTATACTTACTTCAAGGCCGAAGTAATTAAGCCTTGGCAGTAGGTGATATGGAGCTAGCTCGAGCATGTACATGATTTATTGATGCAATATTTGATTTGTTTCCATGATCTTGGCAATTTGGCGTGACATCTAGCTCGGCCCTTATGGTTTATGTGTGTTCTATAGTATACGGCATATCAGTTTCTAGGAAAATTGAAAAACCACCAATCAGAATGCTAATTGGTCCGTTCTCATTATATAAAGCTTTCAAGATGCAAGCAATTGAAAACAATACGAACAAGAAAGTATCAGCTTGAAAACAAAGTATGTAATCGTAGTAGTTAGATATGTAGTCGTGTTAGATATATTTAAAGTAAATAAAGACTTAGAAATATTCCCATTTAGGAAGTGATATATCTGTAACGTAAATTTTTTTTTTTAAATAAAATGTATATAAAATGTGTATAATTAAGGGTTAACTGTAATATTTTTTTACGTTAATGATCAATAACACAAAAAACTGGGGTGTACTCTGAATAAACCGCGAAGCGGTTTATGAAAAGAGTACACCCCATTGTTTTTTGTTATTGCTCATTAACGTAAAAAAAATATTCAGTTAACCCTTATAATTTAATTAACAACGATAAGAAACATTTTCATTAAGTTTAACATGTTTATTTCGCTCCAGATATTTAAAAACACATCGATAAATACAAAATCTCGTGAACAACGATTACTCCGCTACTTCCGGTATAACTGAAAGTAGTTCCTTTTATTTTTTTTTATGTTATGAGATGATAACACAATTTTTTGAGCCAATGAAAATGCTTGTTACAAGCAAAATTAAATTATAATGTATATAATATGTACATAATATGTATATAAAATGTATATAATATGAACATAATATGTATATAATATGTACATAATATGTATATCAAATGTATATAATATGTATATAAAATGTATATAATATGTATATAATATGTATATGATATGTATACTTATATTTATATGGAAAAAATGCATGGCGCTTAAAGCAAGCCTGTTAACTCTGACGAGATTCCAATATACACAGAAACCAACGAGTCGCGAAAAATATATACTACAAGGGCCATCGAAAGTTTCACTGTATACAAAACCCAAAATTGCCTTGTTATATTGGTGCCAACGAAGATGTAGGTAATCCACTGTATGGTTCACACCAAGAAATCTACTTATATAATGGAAGTGATACTTTCTCACAATTTCGTTGATTTAGATATATACATCAACATTAGTTTACTTATTTCTTTGAAACGAAAATCTGCCCCCATTGACGTTGATATTATAATTTTTAGAAATGCGCATTATTTAATTAAAACCAGCAGTTTATTCTAATATGTCAAATTTTATTTGTATTTGTTGTAATAGCTTGCTATGGTAAATATCATATTGCTTTTTCTTATGGCAATAAGATATATTTAATTCAAAAGTGATTTTTATGCAAATTTTGATAATCCTTTTTTCGTAACCTATCGAGGGTGGGGATGTCCTGTTTTGTAGTTTTGAATAGTTTTAAAACTGCATCGTTACAGATTGGTAACATGAAATATTTAGAAGATGTGTTGCCGTCGGTTGTGATTTAATCGGGGAAATTAATGTAATATGAAATACTTGTACTTGTTAATTCCGTGATAAAAACGAAAGATAAATTACCATCATGAAGACAGTGAGCTATGCCAAAACTCAAAAATCATGATAAAATGAAAATACCGACGAGTAAGGAAAACCTTATGTTTAACTAAAAGCGCGCGAAAGGTGTGGACATTAACAGGATATAAAGAAACAATGAGAATCGAACAGCTTACTGTATAATTGATAATATTCGTAGAGGATTAAATTTCGCATATTCGTGGGCTAAACTTAGCACACACAAAAAATAATACTTACTAGGTCCAACTACTACAAATGCGAACTATTAGCCCCATGGAATGAATGGTTAGAATATTCTGGAATGGTAATTAGGCGGTTTCTACTTGAATGACGACACCCACCATATAAATCTAGTTCATGTTCAAGTCTTTCAACTTTCTAAAATGAAGGCAACATGCACATTAGCGAAGATCACGTCAAATGTCATCTTAATGGTTAAAGTTGTTGCAAACTGTGTAACTAACAAAAATAGATTCGTGTAGGCGTATCATAAAAGTTACTAAAAACAGAATGTAGTTGTGGAGATACAAGCAGTTGTTTAAATTCACTGAAGATAATGTTTCGCGTTTTATAATTTACAACTCGGATCACGCCGATACTTGTGAATCTTGATAAAGGTATGGATTTGTTTGTCTTATCAGAACCAAGTCAAATCCTTAACATTAGCACCTACTGTTGTCTGTTAGCGGTTCAGTAATCAAGATATAACAAGAGCCGATTATCCAGTTTTAGATTTAGGATATTTTCAGTAATGCTTATCGCCTCAGCATGCACAGTTCATTTCTTTCAGTGGCTTCTATCATCTCCTCCATCTTGGACAGAATGCTGCAAGGATTTGAAACTGAAACTAATCAAGTGACTCTCTAAACACATGTTTCTGTGCGTTTACCTCAACTTTTAAATGTATTGTATTAAAGCATATAAGTAAATCTATCAACATTTGATACAACACAGCATCAAATACTGTATTAACATGTGCAAGAAGTCATATAAAGCATTTGTAACAATGTTCTTTGGATAAAAAATACATTAAACGCCCTTAGAAAATACCTGTACAAATAGCGAAGATTTATTTTGGTACAGCTATATTATTAGTATTAGCTGGGACCTTGTCAAATACAAAAGTTAATTAAGAGGTATAATCAATCCAACCTAAAACTAAAACCACGGGCTAGTTTGTCATAGCGAAACAATTCTTTGACGGACATAATAAAAAAGATTAAGTATTGTGTGCGTGATTTTATATGTATTAAAGTACAAAGTTTACAATCAAAATGAATTGGCAATTTAAAATGACAAATAACATAACCTCCGCACTCTATGTAAAGCACCATGTTTAGAATACCAAATATGATATATGGCAAGATCGGCTGAGTAGTCACATAACAGCAGCTTGTCTCCGCAACTTTTAACAACGCTGTATTTCTGAAATCTCGTATTTTCTCTGTCTCGCGAGATAAGAATGATTGCAGCGTCAGGAAAGCACTTTGTGATTATATGTATCGATTGCGGTCCTCAGCGAAATATAATTTACGTGTCGGATCCTGAATCTCTTAGATAACACTGTCTTGCGAGGATAAATGTTCAACAGGACATGATTATATACTAGTCGTGGTAATTTTACTTTATTTCAAGGCACTGGAAAGCTGCGATAATTCAATGTACAATTTGTGTTTTTCGAAAAACAAGTTTTCTATTTTTTTTATAAATCTGTTAACATGCTTTATACATAAATTGGTAGGAAGTGACTTTAAATTGGCTGTTTGTTCTGCTTCTTCTTTTTTTGTTTTTGTTTTTTGTTTTTTGTTTTTTTTTAATTTTGTTTGTTTGTTTGTTTGTTTGTTTGTTTGTTGTTGTTTTTTATTGGGGTTTTTTATGCGATGACCTAGTTTGACAAGTCGCGTGTAAGCATTATTTCAATACAGATTTCCTACGTTCCCCCTGGGGCTATGTGCACAAACTGTCAACAGCTTGTATATGAAAACTGATGTATTTCAGTTTGCTATTTTTTTCTTTTCGTTTCTGTTGCAATCCGCTTTTACATAACAAATGAGTTATGACACTGATGATCTTAATTAGACAAAGGACCCACTCTCTCGGCTGCCGATGTCTTCTGAGGCCGGAAACATGCTGCAATTTATCATGTTAATCTTAAACTAAGAGGTATGTTCCACAGATGTAATATTTTACAGACTCCTCTTCTCCTCAGAATGGAGGTGAAAAGCTCTTAATGCAGCTTTTAAAGCAGGGAAACGAGATAAACTGTACTTCACGGCGTTCCCTCGGGTAAGTTAACACCATGTTCGTAGAAGGCCGTAAAGAAAATGCTTCGCAATGTCGACCTGGATATCTCGGGGGAATCCTACGACTTTGGCAGAATAGCCAGGTACAATAGTCTGCTAATTACGGGTTCAGCATCCTCCCTTGAACTGATTTTCGCTCCTACAGGGTACAAGTCGTCGGATCATTCTTCATGTTTGTTTACCCTTTCGTCCGTAAGACATTTGAAAAAATGCTACTTTAGGTCTGTAATTATATTTCTTGATCAATAAAACAAGTTTATTTATCTATTTTATCTATCTTTTTTTTTGTATTTATCGATTCATTTATTTTTTCTATTTATTTATTCAGTAAATAGTTTGTCTTCCAGTGATTCTCACAGGTAGGTTAAATATTATCATATTAAATAAATTCAAAATGAATCATCTCACTCACAATAAATTATGAAAGTATACCTATGAAAACACATAATAGTTCCAACATTTAGAATTAAAAGGGAGGTAAGTGAAGTCTGTTGATTTTTTTTTTTTTAATTCCGAGTTACAAAAACCTCAGTGTGATAAAGCTTGATGTTGAATAGTAGGAGTACTTGCGGAATAATAACACTTAATTGTTTCCTTGACGCGAACTGGTTATTTTAAAGCATTTCTTGTTCGCACTTTGACCTATTAAAGTTAAAATTAGTTCGAGATCCACGCGCGCATTTGGCATAGGCCACTTTTGTTTTATACGAAAACAGGCGTTTTTTTTGTAAAGGATATCAGTTTCCCAGCAACGTCTCGTCGTTGTTATAAATCAATGTATTATTTCAAATCCCAAGTTTAATTATAATTTGCACAAGTAATCGCTTAAGGGGGCAATATACCTGTTGTCCTTGCTCTAACCGACAAGTTTACAGACCTGGTCTGTACAATCCAGGAGACAACCATCACATTATGGGGAGTGTCTGACCTTTCTAACTGTCGATGGCGCTGATTAAACTACTTCCGGTCGATGGTATAAATGTCTCATAGATATGATGTCAACCTTTTTATAAAATATCAATGATAATCTTAATTGAATACAAATGAGATATAGAGGGTTTTATATGAATTTGACATTCGTATAATTTATGAAAAAAAAAATCATAAATCAAGAATTTTCAAATACTGATCCTCTGTCGCGACAATGAAATGGCGTCACAACTTACGCAATGAGGGTCCAATTACCTGTTAAGTTGGTGTCATTCCAAGCATGCTATTACACTTTCTTTGTAATAGGTACCAACACACTGACAAAAGTTGAAATAAATTGCATGATATGAAAAAAGGTAAAATTTCAAAAATAACGTTCTTTTACAGTACATGAATTATCTGAATCAAGAAGATGAGATAATTGAAAGTGAGATATCCCCAAATGACGTTGCTGCTATTTGGTGATATTTCTTTAAAATGAGACTTACGAGTTGGTATAGAGCGACATAAATCTCCCGTTTAACAACAACAGTTGAATTTATAAAAGAGACATGATATATTGTCCTTCTAAATGAAAAATAATTCTGTTCTTACACATTTGGATAAAATCTAACCAATAAGACACGACGTCATTGCTTGTGTCGAAGATAACCCACGCTAATCAACACTTTCAGAAGTGGCGAATGTAATGATATCTCAGATGATGAATATCGCAGCGAAATGAAAATAGTCGTTAGTACGCCCGTGTCATAATTACGGATATGATGTTACATCATAAAGCAGAAATCAATATCTTAGCTGTCCAAAAGCTTAATACTGCGTATTTAAGGCGGTCACCGGATATGAACAGGTAGAAACAAACATACAAAGGTTACTCACAGCGGGAAGTCTGTCAGAACACCGTCATTAACTTTGGTGTAGAGATTACGGAAGATAAATATACATTCGAGGATGAAACAATTCCAACACATATAGGGAAATCTATATTTGGTCTTTTCTTATGTGATTCTAATTTAGAAAATGTCGCTAGAACAGCCTAATAGAATGTCCGTAACACAGAAATGAAAAATGTTTGTAAAACCTTGCTTGAGACTTGATTTGTTTTTAAGGGTTAAACGTCGTCGCAAGGGCCATATGAGGGCACGTGTCAATAAGGCAATTTAGCGTACGAACACAAAACAAGTGTTGCAACGGGGAAGAAGATCCAGTTTGAACCCTTTAATGTCCCCATATAGAAGACACAGAGAAGAAGATCTCCTATTATTCTGGGGGAGCAATTTAAGCCGAATTCTTCGATCGAAATATAGTTGGATACAGCGGGCCTTATTCTTGGTCTGTCCAATGATCTCTGAACAATAGAGAAAGGAGAAGCCCCCCCCCAAACCCGTACCCAAACCTCAATACCCAACCCCTGTACAGTAGACAAATGAGAAGCCCCCAACCCCCAAACCCGTACCCAAACCTCAATCCCCCACCCCTAAACAATAGACAAAGGAGAAGCAGCCCCCAACCCCAAACCCTAACCTCAATCCCAACCCCTGTACAGCAGACAAATGAAAAGCCCCAAAACCCGTACCCAAACCTCAATCCCCCACCCCTGAACAATAGACAAAGGAGAAGCCCCCACCCCCAACCCCAACCCAAACCTCAATACCCAACCCCTGTACAGTAGACAAATGGGAAGCCCCAAAACCCGTACCCAAAACTCAATCCCCAACCCCTGAACAACAGACAAAGGAAAGGCCCCCATTCCCCAAACCCAAACCTCAATCCCCAACCCCTGTACAGTAGACAAATGAGAAGCCCCCAAACCCGTACCCAAACCTCAATCCCCAACCCCTGAACAACAGACAAAGGAAAAGCCCCAACCCCCAAACCCAAACCTCAA
Organism: Pecten maximus; assembly: GCF_902652985.1. Lineage (NCBI taxonomy): Eukaryota > Metazoa > Mollusca > Bivalvia > Pectinida > Pectinidae > Pecten > Pecten maximus. The sequence continues at coordinate 50,328,045 of NC_047016.1, read as the reverse complement.
TCCCCAACCCCTGAACAATAGACAAAGGAGAAGCCCCCAACCCCGACCCCAAACCTCAATCCCCCACCCCTGAACAACAGACAAAGGAGAAGCCCCCAACCCCGACCCCCAAACCCAACCCCCAAACCCAAATCTCAATCCCCAACCCCTGTTCAGTAGACAAATGAACTCAAAATATATATCTTCTTCATCGGTGACACCCGCCATGCAAATTTATATCAAATCTGGGTAAGTTAAACATTCTCTAATTAATAACGAGGGCGGAACCACTAGGCATACCATCAAGCCACAAACACGTCTAACTTCGTTGAATGTTTTCGAATGGGACCGTGATGTTGACCATCAAACTTTCTCATTTCTTCAAACTGCATCCTCATTCAGTAGTCGACATATGTCACGGAAATCGGGATAACGGGAACAGGCCCTTGGATCCTCAGTCAGTAGTCGACAACTGTCACGGAAATCGGGATAACGGGAACAGGCCCTTGGATCCTCAGTCAGTAATCAACATCTGTCACGGAAATCGGGATAACGGGAACAGGCCCTTGGATCCTCAGTCAGTAGTCAACATCTGTCACGGAAATCGGGATAACGGGAACAGGCCCTTGGATCCTCAGTCAGTAATCAACGTCTGTCACGGAAATCGGGATAACGGGAACAGGCCCTTGGATCCTCAGTCAGTAATCAACGTCTGTCACGGAAATCGGGATAACGGGAACAGGCCCTTGGCTATCGAATGAATGGAACATGTAAACAGGTAGGGGAAGCAAGAATGTTACAATCTAGAAATGGAAAATTAACAATAACTCAACAATAGGAACATAGAAAAATACGAACAAACATGTCTTGTAACAGATTGTAAAGAAATACCAAACGGAAAAGTAACTAATCAATACAAAACTAGGTAATTTTTATCTTTTAAATGAGAAAGTTTAAGTTTGATTATGCACACTAATCTCTGTGTTTTCAATCTGATTAAAACCCAATCTTTATTCGGAGTGGAATTAAATATCTGGTTTTAATCAGAATGGCCCTTTTTTACCTTACTATACTCATGCATGCTACCGATACATCACGAGGGGTTGTGACCTGCGATAAGCATCCCTTTTACTTCTGGTTCCACGAAATGCACAGACACGAGTCAGTTGGCTATCTGCAATCTCCACGTCTATAGGGCGATTGCAGCTCTAGTTTTTCATTCATGATGTTTATAATTTTGTTTAAGTCATGCTTTTGCATAATATCGAATGACGGCGGGCATTTGTATATATTGATACTATAATTCAGATTGCTGTTGTTGCTTTTGGAGAAAAATGACGGAAACTTCGATATCTCTTCAACGAGAATAATACATTGTGTATAGAACAAAGTACTTAATTGTTACTAACACCCGGAAACCTTCAGTATCAAAGATAAACAAAACAATAGTTCTACCCGATTTTAGATATTGAAAAACAAAAAGCAGCCAACATTATTACTTTTAGCTTCTGTTTGGAAAAAAGTGACCGAGTATTCAATCACTGAAAAACATTTTTTTTTTTTTTTTTTTGTTTTTTGTTACAAAGGAGTTAGATGTTTCAATGCATTTGAAGCTCATGTCTGTACTTCTTTTGTTCTTCCTTATGATGGGACCTCTCGAGACAACGACATGTGGACACGTAGAAGTACAGACATAAAGGTATAATACGCTATAGGGGAATGTACAGTAGTCACATGTGGTATAACAGGGAGCCGTGTTTCACTTTTATACTATATCTGAATTAAAGAACCCCACCTGTTCCTGAAAGTACTGTTTTTGTTGAATAAGAATTCCCTGATCATTTCTATAATATAGATTTCCGATTGGGATTAACGAGGCTCAGTTGGACCATTGGGGACCAATTTGTTCCCATGCCATGGTTTATCGGGATCAAAACCAAATAGCTGTCCCTACTATAACGCTCGATTCTTGTAAGAATCCGATCGATATTGAAGCTGTAGGCATGTGTATCTCATATATACAGACGTTTAAACTCTTAATATGGCAAACACTACCAAATTAATCGTATAGGCTAATTCCTTATATTGCATCATAAGCGCCGCTTAGCTTCCCCAACAATGATATCGCTCTGCGCCATTCACAGACGCATGTCACTCTCGCTGTGACGCTCTGAAAGCTGAAGACCCTTTTTCACCCAGATCGCTGATAAAACGGGTTCTAGCACAAAAGCGTCATGCCACAATAGTCTACAGAAAACTTAACAGCGTATAATTGCTAGATATTCAACAGATGACGTATTTTATTGATCTCTAAGACATGATTACCAAAGCATTCTTGATAACTTGTTTCTTAATTTCTAAAGCAATTTTTTAATCTTTGTGACGGCAAAATTGAACTTATGGGTATATAAATTACTTGGCGTAATGCTAGACTCATCCGACCAGTGCTCGAACACAAAACATAGTTTTTTGTTGTTTCATTTCCAATACCTATTGAAAAGTTAAAGTTTAATTGTGATTATACAGGACAGACTTACCGTTAGTAATTTCAAGCCTATAACCGTAACTTTTGCACGTTGGTTTATTTTTGGCAGCAGGTCACATGACACCTGTGCAATGGCGGGTATTTACGTAAGTACAGACCGGTGCTCGAACACCCCTATAAAATTGTTGTTTTCAGGGTTTTTTTATGGTAAAGTCGGTTATATTATAATATACATGCATCCTTTCTTAAAAAAATATTGTTCAGATCATCAAACATCCCGTGGGATAAAAATAGATTGGAACACAGCGGAAGCTGACATTTTGGACCAATGCGCATATCTTCCGATTCAGATCATAGTAGCATTGACGAGTAAAGATGTCCCATACCTATTATATATTGCTAGAAATGTCAAAACTTATTCCTCTTGTCTACAGCTGGTACACAACCATTGGTACTCGTCGACAATCAAGCTAAGGTCAACCTTTGTTGGGACAAGTGACGGTAGACAATCGTAGTGGTACCACCTGTCGCACCCAACTCAGAATCCGTCTTCGTCCGTCATTTTGATATTTTTTTTTCAAAACTGTGTCAGATCTACATTTGAATCATAACTTTTCTTTTAAATGATGTATTTTGCTATAATTCTTTCAAAATACAGATTTTTCCATGAATGCTAACCTTTCCGGAAACGATGTTTGTTTGATGATATTTGATTGTACACTATATGATGACCATTGTCGTCTGCTCAAATTTGGATTATCGTCCTTGATAGAGAGCTATCGCTACCGGAGGTAAGAAAGTGCTGTTACACCCCATAATACTCATGTGGAAAGAACGGACGGAAAGTACGATTTAGGAAATGAGAAGCAAAAATAAACAAAGTGTTCGAGCACTGGTCCTGTTCGAGCACTGGTCAGTATAGTCTATTGTGACGTCATATTTCATTGTCTGTTAAGATGGAAATTGTATCTCTTTATTCAGATTTTGTTTTGTGAAGACATTCTAACTGGCTAGTAAGATGCACGTGCGGTATAGAGTACAATACATGTATATAATCTAAGTAGTTTTAAAGAATTTCCTTCGACAAATCGAACACTTGTGATATTTAATATCCCGTGAAGAAAGACTTATTTTTTCACTTAAAACTTTTGTATTGGTTCATCGTACACACACATACACACACCCTCTCCCCCAACACCCACACATGCACACGGCCTCACCCTATCACCCTCACACATACCCTCACACACCCTCACACACCCTTCCCCTCGCCAATACCTCACCTCGAATTCTCAATTGTTATTTTTCTTTTGCTGAAATCATAAGGCCAACCTTGTTTAGCTCTCGTTATATGTTTGTAAAGCACACTGCGATTCACTTGGCGTTGTTTTCGTAACTAATTGTGTCTTTTTTTTTACCTGCTTTGTTGTTCGCTTGCCCTTGCTCAATGTCATCTGTTTTCCGTCCTTTCCGTGTGTTGTTTTTTGTTTGTAATTGTTTGTAATCAAGATGGTTCTTTTGTTTGGACTCATTTAGATGGTGTTTTGCTTCGTTTTGACTATGGTTACTCAATGGATATCATAATTAGTAATAATAATATGACTTATTTATGAAATAGACAAGTCAAAGACGCACCGGATATGATACTATCCTGTGTTGTAAGCGTATTGACGTTTCATTGTAATTAGCGATATCCATTACTTAACCACACGTTTTAATCAAAAAGTACAAAACGTCAAACAAGTATAGCTCAGTCGGGTATTCCAAGAAGTTTATGAGTATTTTTAACGTGGAGACAGGTCATCCTGACTATATTGGATAATGGGGATTTTCTCTACGCGGAGATACGACTCTTTGCTCTCATTTGATAGCAATATTTTATCTGGAGAATGACTTCCTTGGCGTACCAGCGCAGTTCACTACACAGACGGTGATGGATTTAAACCCAACACGTATTCCAATCTCGATTCCCACTCCATACGTCTATGCAGAGTTATGACTGTTTGTTAAGTTTTAATTCGGAAAATATTCTTACCTTTGTCATTTCTGATTCCATAAAAAGGTATTCATGCCTGCGTATTGGTAAAAGATCATGTAAAATGCAAATAATTTACATCTTGTATTCATGTTTATTTGATTTCGCTAGTTTTCCATGGATCATAACGTCCTGACTATTTTCGTCGGCGCGATCCAAATTTAATGTAAACTTCTTGGTGATAGATTAAAACATATTAGCAGCGAGATATGTCGCGTATTAATGTCACGGGACATGTCATGAGTTAAGTGTTATGATACTTTATAATTCTGTAGGCGAATTTGATAGGTTGTAGAGTACTCCATCAAAATCCTTCAATAGTTCACGTACTTTTGTGGGCAGTTAAAGATGCGATAAACAAAATATATGATGTTTCATCATGTACTTTCGTGGATAATATCATTGAGAACTTTCCTATGTTTTTCTTTTGTTCCTGTTTCAAGTTAATATATGTTAACATATGTCGATACCTGTTAAAGTATTGGTATATCTGATAGGAAAGATTCTCATTATCATTATCATTATCATTTGTTCAATTGTGTATAATGTCTCGCTCTTAATCTAAAATGCGTAGTTTAAATACTTAATGATTAAACAAAAGTAGATATTTGAGACAAGGCGTTAGAATTTGACATGGACGTCATGTTTATAGTTAAGATGGATTCAGATCAGATTCGTGCTGTTACCTATTAGTCATATTCAATTAACAAACAAAGGAGATACCGTAGTCTACGTAATGTATCTACTCTAGGGTCATTCATAAGACGGGGTCGCGGTGGCCGAGTGATTAAGGTGTACCGACACTTTATCACTAGCTCTCCACCTCTGGGTTGCGAGTTCGAAACCTACGTTGGGCAGTTGCCAGGTACTGACCGTAGGCCGGTGGTTTTTCACCGGGTACTCCGGCTTTCCTCCACCTCTAAACCTGACACGTCCTTAAATGACCCTGGCTGTTAATAGGACGTTAAACAAAAACAAACCAAACCAAACTTAGGAGAAATATCTGTCGTCTTTGTTTTTCAATTCTTTATTCTTACTATGGCGGCTAATTGCGGTGACGTATATAAGTACGTTATGGCTATCCAAAGTGATAACGTATCTTTTGAGTCAATTACCACTGAAAATTTCCTCGTCATAGCATTAACCAGTGAACGCTTGGTCATTGTCATATCATTTACCACTGAACGCTACGTCATCGTCATAGCATTAACCACTGAACGCTACGTCATCGTCATAGCATTAACCACTGAACGCTACGTCATCGTCATAGCATTAACCACTGAACGCTACGTCATCGTCATAGCATTAACCACTGAACGCTTAGTCCTCTTCATAACATTAACCATTGAACGCTTAGTTCTCGTCATATCATTAACCACTAAACACTAAATCCTCGTCATAGCATTAACCACTGAGCGCTAAATCATCGTCATAGCATTAACCATTGGACGCTTAGTCCTCGTCATACCATTAACCACTGAACACTAAATCCTAGTCATAACATTAACCACTTAACACTAAATCCTCGTCATAGCATTAACCACTAAACACTAAATCCTCGTCATAGCATTAACCACTGAGCGCTAAATCATCGTCATAGCATTAACCATTGGACGCTTAGTCCTCGTCATACCATTAACCACTGAACACTAAATCCTAGTCATAACATTAACCACTAAACACTAAATCCTCGTCATATCATTAACCACTGAACGCTAAATCATCGTCATAGCATTTACCATTGAACGCTTAGTTCTCGTCATATCATTAACCATTGGACGCTTAGTCCTCGTCATAGCATTAACCACTGAACGCTAAATCATCGTCATAGCATTTACCATTGAACGCTTAGTTCTCGTCATAGCATTAACCATTGGACGCTTAGTCCTCATCATAGCATTAACCATTGGACGCTTAGTTCTCGTCATATCATTAACCACTGAACACTTAGTCCTTGTCATAGCATTAACCACTGAACGCTAAGTCCTCGTCATAGCATTAACCATTGGACGCTTAGTCCTCGTCATAGCATTAACCACTGAACGCTAAGTCCTCGTCATAGCATTTACCACTGAACACTTAGTCCTTGTCATAGCATTAACCACTGAACGCTAAGTCCTCGTCATAGCATTAACCATTGGACGCTTAGTTCTCGTCATAGCATTAACCACTGAACGCTTAGTTCTCGTCATAGCATTAACCACTGAACGCCAAGTCCTCGTCATAGCATTAACCATTGGACGCTAAGTCCTCGTCATAGCATTAACCATTGGACGCTTAGTTCTCGTCATAGCATTAACCACTGAACGCTTAGTTCTCGTCATAGCATTAACCACTGAACGCCAAGTCCTCGTCATAGCATTAACCATTGGACGCTAAGTCCTCGTCATAGCATTAACCATTGGACGCTTAGTTCTCGTCATAGCATTAACCACTGAACGCCAAGTCCTCGTCATAGCATTAACCACTGAACCCTAAATCCTCGTCATATCATTAACCACTGAACGCTAAGTCCTCATCATATCATTAACCACTGAACGCTAAGTCCACGTCATAGCATTAACCACTGAACCCTAAATCCTCGTCATATCATTAACCATTGAACACTAAATCCTCGTCATAACATTAACCACTGAACACTTAGTCCTCGTCATAGCATTAACCAGTGAACATTCAATGTTATATACAAATATACTTATTTATATCTTTTATATGGGGGTGTCAGTGTTTTAGTACATGCGTAGGACACAAAATATCAATACGACATATTTATCACCATGCTTTCCTCAGCATTATCTCATTGTCATGGTAACTGTGTCTAATCAATCTTTCAGTATCTTGTCCCCCTTAGCCACCATATCAATTAAATCAGATATAAAACTCCATGCTGTTACTAGGGATCAGCGATAATGAATATTTGGATTTAGTTCGCGATACTAACACACTTACAACCTGTTATAAGAATCAGAATAACTCATAACAGCTTTGGAAAAAGATATCTTAGATATGAAATCGCTAATTTTATCACACATCTTGTACTATGTGAACTGACCAGCGCACAATTAGTGAAGCTGTATTTAAATCTATTCGTTAGGTGTGAACCATTTGTATGATCTATGTATCGTCAAATGACTCACTTCCAGATGACCTGAAAAATGTAGAACATGCGATATATCCCTGCCATAAATATCTTTTTTAAATGTCATCAGCCAAATAAAATACCAAAGAAAGGAATAAAAACGGTAAAGTGTGTGCCATGTTGCCTTGCTTAATTAGAGATGTATATCTATCTTATAACGACACAACCCAGTTAAGTCGACACCGTTGATAAGAAAGACTCAAGGTGAGGTTCGTTACAGAGATGTCTATACCTGCATGGTAGAATGTGTTCTTCCGTCGTCAGAGAAACATTTGCCCCTCCATGGGCGCTACTTTTATGTCGTTATGGCAAGCATGACTAATTTATGTCTCTTTGCTCCTGAAATGATCCGTTTCCGACGTCTGCAATGGGCTCCCAACAGACTATTCAATTCCATTTCAATATCCTATGCCCCTCCTTTGACAGACTTGCTTAGTCAATTTCATCGTGAGGTTTATCACAAGTTACAAATACCAATACTTGACTTTCAGATTTATTGATGACGAGGTGTCATTAAAAAAACAAGACATATTTAAGAACATGTTTATCGGATACCCTGGAAATTAAGGCCTCTATGATCGTTTCTATCAAATGCTTTCATTGCGTTTTGTTTAGAATGTCATCTAAAAGTGCATTTGTATGATGAAAGCGATTCTTTCCATCGCGATTATGTAAAGTTTCCTTTTTCTATATAAACAGTTAAGTGACAATCTTCACCAACCTTCGACGTTATTGGATTCCATATCCTTGTGCTTAATCATTTTGGTTATTATTAATGAACGAGGGCTGATGGATATGTTGTGAGCCTCATATTGAAGGATTTTAATTTTGTCGGGCATATTTTATTATTTTTCAATATAACTTATACACTTTTGCCAGCGGTGTTTCAGGACCTCAATGGCACTTTCATTTTCTTGGCTGTTCAGAAAGTCATCCACTGCATGTGGACGTCATCATCGGACTGAACGTGGGTGCCTTAAAAAATAGCTGCTTTCCGTTTCAAATTGATGAAAGTCTGATGGAACGAGATCAGGTGAATAAGGCAGATGCTCAATCAATTCAAAGCCACAATCGTGAATGGTAGCCATGACAATGACGGATTTGTGAACAGGAGCTTTGTCCTCATGGAATAACACACCTTTAGTAAGCTTACCGCGGCGTTGAAGTTTATTATTTTCCCGTAACTGCCTCTGAAGTGAAACATAGAATACCACCTGCATTCCAGAAAAATGAAGCCATAACCTTCCCATCTGATGGAATTGTCTTTGCCTTCTTTGGGGGGTCTGAGTCAGAGTGCTTCCATTGTTTCGATAGTTGTTTGGCCTCTGGGCTAACATGATGGACCCATGTTCATCCATAGTGACAAATCTCTGAGAAATGTTGGCAGGATCTTCCTCAAAAATGTTAAGATTAGCAAGCGATAATGTGCGCCTGGTGTGCTTCTGATCAACTGTCAGAAGTCTTGGTACCCATCGGGTCGAAAGGTTTCTCCTTGTAAGAACCTCGGTCAGAATGGAATGTTATCTTTCCTTTGAAATGCCAACTCTACTGGCTCTATATCTTTCTGTGACTCGTCTGTCAGTCATAACAATTTCATGAACTTTATTGACCACTTCTGGGGTTGCAACATTGACAGGTATTCCAGGACGGGGGTCATCCTCAAGGCTCTGTTGGCCGCGCTTAAATTCCGCCACCCACCTTTTCACTGTAGCATATGTTGCTATCATACCATTATTGATATCCTTAGGTGTTAAACATTGGATCACTGTGCTTTCACCGATTTTTATCCATTTTACAAATGCAACTTGTCTTGTTTAGTTTAAAGTGCTACCTCGTCGATATAACTAACCAAATGAGACCAGTCCTTTGGTACATGGCCCTATATAGTCAGAGAATAGTAGGACTTAAAAATAATATTCTTGAGTACCTCCTTCAATACGAGGCTCACAACATAGCAATCATCCCTCCTCGTACATTTGTATGTCTGCTGTCATGTTTGCATATGTTGGTAATGTCTAAATCCATTTTTGCCGCAATAATAGCTCTTCAGAACTAAAGTTTTTGTTTGTAAAATGCGACTTTCATTTTTTATTTAAGCAATGAACAGCGGTTTTAATGTTGTTATTGTCGATAAGGCAGCAAGATGTATGGTGGGCAAATGGCATGGGAACCCGTTAGGGTTTCCATGCTACATTTGCCCACCATACATCTTGCTGCCACATCGACTATAACAACATTAAATCCACTGTTCAATACGTATATTTACATTGTCTTACCATTTTCGTCAACTTTGAAAAAAAAACTGAACCACAAAAAAAAATCCCGCCTTTTTAAATGTCACATGACCCCCTGGGTGTTATAGCCTGAGGCACTCGGTGTTATAGGCGTATGGTGGCAACTGCCTCTTAGCATTGTGTCAATGGGGAAATGTGGAGCAAATGTAAATATAAGTATATATTTACAATAATATGTTTATCGTTATTGATCAAGGTCAGTTTGCCTATCCCAGTAAGATCCTCCTCAACTATCGACGGTGTGTCCTTTGGTTACACACTTTATCCCATTTCCATAGATAACATGTGACGGAACCCTTCGCACTGATTTGTGAGGTCTTGCAATCAGATTACGTGAAGTATAATGGTTTATTTTAAAAATCTATCAAAATTATCAAAATTACATTCAGGGGTACTTTAACCTATAAATGTTTGTGTCCAAAGGGTAGTAGTTTACACGTATGTTTAGACGTGGCTACAACCTGTTGACAGTGACACTGCCCCTGGGTATACAATGTCATTTTTATCAGAACTCTGTCTATTTGGACACGAGTTATATATTTACCTTAGTATTTAGTTATTTGGATTATGTAATTGACATTGTCCCCAGTATATATAGAAGCAACAGAGAGGAGCAGAGAGAGAACACAGAGAGTGACTTGGGACCATAGGCCACTGGTCCTCGGGTCATTCCCGAGCCCACTCGATATCTTCCGGTCACTCGATTTGTAGCTCTTCTGCTTCTGGAAGATCTTTTACTCTTCCGTCTCGAAGCTGGAAGATTTATCTTCCAAGATGGCGGCGACCATATTTTAAGTGTGCGAGTGATGAGTTTCACTAGAGAAGGATTTATAACAAATACATGCACATGTTTGTGTCATAGTGTTTGAGAAAACTTAAAAACGTGTTTGTTTTGGGTTATATTCTGTCGGTTTACTCGATTTTCATATAACGGAATGCGATCTTCTTAGAAAGCTTCTCTTCTGAGAAGAGTGCAAATCGAGTGGGGCTCGTACCAGTAGGCTGGGCGGGTATAACCGTGCAACACTCTCTGTACATAAATATATATTGTAAATATGCCATGTATGTAGATAAACATGAAGAAGAAGAAGAAGAGTCTACCGCGTCATCAATCCTCGCATCATCCTATCATCATACAATCGACAACAAACCTTTTTAAAAACATTGAAATATTATATACGGTCAAAAAGATCATTGCCGTATACTGTGTGTTAAAACAAACAAATAAATTGTTTAATCATATTCTGTTAAACTTAAACTGCAACTACTGCTTGTTTATTCAAGAACGGTTTCATTTAAATTGATTTCTTAGAAAAGTTATCCGTAACATTAGTGGATCCATGAAATAAATACAGGTATGTTAATTTTAATGATAATTTTTCTCATAGTCATTTGGAACGGAAATGATGGCCATGCAGATGTGGAGGAATGCTTATTATTGTATAATCTATTCTCAAACTGACCAAACATATAACAGTATAACGCACCTCCAGCCGAAGCCAGTCATTTTGATCGAGTCCGCCGGATATACGGAGCGGAGAGGTCCGAACATTCTCCCCGGTGCTTCGACGGGATTATGAAAGTTATATGCTTTTCGTCCATACATGATAAATTTGCCATGTTTGAAGCGACCTCATATCCGAGTGCATATACGGAAAAGCCATTAGATATGGATTCACAGATACTTATGCAGAGTGATCACGATATCCGGTCCATTAACATCTCCCGCTATTTGTAGCCACAGCTACTTACAAGGCATTTGATAAGTCTCGTAAAAAATCACATAACGGTGGGCATGCGCACTGAATAATTTAAGAGGATGTTCGACACTATTATTAGCTTCGGATATAATGCGGTCAGCAGGGAAGGCTAATGTCTATTTTTTCATGTAAATATCACATATCCGGTATTCTGGACAGCACGCGGCACTTTTGATAATAGACGGTTACTGTTTGAATACCAGCACTCTGACGTAAAGACATTAAAAGCACCGGAAGTATGTTATACATTCTATTTTGTATTTGTACATAACTTGAACCGGTAGGAAATCCTGACATATTGACATACGTGTGAATTGAAGAACAATAAACTTTCCCTTATTATTTTCTTATGTCTTCCTAATTTTGACTAAGAATGACGTAATCGGATATTAAATACCTGCGCTGTGACGTCACATCATAATTTGTCCATGACGACAAAACAAAATGAAGAAAATTATCAAATAGATCAGCTTCACGTGTTGTTCTTTCTATTCACTGGTTAGAATAGCATTTCGTTTCATCGCTTTATACATGCGTTTGCAAAAGAACGATTGCAGCAAAGCCCCATAATTGATCTGCACCATAAGAAATTAGTTAAGGCGCCGTATATGTCGAGCTATGAATAAAGAATTTAATGTTTCTGTCTTCTAGGACTCATCAATGACACTATGAATCCGAAAAACATAATCTAGAAGGGGATTTAGGAACATCGCAATCGGAATAAACAGCCGTTAAAATATTCAAAGGAGAGAAATAAAACTTACCCAATCCATCAATCAATCAATTTAGCCAGCACTATTTTAACTTAGTTTAAATATCAACTTCAAATTAGAGAGATATTTGGCTTAGTTAAGCGTTGTTTAACGCCTAGTCCTTAAATGGACATGACATGGACATTTAAGGATGGCCTGCCCTGTGTATGAGATGTATGTGTGTAACGGGTGTGTGTGTTTAGGTAGATTACGGTATGTTCATGTCTGTTTTCTTGTTATAGTGCGGAACTTATGTGTGTAATGGGTGTGTGTGTTTTGGTAGATTACGGTATGTTCATGTCTGTTTTCTTGTTATAGTGCGGAACTAATGTGTGTAATGGGTGTGTGGTGTTTAGGTAGATTACGGTATGTTCATGTTTAGCTCCCTGTGACAGTGCGGAACTAATGCCAACTTTGACATACAGTTCTTGTTCTATCTTTCTTTTCTCTCACTGTGCTTGGGTTCTAACGAGCTTAAAACATACTCAACAATCATAAAATTTAGATTTGGAATTTTGACTGATTATTTTCAAGTATTTTTAAGAATAAGCCTTCCATGTGCATATATTGTAACTATACAGAGAAAAATATATATGAAATGGCGATTTCTAAATAGTAATTAAAAATTAGTGTAAGAATGATTGGATATCTTTTTATTGATATTCATTGATTATCTTGTATTAAAAAGTATAATTTGGAAAAAAAACCAATAGAATATTAAGCGTGTGTGGGAAAAGAAAGAAAAAAAAAGATGTGTATTTTATGCATGTAAAAATTTTGCAAAATCAAAATTAAAAAAAAAACTTTGACCTACAGTTTATTACTAGACGTTAGTGAAACAATTTTTCTTTAGAATATTATGTCTGGTTTTGCTTTGTACATAACAACAAGCAAAGTCTTATATTTCGCACAAATTAATGGGTGCCTCGGTAATTGTGGTCGCGAGTTCGCTGTTAACAATCGCAAAGTCACCGCTCGGAATGTCGGCCTATTGATATTCAAATTTTCGGCATATTTTCTTCGTTTGGCTCGAACTAGCGACTTCTCGCGCTCTAAGCAGACACCTTTTGAATATGCTAAAACAAAATTCGGACCAGTCTAGATTCGTTAGGTAACAGTTGATTGTCGAAAGAGCAGTTGAAAAAAGTGTTGACATTAGTTTTAGGAGCGTTTCGAAAATGACTGTTTCGTAATTAATCGTGAAGCTAATATTAATTAGATCTGGGAGTTAAATAACAACGGTCATAGACATTAGACAAACCTGTTTCTATTACATAAGGTATACATTTTGTTTTCGTAATTTAAACAATTACCACTATGAAGCTATTGTCCCCAGAAACACGATTTGTTGAACCCTTAGAATTTGTTATGAATAAAACATGGTCAACCGTTTGAATGGTTCCAGAAATAGGAAGAAACTTACATTTGTCAGAATATGTTCTTCTGTAGGAAAAGTACAAGCCGTTTTATAATAGGTCAAACATTCATGTGCTTCCACCTAATGTTGTTTTAAGGAGAACAAGGTAAAGATATTCAAGAACCAATTTTCTGGGGCGGAATGCTTGAATTTTGAATATTCTAACACATGCCGTGTCTGTGAATCCATCCTCGAAACAGGTATTTGGACATTACATAGTGCCAAATATATGTATATTAATATAAAATAATAAATGTATGTATATATACAAATATTCACATAATTATGAGGAGGTAAATTTTCCACTTCATGTGCTCATAGATTTGATAATTTTATATTTCAGTGTTTTTTGTTCCTTTTTTTATTAAATTTGTTTGACTTATTTACTTTTTTAATTATGAAACGTGAAGTTAGAAGACTGATGTGAATTTAATAATTAAAATTAAATCTTAAAGCCTATATCCTAGTAAAAGTCGTTTATTTAAACACGTATAATAACTGAAACACTGGGGAAAACGTTAATAATTTATGATAAATCATTATGGTCATTTAGTCAGATAAAATGTCCATATTCATCATATTACTACGACTTTTGAAATACAATATTTCAAATATGTAACAATTCCAATATTTCAAATTCAAACTTGCACCAAATGATTTATTAGACACACCAGTTAATCCATGATAATCAAGAATTCCACAACTTCACAATACACAACCTTGAGGTCGGCATATTAGAACACTATATAGTTCTATTAATAGGTATCAAACAAGAGCTGAAGTTGAAAACATGTTAAAATAGCAATATTTGTCTTAGAATTTAACCTTGCTTTCAATTCAAGAGAAATTGACAGCAGTTCAAAAGAAAAACAAACATGTATACACAAAATTGTTGTTTCTTTGTATACATTGTGTTTCAAATATAAAATGGTGTTCGACATTTTGCATAAATCATTAAAATGAGTGGACACACATTAGAATATGAACAGATTGATGATAATGTCCCGCCATGCTATTGTCCCTGTAGTACAGATAATATATACATGTATGACAGCAAAAATTAATATGACAGGGCCATTAACGATCTGTTAATATTCCAATATGTTTAATTACTAATATTTCCAAGATGAGTGTCGAAGTGATTTACATTTTTGTTGTGGATGTTATACATTTTTAAGGACATCCTTGGACATGCATGAGCTCTCTACGATTTGTCATCCACCATTCTTCTTCCGGTTGGCCACTATTTACCGGAAGTTTGGCGCCGTGTAACTAATATTGTCTATGACACTCGTTATTGATAGGCGGAAGCTACCTCTCTCACAGCTCTTGTTAAACGAAGGAACATAAATGCCACAAGCGTGGTTTAGATAAAGGATAGCCTATATACGCTCCTCGTTACCGGTAAATACGCTATTATCATGTAACCTACAAAAAGGACTGACGGAGAAAAAAGTCCGGATTTGATGTATCTGTTCTGTGTTTACAAAAAATGTTAAAGTATGCTGTATCACAAATATTTTTAATTCAACCCAGTCCACGGAGGCCAATGAAACCTTGCAGCATGAGGCGAACAATGACGCAGACTTCCAGGTTTAGAAAATATGCTTATTTCTGGTAAGGTTTTCGGATATGAATACACGTATCTATAATTGTGCTTCAACCTTAAAAATGACATGATAATCCCTTCTAAATGGGGCTATGATATGGTGTCAGTTGTTTAGACCCTATGCCGAAGTTTGCCGAATGCTACAAACGAACAAGTAACGCACCAGACGACATGGCGAAGTAAATCCTTTTCTCTGCTGTCAATTATGATCAAATGGAGGCAATTCTGAAGACACAAAAAACAAAGGATGTTAGGAGACCTCGTGGATATTGTGATGGTAATGATACTAATTTTAAATTTAGTGAGGCGCTGGTTCGACCTTGGAGTTCACATGTATTTCTTTGACTGTCATGACTACAAATTGTCGATACTAAATGCTGAAATTTCTCCATTACCAATATCCCATAGTCATTATTATTGCCCACGTTTACCTTTTTAATAAACGTTTTGGAATTGTTTATTATCATCATCTCATAGAGGTTTTCAATGCAATATTATTATTTATTGACTGTGTTCGCGATAAAGTAGTGTCTTTTGCCCAATCGGTATTAAAACAAGAAATTTAAGATTCCACTAATTCGACCTAATGCAATAGTATGAATTATTTGACTGTGCTCTCTGTTGTTTTTATAATCAACTAATTGTTCCTATAGGCACAATTAGTAATGTTGCATTACAATACGACTACATAGATGTTCGCTGTCTATCGAGACGAATAAGATAAATGATAATCTTTTACAGTCAGCATTTTAACTGAATGCTACGGTGGCTGATTTGTGCCATCTCGTTATTTCGTCTTTTCGCCCCCGAAAAGACGAAAATGAAATATCTAAATTCTCATTCTTTCGGCTTTTCGCCCCGAAAAGACGAGAATTAACAAACTTTAATTATCGTCTTTTCGCCCCGAAAAGACGACAAGTCATACGCGAAAAGACGAAATTAATGCACGCTAATTAGCGACCTTATTTCTCGTCTTTTCGTGTTTAAAAATCTCGTCTTTTCGCCCCGAAAACACGAAATTTAACAAACCTTAATTCTCGTCTTTTCGCCCCGAGGTTTCTTGAATTTCGTATTTTCGGCGAAAAGACGAGAATTAAGGTTTGTTAAATTTCGTGTTTTCGGGGCGAAAAGACGGGATTTTTAAACACGAAAAGACGAGAATTAAGGTCGCTAATTAGCGTGCATTAATTTCGTCTTTTCGCGTATGACTTGTCGTCTTTTCGTCTTTTCGGGGGCGAAAAGACGAAATATCGAAATTGCACAAATTAGCCACCGTAGAATGCACTCGTATCTTCTTGCTTGTCTTCTTTTGAATATCATGTTAACAACTTATGGTAAGTGACGTTATGCTGAGGTCAGTTCAAACCTAAGTTGCAATTACTTATCTGCGGTTGACGAAATGGCAGCCTAACGAAACTCGGACGTAAGGTCACAAAAACCTACTTCCCTCTGACTAAGATAATTTATGACAAATGTAAATGCCATTCCGTAATAATTTAGGGATAGTCATCTAATCGAATTTATTTCAGCAGAGAGGTGGGTTTTTGATAGCAAGGGGATACTGCATCTCTAAAAACATGACCAATAGATAAGTGGGTGTTTAAATACGTAGACCTAAAAATCTACAATTAACCTTAGGGAATATCTTTAATAAACTAATATTATTACTGACTAGAGTAGGGTAGGACGTTATCCGATACGGAATGGAGGTCTTACATCTGTAACACTAGGGGGAAATTATAAACAAGGTTTGGAGGTTTCAGAGATCAATTACGGATTCTGGAACCTAAAAACCACTGTGTAGTTGTTATTTCACGATCCTAATAGGGACCAACCAACCAATTGTTTTTCCATAGACTTTAGTATTAACATTTTGGAGTATTTCATTCAGATTCTTGAATTCAATATGACAATTATGGTTTATAAGAAAGGTTTAGGGTCTCATATAACACTTAATCAAAAAAAATGTTGGGTCCTTCAGCTGAAATTTTCTCCAGGGTAGCCATTTTGAAAATGGGTGAATTTCGCTCAAAAATCAGAAATGTTTACCTGCTAATATTCATTACCTGAACTTTTGGACAAAAATCAATCGGACTTACGAAATTTGTATAAACATTTCTTATTGATAGTTACCTATTAGGCTACATATCTATTTTCTTACTTCATAACATACTGGCCAATCAGTGACTGTCAGACATTTTATCCTTGGCTCAACTTTCTATACACAGGGGATGTGTTACACAGGGGATGTTTCAAAAATCTATTTTTTCAATTGGTTGGTTGCTCCCTAATATATCGCGGTTGTCCCAATCAGACTTTGTTCGCTGGCATTAAAATTCGCGTAACCATGCTTTGTGTTATAAACATTCTTTAGTAAACACTTCTACATATTTCAGTGTATACATAAATATTAGCTGGGTGTTCATTTTCTCGCTATGTTACAAGACCGTCAATAAAGGTAAAACACAACAGTGATGTTTTATAAAATGTCAGCATCACACTGAAATATCAAATATCAAATTATACAAAGCATATTTATTTTTTAATATTCATACATTTTTAATTGTCTTTACATTGCTAGAACCAGATAGTATCTGATTATGATATCAGTTTTCAACGGTAGGAAAGAGAGACTCGTCGAGTCTGATTTCACCTTCTAGCGCACGTGTTTGACGGAAAGGATACAGAAATAAACTGTTGTTTATTATATCACAAAAATACAATATTGACTGATGCGGCAGAGGTCGTTTACCTCACCTTTGATTCTTTTTCACATATCTTTTCGACCCATCTTTCCTAGTGTCCTTTCATTAATGTAAACACTTTTATCCTCTAACGCCTTGACGAGCCCCAGAAAGACGAAACACTTGCATGATGCATTTTTATAATCATCATTGGAGATATATATCCAAATCCATATCTTATAGGCTATAAGACATAGATTTAGAAATAGGTCATTTGTTTGGTTCGTTTCAATGCATGTTGCAATCCACAAACAAACGGAGCCTTTCTTTGAAGTAATTTAAATTAATATGTATAAATATATTTCCTGACAATAAAATTGGCATCACATTCCCTAACATTCTCAAGTAACGAGGAAAGGAGTGGCTGTGGTTTTATTACCAAAGGATTCATGGAACCCGAAAAGGTTAAAGACAAAGGAACAGATCTGCTTAATGTGTTCGCTAACGACTTCGACATCACCTTTTAACCAAACCCAGACACAGATACGTTACTTAATAGTTTTATAATTAACATTATAGTACATACGTTCGATTTGCCAGAGTTCGCCACAAAAGCACATTGTCTGCGGCTCTTGTGTTTTGATTTAATGTTTCAAATTAAACTCCTAAACCGTCTCCCTTTTGGGAAATGCAACGACCGGAAGTACGGCCATTACGCCAGAGACAGATAGTTTTAACCAGGAAGGTCGTCAAACTAATGTTATTTTCCTACTTAAATAAGCCCACTGTTTCCACATGGATCATGTGTTTTACTTATGTATTTTATTCTGTCCAGTGATGATACTTTCAAGCCTCCGTATCTATTATTCCACGTCTTCATTTGATCCTAGTCGATACAAGGAGGCATACCCCAAAACAAGTATGAAATATTTATTGCGTTTCACAATAAAGAATCCACTAGGCGAAACCAATAGCTATGATAGGATCAAATAAAGTATGCTTAGCAGCAGTAATAAACAACAGGGGCAAAGGGAGAAAAACCGAACTGAAGGCGAAACCATAATTCCTAATAAGGTCATAAAACGGTGGCAAATAATGAACAAGATATAAATGTACACAGATGTACTTGAAACGTATAAGGATGTTATGACCAGATGCTCCGGAAGTGTTACCGTCTTCTGTTTCGCTGACGTCACCTCTCAGACATTCTAATTGACTCTCATTTATTTCCTTGTTTTAACCTCGCTTTATATTCATAGAGAACAACTCTATGTAAGCATGTGATATAAATTTGTTTTTCCCCATAAAAAAAGGAAGTGTTCCCGTGTTATAGAAAACATATTTCAAATGTCTGCTACATTTATATTGCACATCAAAAGTGAAGGAAGCCGATGGCGTATTTCTTACTTTGTTGAATCGAAGTACCGGAACCGAACATTACGATGAAGTGCAAATGCAGTAACATTCTTAATCTATTGTTTTTAAATTTCTTTGTTGGTGGTAGTAATATATCATATATGAATGTAAAACGCTGAAGCAAAACTCATTTATAAATAAAACTAATGGAACATTACATATTAATGCACGTCAAAATGTTCAATTAGTGCAAACTGCAGCAATTGACAAAAGACATCTGTTGATATGATTTTACTGAAGGCTCAACTATTTTCGGAAGTAATTGGAAATGCATGCTACATTTATCAACTAAGATGTAATGCAATTGAGAAAAGCCTAAATCTATTTACGACGAAAGGCCCATAGGGTGCTATTGTCATCCGTGTGATCTGTAAAATCTGTCATATTTTTCGCTTTGAAATGTTGTTGAACTGAGTGATATATCTGTAACATTGCTATGTTACAAATCCAAAACACTGACTTAAGTTCTACAAGCCTGTAGAAGTAGAAAGTAAGATGGACGGGTGTATTGCCATACATTTTATTGAAGTCTGGGCAAAGGAGAATCAAATCATCATTTTATTAAACTTTAGAACGAGACGGTACTTGGATTATACCCATTCAGTATTAATGATACTAGTAAAATACTGTTCCTATAAAATCTTAATCATATAACCTCCCTTAATGCCAGAGAAATAAAACATATTGATATATGTGTACGATGACCACACAACTACCAAAATATAGAGTATTTCGTAGATCGCGACCATATAAAAATGAAATTGTAGATAGAGAGCTAGAAATATTTGGGTAGAGCAGACCCATGACTAGCTTAAGGCGTTCGGTTTAATCTGTGGCTAATAAAAATAATCTATCTTTAGTAGTTAATACTTTAAATATCAAGTATCTATAGGAAACTTAACTATTAGTAAAAATCAATTTTTGTATACTGTATATTCCCACAGTTATTTTATGTACCTAGGTCGGAAATGACATAAATGATCCTTTTTCTTCTTTCTTCTTTAGTTTTACATTATTTTAGTTGTGTAATGAAACATTTTCCTCTGTTCTGTCGCGAATACCTTATGCCAAAATTACTTGCTTACTGCTTTCAATGCAATTATATTCAGTTTTGTAAATTATCTTTCTTACTAATGAAAGTATAATTAGGAATTATTTCCAATTTAAAAAACATTTCACTAGCACAACAGTCGCCTTTCAGGGGTATAAACAGTCATTCTACCCCAGATCCGAAGAAATGAACATTAATATTCGTTTAAAAACTGCGTTGATAACTACATAATGTCCACAGGAGGCTGTTAAATCATTTCTAAACATAACGGGGAAATGTTTTAAGCAGATGTTTCTGGAGGCGTGCAGTGATGCGCTATATTTCTAATGTTATGGAAGGGTTCCATAATATTTAATGCTTAATTTTTTTTAAATAAACCTTACTTAAATTGTCTTTCCTCCGATTTTAGCAATATTTAGACATCGCAAAAGAATAAACAAATCATAGTATCTAATACAATGTTGACGTCAACATTCATGATCTCAATCAATCTGCATCTACCAAAACCTAATGCCCTTTTCCGTCGGTAGTCAACGTCAGTCGTGGAAATTATGATAATCGGAACATGTTTTTGAATATCGAATCAACATTTAAACATTGTATGTAATGGATGCAGGGAAATTTAACTTTTGGACAATTCTAATCACCACGCCTATCACGTGACTTAGTTGTAAGCTGCCCCTGCTGGTTATGTTGTACATGCGGCTAGTGTTGAAGAGTCTGTAATGGTCTTGATCTTTACGGTGAATCCGGCTATGATCAATAAAGTTGTTGTAATTTAAAGATTATGCATCGTCAATATACCAAGGTAGAGTTGAAGGACTTTGCAAGACTTTTCAATATTACCAGCTCCGTATCAAAATAAGCCCAAGTCAGCCAACAGATCTAGAGGGGCACTGTTTATTCCAATGGGTATGCCTATAGTCCGATTGAAGACCTGCCCATCAAACTCAACAAAGAAAGTTGTCGGTCAGAATTTCAATCCTTCTTTCGATTTCACCTTCGGTGTTTTTTCTATGAACCCCAGTCATATGTTACAAAATGTACTCAGTTATAGATCACAGCTATGGGTTTTAATGTCGTTCATCTTGGAAAAGAAAGTTCTCATTACAACGAATGCGAAAGCGTTTCCTAAGATCCAGACTTGATTGCACTGTAATCAGAAGTTTAGATAAAATTCAGAGAAAGTAATGCCAAAATAACTGATACAGATTACGCAGATTCCAATTAGGGGAATGACGTAATTCATGACATGGCACCGAATCAATGAAAATGGCACGAGGGTTATTATAAGTCAATAACATGATGTTGATTACAACCATCTTACATCAACCTAGAATTTAGTTTTGTCCTAGCCCTTTAATGCATGCTAACACCAAATGTTAAATGGTTGTTGCACAGAATCTTGTACTTTTAGGAGTTGTTGTTTTTCCAAACTGGTATCTATTTTGAGCAAGGAAGTGAAAGAAATCACTTAAATATTTTGACACGTTTTCCCCTTGTGATATTAAAGTCAATAGCACCCAACACAGATGACATCCCTTTAATATTTAACCCAAAGGGGAGGACAAAACATGTAATATCAGTTAATCATTCCCAGATAATTTAGACGCGTTGAATATATGAATGAAGATGTATATAGGTTTTGCGACACTTGGCCTAGAGTCAAATTCTTACATTTGAATATAATAAACAATAAGTTGTCAAAGAGAAAGACGTGCAAAGAAAAACACCAGACGCAAGTCGAAGAGAACGGAGCTCGCCACGTGACATGACATACGGGCACTTCCTGACAGGTGAGATATAAATATGATTTAAAACAGACCTATATTGTCGTATGTCTCGATTATCATGTATATTAATCAAATCGATTTTTGCCCCATTATTGTCTACTAAGGTAGCATTGTGTACAGTAAAAATGCCCAATTCTGAAAAATAAGGCACATGTTTTAGATATGTAAACATAGCCAGTTAATCCTACATATTACCGATAATAAAGAAATATGTATGTATGTTCAATTACAATGTTATGTGAAGGTGTGTCGTATTAACAGAAAATATTTAGCAAATTTGTTTGCTATTTTTGTCGATTTGTTACAGCCGTATATATAACAACGTCTTGCATCTCTGCTAATACATCAAAGTAAGGTATTCCAATTCTATGCTACAACAATATATCATTACTTTAAGTTTTCGAATTCTATGTAAATTGATTCAATGAATTAACAGACACAGTTTACAATATAACAATATATTAACACATTTTAGGCACCTTAGATAATATGTAATATTGATTCAATCCGTTGTGGTAATGACAAAATTTAACATTATTTTTTCACAGTTGTATGCTCGGCCTCGTCAGAGAAAAACAAGTTAAGAAATTAGCTCGACATTATAAGGTATAATATAATTGGTAGCTTTGCAACGCGTCGCGCTATGACAATGAAAACAACGGTCTCTAATGTCAAGAAATCGCTGGGTGCTTTAGGAAATATTGAAATTTTATTTACATTACGAGATAAAAATTTCAACATTTTGACATTAGATCAGTTCGAATGGATAGAGCATAACGCTCCGTTAAGAACTTACCAAAGACTAGTTCCAAGCATTATTTATTAACGAAAGAATTATGAATGCACCAGTAATTACGCTGATGAGATTGAATCTTGTATAATAGCGCTCGTATGGTGACTGTTGAGGATAAGTTATTCCTGACAATACGCGTGAACAATGGCCCTATTGTTTGTGAAGAATTGTCAATTTTAGATCCTATTGTCGCACCTGTCACTTAATAGTTGTCTGCGTTGACAATGAACCATTGTCAAAATGCATATCTTTCACGCCATTGTCTATTTCCATTGTGGAATCTCACGCATGTTAAAACCTAACATCGGTTGCAGAGATACGTAAATCAAAGATAGGTTACCAGGGAATCTGTTTTATTACACTCTATAATTTTACACATAGCAGACTTAATAACAGTCTACAATAAATCTACAACCGACGGTTTCACGGTTAACGGACAACATAGCAACGCTTATTACATTTTAGATTTGATTTACTTAATTCCCACCCAATAACAAGTTTAATCATAAGAGTTCCACACGGACTTGCATTTCTAATACAATACCATCAGGTCTCGCTGTAATTATTGTCGCTTGTTCAACAAGATGGACGCAAACTTTTTACGCGATAGAATTACGATCAAACAATGGGGGAGTCTGACTACCGAGCGACAACAGCGAAGACTAGTTGAGACGGATATTTTACTACAGTAGTTCCACGTTGAAGTGAAGGAATCTATCGATCCTCCCAATCACGTATATATCGATACAGTACATTGCCGCTCAGAGGAGCAACGTCTCTCCTCCCACACCCATCCACTTATCCAATAACAGCCAGCCAACACGGCCAATAGGAACATACCTTACATGTCCACGATCTTTGATCAACACATAACCAATCCCATCCAACCTTGTAAATATGTCAATTTCCATTGGACAACCACATGTATTGTCGCGGAGAACTTATTAGCACGCCACTGGAAAGCCAGATTTTCAGTTTACATACTTAAGGACTAACACCAACTATAGCTTTCTTTAGGCCGCAAGACATGGAAAGAGTGTAGCTTGAAACAAAAATCTTTGCTAATATCTTCAGACAAAAATTGGAAAATAAGATTCCATTAGTTTCTAGTTTGCAGATCTTCTTTAACACTTCTGTAGTTATGGATACAAAGGCTATGATCATTTTCGGAGTGGCGCTCTTCTTAGCTATTATCGACTTGGCGTTCACAGATGACGGAAAATTAGGTAAGTATTGTGAATTTTTATTTCAGTTCTACAACTTTTCCTTTCAGGTAATTTTTATAAGACTATCATCAACATGGTAATTATTATAAATATGATTTTGCAAGGAATTAATCACTTTTCAAAGTTGCTTAAAAAATCTAATAGCGATAACATCGTCAGTGAAACTAACGATTTACATTATAATGTGTGATTGGAAAACCTGATTCCAAAAACAAAATACTAATTTTTAGACAGTTCTATATCATACGATATCTAGTTCGTGCATCCCACCGAAATTTCAGGGTAAAAATAAACTTCCTACTGCTTATGACACAGATAATATTTCCCAATGCACAGTAGCTCTTTGGATTCTATAAGTGGATTTCGTAGAACATGTAATCAAATTGAAAAATTGTTTTTATAATGTAACATAATAGCCGTATTTAAACACCGTCTGAGAATACATTCAGAGTTGTCTTAATCCAAAATAACTATCCCATCCTTTTAATTAAGGAATTTAATTAGTAGTTGTCACCGCGTGGATTATGATAGGAACAAATTTGTGTTAATGTCGGCTTATGTATCCGTTTTCACTGCTAATTACTGTTAATTGTTACAACTTTGACCTGACCTTTATAGACCAGATGTCGACATAGTATGATTCCTGAGTGTAAAAGTGGGTATGTCCTCGATGTAACACGTTTCCGTTGTGAATCCTTTAAGGGCAGTATTCGATATAACACGATGTCTACGTGACCTAGAGGACCTGCATTCGGTATAAAAGTATTTACGTATCTCTCTTTTTCGCGGCGTGGCCTAGTGGATCAGTAATCGGTATAAAAATGTTTCCTTTGTTGTAGCGTAGCCTAGTCAGCCAGTAATCGGTATAAAAGAGTTCTCGTTTGTCGCGGCGTGGCCTAGTGGATCTGTATTCAATATGAAATGATTCTCCTTTGCCGTGGCCTGTATTTTATTAGGGGATTCATGTGTGTCACGAGGCCTGGTGGGTCTATATTCGGTATAAGAGGGTTTCCGTTTATCGCGAGGCCTAGTAGGCCTGTATTCGGTATAAGAGGATTTCCGTTTATTGCGAGGCCTAGTGAGCCTGTATTCGGTATCAGATGAATTATGTGTATGGCATAATCTAGTAGGACAATATTCGGTATAAGAGGATTTCTGTTTATCGCGAGGCCTAGTGGGCCTGTATTCGCTATAAGAGGAGTTTTGTGTATCGCGTGGTTTAGTGGGCCTGTATTCGGTATAAGAGGATTTCTGTTTATTGCGAGGCCTAGTGGGCCTGTATTCGGTATCAGATGAGTTCTGTGTAACGCGTGGTTTAGTGGGCCTGTATTCGGTATAAGAGGATTTCTGTTTATCGCGAGGCCTAGTGGGCCTGTATTCGCTATAAGAGGAGTTCTGTGTATCGCGTGGTTTAGTGGCCCGGTATTTTATAAAAGAGGATTACCGAGTATCAGTATGATCGCCATACTGTACATAACGTCATTAAAATACATGAAATGTAAGACACGATAATGTCAAGTAATTTCTTCCATACATATTGATAATACTTATGCATGGCTCTAATTAATTACAGAACTTACATTACAATAATTAGAACAGCGTATTTGCTATATGTCGTTATTGACACTACGGAAAGGTAAATATAACTAAAAGTTATATATATTATGTAAGTGCTAATATTGACAGTTAACGACGTATATCTATCACGAGAAAAAGTTCCAGGAGGTTTTGCGATATTCTACAGTTTCAGTGTGAGTATAGTGTAAAGAGTTTTATAGTTCCTGATAATTTCTGTATTCTAGCTTGCATTCCATTTTAAAAACCTTGCGAAAAGTGGCACGGGATTGAAACGTATTACATCTCTATAGAATAAATGATTGATTCAAATATCAATATGTATTAATGCACTCACGATACTATAAATTTTCAGTTTTAAGTTGTTTCTCTTTTTACTTTCGTAGTTCAAATTTGATTTTTTTTTTTTTTTTTTTTGACAAAATTTTGGTTCGTAATATATTTGAGTCAAAAATTCACTTAAAGATGGAAAATGTCAACTTTTTTAGGTGAAGATCATCTTTTTTTTCCTGTAGATCAATGTTCTATCTTATGACATACGTCTACAGAACCTGTCAGACAATCAATTCTTCATGTAATAAGTCCGGGTTTACATTAACATTTCGTAAAACCCCGGTGAGATTTACATAAAATATAGCGGCGACACCCGAGGAGTTCGGACATAATCCATATGTAATCGTTTGGTTATATGATACTTTGAAAGTACTTTGTAAATGGGACAGTACATTAAGGTGCCAACCTCAGTGTGTGCTTGTAAGGGAACAAAACCTTAACTCTGTTATTAAATAGACGCTCAATATAGTTACCAATATGGATATATTGCCATGTGGCGACTTAAGGAAGGAAGAAGCATTATGGCCGCGTACCGTCTATATTTCTATCGGTTTCCTGTTTCCTTGTAAGAAACAAACGTATATTCCCAATGCTATCATTGGCCCCTTAACAAGCATGCTGTGAGTAAAATTAGATATAATTTGTTTGATATCTCTGATTCATTCGGATGGCGAGAATATCAACTTTTGCTTAACTATTTCAGGGTTGTATTAGATAGATAACATCTTTGTGTGTAAAACGCAGTAACGACAATGACTTATCTGTCTAAACCACTATTTACCAATTTAAATAATTATTGTTCTTTATAGTTAAAGAAGCAGAAGTCTGTTAATTCGTCGCCAATAGAAAAAATCACACTGATAAATTTCTTCAGACTGTCTACACTTCAGAATAGAACAAAGCTACTGGTTGGTCGGATGGCACCATTGTAATACGCACGCCTTTCACCTAGGCGGCCGGGGTTTGATTCCAAGATCGAACGTGAAAAGGTTTGGGGTCACCTGTCAGATTACGTGGGTGAAACCCTTCCTACGCTTCCATCCGGGTCAATAAACGCGTTTAATATACGGTGCTAGAGTTTGTTTCGCAATGGTTGCAAAATATATAAAATTTATACTTTAGATATAGAGATAGATTTAATTAATATATACTCTTTGAATCAATTGTTTGTGTTTAACGTTTTCCAATATCATCTACTAAACAATCAATAATGTATAGGATATATGAATTTTACAAAAGATGCATCCGGGCAACTACATTATTATCAACAACAATAACCTGATATCGTAAGCCTTTAAGATGTTCACGTTTACTCAACATCTAACGACATTCGCCCTTAAATCTAACAGGATATCAAAGTTTAAACGTCATATCCTTACGACTTTATATGAAGTATATACTTTCGTCATATAGACTGTACAGTATGTCCCTAATCTTCTAGAACTCGTCAGTTATGTTAGGGACATCATACAGCTGTTTCGTTCTTCTAGAACTCGTCAGTTATGTTAGGGACATCATACAACTGTTTCGTCTATCGAGAACTCGTCAGTGATGTTAGGGACATCATACAGCTGTTTCGTCTATCTAGAGCTCGTAAGTGATGTTATAGACATCGTACAGCTGTTTCGTCTTTCTAGAACTCGTCAGTGATGTTAAAGACATCATACAGCTGTTTCGTCTATCTAGAACTCGTCAGTGATGTTAGAGACATCATGCAGCTGTTTCGTCTATCCAGAACTCGTCAGTGATGTTCGGGACACCATACAGCTGTTCAGTCTCTCTCGACTTCGTCAATGATGTTAGACATCATACAGCTGTATCGCATCTCTAGAACTCATCGTTAATGAGCAAGAAATATGAAAATCACGTTAATACTATGGACTAAGCGACTCTTAACATAGAAAAAGGAACATCTATCAGTACTTGCCTCTTGATTTTATCAGTACGCTTAAGTTTGGGTCATTTGAAATGAACATGAAACACGAGGGAATGTTCTGGAACAGTGCCACTAATCATCAGAATTTAGACATACCATGCTGGATAACGGGCAGACCGAAAAACATGATAACATGTAGACAGTGTATGGATACATTGCATGTGAGAGTTAAATAGGGAAAAAAGAGGTTCTTTATTAATTGTTCATGCCCGATTAGAAAACACCAACCAGACGAGACTTTGCGTTAATTCACGTGACTTATATGTCAAGTTCAAATTCCCATTTATTGCTTATGCTCAAAGTTGCTAATAGATTATGTCTTCTATACGATAGTGTCTACCGGATGTCCTTTTAACCTTTGACCTTAGATATTGTCACATTGATATTCCGCCAATTTTTGTTAAACCATCATGTTCTCTGACGCCCATGGCAACTGGCGAGGAAAGAAACAGATAAGATGGACGCTTTAATATCGAATTGCAAAATCCTATCTCCAAAAATAGTCAGTCATGAGAGTGTTGCATAATGAGAGGCCAATGGTGACAGCCACTTAAAAGATATCCCGTGGAGAATAGAAATCATGGATTAGAGTGTTGAATGAAAGGATACTTTATCAAGATCAGCGGAGAAATATGTTTTATAACCCCACAACAAAGGACAACACAATGTCACGGTGTTCCTGTTTCTACTTCAAATTTTAATAACATGCATATCTGCTTACTAGAGTTCGTTCTTCTGAAAACTTTTCTAATGCGTAGGAACACGATGGCTTGTCACAACGCTTCATCAATTAAACCTTTACTTATTTTGTCAAATCAATTTGCTATTAAATATTTGCTCGGATTTTTCAAATTAGTTTACTATTAAATATTTGCTCAGATTTTTCAAATCAGTTTCTTATTAAATATTTGCTTAGATTTTTCTGATCGGTTTACTATTTGATATTTGCCTAGATTTTCAAATCCATTTGCTATCAAATATTTGCCCATTTTTGTTTTGATTTTGTGTGTGTTATCTACTGTAAAGGATAGAAGTTATACATATTTCGTTTCAGGTTGAACAAAAAAAAAACATACAGGATATTTCTTTGATTTCAATTTTACCGTATATGACAATACCCACTTAAATTTGATACAACCATTCATGTTAAGAGTCTTGGAATACAAAATAGGATTGACCAAAC
The DNA here is from genome assembly GCF_902652985.1 of Pecten maximus. Taxonomy (NCBI): domain Eukaryota; kingdom Metazoa; phylum Mollusca; class Bivalvia; order Pectinida; family Pectinidae; genus Pecten; species Pecten maximus. Next base: position 50,298,585 of record NC_047016.1, on the reverse strand, counting down.
GTTCAAAGATGATAAAAAAAAATGCACATGAAAGAACATTCTAATACTTGGAAGCTAAGGCGATTAAATTCAAGTTGGACCAAATGGATCAGAACAACAGCTCCCTATGAGAAGTTTCATAACTGTAATTAATTTGATTCTTGGTTGGATTCAAATGATTATACGGTTGCATGATATTTGAGTTGTGTGATTGCGTAGGCTTGTGTGCAGATTGACCGTGAATTTGGAAATATTTTGTACACATTTGACAATTAATTATTGTCTATAGTACCAGTATAATGGAAATTATTAGTAAGTTATCAAATATCGATCTTACTTTAAAAAGAAATAAAAGCAATACTTCCATGTATTAAGATAAGAATTGTAAAGACATTCAAACTGGTCTACAGACTCGATATTCAAAATGTTAAAGAATGCAAGCAGTTAATCACTAGATAGTTGTGAACAAAACAAAAACAATCGATATATCATATATAATATGGGTCGTTTCCAATAAGTAACAGTAACTTTAAATTAATCTCATGTTTAAAGATGTAAAACAGAGATAATGACTACAAAACCACTAGAAACAGAAGCATGGACTTGCATAATAAAATAATAAAAATATCCAAATCACTCAAGATAACAGGTTCATTCCCAAAACATAAAAAGGCAATCAAAAGCCTTAATAACAATCCTCATTTCTTACCTTAGTTGGTGCAATCATCACATTCATACAACAACGGAAATCTGGAATATTACAATCAAGAAATGAAACGTTCAAGATAGGAAAATGTTCATCTTATCACAGTAAAAATATATCTTAGTACTGAGGCAAACTTGATAAGAGACTGATGTAGAAAAATGAATGAAAACATTGACGTTATGAATTCTTCTACATTCTTCCTAAGACGCGTCGACATATTTAAAAGGGAATCGAATGACTTGACTTCCGATAAATCCCTCCTGTCCTTAACAAAAGAACAATGGACTCGTGGGCTCGAGCAATTTGCTTAATCTTTAGTTTCCGTCAAATGTTTTATTATAGAATGTTGGAACTCCTCGGCCATTTTGGATTTCAGATCGACCTGAAAAATAATAACAAATCATGCTATAAGTAAGTAACAAAACAATAAAATCCCTGTTTAAAACAAAATTTATTTATTTTACAACAATTGCGAAACAAGTTACAACAACCCGATGTAAGCATCCGAGGGGTCTTACTGCCTGGAAGGGAGGGGGGATGGAGTACCCGAGAAAACCCCACGTGGTCGGGCAGGTGACCCCATACCTTTTCCTGTCCGATTGGGGAATCGAACCCTGGCCGTCTAGGTGAAAGGCAAGTGTTTAACCACTGTGCCACCCGATCACACCTATGAAATCCCTGTGCTGAAATATGAAATAGTTACTGACCTGTAACACGCTGCTGACGACACTTTATCTTCAGACATCGTCACGTTTCAATAATTTTATCTAGTATATATATTTATATAATAGATACAAGCACAGTATCCTGAAACAATGAATGTATATTATAAACTGGAAAAACAATAAAGCTTCTATGCCCAGATACAGAATGAGTTCCGGCCAAGGCCTATTGATTTAATGTGATTAATTTTCTTCTATGAAGCGAGATTACCAACAAACTAATATATGTTTATAACCGTGTAAGGTTCCCATGTAAATCAAAGCAAAACCCCTGCCCCTCACGTAAACATAAAAAAAATGCTTAGATTGTCATCGCTTGGCTTGTGGTTACGAGCTGTAACAGAAGAACCCAAATACTCTTACACAAATCCATGACCTGATTAGCAAAGTGTGAGGTAATGCATGTCAGAGCATGTAGGTTCCCAACCCTTCGGCACATAGGGATGATATCTGTAAACCTGTTCGAGGAGGTCCAAATGAATATTGAAACTGTTTATTTTTAGATATCTCATCACCAAATTCTTTTCAAATTACGGCAAAATAGCGAAACAAATAAAAAATTAGATTTTCACTTAATTATCTTCACAATATAATGGACATGTTTGCATTCATCAAAACAGTCCCACCTTTCTTCATATTCTAGTAGGAAGGTCTTTTCGGACAACTTGTCAAAAACTTCTGCCAAGTCGATCCCTATGGGCTAGTCAAATAAATCCTGGAAAACAACAGGGAGGATATCCATTGAAATATATTGCCAATCAATATCAACATCCTCATAATTGTCTGTAAGGCACTTTGAGTGATTTTAATAAGCCCCATAATGACATTTAGATATTGTTTTCAGGAAGCCTTCATTTTCAGTAAAAGTTTGTCGCTGGAATAAAGCAAGCAGAATCAAATCAGCTGCAATTTGCAGTTTTCATCCCGCCAACATGCCTGGTCTTCTAATGTCTTTTAATATATCAAAACCTGAATTCGATTAAATTTTTTTCATTTGAAGATTCCAGTTATGTTGAAAACGCGTGAGAGAAAATTTAATTATTCAGAGCATTTGCATAAACTCCTTTAAAGCTGCTCATTCTGTCTAAATTGAATTTCTATACCATACACATGAAAGAGACCGACTAATACCGACAAACATCCATTTGTAAATGACGCGTTTGATGTCCCGGGGTCATGTCTGCGTGTGAAGAGTTGGCCTGGTATTTGAATCTGATCCATGTCTACCATCAATATGGACCATAACTCTTAGTTATATTGGTCTCACAAACAAATGTTCCCGCTAATTACAACTACTGTACCCGGCATTTTCAAAGTAGTTATTTATTATGGATATGATCAGAGGGCAACTCCAAGAACCTTCGGTGCATAAATGTCCAAAGAATGTTGATGTTTAATTAGTCGATAGAACGGGCGGTGTAATAACGCATGCTGTTTACATAGTACTGATACTTGAAACATGGTGATGTTGTCATGACGATGCCAATATCAAATTTTCTGGAAATAATCAGAAGATTCATTTTAACTGCGAAAGGAAGATAATCATTGAGTTAATGTTTGAAACATTTCAAAGGATTGATCAAAAGACATACCAGAAATTAGCACTTTTCAAAAGAAATTGAGAGTTTGATACAGTGGAGCTAAATGGATTGCATTTTATCTTAGCTGATTTTAAGGGCAAAAAGTGTTGATGAAAGGAGGCGACCGAAAAACAAAGCTCGAAATAGATCAAAAGAAATGCCGAAACATCAAAATACAAAAAGATGGTTCAAGGCCAGCTGTAATAGCCTGCCTATCTTAATTAGAATTACACAATATTTCATTGGGATGTAATTGTGTGAAAAATTAGCACTTAAACAGATCACGTGTCACGCGCATCTCAGAATTAAGTCCTAAGCAGTCCCCCAGGGTTGTGTTGTATGTATTGGTGATTAACTTTCTAGCTGATTGTTTAGGAAACTGTGTATATTTAAGGTCGTAAATAAAATTCTTATTTCGAGAAATATGTCATTAATATATTGTAGGAAATGACGGAATGAGGTAAACATTGACCAAAACATGTTAACAAGGAAGGCGTAATTTGTATCGTTAAAGAAATTCCCCGCTATATCTTCCTGCCATTGGATACAAAAAATTATTGGCAGAATAGACATTACTCTATAATCCTTTCCTAAAGAGCCCTATTTATTAAGAAATAATTATCTTGATTAATTTCAATATTTGCTAGACCTCCTTTTTATCTAGAATAAACCGCTCTGAAGTGTTCCGAGTCTCCATGTTTCTCTTTAGCATTCACGTTAAATAGGCTGACCTCTTTAAAATAGTCATGAACAGTCATATCATCTGCGGATTGATATAATCTCCCCCTACCTTGGGAGTGTTAAAGAGGATTCCGAACAGTCGAGGTTCTACCAAGGGTAAGCGATCAAACACATCACACAATGATTGGGTATTTCTCTGTTGCAGTCTCAAGGTTGGGGATAACTGTTTTTCTCCCGTTCATAGTATTTTTACGCGGCATACAATTGTTCATATTATCATTAATTAAATCTATTAATGTAAGTTCCAGTTTATGATGTGTGTAAAAGCAGTTCCGGTTAATATCCTGTTCGGAATTCCAGCACGTGATATATATTATTCCCTTGAGGTTTCAAAGAAAAACGGGATACACTTGGCAACAAGGTTCCATTTTATTAGTAGGTCGCAGAACTCTTAACAGTGGAACATATTGGTACGTTTTAGATCGTCTACCACAAAATGCATGCTGCGACCAGACTTATTCTAAGCTTACTATAAAAACAGAACCATGTCTTATTGGTTAACTAATTAATTTCTATATATAAGACGTATTTATATACTGTAAATCACTTAGATTTCGCGAATACGTTTTTTCGCCAACATATTTCTTCAGACACATTCGCGAATAAATGATTTCGCCAACGCTGATCTTGCAATTAGTTGTAATTCGCAATTGATGAGTTTTAGAGCCATAGAATCTACAAGAATCCTATATCAGTATCTAGCGTGGTTGCCATCCAAAGGTGTTATTGCGTAGAAATAATCGCGAAAGATTTTTATTCGCGATTGACTCTCCTCGCGTATTAACGCGAAAATAAATCCCTCGCGAAATATAAGTGATTTACAGTAAGTAGCATTAGGAATATATCTCTGTCTATATGATGAATAGGAATCTAAAGTATTATATTATAGAAAGCTCTTCTGAAAATTGACTGAAAAAAATTAACATCCAGAGATTGCATAATACCCATCACAAACTGCATAATACCTAAAGTACAGCATACCCAGCATCCGGGCACTATTTAATACCAACCATCACACACATATGTACGTGACGTGACGTCTCAAAGCGAGGAGATTTTCGATCGTGCGTGACCACAATCAACGTAGTCAATGCTTTGTAAGCCTCTCTACAGACATGTAAGCGTACTGTTCTGGTGCGGTTTGACTACACTTGGCAATGTCGACGTATCATCAGCCATCAGCCATTATGTGGGTACTGTGATATACCTGACACCAGATACGGAGATTTATTACATTTTTACCAGTGAAATATCAAAAATTATTCATTCTATAAAAGTGATATTTTTCAATCATATTTTACTAGTGAAAAATATCACTTTTGCTGATTTGACCGATCAAATTAATGATTAGAAAATACCAAAATAATTGACCAATCAGAAAGCCTGACATATATGTCAGCACCTGGACAGGGGGAACTACTTTTTTTGTTTACATTAGGCCTAGTTAGCATACAGGGTAGGTTTTTCGTTGATAAAAAAATGTAATAAACAGATGCGCACTCGTGAAAAATATCAAAATAATAGCCACACGAGTGAAATATATTTGGTATTACTGAAGACACTGTTAGATATCCTCTATCTCTTCTGCTTATACTATTACAATTTTGTAATTTAAGATGGAAATACATGTTACTTAGCGACCTGGAGTTTAGTAACAAGAATTGCTTTTTTGAGTGTATTATATGCACAAATTGCAGAATTTTACAACTTGTAGATAAGTCACTTGAATTGCAAAACGCATGGAACTTTATAGAGTTGACCATAAAAAGATAGAATGTTAATCTCTTAATCAAGTAAACCTCTCTAAATGAGATAACTTTATTATTTTTTTTACAAAATTTGGTCATTGTTCCAATTGACACACTCCAAGGTATATGATAAGTAGATTTGTGTAACCATCAACGGAAACCGTAAACACAAGTGAGGTAATCAGATTACGGTAATCATTAGAAGAAAGATATCATATCGTGGCTCGTTTTGATCCGTTGATATATGTCTAAATGCAGATATATAACATATGTCCAGAAACGTACATTCTGTATGTTGCATGTAGTGTTGCGCAATGATGGGAAACACACTCACAGCTTTTATCATTTCGCATCTGTGTTGTAAGGAAACACATCACTTGTGTAACGAAAACAAGTGTTATAATACCTAGTGGATATATGATTGGCTTGGGGATCCAGTCTTTTTCTTGCGTCTTTACTTCTTGGCACCACATATACATGCATCGTGACGTCACCAAAAAAAATTAATAAATCGATGTTATCTTCAGTTTCGATTCATAACTGTCTGATAACAAATGTTTTGACGAGCGTTTCAAACATTATTTTCATTTTGAAATGTTGTTTTTGTTCAAACATCATTTCATAATGTTTCCATTTCTTGATGGTATCATTCCTGCATTATCCAACTACGGTTTTGTATATGTTCCTTTGCCTAATATCTTAGATCTCGTTTGCAATGTCACAATTGCTTTTAAATATACTGACTGCTAACGAAAAAAATAACATGACATTCCTAGAAAGAGAAATGCAGGATTATGAAGGATACTATAAGTTAAATGGTCACTATCAAATATCATTAGAAGATGATATCTTTCCATGTTCGATTTAAAAAAAACGCCATTTCATGATGTTGCGGGCAAATTGTAAGGTTAAAGGTAAATGTTTTACTGTGACGCTTGTCGATTGAAGAAATAAGAAAATATTCAAATAAAGAATAATAAAACAATTTCCCAAAAGGAAATATTTCGTTAATATTCGTATTAAGTATTATCCTGGAAATTGCCAAGTTGATACGAAAGCAAATAGCTTTGTGATTTTGTTAGGTCTCGTTACCGAAATGATGTATCTCCGCTTAAAGAAGGGCGTTCTCGATTTACCCTTCTTAACTTGTTAGCAATGTTTCCTTCTCCAGGTCTCGATGTACCATTCTCTAAGCGGAAACATTGGTTCGCGATGTACCCTTGTGTACTTTTTCAATAGAAACATTGGCCTTCCTTACTTTTGGTAGGGGCGTTGTTTCGCTTTTGTTTTAACAATTCCTACTAAATGATGTTTAAGTGTTGCTCTTGTCTATCTGTTATCAGGCCATATTATTCGTTGTGTTTGATTAATTGTTTTGTATTCATAACTAGATCATGCTTGAATCCTCGATCAATATTTAACCTAGATCTACGCGAAACTTAACCTTAAGTGAAACCTTTCACAATCATCCGCTGTCATTGGCTACACGTAATGGGCCTGTTACTTATCAATAAACTTATCATTACCGTCAAAATATCGTTAAACTGGATATGGTCTAATCGACCATCTCAATAACAATTAATGGAGTCCCAGCTAAATGTGTCGGTGTTTAGTTTCATCAGGTTAATGTGATACAGCTTATATAAATGTCATTCAAAGCTATATAAACCACAACGTATATTCCGTTTCGTTTATCTTTAGTTGTGCGTTTCACTCCCAAGGGGTTGACAAGTGTCTCTTTATAAATGTAGCTGCAATAAGGATTTATCTCATTTTGCTGGGTGTTAAATATCCAGCCCGGTCTCATTAATCACATTTCACTTAACTTTGTGATTCAATTATCAATTGTCATGCCAGCGCTCTATTCTCTACAGTTGCAAACACTGCTCCCAAAGGGTCTGTTACGGACAATCAAACATAAAGGCAATGCAACAGTACAAAGAGAAAAGCATGATGACTGTCCGTGCAATCACGCGCTCCGATATGGTGGTAGGTATTTTGGGAATTATATGAACTAAGGCCAAAATTTTCAAGAGGAAAGTCTTTTATCTACAAAAATGCAAAATGCAAAAATCTTGTGAAACAAAATTCCTCGCAGGAATTATAGAGTTTTCATTGGGTAAGATAACGCCAGTGCTAAAGAGTTTCATTCCTGATTGAATGGCTTTGATATTTCAACTATCAACATTTTCCTTTAAAGTCAAAATAGAAAAAACAACATATATCGCGCTATATATACTCTTCGCTAAAACTATTTGATAGTAATTTTGACATAAGTCGTTTCAGGTATGTCTATAGTACCTACAATGTCATTGGTCTCTTGAAGATACCAACAAACATTATCTAAAGCGGGGAAGCGTGCTTCGCAAGGTCACCCCTAACCAGAGAGGCCCGGAAAAGGCACATGTCACAAAATGTCTTCCTTAGTCATTTGAGTGTCTATTTCATTTCTGTAAAGATAAGTCGGTAATCCTGGTATCTTAGAAACATAATAATCGGCAATCTGACTTTATAATCAATGCCAAGATTATGTGCCTTATCATTACTCGAACTCCGAAAAACTAGCACACAACCTCTAGGAAATAGATATAAGTAAATTTCAAATACAAAATAGTGTACAAAAGTGTTAGACAAACACCTCAACGTTAAATGTACATTGCAAGTTAACATTATAACCGTGTAGTTTAATTGATGAAGCCGGAAAATCAATACTACTCATAACCGTAAGCATTTGTTTGATGGCGAAAGGCAATGAGAAGATAAGCTTCCGCGAGGGGACGAACTGTTTACACACGAAAACAATCTTCAACTGAAAAATACTAGACAAGAAACGATAAGAACACAGCTACCAATTAATTAGACCAGGTCTTTATCGGCCTGTACAGTTATTATCATGATGCTATGTTCATTGTCGTCAGGAGAAGACAGTATTGAGACAAGCTAATCCCACAAATACAACATATAAGTAGTTCATGATATGGTTTTATGTCTCCCGTATGAAGCATTCATAACTGTTAATCTAATATCAAGACAATGTTTATTCCGTGGAATCAATCTTACTGACGAAGTTTCCCGAAACGCCACCGAGAATCATTGGAATATTTAGCTGCGAGACGCCATAACAAGTTTCAAACATGGTACAGTATGTTAGCAATCATAACGTAAAAATTAGAGACAGTTTCTGCGTATCTCTTTCGATAAACGAGCGCACTAATGTTTTCCCTACGTAAATGTCAAAGGATACTAGAAATGTCATTCTGACACTTAGACGGCGATTCTGTGTTCCGAGAACCTGGGGTAAGTTAGTATTAAAAAGCGACGCGTAGCGGGCGAAAATGTTACCAAGGCAAGTAATTCATGAACGATGAAACCGTTGTCAATTTTGTTGTATAAGTGGCTTTGGGGAAAGTTAATGCTTCCTTACCAGTCTAAAATGTATTAAGTGAATATGTATACAATACATATAAAACTAAATGTCAGGAAAATTCTTTTTGAAAATATTAAATCGCCAGAATATAGATTTTATATCAATACTTAATCCTATCACCGACTCGTTAGAGTAGCTGAGGCGATCAAAGTCAACGCCAACGCTGTCGATGTCACCTGATTTGTACAATAGGTCGGTAACCTGCCAGGGCTAGGGGATAATGATGTGCATTGTTTAACGCTGTCTAATAGCGGTCAATGCCAGCGATATCACGACTGGGCGTCACGTGATATGACGCGATAATGCACGCGCTTAATAAGCTAGAATTAGCAGCAATCGGAGATTTCCAGCAACCAATCCTGTACGAGAAATTAAATCCTTCAAAAGAAGGGAATGTGAAGACCATACATAATCGGCAAAAATATAATTGAACTATTTTTTAAAGTGTGGGACTGCATGTAATTTTATTTAGATACGAATCTGTCCACTGCTCCGTATTCATTTACTGATTTAGAAATGTGTCTAACGTCACGTCAGCTCAAGAAGTTCATTTTAGATCGGTGCCTATTTGTATGACGTCATCTCAAGGATCGCATTATAGTGCCATCTTAATGAACTATCATGCCTCAGATAAAAGTTAAAACATTTTCTCCAGCATTTTGTGCTGATTCCAGAATGGAGCAGTTATTCCCTGTATACCTCCTTCATTGCCGAGAATCACACAGGGAGAAGCAAGTGCAATTTTGATTGTTTTAGTGTTTCATGGCCTAGGGACAGATCCATAATCTACATATGAAAAAAAATAGCAAGCATAATTTTGATTGCTTTAGGGTTTCATGACCTGGAGGCAGAACCACTATTATATCCATAATATTCCTCGCATTGGCGAACGCCAAATTTAGTAGCAAAATAATGAGGAATGAGAAGGCATTAAGACAAAAACAGTTGTTTAGAAAGTATTGAAAACGTTTAGCTGCTTAATTTATTCGTATCGTACATATCATGTAATTGTGACAGCAGGTACAATCATTACACCGTATCTTCAAGTATTCATCAAATAATCTTACCATGGACAATCCAGCTCCGTACATGGTTAAGATTTTTGGAAAAGTATATTTCGTATACTAGAATGCAATTTTACAATAATGACCTATTTTAAATGGTTAACTTTTAACAGAACGTTACTTGCTACGGTATTATTATGATTACACTCGACAATAACCATCTTAAGATATATTATAAGAATAACAAATTTAAAAAGAAAATTATGAAACATTAGATGCATTAAACGTTCAATAACAACACGGCAAACTGTATGATATCGCCGCCATATTTTTTATAGGAATACCAAAATATTTGACAGTAGTATCGAAATGTTTCTATAATTCAACGCAACATCAGAACGGTGTTTAACAGTCGTTTTATTTACAACCTATTTCCGATGAAGCTTGGTAGTGATGATGCTGATTATATTTACTCGTGTTTCGTTTATTTCATGCAGGTAATTTTTTCGCGAGTCTGTAAATACCTTGAGTATAAGCGAACATTTTATACTCGCGAAAATAACCGACTTTGACGGCATGACTATTAAAATGCTTTGTTCATCTCTTCAGTTAGTACCTTCCGATGTATTTAAGTGATGTGTCCCTTAAAAGGGCATCTTTGAATAGTCCAATTAACTGATGGCGTTTTCGTGATATGGCACGAGCTACTGCAAGGATGATGAAAGGTCATAATTGTGTGTGTGGGGGGGGGGGGGGGGGGGGAGGAGGGCGGCTGAGGCGAAGAGAAAAGAAATAAAACAAATAAATAAAATACAATAGATGTAGTAAACAAAATTCATTTAACAACTAAAATTGCTCGTCTATATTTAACAACGACATTCCAGACAGATTAAAGGGGCCATATTTAACTGTAAATATAACATCCGCTAACGACATTTGATATTGAACATACATGTCGCAGTAAAGTTGACGACAGCAGCATACCATTAGTTTCATTTCCTCTTTTACACGTCAATCATGTTAAAGCTTTAAAGTCCGTCCACGCTAAAGCAAACCCGACAGATTTTATTGGTAAACTCTAGTCCATGTCCTTTGATAAAGCGTGTGTCAATTATCTGAGGTTTAAGGTATAAACATTTACATTCTTTAGACACCGTGGATAACCTTTTTACGTTATTGGAAATGTTACGGGGTTACTCATATAGGCCACGCACGATTTAGTCAATTTAATAGTAAATTATTTCCTGGAATCGTAATAAGACCGTGTTGCATGAGTTTACGTTAAAAGACTACAAACTTCATTGAGTGGGCTCCACACTCATAAAACCACCATGCGATAAAGGCCCTGCCACTTTGACAACGTGGCCGACTTAATCATTTCCGGTGTGGGTTTTAGTTTTGTTACAAAATGAATAAGGCAAAAGTGAACTATAAATTGCGTTGTAGAATTGTACTTCAGAGTTTTTGTCGTTTTTCATTTTTTTGAGCTGTGGCACTTTAACTAATTGATTAAGAGTACAGACAGTCTTTGTGGGAGGCTTTCGTCACTTATATTATTACAAAGTACAGTCCATTCCTACAGCAAGTACTGATTTAAGTTCATTTAAACAGGCTTGATCAGTAAATATGAACAGATTAAGAACCTACAGTTATACCACTGAAACTGACAAATATGAGAATATGACGAAGGATATTACAGACCCTATATATGAAAACCGTAATTATTCCGACTCTCATTTAATATTCTATTTCTTGATTGTAACATCCTTGCTTTTCAAGCAAATCCCACAGCTGATTAGTCCGGTATTCAAGTGCTTGTACCCATTTTCACGATATCTGTGACAGATGCCAACTAGTGACGACAGGAAATGATGAAACTTGATGTAAAGGAAATATTCTATCTTCTATTATCTTTTGCAATTTGACCTGTTCAGTGCTCAAAATGTTCCTGGTGATTTCCATTTAACTGAACTTGTTCATGTTTTGAGTACGTGGCGTCACCGGAATTTGACCTAGATTTGGGTACCGTCGATGAAGCGCAAACATTGTACTCCTTTGAGATCTTGCTTTTATTCTCCTTTTATCGTGAGTTTTAATATAAAATGTTATTAATGTTTTTTGTTGTTTTTTTTTTTTTTCAATTTATCGGAAGCAAAAATGAATTTATATATGTAATTGCTTGAATCCAGAGTGTATCACTATGATTCTGTACAAAATCACTAGCCGAAGACCCTAACAATCCATTTGGTTATTTTCGAGTGGTGATATTATTCAGATCGAAGACTTACACGTGCTATATTCTATGTGTAAAGTGATGTTCTCTGGAACAATTGGAGACCAGCTTTTCGGGGTCATGTACTTGTGTTGTGTTTAAAGAAGCGATGGGAGGTTAATTTTACCTCAGAACATACAATTAAGCTCTGGAGTACGGAAATAACGTCATGCTCACTGAAACATAGGGAGGTCAAACTTTCGTCAGATGTAGGCCCGGAGTATTAATTGCTCCTCTTTGACGTCACGTCGAAGGTGATTAAAGCTAAAGCATTAAACATCAGTAAAAACTGAACATTTAAGTACATAGCAAAGATTCATTTTCGTTTTCTACATCAATCGAGCGGAAGTTAAATGGCGAGCCATGCCGGTACCCTCATGCCATGATATGACCCAAAGGACCAAAGTTATGTAAGAAATGTCAGGTCGCTTAATTAATTAGCAAACCGATTGACATTTAACATCGAGGGGTGTCTCTTATCGATTAAAATTACGTTGGCGGGAGAAACATGTTCCTCAGTACACAACTTTAGTTTTAACGAAATGTTCTATAGAGATTAGTTAGCTATTTTCTTGCGATGCCATTAATGTGAAAAGGATGCAATACGCCAATGGTCAGAAACCTGTATCATCGACCAACGGTAATTCAACACCTGTAACTGACTATTCAAGGAATATGAAAGCTTTGCGCTTCTGTAGATTTTCTCTCGGGATTCATTGAAAAATTATTTTCAAACGATTGAGAAAAACAAAACAAACAAAAATACTATTCACGGGATTTTCTCTCGGGATTCATCGAAAACTTATTTTAAAAGATAAAAAAAAGACAAGTAAATAAAACTATTCACGGGATATGCAAGCAGTGCTCTTTTAGATATTTTCTCTCGGGATTCATCGAAAATTTATTATCAAAAATTAAAAAAATATATATCAATAAAGACAATCTTTTTTTTTAACATTATTATAGTTTACAAACATGCCTCCTCGACAAATACTGTTTTGAAACGCAGATTCTTATATATTGATAGAGTGCCTGGTTGATATTAACATATTTTTGTACTTAGTAAGGTTTATAACCGTGGTAACAACATTGGATTATAATTTGTATATAAATTGTTTAGATTAATGTCGGGACAATGTCTTTACGAGTAGCTAGGAGGTGATTCTCCCAATATTGGAGATTTCTATGTCATGTCTTCAACTGTAAACGATTGTTATACCATTATTAAGTACGATTTCCACAAAAAACAAATAAACATGACAGAAATGGACTATTCATTCTGCAAACTGGAATCCGCTAGGTTTATATTTATTCAGATAATTGCAAAGTTCGCTTGAATAATTAGCGAGGGCTTCCGTGTGAACACAAATTGGTGAATTTATGTCAAATCTGGTAATGATTTCACAGCTTTTGTCATTTAAAGTACAAAGGATAATTTCAGTTGAAATAATGTTATCTCAGGACAGGACAATGAAGACATTTAATTGATATTGGTGTTCCATTATTGCGTGTCGATCACTGAACATCCAGTTTTAAACCCTTCCTCCTACAGTTTCTACTTCTTGTGTAACATATTTTGAGATGCACTTTGAACATAACCTGACTGCAATCGTGAAGGATGTTGTGTGAGGTTTAAGAATAAAAAGAATACAAAATACACCATTGGGAATCATTAAAATGATGAAGATTTCACAATCTAGCGAATAATTTTTAATCACGGGTGATTGGATTTTTTATCACGGTTCACTGGTTCTATTTTTATCACGATGAAGCGATGAAGTAATACGGTTGACTGCGTTCTATATTAATCACGCTTTACTTGCGGTTACTTTGCCAAGTTTTACTCATGATTGGCTAAGTTTTATCTAGCCCGAGTATCCTCTGGCCCTGACACCATGCATGTCTGGTGTAGGGCCAGAGCGCACTACTATATGAAAACGTGGAATTCTCTGACTCCGTTTGGTGTCCCTAAGATTTTGATGCAAACACAATAATGTAACAGCCAAGTGGTTCGACCTAACCACTAATCCTGGTAGCGTGGCTGACTGCTACATAGGTTTAGGTATCAATCTTATTGATATAACACCTACCATAGCAGTACCGCGTGTCAAATATTCTGGACTTTTGCACAGACATCCATGGTAAATTTGTATAATAGTTACTTCTCACTATGTTCAATTCCCGTCATGCTTTAGGATGAAGGATAAGTTATAAAATTAAAGTAAAGAGTTATTTCACATTCGTCTATATACTAGGCTTGTTCTGGCAACACTATTCCCCCTGTTGTGATAGTGTAATCTGTACCTCCTAGTATCTGATATGTCCACACTGTATCGTCGTTTCTCCCGCGTCTGTATTGATAACACGTGCACACTCTAGACAAGGGTCAGCGTTTCCGGTGACGGTAATGGACGCGTATGTACACGAGTTTCTGTAGCTCAGAAATACATTTATTATGGATATCATCCAAGTTTAACGCTGATGATAAAACAGCTAATATTGTCCATATAAGTGTTACATGAAGGTGACGAATATATAAAAGCCCTTATAAACACATTTGTCACGTTGGCAACCGAAACATAAACTGGAAACCGAGGCATTCGGCCTTTATACAGAGGTCCATTTACGGTAAATTACGTTACATTGGTGACCGAGACAGGTGACATGTATATAGAGGTCCATTTACAGTAAATTACGTTACTTTGGTGACCGAGACAGGTGACCTGTATATAGAGGTCCATTTAGAGTAAATTACGTTAAATTGGTGACCGAGACAGGTGACCTGTATACAGAGGTCCATTTACAGAGTGTTTAACTGCAGATTAACTCGATTGCTTTTGTTCGATACTCTCGACTTTTGTCGAGTAAAATTTTTGTTGAACAAAAAAAATGTTAAAGAATGGAAAAGGGCTCGACCCTTCTGCGGTCAGAAAGAATGGAAAAGGGCTCGACCCTTCTGCGGTCATGTGTTCATTCAGAAAGTTAAGATATCACAAAGCTCGCGATATGTCGACTTATGATGAAATCATGCGCGGGTCTGTTGCGCTGTATCATGTCGACATAACGAGACATGCCCTAAGCTAGGTTATTTTTAGAATAAATTTATTTCGTCTTGAGATATTGTAGAGTAGGGACATTGTGATCAAAAAAGTGTCTCGTTGAATTCGGATTTAAATTAAGTTAATGTATAATAGGTGTAGAAATGTGTGAATTTACGACGACATTATTCCATAAAAAAACATAGACATCGCCTACATATGATCTATGTGTAGTGATGTTTTGATAATCTTTATACTCAGAAGTACATATGATACTGCCCATATTGTCTACCCTGTTTGATTACTGCCATGGCGAGGCCTCAGACACAATACACGAAAATTAACACTTTTACGGCGCAATAAGTCACATCATAAACTCATGATCTCGAGTGCCTATGAAAACCTGTTGCTAAATTGTCGATAAACGAGAAGTGATTCCGATAGACGAGGAATCATTCGGAAAGTCCTCTGTTATCATGTATGTATGTTACGTACCAGGAGTATAGGAGATTTGCTCATCTATAACAAGTTTCGCCTGTTTTATCGATTTATGAGTTATAGAGCCAATGTATTTATCCCAATGTGTCCCTAAAACATTCTAACAAATTACAATACACTAAGGGCCTTCCTTTGCTCCGTCGAGTACGCCAAAGTACGTCAATGAAGCTAAATCAGTTTGGCCAGAAATGTGTTGAAATTGCCACAAAATAAAATCATATAATAGTGACAATATAATTTGACAAATACTTATTCAATAGATAATAGTCTGGATTTACAGTTATTTGACACAAGTTTTTTTTACAATTTCCCCCTACTCACCGTAAACCTTAACATCATGTTGCTTAAAACGTTTTAGCATAAATGCAATCACATACATTTAATCATGGGCATTTTTATGTTTTTCAGTGGATTCAGACCAATCTGAAATTAAAAAGAGGATGGCTCCAGAAATAGATTATGAAGGATACAACCCGTACAGCGATCTATCCGATGAGGACTTGGCCGAGATTATCAAACGAGGAAGTCTACTTCGGTTCGGAAAACGTGGCAGCCTTTTGAGATTTGGAAAGCGTGGAAGTCTGCTCCGGTTCGGCAAAAGGAGGTCAATCCTGCGCTACGGAAAACGTTTCGATGACCAAGACGAAAATATGGAATTGCCCCTTGAAGATTACGCCGACGCCGGAAGTGACGACAAAAGAGGAAGTTTATTCCGATTTGGAAAAAGGAGGGCTCTTTTCCGGTATGGTAGGAGTGCAGACAAACCCCACACACCGTTCAGGTTTGGACGAGAGGAGGAATATTTAGAGAAATAGACCTTAAATTCCTAAATATATACATATATTTTTAAAACAGAAGAGACATTCTGCGATGACTCATAGCTTAAATGATACCTTCAGATGTCCAATTGCAACAGAAATACGAAATGTATATAGAACCGATTGCATGCTAATTAGTGTGTTCGAAAATGTTTCCTCGAGAATGACTACAGTAGTTTTCACCGGACTACTTTTTAAGTCATATATATCTGATGTATGATTATTAGAACCGGAAACGCGTAAGGACCCACAATTCCTCGCGGAACATGAACTTGTGAAGGCAGTTAGATGTCTTGAATCTGTGTACATCATTGCCATATTCCGGTTGGGGAAAGAACATGATGCCGCTCGTACTATGTGGATCTCGTGTGGAAAGAATTGATTTAAAATTCGACATTCGCTAGAAAAACATGGTTATCATATCTCATAAAACTTTCAGCAGAATCTCGAAACTTCAAAATGTTTTAATTAGAACGGTTAGAATATCTAGGAGATAAAGTCAATACGTAAGCGTGATAAAGTGATGACGTCACCGCAATATATTGTTGTTTTTGTTTTCAGTGTCAATTGTTTTGTTGGAGTGATATATTGTATTTAATGTTCAAGATACTGTCTGCTCACTAAACACTAGCATTATTTTATTCAAAAATTCCCGGTTTGTGAACTGCAGAAGCACGCCATTTGATCATAATGGTATCTGCTAATCAGCTAGAATAAGGTATTATTTGTGATCAAATTCAACAAATACAAAAAAAAAATTGCATGACGAAATAAGGGCGTAAACTTTTAAAAAATATTTTTGCCATAGAAGAAAAATAAATATTTAGAAATAAATCCTTTATACGTGTATATGAAAGTGTGTATTCTTAAAAAAATTCAAAAATATGTTACTCACAGTTATATACTGGTCATGGTTATCGGCGATATTGGCTTATATAGCGTACCTACGACGTCTCTAATTGGTTAGTTATGGGTCACGTGTTACTGTTTTTTGTCCCCATTGTCCTATACAGTGTGGTATGTTAGGCGATTTTGTTGAAGTTAACTGGTGATGTCGACAAAAAAAGGAAAATAAAGTTTATATTATTGTATGCTCTGCTTTGAAAGCATTCAGCGTTTTTCCTCGAACTCAAATGATACGTGACGTCATGTTGAAATTTTGTAGATGAGAACGTGACGTCACCATTTCTGGCCACTTCAATGGTATCGTCTTTATTTTGTTCTATCAGTACAATGCAGAACAGAAAAAAACACTAAAGAACCATTGAGGGTTTCGAACCTTTCAAAAATAAATTTGGCAAATGCGCTGTTCATTCGCTAAACTTGATTTTTCTGTCATCATTTTCAGAAGATTCAAATCGAATTGAAAAATCTCGCTCGACTTAATCCACCCTTAATCAAGACAATAAATGATCTGACAATGATAATTGTGAGGATTTAGGGTCGTAATTTGTTAACGGTAAATACACACCATTTAATAAAGAATCAATATTGCATTGAGTTATCTCCCCTTTATGACACGGTGCATGTTGAACTTCCTGTTTCCGATTTCATCAACGTTCTTTTTGTCCATTGGAAAGCAATATCGGTTTTAAGAGAGAAACTACTTACACCTAAGTAATGGATTGTTTGCAATGAGAAATGTTTTCTTTCTGAAAGTTAAGGGACACTGATCTGATGAAAATGGGGTCTGGCAGAACTTAACTGGCATTTATACTCTTATAACTGCAAAGTAGTGTACGTGTTATACAGAATAAACATTTATCACATAACTGGCCCGTTCTGCCATGTCATACGGCTATGTCATAAATATCGTAAGACACATGTATAATTTAATTTTGTATGAAAATACCTCCATAACAAATTTTTTGACGTTGCGAAATGTAACGTCATTTTTGATTGGCTGATGACGTTGCGTAATAATTTATCACAGAAAAGAGTTCGCCAAAGAAAGTGAAATATCTTGGTGTGTATAAGACGAAATTAAATTATAAGAATTAACATTAATTATTTTGTCTGTTATACAGTCATAACATAAAAAAAAACTGGAGTGTACTCTCTTCATAAACCGCTTCGCGGTTTATTTAGAGTACACTCCAGTTTGTTCTCTTATGACTGTATAACAGAAAAAATAATTGATGTTAATCCTTAAGTAATAACACTATTGTGACGTCATCATAAATATGTGACGTCGCATGATTGTCTGGGAAGACGTATATACCTTATACCAATGAGAAGGGCCCATACGTGGATCAATTCAATACACAAAATTGTCCGTGAAACAACTGTAGCTCATGGGGCAAACACGCTATTGATTGGTCAAGAACGCTATTCATATTGAGAGAGGTACCCTTGGATCAACATGGAATTTGAAAAAGTTACAAAACTTACATGGATGAAATTTTCATAGACGACAGAGTTGTTCTCTATCTTTTCAATTACATCATTATTAACATTCTATATCCTCGGTATTTCCCACAGTAAAGAGTAAAGATGACGAGGTGATGGTCGACCCGGTACCCTGACATGATCATAATGGCAATTAATCTATTAGATTATAGATCTACATGGATGCGGATTGCACACATATAACATATATATTCGACACAGTAAAACTACGACAGAAACTTCAAATATTTTCCTTCGGATATATACCAAAGATACAGCTAAACAATACTTATTGGCCCAGATGGAAGCACCAGGGTGATCTTACTGTGGGAGGAAGCCGGAGAAAACCGGAGAAAACCGGAAAGACCGGAGAAAACCGGAAAAAACCAACGTGGTTTGGCAGGTGACCCAATGTTTTCACGTACGATCGGGGAATCGAACCCGCCTAGGTGAAAGAAAAGTGTTTCCACTGTGTCACTCAACCATCGCTTAAGTAACACAAACTGATTATGCAATAAGTCAAAGTAACCAGACCCTATTTCGTGAAACTACTTTAACTTAAGGAATTTCCTTGATTACAAGTTTTCCGTTGAAAAGCATTTCAGAACTTAAAACGAAAAAAAAAATCGTAGATAAGGAACTTTACTTGATTATGTTATGCTCTCCCAAGGAGAACTTTAAGTCTAGGATTTTACTTAAGACAAAGATTGTTGATGAAACAGGAGTCAGTTCATCGCACTCTAGATGACACCAGATATGTTAGAGACCGAAGGGATGGAAATCCAGAGAAGACGTTTGTGATTTCAAAATTGATAACAATTTTCAAATAACCTACACATGGATCATGTAATATAGAATGTATCAATTAAATATCAAACGACAGTTATGGGTTCGAAATTGCATGTACACGAATGTGAGATTATATTTAACATGCAACTCTAAAAATGTTATTTTAAAAAGCTATTATGCAGACTTCTACCTAGTTTATATCCACAATTGATGGGAGACGAAATTTGCTTAGTTTAGACAATAGCATGACGGAATCTATTAAAAGACACGCATACGTAGTTTATGACATGTTACTCCATGTAGACGTGAAATCACGCGATGGAAGAAGCCATTCATTCGCTGACTTGAATTATAAAACACATTAACACCTGAAATTCATTAGGATATGTCATTATCTGGCGACCTACCATACCGTTTATACATGTACCTTAAGTTAACAGCTTTTGATTTTGATGTGGCGTTTTATACGGATAGCTAGGTTTCTCATTTTTTAAATATGAAATATCCGGCAAAAATCTTCAGGAAATTTCAAATATTAATACAGGACGTTTGGTTTGGTTTGTTTTTGTTTAACGTCCTATTAACAGCCAGGGCCATTTAAGGACGTGCCAGGTTTTGGAGGTGGAGGAAAGCCGGAGTACCCGGAGAAAAACCACCGGCCTACGGTCAGTACCTGGCAACCCAGATGTAGAGGGCTAGTGATAAAGTGTCGGTACACCTTAACCACTCGGCCACCGCGGCCCCTACAATATAGGACGTCAAAGTCTTTGCCAAGTCACAGCCAGGAATTAAAGTAATCACCACGTCCGTCCTTATTTCTTAACCGAACATCTCTGTTAAAACGATCGAACCATTTGTAGCGCGAAAATGAAAACGGCCAGAAACATGATTGATTCTATTACGATTGCAATAGTTTTGCTGTGAATTGAAAACAAAACTTTCCTAACAAGGAACTCAATTCTCATTGTATTATATTTGTCAATAACTTCTAAAAGCTGCCATTTTAGTATTGATAAAATTGTTTCCGGTAAAATAATTTCCAAAGTGGTGGGAGAATTAATAAATTTTTAATATGGACTACAAATCACAGACATGTTTGAGTTCCAGTGACGTCATTCGTTCCGTGCGACAATAATAGGGGAAAAAAAACATGTATTAAAACCGAAATTTGATAATCCTAGAGATTCCGTTTGTTTAATAAGTGCACAAATCTTTTTGATTGGAACGGGATTATTCAGATAATTTGATTCAATTTTAATTACGCATCACTGTGGAGAGATTGTGTTATCAAGCTTTGTCGCCCTGACAAGAGAGCATTTTAAACTAGTATAACTTCCGGTACGTTAACCAGAATTATCAACTGATCTCGTAAAGTCACGTGATAATAATATTGGAGAACATTCAGCGTAATAAAGGGTTGATGTTAATGTATTT
Organism: Pecten maximus; assembly: GCF_902652985.1. Taxonomy (NCBI): domain Eukaryota; kingdom Metazoa; phylum Mollusca; class Bivalvia; order Pectinida; family Pectinidae; genus Pecten; species Pecten maximus. Next base: position 50,277,441 of record NC_047016.1, on the reverse strand, counting down.
TCCGTGAAATGAAGAGTTTGCCAAGGTTCCCTAATTCTCTTAGCGCGTCAATCAATGATGTCAGAATTGAGAATGTTATGTAATGTTTTTATTTCATGTATACGCCATGTTGAACATGTTGCTCAGTTAAAATATTTTATCATGACGATGTACACGGACCAGAGTTAGGTCGTTAACATCTTACATCATGACGATGTACACGGACCAGAGTTAGGTCGTTAATGTCTTAAATCATGATGATGTACACGGACCAGAGTTAGGTCGTTAACATCTTACATCATGATGATGTACACGGACCAGAGTTAGGTCGTTAATGTCTTACATCATGATGATGTACACGGACCAGAGTTAGGCCGTTAACATCTTACATCATGATGATGTACACGGACCAGAGTTAGGCCGTTAATGTCTTACATCATGATGATGTACACGGACCAGAGTTAGGTCGTTAACATCTTACATCATGATGATGTACACGGACCAGAGTTAGGTCGTTAATGTCTTACATCATGACGATATACACGGACCAGAGTTAGGTCGTTAATATCTTACATCATGACGATGTACACGGACCAGAGTTAGGTCGTTAATGTCTTACATCATGATGATGTACACGGACCAGAGTTAGGTCGTTAATATCTTACATCATGACGATGTACACGGACCAGAGTTAGGTCGTTAACATCTTACATCATGATGATGTACACGGACCAGAGTTAGGTACATGTAGTTAACATCTTACATCATGATGATGTACACGGACCAGAGTTAGGTCGTTAATGTCTTACATCAATGATGTACACGGACCAGAGTTAGGCCGTTAACATCTTACATCATGATGATGTACACGGACCAGAGTTAGGCCGTTAATGTCTTACATCATGACGATGTACACGGACCAGAGTTAGGTCGTTAATGTCTTACATCATGACGATATACACGGACCAGAGTTAGGTCGTTAACAGCTTACATCATGACGATGTACACGGACCAGAGTTAGGTCGTTAATGTCTTACATCATGACGATGTACACGGTCCAGAGTTAGGTCGTTAATGTCTTACATCATGACGATGTACACGGACCAGAGTTAGGTCGTTAACAGCTTACATCATGACGATGTACACGGACCAGAGTTAGGTCGTTAACAGCTTACATCATGACGATGTACACGGACCAGAGTTAGGTCGTTGACATCTTACATCATGATGATGTACACGGACCAGAGTTAGGCCGTTAATGTCTTACATCATGACGATGTACACGGACCAGAGTTAGGTCGTTAACATCTTACATCATGATGATGTACACGGACCAGAGTTAGGCCGTTAATGTCTTACATCATGACGATGTACACGGACCAGAGTTAGGTCGTTAATGTCTTACATCATGATGATGTACACGGACCAGAGTTAGGTCGTTAATGTCTTACATCATGATGATGTACACGGACCAGAGTTAGGTCGTTAACATCTTACATCATGATGATGTACACGGACCAGAGTTAGGTCGTTAATGTCTTACATCATGACGATATACACGGACCAGAGTTAGGTCGTTAACATCTTACATCATGATGATGTACACGGACCAGAGTTAGGTCGTTAATGTCTTACATCATGACGATGTACACGGACCAGAGTTAGGCCGTTAATGTCTTACATCATGATGATGTACACGGACCAGAGTTAGGTCGTTAATGTCTTACATCATGACGATGTACACGGACCAGAGTTAGGCCGTTAACATCTTACATCATGATGATGTACACGGACCAGAGTTAGGCCGTTAATGTCTTACATCATGATGATGTACACGGTCCAGAGTTAGGTCGTTAACAGCTTACATCATGACGATGTACACGGACCAGAGTTAGGTCGTTGACATCTTACATCATGATGATGTACACGGACCAGAGTTAGGGCGTTAACATCTTACATCATGATGATGTACACGGACCAGAGTTAGGTCGTTAATGTCTTACATCATGACGATGTACACGGACCAGAGTTAGGTCGTTAATGTCTTACATCATGATGATGTACACGGACCAGAGTTAGGTCGTTAATATCTTACATCATGATGATGTACACGGACCAGAGTTAGGTCGTTAATGTCTTACATCATGACGATGTACACGGACCAGAGTTAGGTCGTTAACATCTTACATCATGATGACGTACACGGACCAGAGTTAGGTCGTTAACAGCTTACATCATGACGATGTACACGGACCAGAGTTAGGTCGTTGACATCTTACATCATGATGACGTACACGGACCAGAGTTAGGTCGTTAATGTCTTACATCATGATGACGTACACGGACCAGAGTTAGGTCGTTAATGTCTTACATCATGATGATGTACACGGACCAGAGTTAGGTCGTTAACAGCTTACATCATGACGATGTACACGGACCAGAGTTAGGTCGTTAACATCTTACATCATGATGACGTACACGGACCAGAGTTAGGTCGTTAATGTCTTACATCATGATGACGTACACGGACCAGAGTTAGGTCGTTAATGTCTTACATCATGATGACGTACACGGACCAGAGTTAGGTCGTTAACATCTTACATCATGATGACGTACACGAACCAGAGTTAGGTCGTTAACATCTTACATCATGACGATGTACACGGACCAGAGTTAGGTCGTTAATGTCTTACATCATGACGATATACACGGACCAGAGTTAGGTCGTTAACATCTTACATCATGATGATGTACACGGACCAGAGTTAGGTCGTTAATGTCTTACATCATGACGATGTACACGGACCAGAGTTAGGCCGTTAATGTCTTACATCATGATGATGTACACGGACCAGAGTTAGGTCGTTAATGTCTTACATCATGACGATGTACACGGACCAGAGTTAGGCCGTTAACATCTTACATCATGATGATGTACACGGACCAGAGTTAGGCCGTTAATGTCTTACATCATGATGATGTACACGGTCCAGAGTTAGGTCGTTAACAGCTTACATCATGACGATGTACACGGACCAGAGTTAGGTCGTTGACATCTTACATAATGATGATGTACACGGACCAGAGTTAGGTCGTTAACATCTTACATCATGATGATGTACACGGACCAGAGTTAGGTCGTTAATGTCTTACATCATGACGATGTACACGGACCAGAGTTAGGTCGTTAATGTCTTACATCATGATGATGTACACGGACCAGAGTTAGGTCGTTAATATCTTACATCATGATGATGTACACGGACCAGAGTTAGGTCGTTAATGTCTTACATCATGACGATGTACACGGACCAGAGTTAGGTCGTTAACATCTTACATCATGATGATGTACACGGACCAGAGTTAGGTCGTTAACATCTTACATCATGACGATGTACACGGACCAGAGTTAGGTCGTTAACATCTTACATCATGATGATGTACACGGACCAGAGTTAGGTCGTTAATGTCTTACATCATGATGATGTACACGGACCAGAGTTAGGTCGTTAATGTCTTACATCATGATGATGTACACGGACCAGAGTTAGGTCGTTAACAGCTTACATCATGACTGATGTACACGGACCAGAGTTAGGTCGTTAACATCTTACATCATGATGACTGTACACGGACCAGAGTTAGGTCGTTAATGTCTTACATCATGATGATGTACACGGACCAGAGTTAGGTCGTTAATGTCTTACATCATGATGACGTACACGGACCAGAGTTAGGTCGTTAACATCTTACATCATGATGATGTACACGGACCAGAGTTAGGTCGTTAATATCTTACATCATGATGATGTACACGGACCAGAGTTAGGTCGTTAACATCTTACATCATGACGATGTACACGGACCAGAGTTAGGTCGTTAATGTCTTACATCATGATGATGTACACGGACCAGAGTTAGGTCGTTAATGTCTTACATCATGACGATGTACACGGACCAGAGTTAGGTCGTTAATGTCTTACATCATGATGATGTACACGGACCAGAGTTAGGCCGTTAATGTCTTACATCATGATGATGTACACGGACCAGAGTTAGGTCGTTAACATCTTACATCATGATGATGTACACGGACCAGAGTTAGGTCGTTAATGTCTTACATCATGATGATGTACACGGACCAGAGTTAGGTCGTTAATGTCTTACATCATGATGATGTACACGGACCAGAGTTAGGTCGTTAACATCTTACATCATGACGATGTACACGGACCAGAGTTAGGTCGTTAATGTCTTACATCATGACGATGTACACGGACCAGAGTTAGGTCGTTAATGTCTTACATCATGATGATGTACACGGACCAGAGTTAGGTCGTTAACATCTTACATCATGATGATGTACACGGACCAGAGTTAGGTCGTTAATGTCTTACATCATGATGATGTACACGGACCAGAGTTAGGTCGTTAATGTCTTACATCATGACGATGTACACGGACCAGAGTTAGGTCGTTAACATCTTACATCATGACTGATGTACACGGACCAGAGTTAGGTCGTTAATGTCTTACATCATGATGATGTACACGGACCAGAGTTAGGTCGTTAATGTCTTACATCATGATGATGTACACGGACCAGAGTTAGGTCGTTAACATCTTACATCATGATGATGTACACGGACCAGAGTTAGGTACATGTAGTTAACATCTTACATCATGATGATGTACACGGACCAGAGTTAGGTTAACATCTTACATCATGATGATGTACACGGACCAGAGTTAGGTCGTTAACATCTTACATCATGATGATGTACACGGACCAGAGTTAGGTCGTTAATGTCTTACATCATGACGATGTACACGGACCAGAGTTAGGTCGTTAACATCTTACATCATGATGATGTACACGGACCAGAGTTAGGTCGTTAATGTCTTACATCATGATGATGTACACGGACCAGAGTTAGGTCGTTAACATCTTACATCATGATGATGTACACGGACCAGAGTTAGGTCGTTAATGTCTTACATCATGATGATGTACACGGACCAGAGTTAGGTCGTTAATGTCTTACATCATGACGATATACACGGACCAGAGTTAGGTCGTTAACATCTTACATCATGACGATGTACACGGACCAGAGTTAGGTCGTTAACATCTTACATCATGATGATGTACACGGACCAGAGTTAGGTCGTTAACATCTTACATCATGATGATGTACACGGACCAGAGTTAGGTCGTTAATGTCTTACATCATGACGATGTACACGGACCAGAGTTAGGTCGTTAATGTCTTACATCATGACGATGTACACGGACCAGAGTTATGTACATGTAGTTAACATCTTACATCATGATGATGTACACGGACCAGAGTTAGGTCGTTAACATCTTACATCATTCAAAGTAAATACCTGAGATACTTGTATATATTTACATTTGCTCCGCATTTCCCCATTGACACAATGCTAAGAGGCAGTTGCCACCATACGCCTATAACACCCAATGCCTCAGGCTATAACACCTAGTGGGTCATGTGACATTAAAAAAGGCGGGATTTTTTTTGTATTGGTTAAATTATTTTCAAAGTTGACGAAAATGTTAAGACAATGTAAATATAAGTATTAAACAGTGGTTTTAATGTTGTTATAGTCGATATGGCAGCAAGATGTATGATGGGCAATTGTAGCATGGGAACCCGTTAGGCCAACATACATCTTGCTTTCATATCGACCATAACAACATTAAAACCATCGTTCATTGCTTAAATAAAAGTAACAGCCACTTTTAGCCATTTCTTACGACAACCATACTTGATAAACATAGTAACAAACACACGACAGTGCTATATTGATTGATCTTACATCCATGTTGAACCTATCTTTCGTTTGTGTTGTGCAACATCAAGAATAGTGTTAGTATTGTACAAACAAATTGGCAGATTAATAAGTAATGGTTCTTTTTCAGTAAAGACATGTTTTTGTTTGTATTTAAAATAATACATAAAATACATATTAATTGTAGGGTATGAAATCAAAGTATTTACTTTTAGCAAAAGTGTGTATTCATTTTCTTGAAGGGCTAAATAATATATATTTACGAGGTTATTCAGTTCCTTTATGTTTTTTTTCATGCTGAACAGTTGTACAAGATTGAAGACGTTGATTGATTTATGATAATAACTTTTAATCTAATTTCTATGTAAAATGGACGCTGTAGAATAAAATGGACATTGTAGTATAAAATGGACCTTGTAGTATAAAATGGACATTGTTATATAAAATGGACCTTGTAGTATAAAATGGACATTGTTATATAAAATGGACCTTGTAGTATAAAATGGACATTGTAGTATAAAATGGACCTTGTAATATAAAATGGACCTTGTAGTATAAAATGGACATTGTTATATAAAATGGACCTTGTAGTATAAAATGGACATTGTAGTATAAAATGGACCTTGTAATATAAAATGGACCTTGTAGTATAAAATGGACATTGTTATATAAAATGGACATTGTAATATAAAATGGACATTGTAGTATAAAACGGACATTGTAATATAAAATGGACATTGTAATATAAAATGGACATTGTAGTATAAAATGTACATTGTAATATAAAATGGACATTGTAGTATAAAATGGACATTGTAATATAAAATGGACATTGTAGTATAAAACGGACATTGTAATATAAAATGGACATTGTTATATAAAATGGACATTGTAGTATAAAATGGACATTGTAATATAAAATGGACATTGTAGTATAAAATGGACATTGTAATATAAAATGGACCTTGTAGTATAAAATGGACCTTGTAGTATAAAATGGACATTGTTATATAAAATGGACCTTGTAGTATAAAATGGACATTGTTATATAAAATGGACATTGTAATATAAAAGAGACATTGCAGTATAAAATGGACATTGTAGTATAAAATGGACATTGTAATATAAAATGGACATTGTAGTATAAAATGGACCATTGTAGTATAAAATGGACATTGTAATATAAAATGGACATTGTTGTATAAAATGGAAATTGTAGTATAAAATGGAAACTGTAGTATAAAATGGACATTGTAATATAAAATGAACATTGTAATATAAAATGGACATTGTAGTATAAAATGGACATTGTAGTATAAAATGGACATTGTAATATAAAATGGACATTGTAGTATAAAATGGACCATTGTAGTATAAAATGGACATTGTAATATAAAATGGACATTGTAGTATAAAATGGACATTGTAGTATAAAATGGACATTGTAATATAAAATGGACATTGTAGTATAAAATGGACCATTGTAGTATAAAATGGACATTGTAGTATAAAATGGACATTGTAATATAAAATGGACATTGTTGTATAAAATGGACATTGTTGTATAAATGGAAATTGTAGTATAAAATGGAAACTGTAGTATAAAATGGACATTGTAATATAAAATGAACATTGTAATATAAAATGGACATTGTAGTATAAAATGGAAACTGTAGTATAAAATGGACATTGTAATATAAAATGGACATTGTTGTATAAAATGGAAATTGTAGTATAAAATGGAAACTGTAGTATAAAATGGACATTGTAATATAAAATGAACATTGTAATATAAAATGGACATTGTAGTATAAAATGGAAACTGTAGTATAAAATGGACATTGTAATATAAAATGAACATTGTAATATAAAATGGAAATTGTAGTATAAAATGGACATTGTAGTATAAAATGAACATTGTAATATAAAATGGACATTGTAGTATAAATGGAACATTGTAGTTATAAAATGGACATTGTAATATAAAATGGACCATTGTAGTATAAAATGGACCATTGTAGTATAAAATGGACATTGTAATATAAAATGGACATTGTAGTATAAAATGGACATTGTAGTATAAAATGGACATGTAATAATAAAATGGACATGTATATAAAATGGACATTGTAGTATAAAATGGAATTGTAGTATAAAATGGACATTGTAATATAAAATGGACATTGTAGTATAAAATGGAACATTGTAGTATAAATGGAAATTGTAGTATAAAATGGAATTGTAGTAATAAGTAGTATAAAATGGACATTGTAATATAAAATGGAACATTAGATAATTGAAGTATAAAATGGACATTGTAATATAAAATGGACATTGTAGTATAAAATGGACCATTGTAGTATAAAATGGACATTGTAATATAAACTGGACATTGTATATAAATGGACATTGTAGTATAAAATGGACTTGTACTATAAAATGGACATTGTAATATAAAATGGACATTGTACGTATAAAATGGAAATTGAAGTATAAAATGGAAATTGAAGTATAAACATGGACCATTGTAGATTTAAAATGGACATTGTAATTAAAATGGGACATTGTAGTATAAAATGGACATTGTAGTATAAAATGGACATTGTAATATAAAATGGACATTGTTGTATAAAATGGAACATGTATTATAACATTGGAAATTGTAAGTATAAAATGGAACTTGAATCGTTATAAAATGGACATTGTAGTATAAAATGAACATTGTAGTATAAAATGGACCATTGTAGATATTAAAATGGACATTGTCGTATTAACTGGACATTGTAATTAAAAATGACACATGTGTATTATAAAATGACATTGTTAGTATTAAAATGGAAACTAGTATAAAACGGGACTTGTGATATAAAATGAACAATTTGTAGTATAAAATGGACATTGTAGTATTAAAATGGACATTGTAATATAAAAGAGACATTGCAGTATAAAATGGACATTGTAGTATAAAATGGACATTGTAATATAAATGGACATTGTAGTATAAAATGGACCATTGTCGTATTAAATGGACATTGTAATATCAAATGGACATTGTGTATAAAATGGAAATTGTAGTATAAAATGGAAACTGTAGTATAAAATGGACATTGTAATATTAAAATGAACATTGTAATATAAAATGGACATTGTAGTATAAAATGGAAACTGTAGTATAAAATGGACATTGTAATATAAAATGGACATTGTTGTATAAAATGGAAATTGTAGTATAAAATGGAAACTGTAGTATAAAATGGACATTGTAGTATAAAATGGAAACTGTAGTATAAAATGGACATTGTAATATAAAATGAACATTGTAATATAAAATGGAACATTGTAGTATAAAATGGACATTGTAGTATAAAATGAACATTGTAATATTAAAATGGACATTGTAGTATAAAATGGACATTGTAATATAAAATGACCATTGTAATATAAAATGGACCATTGTAGTATAAAATGGACATTGTAGTATAAACTAGACATTGTAATATAAAATGGACATTGTAGTATAAAATGGACCATTGTAGTATAAAATGGACATTGTAATATAAAATGGACATTGTAGTATAAAAGGACATTGTAGTATAAAATGGACATTGTAATATAAAATGGACATTGTAATATTAAAATGGACATTGTAGTATAAAATGGAAATTGAAGTATAAATGGACATTGTAGTATAAAATGGACATTGTCGTATAAAATGGAAATTGGAAGTATAAATAGACATTGTAATATAAAATGGACATTGTAGTATAAAATGGACCATTTGTAGTATAAAATGGACATTGTTAATATAAATGGACATTGTAGTATAAAATGGACATTGTAGTATAAAATGGACATTGTAATATAAAATGGACATTGTAATATAAAATGACATTGTTAGTATAAAATGGAATTGAAGTATAAAATGGAAATTGAAGTATAAAATGGACATTGTAGTATAAAATGGACATTGTAGTATTAAAATGGACCATTGTAGTATAAAATGGACATTGTAGTATAAAATGGACATTGTAATATAAATGGACATTGTTGTATAAAATGGACATTGTTGTATAAAATGGAAATTGTAGTATAAAATGGAAACTGTGTAGTATAAATGGACATTGTAATATAAAATGAACATTGTAATATAAAATGGACATTGTAGTATAAAATGGAAACTGTAGTATAAAATGGGACATTGTAATATTAAAATGAACATTGTAATATAAAATGGACATTGTAGTATAAAATGGAAACTGTAGTATAAAACGGACCTTGTGATATAAAATGAACATTGTAGTATAAATGGACATTGTAGTATAAAATGGACATTGTAATATAAAAGAGACATTGCAGTATAAAATGGACATTGTAGTATAAAATGGACATTGTAATATAAAATTGGACCATTGTAGTATAAAATGGACCATTGTAGTATAAAAATGGACATGTAATATAAAATGGACATTGTTGATATAAAATGGAAATTGTAGTATAAAATGGAAACTGTAGTATAAAAATGGACATTGTGTAATATAAAATGAACATTGTAATATAAATGGACATTGTAGTATAAACTGGACATTGTAGTATAAAAGGACATTGTAATATAAAATGGACATTGTAGTATAAAAGGACATTGTAAGTATAAAATGGAACCTGTGTAATAAAATGGACATTGTAGTATAAAATGGAACATTGTAGTATAAAATGGACATTGTAAGTATAAAATGGAACATTGTAGATATAAAATGGAACATTGTAGTATAAAATGGACATTGTAGTATTAAAATGGACATTGTAGTATAAAATGGACATTGTAGTATAAAATGGAACATTGTAATAATGACATAGTATAAATGGAAATTGTAGTATAAAATGGAAATTGTAAGTATTAAAATGGACATTGTAGTATAAAATGGACCATTGTAAGTATAAAATGGACATTGTAGTAATAAAATGGACATTGTAGTATAAAATGGACATTGTAGGCTATAAAATGGACATTGTTGTATATAAATGGAAATTGTAGTATAAAATGGAAACTGTAGTATAAAATGGACATTGTAATATAAAATGAACATTGTGTAATATAAAATGGACATTGTAGTATAAAATGGAACATGTAGTATAAAATGGACATTGTAATATAAAATGGAACATTGTAATATAAAATGGAATGTAGTATAAAATGGACATTGTAGTATAAAATGAACATTGTAATATAAAATGGACATTGTAGTATAAAATGGACATTGTAATATAAATGGACCATTGTAATATAAAATGGACCATTGTAGTATAAAATGGACATTGTAGTATAAAATAGACATTGTAATATAAAATGGACATTGTAGTATAAAATGGACCATTGTAGTATAAAATGGACATTGTAATATAAAATGGACATTGTAGTATAAAATGGACATTGTAGTATAAATGGACATTGTAATATAAAATGGACATTGTAGTATAAAATGGACATTGTAATATAAAATGACATTGTAATATAAAATGGACATTGTAGTATAAAATGGAAATTGTAAGTATAAAATGGAAATTGTAAGTATAAAATGGACATTGTAGTATAAAATGGACATTGTAGTATAAAATGGACCATTGTAGTATAAAATGGACAATTGTAGTATAAAATGGACATTGTAATTAAATGGACATTGTTGTAAAAATGGGCCCTTGTTTTATAAAAGGGGAAATTTTAGTTAAAAAATGGAAACTGGGGAGTATAAAAAAGGACATTGGGAAATAAAAAGAACATTGTAATATAAAGGGGGACATTTTAAATATAAAATGGAAACTGTGTATTTAAAAAGGACATTGTAAAATAAAATGAAAAAATTGTAATATAAAAAGGGCATTGTAGTATAAAATGGAAACTGAGTATAAAAAAAAGGGCCTTGTATATAAAAGAAAAAATTTTTAGATAAAAAGGACCTTGTAGTATTTAAAAAAGGGCATTGTAATATAAAAGAGACCCTTGGCCAATAAAAATGGACCTTGGGAGGATAAAATTGGGGCATTGTAATTAAAATGGCATTGGTTTTTTATAAAATGGACCATTGGGGTTTTAAATGGCCCCCGGGAATAAAAAGGCATTTTGGTTTAAAAAGGGGGAAAATTGTAGTATAAAATGGACCATTGTAGTATAAAATGGACATTGTAATATAAAATTGGAAACATTGTAGTATAAAATCGGAAATTGTAGTATAAAATGGAAACTGTAGTATAAAATGGACATTGTAATATAAATGAACATTGTACGTATAAAATAGACATTGTAGTATAAAATGGACATTGTAGTTCTAAAACTGGACCATTGTATATTAAAATGGACATTGTAATAATAAAATGGACATTGTTTATTAGAAAATGGACATTGTAGTATTAAAATGGACATTGTAGTATAAAATGAATTGTAATATAAAATGGACATTGTAGTATAAAATGGACATTGTAGTATAAAATGGACAATTGTAAGTATAAAATGGACATTTGTAGTTTAAAATGGACATTGTAGTATAAAATGGACAATTGTAGTATAAAATGGAACACTGTAGTATAAACTGGAATTGTAAGATAAAATGAACTTTGTAATATAAAATGGACATTGTTGTATAAAATGGAAATTGTAGTATAAAATGGAAACGTAAAAAAATGGAAAATTGTAAATTTAAAATGAACATTGTAATTAAAAAAGGCAAATTTTAGTCTTTTAAAAAAGGAAAAATGTTTAAAAAAATTAAAAAAGGACCATTTTAGTTAAAAAAATGGAAAATTGTAATTAAAAAAAAAATGGACCTTGTAGTATAAAATGGACATTGTAGTATAAAATGGAAAATTGTAATATAAAATTTGGGCATTGGGAAAATAAAAGGGAAAAATTGGGAGTAAAAAAATTGGAAAAAGGGAAATATAAATGGCCATTGTGTATAAAAAGGAAATTTTAGTAATAAAAAGGGTTGGTTAAATAACCCCCGTAAATAAAATGGCCCCCGTGTTTTAAAATGGGGGCCCCCGTGTATAAAAAGGGCATTTTAAATAAAAGGGGCATGTGTTTTAAAAGGACATTTTAGTATTAAAAGGACCTTGTAAATAAAATGGACATTGTAATATAAAATGGACATTGTAGTATAAAATGGAAATTGAAGTATAAAATGGAAATTGAAGTATAAAATGGACATTGTAGTATAAAATGGACATTGTAGTATAAAATGGACCATTGTAGTATAAAATGGACATTGTAGTATAAAATGGACATTGTAATATAAAATGGACATTGTTGTATAAAATGGACATTGTTGTATAAAATGGAAATTGTAGTATAAAATGGAAACTGTAGTATAAAATGGACATTGTAATATAAAATGAACATTGTAATATAAAATGGACATTGTAGTATAAAATGGAAACTGTAGTATAAAATGGACATTGTAATATAAAATGAACATTGTAATATAAAATGGACATTGTAGTATAAAATGGAAACTGTAGTATAAAACGGACCTTGTGATATAAAATGAACATTGTAGTATAAAATGGACATTGTAGTATAAAATGGACATTGTAATATAAAAGAGACATTGCAGTATAAAATGGACATTGTAGTATAAAATGGACATTGTAATATAAAATGGACATTGTAGTATAAAATGGACCATTGTAGTATAAAATGGACATTGTAATATAAAATGGACATTGTTGTATAAAATGGAAATTGTAGTATAAAATGGAAACTGTAGTATAAAATGGACATTGTAATATAAAATGAACATTGTATATAAAATGGACATTGTAGTATAAAATGGACATTGTAATATAAAATGGACATTGTATATAAAATGGAACATTGTAGGTATAAAATGGACCATTGTAGTATAAAATGGACATTGTAATATAAAATGGACATTGTAGTATAAAATGGACATTGTAGTATAAAATGGACATTGTAATATAAAATGGACATTGTAGTATAAAATGGACCATTGTAGTATAAAATGGACATTGTAGTATAAAATGGACATTGTAATATAAAATGGACATTGTTGTATAAAATGGACATTGTTGTATAAAATGGAAATTGTAGTATAAAATGGAAACTGTAGTATAAAATGGACATTGTAATATAAAATGAACATTGTAATATAAAATGGACATTGTAGTATAAAATGGAAACTGTAGTATAAAATGGACATTGTAATATAAAATGGACATTGTTGTATAAAATGGAAATTGTAGTATAAAATGGAAACTGTAGTATAAAATGGACATTGTAATATAAAATGAACATTGTAATATAAAATGGACATTGTAGTATAAAATGGAAACTGTAGTATAAAATGGACATTGTAATATAAAATGAACATTGTAATATAAAATGGAAATTGTAGTATAAAATGGACATTGTAGTATAAAATGAACATTGTAATATAAAATGGACATTGTAGTATAAAATGGACATTGTAATATAAAATGGACCATTGTAATATAAAATGGACCATTGTAGTATAAAATGGACATTGTAGTATAAAATAGACATTGTAATATAAAATGGACATTGTAGTATAAAATGGACCATTGTAGTATAAAATGGACATTGTAATATAAAATGGACATTGTAGTATAAAATGGACATTGTAGTATAAAATGGACATTGTAATATAAAATGGACATTGTAGTATAAAATGGACATTGTAATATAAAATGGACATTGTAATATAAAATGGACATTGTAGTATAAAATGGAAATTGAAGTATAAAATGGAAATTGAAGTATAAAATGGACATTGTAGTATAAAATGGACATTGTAGTATAAAATGGACCATTGTAGTATAAAATGGACATTGTAGTATAAAATGGACATTGTAATATAAAATGGACATTGTTGTATAAAATGGACATTGTTGTATAAATGGAAATTGTAGTATAAAATGGAACTGTAGTATAAAATGGACATTGTAATATAAAATGGAACATTGTAATATAAAATGGACATTGTAGTATAAAATGGAAACTGTAGTATAAAATGGACATTGTAATATAAAATGAACATTGTAATATAAAATGGACATTGTAGTATAAAATGGAAACTGTAGTATAAAACGGACCTTGTGATATAAAATGAACATTGTAGTATAAAATGGACATTGTAGTATAAAATGGACATTGTAATATAAAAGAGACATTGCAGTATAAAATGGACATTGTAGTATAAAATGGACATTGTAATATAAAATGGACATTGTAGTATAAAATGGACCATTGTAGTATAAAATGGACATTGTAATATAAAATGGACATTGTTGTATAAAATGGAAATTGTAGTATAAAATGGAAACTGTAGTATAAAATGGACATTGTAATATAAAATGAACATTGTAATATAAAATGGACATTGTAGTATAAAATGGACATTGTAGTATAAAATGGACATTGTAATATAAAATGGACATTGTAGTATAAAATGGACATTGTAGTATAAAATGGACATTGTAGTATAAAATGGACCATTGTAGTATAAATGGACATTGTATATAAATGGACATTGTAGTATAAAATGGACATTGTAGTATAAAATGGACATTGTAATATAAATGGACATTGTAGTATAAAATGGACCATTGTAGTATAAAATGGACATTGTAGTATAAAATGGACATTGTAATATAAAATGGACATTGTTGTATAAAATGGACATTGTTGTATAAAATGGAAATTGTAGTATAAAATGGAAACTGTAGTATAAAATGGACATTGTAATATAAAATGAACATTGTAATATAAAATGGACATTGTAGTATAAAATGGAAACTGTAGTATAAAATGGACATTGTAATATAAAATGGACATTGTTGTATAAAATGGAAATTGTAGTATAAAATGGAAACTGTAGTATAAAATGGACATTGTAATATAAAATGAACATTGTAATATAAAATGGACATTGTAGTATAAAATGGAAACTGTAGTATAAAATGGACATTGTAATATAAAATGAACATTGTAATATAAAATGGAAATTGTAGTATAAAATGGACATTGTAGTATAAAATGAACATTGTAATATAAAATGGACATTGTAGTATAAAATGGACATTGTAATATAAAATGGACCATTGTAATATAAAATGGACCATTGTAGTATAAAATGGACATTGTAGTATAAAATAGACATTGTAATATAAAATGGACATTGTAGTATAAAATGGACCATTGTAGTATAAAATGGACATTGTAGTATAAAATGGAAATTGAAGTATAAAATGGACATTGTAGTATAAAATGGACATTGTAATATAAAATGGACATTGTAATATAAAATGGACATTGTAGTATAAAATGGAAATTGAAGTATAAAATGGACATTGTAGTATAAAATGGACATTGTAGTATAAAATGGAAATTGAAGTATAAAATAGACATTGTAATATAAAATGGACATTGTAGTATAAAATGGACCATTGTAGTATAAAATGGACATTGTAATATAAAATGGACATTGTAGTATAAAATGGACATTGTAGTATAAAATGGACATTGTAATATAAAATGGACATTGTAATATAAAATGGACATTGTAGTATAAAATGGAAATTGAAGTATAAAATGGAAATTGAAGTATAAAATGGACATTGTAGTATAAAATGGACATTGTAGTATAAAATGGACCATTGTAGTATAAAATGGACATTGTAGTATAAAATGGACATTGTAATATAAAATGGACATTGTTGTATAAAATGGACATTGTAGTATAAAATGGAAACTGTAGTATAAAATGGACATTGTAATATAAAATGAACATTGTAATATAAAATGGACATTGTAGTATAAAATGGAAACTGTAGTATAAAATGGACATTGTAATATAAAATGAACATTGTAATATAAAATGGACATTGTAGTATAAAATGGAAATTGTAGTATAAAATGGACATTGTAGTATAAAATGAACATTGTAATATAAAATGGACATTGTAGTATAAAATGGACATTGTAATATAAAATGGACATTGTAATATAAAATGGACCATTGTAGTATAAAATGGACATTGTAGTATAAAATAGACATTGTAGTATAAAATGGACATTGTGGTATAAAATGGACATTGTAGTATAAAATGGACATTGTAATATAAAATGGACATTGTAGTATAAAATGAACATTGTAATATAAAATGGACATTGTAGTATAAAATGGACATTGTAATATAAAATGGACATTGTAGCATAAAATGGAAATTGTAATATAAAATGGACATTGTAGTATAAAATGGACATTGTAATATAAAATGGACATTGTAATATAAAATGGACATTGTAATATAAAATGGATATTGTAGTATAAAATGGACATTGTAGTATAAAATGGACATTGTGGTATAAAATGGACATTGTAATATAAAATGGACATTGTAATATAAAATGGACTTTGTAGTATAAAATGGACATTTGGTATAAAATGGACATTGTGGTATAAAATGGACATTGTAGTATAAAATGGACATTGTAGTATAAAATGGATATTGTAGTATAAAATGGACATTGTAATATAAAATGGACATTGTGGTATAAAATGGACATTGTAGTATAAAATGGACATTGTAATATAAAATGGACATTGTAGTATAAAATGGACATTGTAGTATAAAATGGACATTGTAGTATAAAATGGACATTGTAGTATAAAATGGACATTGTAATATAAAATGGACATTGTAGCATAAAATGGAAATTGTAATATAAAATGGACATTGTAATATAAAATGGACATTGTAATATAAAATGGACATTGTAGTATAAAATGGACATTGTAGTATAAAATGGACATTGTAGTATAAAATGGACATTGTAATATAAAATGGACATTGTAGTATAAAATGGAAATTGTAATATAAAATGGACATTGTAGTATAAAATGGACATTGTTATATAAAATGGACATTGCAGTATAAAATGGATCTAGGTATATTACGATACCGACCTTTTTCTATACATAACTGATGAGATACACGTCAGGTATAGACTTTTTTTAAGTAAAACTGTAACGTGAAGCTATCAATCAGGAATTGATACAAATAGAATTTAGATGATTTTTCAGAAAATTCATTTTTGTTTCAATGAAGTTATTTTTCAAACGCTACTTAAAACAATGTAAAGATATAGTTTCATTATCAACATAGTATGCATGCCAAACATTGCCAATGTCAGACGCCAGTAATAAGTTTCTAAATTTACAACGCCAATTACAATTTCTGTGATTACTCTCATCCAACTGCTTTAAAAACACAATTATCACATTTAATTACTTTCAACTAATATTTGATATTTCCTAATGTTATGTAAAGCATTCGCTCTAACTCCGAGTACATCATCAAAGATGGCGTACTTTTCTTTACATTCCGGATTCTTTTTAAACAATCAACATACACTTTTTCTACTTTGTCGACAGCAGGAAAACCCTACGTTTCGCAACCATAATTAAGAACTGGTGAAATAAAGACATGAAATATTCAGTTTAGATTACATGTTTGTAAAGGTCATCTGTGGCAGCATTTATAATTCTTGCTTTCATTTCTAGGGTGTAACAATCTACAAAACGAGAATTCATCAACTTTACATAAAGTTCATATAGATAGCAAATCCAGTGATATTTTACAAGCCAATATTTACATTTACACTGCAGCTCCATTATATAACTTCACCAAGCGCACTTGAAGGCTACGAGTCCATATTTTCCAAACCTTTCTTATGGACGTCATTATTATTGTGACGTCATAATTGTCACGTCGGCGATAACTAAGGATGGCTGTTGAAAAAAGACTGTTCCGTCTTTGACGGTAATAATTTATTAATTTATCGTAGGAGCAAAATTCCTGGATATAGCTTTAAAAAATCGTTCTCAAATGTAAAAATAAGCATTTCCGTTGGAAGTTATGGGCTGATGAATTCCTACTGGACAAAGCAAATTTAATGTCTTTGTGCAGTTGGCATGCATCAGCCCATAACTTCCAAGCGGTAAAACATGCGTAAAATGCAAGTTTCAGGAGAGCACAGTAAATTCATATGGATCACGTAAATAAGTAACCATGTCGTTATGCTCACAAGTTTCAATAGCAAAAAGTGTGAGCATTTGTTTGACCGGAATCAACCTGTTACTAAAAAACTTGAAATATCGCCATGAATACCAAGGTTATGCGACCAATGCTTTATAAAAGGCGTCATTAATGGCATGAACTTCATTTTTGTCGCCAAAAGCTTTGATAGATAAATCATAAGGGGGGGGGGGGGGGGGGGGGGAGAGAGAGAGAGAGCAGTAGCAAAATACTCTCTACTTCCACTTTGGCGGTTTCCTCCCAAAGTAAGACCCATTGCTCTCTTCCATCCAAGCAGACAAAAGTGATTTACAGAAGTTGATAAAACTGCACTTGTGGTTTGGCAATTGTTTTAAACAATTTTTGATGTTGAAGGAGGAAGAGGGTTCAAATACTTCGAGAAAATGTTTTACCTTGGACGGCCAAATCGAGATTTACACCACACCTTTGCACAGGAAGTAGAGCGAGGCAATTAAAGTTTTCAATAATTACTTAACGTCAGGTTCAAGAGGAAATAGAGTTAGGCAATTAAAGCTTTAAATTACGATATTGTACGAAAAGAGGAGTTTGGCAATTAGCGTTTTAGGTAACGGAAATATCCAGGAATTTATTTAAGGCAATGAAAGTTTAAATTAAATCAAGTTTGGTTATTAAAGCGTTACAGTACGACATTTTTGCAGGAAGCGGGGTTATGTAGCTAAACACTTACACCTCCATCTTGTTCACAGAGCGAAGACTTTATAATTGTAGGGCAGGCTTGCTACTGAGCAGAATTGGTCAAAAGGGCCTTGCTGTACAATGTATGTGACTATGACACATTCCGATACGCCACACGCAACTTTATCGATAATAAAATGATATTGGTATCAAGGACAGATCATCAGAAACTCCCAATCCTAAAAATGAGAGAGATCTCCTGCAGCATAGGATTTCCAGTCGGGAATAGACAGAAATGAAAGGCCACATTTTTCTTTATTTCCGGTTTATTGACAGCCGAATTTCTTTCCGCTGAGTTCTTTCTTTAGAACTTCCAGACGGTCACCAATGGCGTGACGGAGGTCAAGACTTCGGACAATGATATCGGAAATCGTCGTGTGGTGAGGTCCGGGCTCCAGTGAAGACAGGAACATTGACCATATGTACTCCAAGACAAATAATCTGTGTCACTGACACGCTCTTTTATATCCGTTATACAAACGCTGTAAAGATCAGACAAAGCTATTTTTATCAGTTTCGTATTTCACATTTTACTGACAACCGTGTACACCTAATACACATATATAGTGAGATTATATAAAACAGGGTTCCAGAAACAACCAACATTTTTAGTATTTCACAGTTCACTTAATCATATTTGAATATGCCATTCCTTTTCCATTTGGGAAATATAAAATGTCCACAGAACCTGCAGTTTACATTTTACAGTAAATATATTAAGTGCCGCAAAGATACCTCATCTCTGCAATTTGGGGCATACATTTCTCACATTTGCCACTTCGTTTCCACATCAACAATTTTTATCATCATTTTAGTATGATAAATTTACTCACCATTTAAAACCATTACCAAAATAGATTACATGCATTCTCTCTACACACACGTATTTCAGAAAAATACTTGATTCGTCAAAATAGTTTTCAACCATAATGAACATAGGTAGTTTTTACTTACTGAAATGATGTCAAACAATCTGAAAGTCATTTCATTAAAAAAAAACATTTAGAATATTCCAACGTTAAAACATCTTTTGTAATGTTCATACAAAACATACAATGACATACTATTATATACATGTAACAGTAGGTATTTAGGTATCATTTATTGTTATATGATGTAAAAAGACCATACCTGGCTATAGGTCAAGTTACAACAGTGTTGGCAGTATTCACAATAAAAAGAATGTTCACCATTAATGAAAATACCAATACCAATACCATAATATTTGTAAATGGAATAAGTTGCCGATATGTGTGTGTTGTTAGCTAATTGACTCGCCTCCGTTAACTAACCTGCCTGGTTTGGTTGACCCTAAAAGAAAACTGTGTAACCTATTTCCACGACAACCTTTCTAGCTTTTTTGGTTGCCGAGACACAAAGTGGTTGAAGGATTAATTTGTAACGTTTTTTTTTTTATTTTCGTCCACCCCGAGGCAAAATCATTACAACTGTTCTATATTTCTATTTTATAGAAGATATATTTTGCTTGGCGATATAGCATTACGGCCAGTGAGGAGTTCCTTGTGTGTTCATGAAAACTCCATTTGAGATTCAATCAATATTTTATATTAATACATGAACAAATTAAGTATGTTCCACAAGTTCCCAACAAGCCTGGCTCAGTTGAAAACAGTTTATTTGAACTTCTTTGCCTGTGAATCTATAGACACTGCTTGTGTTTAGTGAGAGAGATATGTATTACAGGATACTTCCAGTGTGGCAGCAAATACCCACTGTGCGTTTTCCTGGTGGACAATGACAATAATAATTTATGGCATAGTCATTCTTTTACGCTTTGAACGCTATCCAAACATTGTACTTTGTTTGTGCTTCGTGACGAGAACGTGTTTGTACCCGGATGAGGCCATCAGTGTGCTGGTACACCCATACCACCGTCGGTTAGGTGTTCTGCAATGATTACATGAATTGACAAGCGCCACATATGGCGGTTTCCAGGTATTCCATGTCATGTTCTGAAAAGGCTATCTCAATCGAACTTCTTCCACTCTGATATTGCCCTCTTCGACTTAGGACAGAGCTCTGTCAGCGAGAGAATTCTTCAATGAGAGCCTGGCCAACATTCTGATTGCCTGTTGGCGATCATTTGCTTCACGGTCGATTGATTGATTGTATGTGGGTCGAGAGATACCATTCGGACAGGCAGTGGTAATTCTTACAAGCTGTATTCAATTATTTAGATAATATAATTGGATGATAAATGTAGCTACTTTTCAGAAAAGTCTCCTCTGTTTGAATCGTCATTTACGACCCTGAGCTACGTGTTTTTTGTACACTGTTTTGTCTTAGTTTGATATTTCCTTGTCGTGCCGTGACTTGCCTGATTTCATGTAAGAATGTATGAATGTTCCAAACTAGAGTGACTCGATGAGGTTAAGAACATCACTGAACCCTCTGTCAACAAAAACGTTATCACTAGCATGTAGCCATATTGTCAGGGTTTCCACAGTTTTCGCTATCTTGGCATTGTTTTCATTGCCATAAAATGACTCTATTGTGTCAAAATCATAAACATTTGTAAGGACGAATCTCATTAACTGTAGATAATTCAACATTGTTTACTGCAATAGGATATCCTTTGAGTTTTATGATCTATACTTTTCTGGTTGTATATATACGTGCCATCTAACACAACAAAACTTTTTCTCACAGAAGGCTTTTGTGAGAGAGGTGTTGTGGAAAACGGTTTCTTCCCTGGTTAGATTTTCTAAATCATGGTATTTGGATGCGATAGTCATGTTCAATGCTGAAGTAAGTATATGGACGTTAAGGAAAGGTCAGAAATAAAAAAAAATATATTATACAATGCATGCAACTGTGGCCAAGTCATTTTGTTCTACGTTTAACCCAAGATAAGATTAATATACTGAATGATGAGCTACATTTTGTCAGCGATTGTGCTGACACATGTACTAGCTCATATATGTGATTTATGTTATTTATGTCGTCAAGTGACCAACCTGGCCATGCCTTACAGTCCTCATTGGAGAGTGACTCAAAGTCCTACTTGGGCTTGTCCATTCCGACAATCACTATGGCACTCACAGAAGATAGCTCCTGCTTTGTCACAGAGGTGCACCTTTAATGGAGCACGATTTTCCTTACTTGCCAACCTGGGATGTAAATCACTGCCGATGAGATGGTTTGAGCATACACATAAGTCAGTAGAACACGACACAGTTCGAATTTCAGAAAATGTGTCAGAGCAGTGAGGAAGGGGCGATAGATAACTGGACCTATACTGTAAACAAACTATTCATCTCCTATGGAAGCTTGCACCATCTTTCCACAGATGAAACTGAGCATTTCTTTCCACAGGGCTAAACCAGTACAGTCGGAAAGTTTAATACCTCTCTGGCACCAACTGGTCTTGACTTCCTCTCATAGCGCTTAGATCATTTGTAACAAAAGACTGCATCATGAATTATTGATTGGTCCCTACCTTCTTTAAAGACGTTTACAGAGCCATTTATGGTAAGTAGCCTTTCGAAAGATCTTTCCTTGATTTGGGAGGATCCCTTTCACGAACTATGCACCCTAGTGTATTAAAGTATATGGAATTTCACTATTCAAATGTTCAATAATTTAGCACCAGCTTTTTATACATATTGAATATAAAGTGCTGAGTGCCCTTTTTGACATTTATTCATTTAAATAACACATGTGCAGACAAAATAATAAACGACACAAGGTTTTACTCTTGCTTGTAAAATCTTAAGATGTTTACATGTTGGTCATCAAAGACCAATATTGTTATTGATTCGGACCCTATTGAAGAATTTTTGATAACACATATGGATATTGACTTAAAGAGACATGCGCTTGTTGAGGGTAATTACATTGTTATGCTGAACTTCTTGATATGCATGACGGCTTGATTTTGCTCATACTCTATAAGAAAAATCTTTGCGATCAAATAATATTTTCGTATATTCATTGACAAGTATTATTCAAATGCTTGAAAAACATAACAGATATTAAGATTTGATAAAAAAAATGTTATTCATTCATTTTTTTTCATTTAAGAATTATAGAATTACTAATTATAATATTTTCTATGCTTTCTAAAATTAATATTAAACATGTACACTCTGTATTCATCAAAACTTGCCTGACCATGTATATGTACTTTTGTTTCTCTCTGTCCTTCTCTCTCTTTCTCTGTGGTCAACCCTCTATTCCTCTCTCGTCCTCTGTACATGTGGTCTTTCCTCTCTCTTCCTGTGATCTGCTCTCTCTCTCTCTCTCTCTCTCTCTCTCTCTCTCTCTCTCTCTCTCTCTCTCTCTCTGTTCCTGTGGGTTGCTCTCTCTCTCTTCCTGTACCTGTGGTCTACCCTCTCTCTCTTCCTGTACCTGTGGTCTACCATCTCTCTTCTTGTACCTGTGGTCTACCCTCTCTCTTCCTGTACCTGTGGTCTGCCCTCTCTCTTCCTGTACCTGTGGTCTACCATCTCTCTTCTTGTACCTGTGGTCTACCCTCTCTCTCTTCCTGTACCTGTGGTCTACCCTCTCTCTCTTCCTGTACCTGTGGTCTACCATCTCTCTTCTTGTACCTGTGGTCTACCATCTCTCTTCTTGTACCTGTGGTCTACCCTCTCTCTTCCTGTACCTGTGGTCTGCCCTCTCTCTTCCTGTACCTGTGGTCTGCCCTCTCTCTTCCTGTACCTGTGGTCTACCATCTCTCTTCTTGTACCCGTGGTCTGCCCTCTCTCTTCCTGTACCTGTGGTCTACCATCTCTCTTCTTGTACCCGTGGTCTGCCCTCTCTTCCTTTCTCTTCCTGTTTATGTGACCTGTCTTTCTCACTTTGTGTACCTGTGGTCTACCATCTCTCTTCTTGTACCCGTGGTCTGCCCTCTCTCTTCCTGTACCTGTGGTCTACCATCTCTCTTCTTGTACCCGTGGTCTGCCCTCTCTTCCTTTCTCTTCCTGTTTATGTGACCTGTCTTTCTCACTTTGTGTACCTGTGGTCTACCATCTCTCTTCTTGTACCCTTGGTCTGCCCTCTCTCTTCCTGTATCGTATCATTAAGATAATGGCGGTATCAGCTAAGCTTGTTTGTCATTATCTACAAAAAATATTTAAATGTCAGTAAATGATATAATTCACAAACATCTGTGCAACTGTTGGCGTAATTAAATTGCTTCCTCAATCCTAACTACATCTTATGCCATAATCATCAGACTTATATAGACTTCGCCTGATATTCTATGCCATTGACTTTGTAATGATGTTAATAAAATTTGATAAAAATGAAAATGTCATGACGCTAAGCTTTCATAAACACGTGACTTCTAATGTCAGACAACTAAAAAATGACATAATTCATGAAAATCCTTATATACAAAGTCATGTAACAAGTTCATGTTACGGAGGCTCTTCCTGAAGTTGAAGGCAGATGCTTAACTATAACAAGGAACACCCAGACATATCGAGAATCGATTTATAATTTAGATACGATTTTAAAACGGATTGCTTTTCTCGGTTCGTTTATTGAAGTATTGATTTTGTTAGTAATAATACATCATGTAATTGTTAATTCGCCTGGGAGGTCTGATAACAGCACGTTAACATACGACATGTATAATGCTGCACGCATGTTTTCTCGGTCAAGTCACTGACTGATTATAATCATAACACGTGACCGTAAGTTTCGTAAAAAGCTAGCTCCACAGGAAGCCGTATTGTTTTTTGGCGTTAATAAGCGATAACAATACCATGTGAACAAGCTACTATGAGTACTTCTCTACTTGGTTGTCAGTCTATTTTTATAAAAGCGTATTATCGAAGCAATGCTTTCTATGTTGTTGGTTTTTTTTTGGTTTTTTGTTTTGTTTTTTTCATTCTACGTGACTTAATCGTACGACAGCAATGGCGAAGCCAGCATTCAATCGAATATCTTCGTGACCTTTCCATCGGAGTAGAAAATGCAACATACTTTTTAAACCAAAATCATCGCCAATTTCTCAAGCCGCCTTACCAACCTCTTTGTGTTCTTCTTTGAGAATTGCTTTACTGGAAACCTTAAATTTCAAACGCTTTTCTATATTTATGTTTTCTATATAAGTTATATCATCTTCTGTAGACAATCTAAGCACGAGGATGTACACAATATACTTCAAAATGAACCCGTTTAAAAATACTACTGTTCCCATTAGTGGTTCATTACGGCTCGTATTAACTGTTCACCTTGTCAAGTTTGTCACCAAACTCACAGGAGAGATTCCATTCTTTTATCAATGCATCACCAATATGCATTTGTCATACATAACATAAAATTATATAGAATAA
This sequence comes from Pecten maximus, assembly GCF_902652985.1. NCBI lineage: Eukaryota > Metazoa > Mollusca > Bivalvia > Pectinida > Pectinidae > Pecten > Pecten maximus. The sequence goes on along the minus strand of NC_047016.1, from coordinate 50,251,513 downwards.
TTTTGTGAAAGAGACCAACGACTATACAAACATAGAGCCTTCTGGCAGGCAAACACACAAGACGTATTCCCGTGAGAAACACGGGTTGATTAACTCTATTGACACGTTTTATAGCCACCATCTATGTCTAATTTTGGAAATATCCCAGCTCCTTTCCCAATACGAGTTTCGTTATATCTTAACAACCTTACTTGTACCTCCAGTGTCACTAGAACAGCCAACATTTCCATACGCTACAAAACCTGTAATCGACCTAGATTTTCAGTGTCGATGATGAAGAAGAAGACGCTTACCTTGCCAGAACGCCTGGTCTTATTATTTTTCTTTTGTTTTATAAATCATATCCTGGTCTCAATCTTATCTTTGTTATCCTTTTATAGTTTCTATAATTTTGACATACATATAATAACTTTTTTATCTATCTACACTTTGGATTGATATTTGCCCATGTATTAACTCATCCCTGTATACAAATCTGAATGACACTCCCAGTACTCATACTTTAGGAGCGTGGTTTCCTTGTGAGGTTTAATATGTCTAATTTGATTTTAAGGGTCTGTCTTGACTTGATAAAACCACTGTATATTGTAATTCAATATTCATTATTCAACATGTAGCGTTTTAAATACGTACATAAATTTACTATTAACTCGTGTTTTTACTGATGAACCATACCCATAATATAACTTGATTATAAGCATGAAACTTTATTGATATATTTACACATTAACAATGAAAATGTCTGCTTCATTGTTTACACTGTAACTATGACAACCGACGGGTGTTCCTACATGTAAATACAAAAGACACCTGTTGCTACCGGGATTTCCAGATTTCTTCTTTTCCGAGTAACCTGATATTTATGAATTAAAATCATGAGAACTTTGTCGAGGATATAAACATCTTTATTATCAGTGTTTAATACTTTATTAATATCATGACGTTTGCCTGGCGTCTCCCATTCACAGTTATTATGGCCAAATCAGACGGTCTGTAGAAGGAAGTAAATTTTAAATATTTACATTTGCTCCACATTTTCCCATTGACACAATGCTAAGAGACAGTTGCCACCATACGCCTATAACACCCAGTGGTCATGTGACATTAAAAAAGGCGGGATTTTTTTTGTTGGTTCAGTTTTTGTCAAAGTTGACGAAAATGGTAAGACAATGTAAATATAAGTATTGAACAGCGGTATTAAAGGGTTCCCATGCCATTACCCCACCATACATCTTGCTGCCATATCGACTATAACAACATTAAAACCACTGTTCACATTGCTTAGGTGCAGATAAACCAACCATACCTGTTGAACCCTTGTTGATTTGCTAAGTTGTTCCGTTCTAACCACCCTTGTTTTCATTTGAGAATGAGACTTAACCCGGATGTTACCTACATTTTCACGACAGTTGTCATCGGCGAAGAAAGAGACGCTAACCCTTCTGGGACACCTGGCCCTCTTCTCGTATTTTTCAATGTTCCCTTTATCTAAATCTATAGTTTTAGAGTATGTCCTCATTTTTGTCGATTTGAGTTCTTTTGAATATCGATACTGAGTTTCTTCAACTTATCCTGAAATCTGAGAAAAGCATGGACTTACACTAATATAGAATTAAAATCAATTGGACCTCTACCATACACTGCAAGCATGATCTAGCAACAGTTCATCTGAGGTCATCTCAGCATGATCTTTGAGCCCCGCCAATCAGTAATCACGTAGCAAATCCTCGTAGTGTTTCGTTCAAACAAATTTATAAATATTAACAGTGAAGATCAGAGATTTCCGATATTATCATAAAACATAGCAGCGTCCATGTGAAAGTCAACGACTCCATCATCAAATAAAAAGTACTGCTTAGCTCGACAAAGTAGTGTTGGTCATGTGCGTTTTTATTATAATCAGAGATATTAGTACTCAAGTCAACGGTCGTGTGAAAAATTATCTTTACATGTAAGGTTCCCATCAGATCTAAAAGGTTAAAGAGAATTCCTTATAGGGTGATTTGTGACGTCTTGGCCAAATGCTAGCTTCTAACTCTAGATCAAATGATGTTATACGCTCATCTGCGGGAGGTTTTTAGATCTGATACAGCGTTGTTTAGTAGAGGATAGAAAAATAGCAGGAATTACAAGTACGATTTTAATAATATTTGCCCCTACATGAATTTTCATTTTCTCAAAGATTAATAAACGAGTCGGATATGTTTCATTTTACTGAGCCAAGATAAACTTTGAAATATTAGATACTATGTAGATTCTGTTTAGCACAAAATATAGCATATCTTGACAAAACAGCATTTTTTTTTTTTTTTACTTATATTGAATCTTAAAATGCTCATTTGACCCTTTGACCTTGAATGACCCAATTGTGCTGCTGACATTAAACGAATAACAGCCAACAATTCGCTGTTTCCTTTGTGATATCACTTTGAACATGTCGTGAAGAGGAAGGGGATTTGACAATGATGGAACCAATGTAATGTACAACCAATTGTTAGGTGTTATGTCAATATCACAATTCACATTAAAGGCGTTATGACACAGAAAACACCATAGATATTTGATAATATACTAGTATATATATATACATGTACTTATTCAACACTGATGTTACCTGAAATTCACCAGGGATCTTTGATATGAAGATTTAGAATAATTCTAAATTGAACCAAGATATCTTATAAACCGTATTGGTACTCGTTCCACCAACAAACACATGTTTTATTGTGGTTCGGCAGGCGTTCAACAATTTACTTTTACAAAGCGTAATCATTCTTAAAATGTATTTTCTTCTCTGCTCTAGTTTTTGAAATGTTCAGGTTTTGCGATTTGTGCCTTACAACAGCGACACTCTCCAAATGAAATACAGGCTTGGAATATCCGTTGCATTGGTTATGTAGTTTTGACATTGAAGAGATCTGTTGCCGGATTTTAAGCATCATGGGTGTTTTTTTGTTGTTGTTTTTCCTGGTGTCTTTATTTTAATTTTTTTCTCCATTTCGTTTGACGTTCCACGACCACGAGGTCCTCGACATCATACTTCCTATGTTTTTTTGGTTTTTTTTTTAATATGAAATATATACATGCTGTGCAAAATCGATATGTGCCATTTGTTGACGGTATGTTGTGACACAAAATAAAAGGATGAGGACATAACAGGGGGCTAGAATCCAGTTACTAGCTAAGTAAACAGCGCTCTCCTGATACCGCGGTATTGACTGCAGCACGCTGTACGAGTAGAGCTATCAGGTTGAGTGTCTCTGGAAGCGACATTCTCCGCTGGTAAAGTTAACGAAAGCGCCTGCTGATACTTTTGAAGCCTTCGGCTAAACATTGCAGATTGTTTAAAAGGAAAAACGATTTTTTAATAGAATATAAGTGGTGAGACGGAATGGTGTTAAAGCGAAGGACGAATGGACAAAGAATATCTGACTCATCCGCTTCGTTGAAATAACACATACAAGGCCATGCAGTGTATGTAATGTTAGTATTGTGGGGAAAAAAATGAATGACGTAAATATTTTATATTACCACCATATATAAAATATGAACTTAATGAATTAATAATTCCTTGTCATATGCAACTTGATTGTAATCTTCAAAATTCCACTTTGAACTAACTTGCTAGCCATTGATATTTTACTGAAGCGGATATGATTATCGATATTTCCTCATACAATCATCGTGTTATTCAATTCATACCAATATGTTTTGTGTAATGGAAAAAAAATATGAAATTTTCTTTTTCCTAGAATATCATGATCATGAAAGCAATAATTTGTTAAAAATAAATAGCACAAGGACCTTAATGTCAAATATAAGTACCCTAGTGCAATTATAAAGTGATGTATTAAATGCCATTCAACACTTGTACCAAAAACTTTAAGTTTTTTGTCAGTATAAGAGGTCTAAGTCCAAAATATGTCAAAAACGCTGAGTTTTTTCTCAACAAATCTTTTAGTTCGACTCCGGGGGGGGGGGGATAGAATAACCCTGCAGGGACCTTTATACCAAATATCAATATGTCTTTCAACACATACACAAATGTGTTAATATTAGAAAACCAACGCAAACGCCAACATAAGCTCTCCCTCTTCTTCAAGAGACGAACTGAAAAATGGGTTTAACCTTTTATAAATCTACTGTATTTCATCATAACGCTTCGACCTGTTTTACCGACAGGAGAACTCATTAAGTTTTGTTGTGTGTGTAAATATGTGAAATACAGAACGTTTTACGACATTAGCTTCCCTACATTGACAGATAATAAGAAAGGTGAATTCAGGCCGCCTCGGGAACAAGGATATAAATCAACTCTTCATCGAATAATTAATATTTTTAGAGACTGCGTTTTTGGCCGCACGACTACAAAATAACCATGCCAACATAATGATCATTTGACACTTTATTGATACGGGTTGGACATGCTAGAGACCGGGCCACGCCTCCTCGCGGCAGGCTAACAGGTAATAACATTTCGTAACGGTTATAGGGACATGCATCACATGTCAGACACGTGACCAAATGTCGTTCTATTTCATAACAATATATCGGCCTTCCTAATGCTACGGAAGGCGCTTTGGTTTGTACTTTAGGCGTTTTTTTTATCATTACTCTCCCTACTGAGTTGTGCCTAATAAACTACTACTAAAGTGCATTGTAATAAGAGCTTCGAGTAAACATCATCGGCTTATAGAATTTATTTATAGACATTTGATTGGTTCCTTGCGACCTGTAACAAATATTTATTTATGGTATATTAACCGTAAATAACATCTGTGATGTACATTGTAGACTATATATATATTAAGATCTCTGAGATAGAATTAAAAGTAGATTTAAGAGTATATACCATGTTAAACTGGTTAAAAATATTTCCTTGGTAAATTGCTGAAAATAGAAATATACTAAATGGCAAATTGATGGAAATGGGAAAAATACAACCACGATGAATTGAAGAATTACTAGCAGGGTAATTTGGACTACCGTGGTAAATTTATGAGAAATACTACCACGCTAAATTTGTTAATATAACTACCATGGTAAATCGATGAAAAATACTCCACACAATTTCTAATCAACCTTGTGGAATTTAACAGATGAACCTTTAATGGGACGACTTTACAATCCATTTTTATCATTTTTAGTAGTGGTACGGCAAAATGAAATATTCATCGATTTATATTAAAAACAAATATGGATTGAAATTGAACATGAAAGGCGGTACAAATATATGTCAAAACTCGACCATAAGAAGATAATTCCAAGCTCTTTGGTTTGGTTTATTTTGTTAAACGTCCTATTAACAGCCAGGGTCGTTTAAGGACGTGCCAGGTTTTTGAGGTGGAGGAAAGCCGCAATCCAAGCTGTATTTTGAGTTAAAACCCTGTTAATGGCGAACAAGACAAATCTGACATAACATGTACCATGTACGTAATCAAATTCAAATTTCAAATTTCTTTATTGCATTTAGCTTTACAGCTCATTTGCATTGTACATATGTAATAGTACAAAATTCAGTTGGCGTACATACGGGACACTGCACATATAATTATATCAATTAATTAGAGAATGGACAACATCATTACATCAGAGATTTTCTCAAATTTACTTAAAACATTTAGCTCTTTTACATTTGTTGTGCTTAATAGTTGGACAATCTTAAATACACATGGCTTTTTCCAATAATATTTTTTTTTATAAATTTCTGCCTTAGATATTGATACATTGGACATACAAGGAAAAAATGGAATTCATCCTCAAGATCACGATTAGGATCACAAAATTTACAGATACGTTCACTCATGACTATATTAGAATAACGAGTAGTCAACAGGCGTTATAAATCAACAGAATTGTCATTGTTTCGAGGACTGATGACACCAATAATAGCAATAACAAGTTAACACCATCCTCCCTGGTTTCATACGACACATCTATTCACAAAAACGTAAGGTACAATTTAATCAAATCACTAAAAGAGTAATTTCTGGTACATTAACTGGAATTATATCTCTCGAAATGTCACGAACATGTGATATAAACTTTTTATTTACTATGTTTAAAAAAAAATGTCATTTTAAAATGTTTAAATTTGCAAATTCAATTATAGAAACTGTACATATAATTGAACTGATTATATCTAATGTCTTTAATTAAAGCTGTTATAATCAGCCTTTGTGTCTTAATTACAGATATAAATGTGCAGAATATCGGTGTGTATATAGTGATATTGCGCAACAGGCGATAAGAAAATGAGCCAATTTCATTGAATTGTTTTTTTCTAATGTAACTAACAACGGTCTAAATACCATACGGCATTGCAGGGATTGAATAATGTGAAACAATTCACCTATATTAACGCATAAAATTCTCGGTAGATGGCGCGGTTTATTGTGCACACGAGACGTCTATTATTTATCCAATTAACGCTAAGTCTGATCTTACGACCTCGTGTTTCTCATGAAAAATGTTTAGGTGTTTATAGTGTCTTTCTAATTGGTTTATTTAAATAGATCTTCAAATAATTAATTTATCTAACACTTGGTTTCTAATTAAGCTTTGCTATCTTTTCTAATACTTAGTAATCAGCTGTGTAATGGATTGTCTAACATATATCAGTTTAATGATAATTTCCTTATAAATGAAATAAGAAAAGATTTGCCTAAATGTGGCGATATTCAACAATTATTGTGTTGGATTGTTCAGATATTTTAATCACTTTATTCTAAGTACAGAATGTATATTGATTAATCCTAAATAGAATAATTTAATTACGAGTCATAAAAAGGACGGCACTTAGCCCACACAAACGAACGATAGCACATTTCCAAATATGGATGTGTTGTTGATGATACGTCGAGTAATCGTATTGTCGATCAATTAACTTAAAACAGCATCATGCAACATTTTAACCTTCCAGATTTCGCCAGCGATGCATAAGGCCAAATATATAAACAACTGGAATTCCAGGAGGGAGGTTAACGAAAATATAAATGGGTTTGAACAAAGATTAATTTTCTTGTCGATGCAGTAAATAAATATATGTAAACATCGAACGACTGTTGTTGTCATTATACGGACTGTCCAGAAGGAGACTACAGATTCCGGACTCCTACTCCAGTGTCCACAACTTGATAGAGATTATCTGGAAATCGACGTCTTGTTTGAACGTGTTGAAGTAAACGGACGGCCACTTAGCACACGATGGTAACAACGTTAGCGCGACAAGGCTGGTGTAAGAGAGGGAACGGAGCCGCTGAAAAAATCCGGAAAACTAAATAGCTTAGGCATGTGGCTATCACAGTCGGAGTGTTACACCCATTTACGATCTGAGGTAATAAGATAGCCCGTACTTTATTCGATCGAACCGTTTGTTGACCCCGATTGATGTCACCAGTTTCCTAAACGACGGGCACATAACCATTTAGCGCTTGTGTTAGATAGACTATCTATAATCTGCTTTCTGGTGATTTCAGTCTAAAACCGGAGATTTCTGAGCTCCTCTACGACAATCTTTCTCGTTTAATACACATGCTTTTGGGTTTTTTTTTATTTATTTTTATTTTTTTTGTTGTGCGTGATTTTTAAATGTTGATGATTTAGGCGGTTGCTGTGTTCTCAATCACGTGGACAATTCCGCGCAGAGGAGAGGCATTGTGTAAAAACCCAATACAGTTGACATGATGACGACGACGACGATGATGATGATGATAATGATTGCTTTTTTTTTTTTTTTTTTTTTTATAAAAAATGTATTTTGAAAAATAAAAAATCAAGTTTTCTGGTTCAATCGTTACGGTATCCTTATGACAACGATGATGATGATGATGATGTTTTTTTTTTTTTTTTTTTTTTGATAAAAAATGTATTTTGAAAAATAAAAAATCAAGTTTTCTGGTTCAATCGTTACGGTATCCTTATGACAACTATCCCAGAAGTCCATATCTTATTGTTTACTGGAGAAATCATTTATATCACGTTAAACTTAACGACACACACTAATGTGTATAAATACAATATACAGCAGACAATCTAACAGTTGTGTAGGCGTAATGAGCATGCATTAAGACATGAAGTGTCTACTTTCTTATAAAGTTTTTTTCTTTAAGTATCAAAACAAAATTAGCGTATACAGAAGCGGATATTGTCAACCATCAATCGGATCTTCATCTAAGTTTCTAAAACCTACTACACTGATTAAATATTTTGTTGGGGGCAAAGGAACACTATATTTAATCATTTTGTCCATCTGTATTAAAGAATATGTTATTAGACAGCAGAATACTGTTGATTGATTCTATCGTTGATTAATGAGTATCGCCTACTCTAGTAAAATTGAACGGAAGAGCAACAGCGTCATGTAAACGGAATTAAAACCCATCGTTAGAGATAGAAAAGAACAAAACAACACCAAATCGACATAGAAAGCAACAAGAACAACGAGATACCTCAAGAATCGACGAGATATCACAACACTGAAAACAGCACAGAGAGAGCTGACGATGTGATAAAAGCAGAAAAAACAATATGAAGATCTCAGCAACATAAAACAAAAGTAAATACAAAAAATGTACAAGAACAGTAATTAATTGGACAGCAAGACAGAAGGACGCGCAACATCAACAAGACAGAAGGACAGACAACATCAACAAGACAAAAGGACAGGCAACATCAACAACACAAAAGGGACAGACAACATCAACAAGACAGAAGGACAGACAACATCAACACCACAAAAGGACAGGCAACATCAACAAGACAAAATGACAGACAACATCAACAAGACAAAAGGACAGACAACATCAACAACACAAAAGGACAGACATCAACACCACAAAAGGACAGACACCATCAACAAGACAAAGGACAGACAACATCAACAAGACAAAAGGACAGACAACATCAACAAGACAAAACAACAGGCAACATCAACAGGACAAAAGGACAGACAACATCAACAAGACAAAGGGACAGACAACATCAACAAGACAGAAGGACAGGCAACATCAACAAGACAGAAGTACAGAAAACATCAACAACACAAAAGGACAGACAACATCAACAAGACAGAAGGACAGACAACATCAACAACTAAAAAGGACAGACAACATCAACAACACAAAAGGACAGACAACATCAACAAGACAAAGGGACAGACAACATCAACAACACAAAAGGACATGAAACATCAACAACACAAAAGGACAGACAACATCAACAAGACAGAAGGACAGACAACCTCAACAAGACAAAAGGACAGGCAACATCAACAAGACAAAAGGGCAGACAACATCAACAACACAAAAGGACAGACAACATCAACAAGACAGAAGGACAGACAACATCAACAAGACAAAGGGACAGACAACATCAACAAGACAGAAGGACAGACAACATCAACAACACAAAAGGACAGACAACATCAACAACACAAAAGGACAGACATCAACAACACAAAAGGACAGACAACATCAACAAGACAGAAGGACAGACAACATCAACAACACAAAAGGACAGACAACATCAACAAAACAGAAGGACAGACAACATCAACAAGACAGAAGGACAGACAACATCAACAAGACAGAAGGACAGACAACATCAACAACACAAAAGGACAGACAACATCAATAACACAAAAGGACAGACAACATCAACAACACAAAAGGACAGACAACATCAACAAGACAAAAGGACAGGCAACATCAACAAGACAAAAGGACAGGCAACATCAACAACACAAAAGGACAAACAACATCAACAACACAAAAGGACAGGCAGCATCAACAAGACAAAAGGACAGGTAACATCAACAACACAAACGGACAGACAACATCAACAAGACAGAAGGACAGACAACATCAACAAGTCAAAAGGACAGACAACATCAACAAGACAGAAGGACAGACAACATCAACAACACAAAAGGACAGACAACATCAACAACACAAAAGGACAGACAACATCAACAAGACAGAAGGACAGGCAACATCAACAAGACAAAAGGACAGACAACATCAACAACACAAAAGGACAGACAACATCAACAACACAAAAGGACAGGCAGCATCAACAACACAAACGGACAGACAACATCAACAAGACAGAAGGACAGACAACATCAACAAGTCAAAAGGACAGACAACATCAACAAGACAAAAGGACAGACAACATCAACAAGACAAAAGGACAGGCAGCATCAACAAGACAGAAGGACAGGCAACATCAACAACACAAAAGGACAGACAACATCAACAAGACAAAAGGACAGGCAACATCAACAACACAAAAGGACAAACAACATCAACAACACAAAAGGACAGGCAGCATCAACAAGACAAAAGGACAGGTAACATCAACAACACAAACGGACAGACAACATCAACAAGACAGAAGGACAGACAACATCAACAAGTCAAAAGGACAGACAACATCAACAAGACAGAAGGACAGACAACATCAACAACACAAAAGGACAGACAACATCAACAACACAAAAGGACAGACAACATCAACAAGACAGAAGGACAGGCAACATCAACAAGACAAAAGGACAGACAACATCAACAACACAAAAGGACAGACAACATCAACAACACAAAAGGACAGGCAGCATCAACAACACAAACGGACAGACAACATCAACAAGACAGAAGGACAGACAACATCAACAAGTCAAAAGGACAGACAACATCAACAAGACAAAAGGACAGACAACATCAACAAGACAAAAGGACAGGCAGCATCAACAAGACAGAAGGACAGGCAACATCAACAACACAAAAGGACAGACAACATCAACAACACAAAAGGACAGACAATATCAACAAGACAGAAGGACAGACATCATCAACAACACAAAAGGACAGACAACATCAACAACACAGAAGGACAGACAACATCAACAAGACAAAAGGACAGACAACATCAACAAGTCAAAAGGACAGACAACATCAACAAGACAAAAGGACAGGCAACATCGACAAGACAAAAGGACAGACAACATCAACAAGTCAAAAGGACAGACAACATCAACAAGACAGAAGGACAGACAACATCAACAAGTCAAAAGGACAGACAACATCAACAAGACAAAAGGACAGACAACATCAACGAGACAAAGGGACAGACAACATCAACAAGACAAAAGGACAGACAACATCAACAAGACAAAAGGACAGACAACATCAACGAGACAAAGGGACAAAAACAAAACATGAAGAGTCGGCACCAAAAAGACAGTAACACACAACCTGATGTTCGCTATGGGTACCTCAATATACCAAATGCGATACCTACCATTCATATTTCATATACAAATGTTTCATAATCTAATGTATATATATTTGATGGTATTTTCTTCTTTGTATTTATTGATGTATGCCTTTGTTTGATTTTCGTAAATTTTTTTCATACGCTTTAAAATTTAGCTACGACATATCACTGTACCTACGTGTTATTATCAATTTCAAATAAGGATTTCTCATCTGTTTTTTGTTCATTTGTTTTTCGTTTATTTCGTCGGTCTTTTACTGCTGTACAAGTAAACTTGTAATTGAACAAACGGAAGAAACCCCATGCATTTATTTTGCACATTGATTAGATCGATGTTAATGTTAGGAAGATGTCCGAATCAAACGCCTGGACGAGCAATCACCACGTCAAATCATGCAATTGGTTGGTTTTGTTTTGTTTTGCTTTTTTTGTTTGTTTGTTTTGTTGTTTTGTTGGTTTTTTGGGGTTTTTTTTGTTTTTTGTTTTTTTTTAAATTTTGTGTGTTTTTTTGTTGTTGTTTGTTTTGTGACAGACATTGCGATTTCAGAACGTATCAACCAAAATGATGGTGAAAATAACATTTTCGCTCAATCTGAAAATGTTTTAAGCAGTTCTGCCTGTAGGGTATATTGAAAGTCTGTTTACGTTTTTAAACTGTTTGTTATCTAATTGGGTTTACACATTTTTTCAAGAACTCTGACATGCAAATATAACTTCTTGTCAAGTGACTTTTTGCGTTATAAATTACAGTTGTATAAGAAGGGGATGGCGTAACACTGTCTAGTGTCATGAGTTGATTTGGAACACGTGGTTTTACTCCAGAGGAGGCGCTGTCTGGTCCCCGAAGGTATCCTATTATAGGATCATCAATGATTTTTACAAAAGTATCGACATTTACATACAAAAAAAAAATGCAACTGACAAGTTAAAAGGCGATTTAATGGAATACACGGAAAATAAACCAGAAAACCAATCAATCAACAATTTAATATACAGAAACCAATTCAAGCTGACCAGTTAAATAACAATTAATTAAATACACTGACAACAAACCATAGGACTAATGAAACAACAATTTAACATTCAGAAAAAGTCAGTGGACGAATTAAACAACAATAAGATGTACAGAAGTCAGTGGACGAATTAAACAACAATAAGATATACAGAAGTCAGTGGACGAATCAAATAACGATTAGATATACAGAAAAAGTCAGTGGACGAATTAAACAGCTATTAAGTACACAGACAACAAGCCAAATGATCAATCAAATAACATCTAACATACATACAGCAAATAACGTATAGATGTACATGTATCTGTCAGAGAAAATATTACACGATAATTAAACAGTCAACATTTCAGATGACACATAAAACGAAGGAGAAAATGACTAACGATTAAAAAAGGTAACGGGTTCAGGCGTTCCAGTAGGGAAGCGTCGTGTTCTACTGCCGAGCGATTACTATGGGTAAAATCCAAGGAAGATCACGCTCTCAAACCATCAGACATAAAGACGATGATATAGTATATCCAACTTAATATTGCATAATTAAAGGAAATAATTCAAATTGAAACCAAAATGACATTCCTTCTACTTTTAACTATCTTTATCTCTTGGTATTAACATCTTTGAATTAACTTTGGCAGATGAGCACGGTGGGTTGGATAAGATGACATAAGATTAAACATGTTACTATTCAGAAATGGGAAATTAACAATATTGTTAAGGAATCCATCACAGTTATATTGCTCATTGGTAAGCTTCCTCTATTGTCTACTTTATTTGTTAATATCTAGACAATCTGATGATGTAACAAAGCCTGTTATTTTAATGTTTTCAGATTTTTTAGGTTATCGACATAGTCAATACACTTATGTTAATTAAAGAACTTTTGTTATTTAAAGAAAGTTCTTCGTTATCTTTTCTGATATGATCTTCAATACCTTAGGTGTCTCGTTAAAACAAAGTAAATTTTCTAAGGGAGGGACTCAGTTCGTTCCCAAGGGTACGCTAACGTCCTAATGGAATAGCATGCTGTTAAACCAAACGAAGATATTGTCACCTAGGAATCAATCACTCTCATGATTTCAACATCTGATACCCAAGTCGTGTGTTTTCACAACACACACTCCAGTATAGCTCACAGTCATATATAATTGTGCCGCGGTTCGCTTTCTTGGTAAAGAAAATTGCTATTTTACAATCCTTGCAAACGAATAACTGAATTCCTAAAGTGCAGAATCACGGAGGGGAATCACGTGATCTGAAGATACAAATTCAAAATTGTGGCCACCAGTGTAGAAAGCATAAAATGAGGTAAGACACTGAAAATACTCATTACATAGACTTTTCATTGTAGAGAGCATATTCTATACTCTAATCTAGACATATCTATACCTCATGTGTTCTGGAACAGTCCGTAGTTTTCCGTAACATTCTGACGAAAATTTTGAATCGAATTCGTCAGTGGAATCCTTTCGATTCGAAATTTTGGTCAGAATGTTACGGATAACTACAAACTGTCCCAGCACACACATGAGGTATGGATATGTCGAGATTATAGTATGACATATGCTCGCTACAATAAAAAAAAAACCTATGTAATGAGTGTTTTCAATATCTTACCTCATTTTATGTTTTCTGCACTAGCGGTCGCCATTTTGAATTCGTATCTTCTGACCACGTGATTCTCCACGGTGAGAATGGAGTATGGCAGTGTAAAGAGTGGGGAATGGAGTATGGCAGTGTAAAGAGTGGGGAATGGAGTATGGCAGTGTAAAGAGTGGGGAATGGAGTATGGCAGTGTAAAGAGTGGGGAATGGAGTATGACAGTGTAAAGAGTGGGGAATGGAGTATGACAGCGTAAAGAATGGGGAATGGAGTATGGCAGTGTAAAGAGTGGGGAATGGAGTATGACAGTGTAAAGAGTGGGGAATGGAATATGACAGTGTAAAAAGTGGGGAATGGTGTATGACAGTGTAAAGAGTGGAGAATGGAGTATGACAGTGTAAAGAGTGGGGAATGGAGTATGACAGCGTAAAGAATGGGGAATGGTGTATGGCAGTGTAAAGAGTGGGGAATGGAGTATGACAGTGTAAAGAGTGGAGAATGGAGTATGGCAGTGTAAAGAATGGGGAATGGAGTATGACAGTGTAAAGAGTGGGGAATGGAGTATGACAGCGTAAAGACTGGGGAATGGAGTACGGTAGTGTAAAGAGTGGAGAATGGAGTATGGCAGCGTAAAGAGTGGGGAATGGAATATGACAGTGTAAAGAGTGGGGAATGGAGTATGACAGCGTAAAGAGTGGGGAATGGAGTATGACAGTGTAAAGAGTGGGGAATGGAGTATGACAGTGTAAAGAGTGGAGAATGGAGTATGACAGTGTAAAGAGTGGGGAATGGAGTATGACAGTGTAAAGAGTGGAGAATGGAGTATGGCAGCGTAAAGAGTGGGGAATGGAATATGACAGTGTAAAGAGTGGGGAATGGAGTATGACAGTGTAAAGAGTGGAGAATGTAGTATGACAGTGTAAAGAGTGGGGAATGGAGTATGACAGTGTAAAGAGTGGGGAATGGTGTATGACAGTGTAAAGAGTGGAGAATGGAGTATGGCAGCGTAAAGAGTGGGGAATGGAATATGACAGTGTAAAGAGTGGGGAATGGAGTATGACAGCGTAAAGAGTGGGGAATGGAGTATGACAGTGTAAAGAGTGAGGAATGGAGTATGACAGTGTAAAGAGTGGGGAATGGAGTATGACAGTGTAAAGAGTGGGGAATGGAGTATGACAGTGTAAAGAGTGGGGAATGGAGTATGACAGTGTAAAGAGTGGAGAATGGAGTATGACAGTGTAAAGAGTGGAGAATGGAGTATGGCAGTGTAAAGAATGGGGAATGGAGTATGACAGTGTAAAGAGTGGAGAATGGAGTATGGCAGCGTAAAGAGTGGGGAATGGAATATGACAGCGTAAAGAGTGGGGAATGGAGTATGACAGCGTAAAGAGTGGGGAATGGAGTATGACAGTGTAAAGAGTGGGGAATGGAGTATGACAGTGTAAAGAGTGGGGAATGGAGTATGACAGTGTAAAGAGTGGGGAATGGAGTATGACAGCGTAAAGAGTGGGGAATGGAGTATGACAGTGTAAAGACTGGGGAATGGTGTATGACAGTGTAAAGAGTGGGGAATGGAGTATGACAGTGTAAAGAGTGGAGAATGGAGTATGACAGTGTAAAGAGTGGAGAATGGAGTATGACAGTGTAAAGAGTGGGGAATGGAGTATGACACTGTAAAGAGTGGAGAATGGAGTATGACAGTGTAAAGAGTGGGGAATGGAGTATGACAGCGTAAAGAGTGGGGAATGGAGTATGACAGTGTAAAGAGTGGGGAATGGAGTATGACAGTGTAAAGAGTGGGGAATGGAGTATGACAGTGTAAAGAGTGGGGAATGGAGTACGGCACTGTAAAGAGTGGGGAATGGAGTACGGCACTGTAAAGAGTGGGGAATGGAGTATGACAGTGTAAAGAGTGAGGAATGGAGTATGACAGTGTAAAGAGTGAGGAATGGAGTACGGCAGTGTAAAGAGTGGGGAATGGAGTACGGCAGTGTAAAGAGTGGGGAATGGAGTATGACAGTGTAAAGAGTGGGGAATGGAGTACGGTAGTGTAAAGAGTGGGGAATGGAGTATGACAGTGTAAAGAGTGGGGAATGGAGTATGACAGTGTAAAGAGTGGGGAATGGAGTATGGCAGTGTAAAGAGTGGGGAATGGAGTATGACAGTGTAAAGAGTGGGGAATGGAGTATGACAGTGTAAAGAGTGGGGAATGGAGTATGACAGTGTAAAGAGTGGGGAATGGAGTATGACAGTGTAAAGCGTTGTGAATGGAGTATGACAGTGTAAAGAGTGGGGAATGGAGTATGACAGTGTAAAGCGTTGTGAATGGAGTATGACAGTGTAAAGAGTGGGGAATGGAGTATGGCAGTGTAAAGAGTGGGGAATGGAGTACGGTAGTGTAAAGAGTGGGGAATGGTGTATGGCAGTGTAAAGAGTGGGGAATGGTGTATGGCAGTGTAAAGAGTGGAGAATGGAGTATGACAGTGTAAAGAGTGGAGAATGGCGTATGACAGTGTAAAGAGTGGAGAATGGCGTATGACAGTGTAAAGAGTGGGGAATGGAGTATGACAGTGTAAAGAGTGGAGAATGGAGTATGACAGTGTAAAGAGTGGAGAATGGAGTATGACAGTGTAAAGAGTGGGGAATGGCGTATGACAGTGTAAAGAGTGGAGAATGGAGTACGGCAGTGTAAAGAGTGGAGAATGGAGTATGACAGTGTAAAGAGTGGAGAATGGAGTATGACAGTGTAAAGAGTGGAGAATGGCGTATGACAGTGTAAAGAGTGGAGAATGGCGTATGACAGTGTAAAGAGTGGAGAATGGAGTATGACAGTGTAAAGAGTGGGGAATGGAGTATGACAGTGTAAAGAGTGGGGAATGGAGTATGACAGTGTAAAGAGTGGGGAATGGAGTATGACAGTGTAAAGAGTGGGGAATGGAGTATGACAGCGTAAAGACTGGGGAATGGAGTATGACAGCGTAAAGAGTGGAGAATGGCGTATGACAGTGTAAAGAGTGGGGAATGGAGTATGACAGTGTAAAGAGTGGGGAATGGAGTATGACAGTGTAAAGAGTGGGGAATGGAGTATGGCAGTGTAAAGAGTGGGGAATGGAGTATGACAGCGTAAAGAGTGGGGAATGGAGTACGGCAGTGTAAAGAGTGGGGAATGGAGTACAGCACTGTAAAGAGTGGGGAATGGAGTATGACAGTGTAAAGAGTGGGGAATGGAGTACGGTAGTGTAAAGAGTGGGGAATGGAGTACGGCAGTGTAAAGAGTGGGGAATGGAGTATGACAGCGTAAAGAGTGGGGAATGGTGTATGGCAGTGTAAAGAGTGGGGAATGGAGTACGGCAGTGTAAAGAGTGGGGAATGGAGTACGGCAGTGTAAAGAGTGGGGAATGGAGTATGACAGTGTAAAGAGTGGGGAATGGTGTATGGCAGTGTAAAGAGTGGGGAATGGAGTACGGCAGTGTAAAGAGTGGGGAATGGAGTACGGCACTGTAAAGACTGGGGAATGGAGTATGACAGTGTAAAGAGTGGGGAATGGAGTATGACAGCGTAAAGACTGGGGAATGGAGTATGACAGCGTAAAGAGTGGGGAATGGAGTACGGCAGTGTAAAGAGTGGGGAATGGAGTACAGCACTGTAAAGAGTGGGGAATGGAGTATGACAGTGTAAAGAGTGGGGAATGGAGTACGGTAGTGTAAAGAGTGGGGAATGGAGTATGACAGTGTAAAGAGTGGGGAATGGAGTACGGCAGTGTAAAGAGTGGGGAATGGAGTATGGCAGTGTAAAGAGTGAAGAATGGAGTATGACAGTGTAAAGAGTGGGGAATGGAGTATGACAGTGTAAAGAGTGGGGAATGGAGTATGACAGCGTAAAGAGTGGGGAATGGAGTATGACAGTGTAAAGAGTGGGGAATGGAGTATGACAGTGTAAAGAGTGGGGAATGGAGTATGACAGTGTAAAGAGTGGGGAATGGAGTATGACAGCGTAAAGAATGGGGAATGGAGTATGACAGTGTAAAGAGTGGGGAATGGAGTATGACAGCGTAAAGAGTGGGGAATGGAGTATGACAGTGTAAAGAGTGGGGAATGGAGTATGACAGTGTAAAGAGTGGGGAATGGAGTATGACAGTGTAAAGAGTGGGGAATGGAGTATGACAGCGTAAAGAGTGGGGAATGGAGTATGACAGTGTAAAGAATGGGGAATGGAGTATGACAGTGTAAAGAGTGGGGAATGGAGTACGGCAGTGTAAAGAGTGGAGAATGGAGTATGGCAGTGTAAAGAGTGGGGAATGGAGTACGGCACTGTAAAGAGTGGGGAATGGAGTATGACAGTGTAAAGAGTGGAGAATGGAGTATGACAGTGTAAAGAGTGGGGAATGGAGTATGGCAGCGTAAAGAGTGGGGAATGGAGTATGACAGTGTAAAGAGTGGGGAATGGAGTACGACAGTGTAAAGAGTGGGGAATGGAGTACGGTAGTGTAAAGAGTGGGGAATGGAGTACGGCAGCGTAAAGAGTGGGGAATGGAGTATGACAGCGTAAAGAGTGGGGAATGGCGTATGACAGTGTAAAGAGTGGGGAATGGAGTATGACAGTGTAAATAGTGGAGAATGGAGTATGACAGTGTAAAGAGTGGGGAATGGAGTACGACAGTGTAAAGAGTGGGGAATGGAGTACGGTAGTGTAAAGAGTGGGGAATGGAGTACGGCAGCGTAAAGAGTGGGGAATGGAGTATGACAGCGTAAAGAGTGGGGAATGGCGTATGACAGTGTAAAGAGTGGGGAATGGAGTATGACAGTGTAAAGAGTGGGGAATGGAGTATGACAGTGTAAAGAGTGGAGAATGGAGTATGACAGTGTAAAGAGTGGAGAATGGAGTATGACAGTGTAAAGAGTGGAGAATGGAGTATTGCAGTGTAAAGAGTGGGGAATGGCGTATTGCAGTGTAAAGAGTGGGGAATGGCGTATGACAGTGTAAAGAGTGGGGAATGGAGTATTGCAGTGTAAAGAGTGGGGAATGGCGTATGACAGTGTAAAGAGTGGGGAATGGAGTATGACAGTGTAAAGAGTGGATAATGGAGTATGACAGTGTAAAGAGTGGAGAATGGAGTATGACAGTGTAAAGAGTGGAGAATGGAGTATGACAGTGTAAAGAGTGGGGAATGGAGTACGGCAGCGTAAAGAGTGGGGAATGGAGTATGACAGCGTAAAGAGTGGGGAATGGAGTATGACAGTGTAAAGAGTGGGGAATGGAGTATGACAGTGTAAAGAGTGGAGAATGGAGTACGGTAGCGTAAAGAGTGGGGAATGGAGTATGGTAGTGTAAAGAGTGGGGAATGGAGTACGGCAGTGTAAAGAGTGGGGAATGGAGTACGGCAGTGTAAAGAGTGGGGAATGGAGTACGGCACTGTAAAGAGTGGGGAATGGAGTATGACAGTGTAAAGAGTGGGGAATGGAGTATGACAGCGTAAAGACTGGGGAATGGAGTATGACAGCGTAAAGAGTGGAGAATGGCGTATGACAGTGTAAAGAGTGGGGAATGGAGTATGACAGTGTAAAGAGTGGGGAATGGAGTATGACAGTGTAAAGAGTGGGGAATGGAGTATGGCAGTGTAAAGAGTGGGGAATGGAGTATGACAGCGTAAAGAGTGGGGAATGGAGTACGGCAGTGTAAAGAGTGGGGAATGGAGTACAGCACTGTAAAGGGTGGGGAATGGAGTATGACAGTGTAAAGAGTGGGGAATGGAGTACGGTAGTGTAAAGAGTGGGGAATGGAGTATGACAGTGTAAAGAGTGGGGAATGGAGTACGGCAGTGTAAAGAGTGGGGAATGGAGTATGGCAGTGTAAAGAGTGAAGAATGGAGTATGACAGTGTAAAGAGTGGGGAATGGAGTATGACAGTGTAAAGAGTGGGGAATGGAGTATGACAGCGTAAAGAGTGGGGAATGGAGTATGACAGTGTAAAGAGTGGGGAATGGAGTATGACAGTGTAAAGAGTGGGGAATGGAGTACGGCACTGTAAAGAGTGGGGAATGGAGTATGACAGTGTAAAGAGTGGGGAATAGAGTACGACAGTGTAAAGAGTGGGGAATAGAGTACGACAGTGTAAAGAGTGGGGAATGGAGTACGGCAGTGTAAAGAGTGGGGAATGGCGTATGACAGTGTAAAGAGTGGGGAATGGAGTATGGCAGTGTAAAGAGTGGGGAATGGAGTATGACAGCGTAAAGAGTGGAGAATGGAGTATGGCAGTGTAAAGAGTGGGGAATGGAGTATGACAGCGTAAAGAGTGGGGAATGGAGTATGACAGTGTAAAGAGTGGGGAATGGAGTATGACAGTGTAAAGAGTGGGGAATGGAGTATGACAGTGTAAAGAGTGGGGAATGGAGTATGACAGTGTAAAGAGTGAGGAATGGAGTATGACAGTGTAAAGAGTGGGGAATGGAGTATGACAGTGTAAAGAGTGGGGAATGGAGTATTGCAGCGTAAAGAGTATAGAGAATGGAGTATGACAGCGTAAAGAGTGGGGAATGGAGTATGACAGCGTAAAGACTGGGGAATGGAGTACGGCAGTGTAAAGAGTGGAGAATGGAGTATGACAGTGTAAAGAGTGGAGAATGGAGTATGACAGTGTAAAGAGTGGAGAATGGAGTATGACAGTGTAAAGAGTGGAGAATGGAGTATGACAGTGTAAAGAGTGGATAATGGAGTATGACAGTGTAAAGAGTGGAGAATGGAGTATGACAGTGTAAAGAGTGGAGAATGGAGTATGACAGTGTAAAGAGTGGAGAATGGAGTATGACAGTGTAAAGAGTGGGGAATGGAGTATGGCAGTGTAAAGAGTGGAGAATGGAGTATGACAGTGTAAAGAGTGGAGAATGGAGTATGACAGTGTAAAGAGTGGGGAATGGAGTATGACAGTGTAAAGAGTGGGGAATGGAGTATGACAGTGTAAAGAGTGGAAAATGGAGTATGGCACTGTAAAGAGTGGAGAATGGAGTATGACAGTGTAAAGAGTGGGGAATGGAGTATGACAGTGTAAAGAGTGGGGAATGGAGTATGACAGTGTAAAGAGTGGGGAATGGAGTATGACAGTGTAAAGAGTGGGGAATGGAGTATGACAGTGTAAAGAGTGGAGAATGGAGTATGGCAGCGTAAAGAGTGGGGAATGGAGTATGACAGTGTAAAGAGTGGAGAATGGAGTATGACAGCGTAAAGAGTGGGGAATGGAGTATGACAGTGTAAAGAGTGGGGAATGGAGTACGGCAGTGTAAAGAGTGGGGAATGGAGTATGACAGTGTAAAGAGTGGGGAATGGAGTACGGCAGTGTAAAGAGTGGGGAATGGTGTATGACAGTGTAAAGAGTGGGGAATGGAGTATGACAGCGTAAAGAGTGGGGAATGGAGTATTGCAGTGTAAAGAGTGGGGAATGGAGTATGACAGTGTAAAGAGTGGGGAATGGAGTATGGCACTGTCAAGAGTGGAGAATGGAGTATTGCAGTGTAAAGAGTGGGGAATGGAGTATGACAGTGTAAAGAGTGGGGAATGGAGTATGACAGTGTAAAGAGTGGGGAATGGAGTATGACAGTGTAAAGAGTGGGGAATGGAGTATTGCAGTGTAAAGAGTGGGGAATGGAGTATGACAGTGTAAAGAGTGGGGAATGGAGTATGGCACTGTCAAGAGTGGAGAATGGAGTATGGCAGTGTAAAGAGTGGGGAATGTAGTATGACAGTGTAAAGAGTGGAGAATGGAGTATGACAGTGTAAAGAGTGGGGAATGGAGTATGACAGTGTAAAGAGTGGAGAATGGAGTATGACAGTGTAAAGAGTAGAGAATGGAGTACGGCAGTGTAAAGAGTGGGGAATGGAGTATGACAGTGTAAAGAGTAGAGAATGGAGTACGGCAGTGTAAAGAGTGGGGAATGGAGTATGACAGTGTAAAGAGTGGGGAATGGAGTACGGCAGTGTAAAGAGTGAGGAATGGAGTATGACAGTGTAAAGAGTAGAGAATGGAGTACGGCAGTGTAAAGAGTAGAGAATGGAGTACGGCAGTGTAAAGAGTGGGGAATGGAGTATGACAGTGTAAAGAGTAGAGAATGGAGTATGACAGTGTAAAGAGTAGAGAATGGAGTATGACAGTGTAAAGAGTGGGGAATGGAGTATGACAGTGTAAAGAGTAGAGAATGGAGTATGACAGTGTAAAGAGTAGAGAATGGAGTACGGCACTGTAAAGAGTGGGGAATGGAGTATGGCAGTGTAAAGAGTGGAGAATGGAGTATGGCAGTGTAAAGAGTGGGGAATGGAGTATGACAGTGTAAAGAGTGGGGAATGGAGTATGACAGTGTAAAGAGTAGAGAATGGAGTATGACAGTGTAAAGAGTAGAGAATGGAGTACGGCACTGTAAAGAGTGGGGAATGGAGTATGACAGTGTAAAGAGTGGGGAATGGAGTATGACAGTGTAAAGAGTGGGGAATGGAGTATGACAGCGTAAAAAGTGGGGAATGGAGTATGACAGTGTAAAGAGTGGGGAATGGAGTATGACAGTGTAAAGAGTAGAGAATGGAGTACGGCAGTGTAAAGAGTAGAGAATGGAGTACGGCAGTGTAAAGAGTGGGGAATGGAGTATGACAGTGTAAAGAGTGGGGAATGGAGTATGGCAGTGTAAAGAGTGGGGAATGGAGTATGGCAGTGTAAAGAGTGGGGAATGGAGTATGACAGTGTAAAGAGTGGGGAATGGAGTATGACAGCGTAAAGAGTGGGGAATGGAGTATGACAGTGTAAAGAGTGGGGAATGGAGTATGACAGTGTAAAGAGTGGGGAATGGAGTACGGCAGTGTAAAGAGTGGGGAATGGAGTATGGCAGTGTAAAGAGTGGGGAATGGAGTATGACAGTGTAAAGAGTGGGGAATGGAGTATGACAGCGTAAATCTCCATTGGATGCTTTTTAACGTGCACTGACAGCTTTAACAGGGATACGCAAGTAAGAGCCGAACAAATCAGAGTTAAGGTAAGGAAACAGGATGTACAAAACTATAAACTCAATACGTAGAAAGGAGATTTGAAACTTTGCCTCCGTTTCCAGCAGTTCTCTAAGTGACCGTCCTATCAGCAGCTGTTGAAATGACTGCAAATTGATGTTTTTACATCTGACCTTTGCTGCGTTCCCATCTTAAATCTACATTACCGCTCCAGGCATTATTCCCGTCTTAAAGCAGACCTGAAATGCCGCACTTTATTGGATTAGATGAGAACAAATCTGTGAAAGCATTTGGTGCGCTATGCCACAACATAGCCGTCAATGTATAGTAATATCGTCATGCTCTATTTATAGAAATAGTGTAGGCAACGACATGCCCTTTTTTGGGCACATCGGGGTGTATTTTGGTTTAACTTACCGAGTTTAAGTCTACTGGGAAACACGAGCTTTTGTGTATAAAAGGAATTTATTGAACCCTCAAATACTTTCCATTATTAAGGGATATCGAAAATTCTCATTACCATTTCTTTCGATCGGTATTTGTTGTCGTTCAAATTTTACTTGATGATTGGTTTAGGCAGACATGTAGGGTCGCCCCTTTTAACCGCTGGCGACACGTGTAATTCTTGTGTGTTTTAACATGTCAAAATTATTGATGAATGGGCTCTTAGTCGCCGAAAGTGACATTAAATTTAAAACATTTAAACTCTCTAATTAGCATATCTGGATCATGACATTAACGACTGTGACTCAATCGTTTATTTTACAGCTTAAGACGACACAGACTTTAACATAGTCAGCGGCACAATACAATAATTCTCAGTTATGGCAGTTTTCAAGAAAACGGAAAAAATAACTTTCTACTTCTTCACTGAGATTATATTTATAAAGAATTTAAGAAGATGAATTTACAACTTATATACTTGTCAACATTAAAATACGTTCCTATACGGCAATTATGAAAACTTATCAGTTCTCCTTGTACACCATCATAAAAAAGTATAATTTCAGACCATTTTGCCAATGTTATTATAAAAAGGCCTATACTTAGATCCGATATATTTGAATTTAAGTCGTTCCAATAATTACTTAAGGTGATTGTGAAGAAAAAATACTTCTATAGGTGAATCCGGGATCATATAATTTTCGTAAAACGCAATCGGTTGAGACAGAAAGACAAAATCAATTTAAAAAAAAAAAATATGAAGAAACCAAAAGATACATAAGAAACCGATAATGTTGGTGGACTAAGATGACCTCTCTACCTATATGAACCCAGTTTCAGTAAGACCAGCGTACCTGCCTGACCTGTGTACCTGTGTGTCGCACGTGTAAACCCCTCGTGACATCCATTGTTTTTCTATTCTCGGTAGCGACCACCACTGGCTGTCTTATGGTCGAAGTGGGAAGTGGCGTGAGGAAGCAGGCGATCGTTTTACCTCATACAGACCTGGACGCCTACTTAATAATAGACAAATCCAATATCCTAGTGGTGTCCGTCATCTGTCGCCTATCAATCAATTACTGAAGCGTTATTGCGGCCATGGACCACACACTCCCCTCCAATGTTATAACAGCAACGTCACATAAAATCACATCACTACACCACGGCACCACACCTCCCCACCATCACATCACTACACCACAGCACCACACCTCCCCACCATCACATCACTACACCACGGCACCACACCTCCCCACCATCACATCACTACACCACGACACCACACCTCCTTACCATCACATCACTACACCACAGCACCACACCTCCCCACCATCACATTACTATACCACGGCACCACACCTCCCCACCATTATATCTCTATAACACGGCACCACACCTCCCCACCATCACATCACTATACCACGACACCACACCTCCCCACCACCATATCATTACACCACGGCACCACACCTCCCCACCATCATATCAATAGACCACGACACCACATCTCCCCACCATTATATCTCTATAACACGGCACCACACCTCCCCACCATCACATCACTATACCACGACACCACACCTCCCCACCATCATATCAATAGACCACGACACCACACCTCCCCACCATCGCATCACTACACCACGGCACCACACCTCCTCACCATCACATCACTACACCACGGCACCACACCTCCCCATCATATCACTATACCACGGCACCACACCTCCCCACCATCACATCTCTATAACACGGCACCACACCTCCGCACCATCACATCACTACACCACGGCACCACACCTCCCCACCATCACATCACTATACCACGGCACCACACCTCCCCACCATCACATCACTACACCACGGCACCACACTTCCTCACCATCATATCACTACACCACGACACCACACCTCCCCACCATTATATCACTACACCACGGCACCTCCCCACCATCACATCACTACACCACGGCACCACACCTCCTTACCATCACATCACTACACCACAACACCACACCTCCCCAACATCACATCACTACACCACGGCACCACACCTCCCCACCATCACATCACTACACCACGGCACCACACCTCCCCACCATCACATCACTACACCACGACACCACACCTCCCCACCATCACATCGCTATACCACGACACCACACCTCCCCACCATCATATCACTACACCACGGCACCACACCTCCCCACCATCACATCACTACACCACGGCACCACACCTCCCCACCATTATATCACTACACCACGGTACCACACCTCCCCACCATTATATCACTACACCACAGCACCACACCTCCCCACCATCACATCACTACACCACGGCACCACACCTCCCAACCATCACACCACTACACCACGGCACCACACCTCCCCACCATCACATCACTACACCACGGCACCACACCTCCCCACCATCACATCACTACACCACGGCACCACACCTCCCCACCATCATATCACTACACCACGGCACCACACCTCCCCACCATCACATCACTACACAACGGCACCACACCTCCCCACCATCATATCACTAAATCACGGCACCACACCTCCCCACCATTATATCACTACACCACTCCACCACACCTCACCACCATCACATCACTACACCACTCCACCACACCTCCCCACCATCACATCACTACACCACGGCACCACACCTCCCCACCATCACATCACTACACCACGACACCACACCTCCCCACCATCATACAACTACACCACGGCACCACACCTTCCCACCATCACATCACTACACCACGGCACCACACCTCCCCACCATCACATCACTATACCACGACACCACACCTCCCCACCATCACATCACTACACCACGACACCACACCTCCACACCATCACATCACTATACCACGACACCACAACTCCCCACCATTATATCACTTTACCACGACACCACAACTCCCCACCATCACATCACTACACCACTGCACCACACCTCTCCACCATCACACCACTACACCACGGCACCACACCTCCCAATCATCATATCACTTTACCACGGCACCACACCTCCCCACCATCACATCACTATACCACGACACCACACCTCCCCACCATCATATCACTACACCACGGCACAACACCTCCCCACCATCACATCACTACACCACGGCACCACACCTCCCCACCATCATATCACTATACCACGACACCACACCTCCCCACCATCATATCACTACACCACGGCACCACACCTCCCCACCATCATATCACTACACCACGGCACCACACCTCCCCACCATCATATCACTACACCACGGCACCACACCTCCCCACCATCACATCACTATACCACGACACCACACCTCCCCACCATCACATCACTACACCACGACACCACACCTCCCCACCATCACATCACTATACCACGGCACCACACCTCCCCACCATCACATCACTACACCACGACACCACACCTCCCCACCATCACATCACTATACCACGGCACCACACCTCCCCACCATCATATCACTTTACCACGACACCACAACTCCCCACCATCACATCACTACACCACGACACCACACCTCCCCACCATCATATCACTTTACCACGACACCACAACTCCCCACCATCACATCACTACACCACTGCACCACACTTCCCCACCATCATATCACTATACCACGACATCACACCTCCCCACCATCATATCACTATACCACGGCACCACACCTCCCCACCATCATATCACTATACCACGGCACAACACCTCCCCACCATCACATTACTACACCACAGCACCACACCTCCCCACCATCATATCACTTTACCACGACACCACAACTCCCCACCATCACATCACTACACCACGACACCACACCTCCCCACCATCATATCACTTTACCACGACACCACAACTCCCCACCATCACATCACTACACCACTGCACCACACCTCCCCACCATCATATCACTATACCACGGCACCACACCTCCCCACCATCATATCACTACACCACTGCACCACACCTCCCCACCATCATATCACTATACCACTGCACCACACCTCCCCACCATCATATCACTATACCACGGCACCACACCTCCCCACCATCATATCACTACACCACGGCACAACACCTCCCCACCATCACATCACTACACCACGGCACCACACCTCCCCACCATCACATCACTACACCACAGCACCACACCTCCCCACCATCACATCACTACACCACGGCACCACACCTCCCCACCATCACATCACTACACCACGACACCACACCTCCTTACCATCACATCACTACACCACAGCACCACACCTCCCCACCATCACATTACTATACCACGGCACCACACCTCCCCACCATTATATCTCTATAACACGGCACCACACCTCCCCACCATCACATCACTATACCACGACACCACACCTCCCCACCACCATATCATTACACCACGGCACCACACCTCCCCACCATCATATCAATAGACCACGACACCACACCTCCCCACCATTATATCTCTATAACACGGCACCACACCTCCCCACCATCACATCACTATACCACGACACCACACCTCCCCACCATCATATCAATAGACCACGACACCACACCTCCCCACCATCGCATCACTACACCACGGCACCACACCTCCTCACCATCACATCACTACACCCACGGCACCACACCCTCCCCATCATATCACTTATACCACGGCACCACACCTCCCCACCATCACATCTCTATAACACGGCACCACACCTCCCCACCATCACATCACTACACCACGGCACCACACCTCCCCACCATCACATCACTATACCACGGCACCCACACCTCCCCACCATCACATCACTACACCACGGCACCACACCTCCTCACCATCATATCACTACACCACGACACCACACCTCCCCACCATTATATCACTACACCACGGCACCTCCCCACCATCACATCACTACACCACGGCACCACACCTCCTTACCATCACATCACTACACCACAACACCACACCTCCCCACCATCACATCACTACACCACGGCACCACACCTCCCCACCATCACATCACTACACCACGGCACCACACCTCCCCACCATCACATCACTACACCACGACACCACACCTCCCCACCATCACATCGCTATACCACGACACCACACCTCCCCACCATCATATCACTACACCACGGCACCACACCTCCCCCACCATCACACCACTATACCACGACACCACACCTCCCCACCATTATATCACTACACCACGGTACCACACCTCCCCACCATTATATCACTACACCACAGCACCACACCTCCCCACCATCACATCACTACACCACGGCACCACACCTCCCCACCATCACACCACTACACCACGGCACCACACCTCCCCACCATCACATCACTACACCACGGCACCACACCTCCCCACCATCACATCACTACACCACGGCACCACACCTCCCCACCATCATATCACTACACCACGGCACCACACCTCCCCACCATCACATCACTACACCACGGCACCACACCTCCCCACCATCATATCACTAAATCACGGCACCACACCTCCCCACCATTATATCACTACACCACTCCACCACACCTCACCACCATCACATCACTACACCACTCCACCACACCTCCCCACCATCACATCACTACACCACGGCACCACACCTCCCCACCATCACATCACTACACCACGACACCACACCTCCCCACCATCATACAACTACACCACGGCACCACACCTCCCCACCATCACATCACTACACCACGGCACCACACCTCCCCACCATCACATCACTATACCACGACACCACACCTCCCCACCATCACATCACTACACCACGACACCACACCTCCACACCATCACATCACTATACCACGACACCACAACTCCCCACCATTATATCACTTTACCACGACACCACAACTCCCCACCATCACATCACTACACCACTGCACCACACCTCTCCACCATCACACCACTACACCACGGCACCACACCTCCCAATCATCATATCACTTTACCACGGCACCACACCTCCCCACCATCACATCACTATACCACGACACCACACCTCCCCACCATCATATCACTACACCACGGCACAACACCTCCCCACAATCACATCACTACACCACGGCACCACACCTCCCCACCATCATATCACTATACCACGACACCACACCTCCCCACCATCATATCACTACACCACGGCACCACACCTCCCCACCATCATATCACTACACCACGGCACCACACCTCCCCACCATCATATCACTACACCACGGCACCACACCTCACCACCATCACATCACTATACCACGACACCACACCTCCCCACCATTATATCACTACACCACGGTACCACACCTCCCCACCATTATATCACTACACCACAGCACCACACCTCCCCACCATCACACCACTATACCACGACACCACACCTCCCTACCATTATATCACTACACCACGGCACCACACCTCCCCACCATCATATCACTACACCACGGCACCACACCTCCCCACCATCACATCACTACACAACGGCACCACATCTCCCCACCATCATATCACTACATCACGGCACCACACCTCCCCACCATCACATTACTACACCACGACACCACACCTCCCCACCATCACACCACTACACCACGGCACCACACCTCCCCACCATCACACCACTACACCACGGCACCATACCTCCAAGCCATCACATCACTATACCACGGCACCACACCTCCCCACCATTATATCACTTTACCACGACACCACACCTCCCCACCATTATATCACTACACCACGACACCACACCTCACCGCCATCACATCACTACACCACGACACCACACCTCCCCACCATTATATCACTACACCACGACACCACACCTCACCACCATCACATCACTATACCACGACACCACACCTCACCACCATCACATCACTATACCACGACGCCACACCTCCCCACCATTATATCACTACACCACGACACCACACCTCACCACCATCACATCACTACACCACTCCACCACACCTCCCCAACATCACATCACTACACCACGGCACCACACCTCCCCACCATCACATCACTACACCACGACACCACACCTCCCCACCATCATATCACTACACCACGACACCACACCTCCCAACCATCATATCACTACACCACGGCACCGCACCTTCCCACCATCACATCACTACACCACGGCACCACACCTTCCCACCATCACATCACTATACCACGACACCACACCTCCACACCATCACATCACTACACCACGACACCACACCTCCACACCATCACATCACTATACCACGACACCACAACTCCCCACCATCATATCAATACACCACGACACCACACCTCCCCACCATCACATCACTACACCACGGCACCACACCTCCCCACCATCATATCACTACACCACGGCACCACACCTCCCCACCATCATATCACTACACCACGGCACCACACCTCCCCACCATCATATCACTACACCACGGCACCACACCTCCCCACCATCACATCACTATACCACGGCACCACACCTCCCCACCATCACATCACTACACCACGACACCACACCTCCCCACCATCACATCACTATACCACGGCACCACACCTCCCCACCATCATATCACTTTACCACGACACCACAACTCCCCACCATCACATCACTACACCACTGCACCACACCTCTCCACCATCACACCACTACACCACGGCACCACACCTCCCAATCATCATATCACTTTACCATGGCACCACACCTCCCCACCATCATATCACTACACCACGGCACAACACCTCCCCACCATCACATCACTACACCACGGCACCACACCTCCCCACCATTATATCACTACACCACGGCACCACACCTCCCCACTATCATATCACTATACCACGACACCACACCTCCCCACCATCATATCACTACACCACGGCACCACACCTCCCCACCATCATATCACTATACCACGGCACCACACCTCCCCACCATCATATCACTACAACACGGCACCACACCTCCCCACCATCACATCACTACACCACGGCACCACACCTCCCCACCATCATATCACTACACCACGGCACCACACCTCCCCACCATCATATCACTACACCACGACACCACACCTCCCCACCATCACATCACTATACCACGACACCACACCTCCCCACCATTATATCACTACAACACGGCACCAAACCTCCCCACCATCATATCACTATACCACGGCACCACACCTCCCCACCATCACATCACTACACCACGGCACCACACCTCCCCACCATCATATCACTACACCACGGCACCACACCTCCGCACCATCATATCACTACACCACGGCGCCACACCTCCCCACCGTCATATCACTACAACACGGCACCACACCTCCGCACCATCACATCACTATACCACGGCACCACACCTCCCCACCATCACATCACTATACCACGGCACCACACCTCCCCACCATCACATCGCTATACCACGACACCACACCTCCCCACCATCACATCACTACACCACGGCACCACACCTCCCCACCATTATATCACTACACCACGGCACCACACCTCCCCACCATCACATCACTACACCACGGCACCACACCTCCCCACCATCATATCACTACACCACGGCACCACACCTCCGCACCATCATATCACTATACCACGGCACCACACCTCCCCACCATCACATCACTACACCACGGCACCACACCTCCCCACCATCATATCACTACACCACGGCACCACACCTCCGCACCATCATATCACTACACCACGGCACCACACCTCCCCACCGTCATATCACTACAACACGGCACCACACCTCCGCACCATCACATCACTATACCACGGCACCACACCCTCCCCACCATCACATCACTATACCACGGCACCACACCTCCCCACCATCACATCGCTATACCACGACACCACACCTCCCCACCCATCACATCACTACACCACGGCACCACACCTCCCCACCATCACATCACTATACCACGACACCACACCTCCCCACCATTATATCACTATACCACGACACCACACCTCCTTACCATCACACCACTACACCACGACACCACACCTCCCCACCATCACATCACTATACCACGACACCACACCTCCCCACCATCACATCACTATACCACGACACCACACCTCCCCACCATTATATCACTACACCACGGCACCACACCTCCCCACCATCATATCACTATACCACGGCACCACACCTCCCCACCATCACATCACTACACCACGGCACCACACCTCCCCACCATCATATCACTACACCACGGCACCACACCTCCCCACCATCATATCACTATACCACGGCACCACACCTCCCCACCATCACACCACTACACCACGACACCACACCTCCCCACCATCACATCACTATACAACGACACCACACCTCCCCACCATTATATCACTATACCACGACACCACACCTCCCCACCATCATATCACTTTACCACGACACCACAACTCCCCACCATCATATCACTTTACCACGACACCACAACTTCCCACCATCACATCACTATACCACGACACCACACCTCCTTACCATCACACCACTACACCACGACACCACACCTCCCCACCATCACATCACTACACCACGGCACCACACCTCCGCACCATCATATCACTATACCACGGCACCACACCTCCCCACCATCACACCACTACACCACGACACCACACCTCCCCACCATCACATCACTATACAACGACACCACACCTCCCCACCATTATATCACTATACCACGACACCACACCTCCCCACCATCATATCACTTTACCACGACACCACAACTCCCCACCATCATATCACTTTACCACGACACCACAACTTCCCACCATCACATCACTATACCACGACACCACACCTCCTTACCATCACACCACTACACCACGACACCACACCTCCCCACCATCACATCACTATACCACGGCACCACACCTCCTTACCATCATATCACTATACCACGGCACCACACCTCCTTACCATCACATCACTACACCACGGCACCACACCTCCCCACCATCATATCACTACACCACGGCACCACACCTCCCAACCATCACATCACTATACCACGACACCACACCTCCCCACCATCACATCACTATACCACGACACCACACCTCCCCACCATCACATCACTATACCACGACACCACACCTCCCCACCATCACATCACTATACCACGGCACCACACCTCCCCACCATCACATCACTATACCACGGCACCACACCTCCCCACCATCACATCACTATACCACGACACCACACCTCCCCACCATCACATCACTATACCACGGCACCACACCTCCCCACCATCACATCACTACACCACGGTACCACACCTCCCCACCAATATATCACTACACCACGGCACCACACCTCCCCACCATATCACTACACCACAGCACCACACCTCTCCACCATCACATCACTACACCACGGCACCACACCTCCCCACCATCACATCACTACACCACGATACCACACCTCCCCACCATCACATCGCTATACCACGACACCACACCTCCCCACCATCACATCACTATACCACGGCACCACACCTCCCCACCATCACATCACTACACCACGACACCACACCTCCCCACCATCACATCGCTATACCACGACACCACACCTCCCCACCATCACATCACTATACCACGGCACCACACCTCCCCACCATCACATCACTACACCATGACACCACACCTCCCCACCATCACATCGCTATACCACGGCACCACACCTCCCCACCATCACATCACTATACCACGGCACCACACCTCCCCACCATCACATCACTACACCACGACACCACACCTCCCCACCATCACATCGCTATACCACGACACCACACCTCCCCCACCATCACATCACTATACCACGGCACCACACCTCCCCACCATCACATCACTACACCACGGCACCACACCTCCCCACCATCACATCACTACACCACGGCACCACACCTCCTTACCATCATATCACTACACACCGCTCCATCATCGTTAAGGTTTCTTAAATGTTCGGCTCTCAAAATCTAACAGTTTCTAAAGAAACTCATTTTCAATTGAGAATTATTAAGATTTTAATTTGGTATGAAACCTTTAGATTTATTGAAGGTCAAGACCGTGTATTTGTAAATAGGAACAAAATTGACTGCTTCTGTTCGATTTAAATTGTGTTACATTTAACGCCTTACTCTTCTTTAATGTAGTAAACTAGTTACCATACATGCGTTAATGATATTAGAGTGATACAAATCTTCAAATGCTGATAAATATAATTTAATGATAATGAATGTCAGGTATATTACATAAATATGTGCGACTGTAATTCGTTATCCACAGACAATGCTTCAACAGCTGTTGTTTGTAATTGATACCAATAAGATTGGCCGATTACCACAGTCTAACAGTTACATGGTCGACGCCATCGAAATACCGGAAGTGACGTTTCTGATTGACTAAACATACCGACACCATAATCAAACAGTAATTCTAATTCAAAACCAATGAAATTAGAGGGAAATTTGAAACACTAAATCTTTTTCTATTACAGTTCCTGAGTTATGCTCGTGACAACTAAGATTGGAAATCCAGACGGACAGCTCGGTAAGTCGACATCAGTATAAACCATCCAGACGGACAGCTCGGTAAATCGACATCAGTGTAAACCATCCAGACGGACAGCTCGGTAAATCGACATCAGTGTAAACCATCCAGGCGGACAGTTGGGTAAATCGACATCGGTATAAACCATCCAGACGGACAGGTGGGTAAATCGACATCAGTGTAAACCATCCAGGCGGACAGTTGGGTAAATCGACATCAGTATAAACCATCCAGACGGACAGCTGGGTAAATCGACATCAATATAAACCATCCAGACGGACAGCTCGGTAAATCGACATCAGTATAAACCATCCAGACGGACAGCTGGGTAAATCGACATCAGTGTAAACCATCCAGACGGACAGCTGGGTAAATCGACATCAGTATAAACCATCCAGACGGACAGCTGGGTAAATCGACATCAGTGTAAACCATCCAGACGGACAGCTGGGTAAATCGACATCAGTATAAACCATCCAGACGGACAGCTGGGTAAATCGACATCAGTATAAACCATCCAGACGGACAGCTGGGTAAATCGACATCAGTATAAACCATCCAGACGGACAGCTCGGTAAATCGACATCAGTATAAACCATCCAGACAGACAGCTGGGTAAATCGACATCAGTGTAAACCATCCAGACGGACAGCTCGGTAAATCGACATCAGTATAAACCATCCAGACGGACAGCTCGGTAAATCGACATCAGTATAAACCATCCAGACGGACAGCTGGGTAAATCGACATCAGTATAAACCATCCAGACGGACAGCTCGGTAAATCGACATCAGTATAAACCATCCAGACGGACAGCTGGGTAAATCGACATCAGTATAAACCATCCAGACGGACAGCTCGGTAAATCGACATCAGTATAAACCATCCAGACGGACAGCTGGGTAAATCGACATCAGTATAAACCATCCAGACGGACAGCTCGGTAAATCGACATCAGTATAAACCATCCAGACGGACAGCTGGGTAAATCGACATCAGTATAAACCATCCAGACGGACAGCTCGGTAAATCGACATCAGTATAAACCATCCAGACGGACAGCTCGGTAAATCGACATCAGTATAAACCATCCAGACGGACAGCTCGGTAAATCGACATCAGTGTAAACCATCCAGACGGACAGCTCGGTAAATCGACATCAGTATAAACCATCCAGACGGACAGCTGGGTAAATCGACATCAGTATAAACCATCCAGACGGACAGCTGGGTAAATCGACATCAGTATAAACCATCCAGACGGACAGCTCGGTAAATCGACATCAGTATAAACCATCCAGACGGACAGCTGGGTAAATCGACATCAGTATAAACCATCCAGACGGACAGCTGGGTAAATCGACATCAGTATAAACCATCCAGACGGACAGCTGGGTAAATCGACATTAGTATAAACCATCCAGACGGACAGCTGGGTAAATCGACATCAGTATAAACCATCCAGACGGACAGCTGGGTAAATCGACATCAGTATAAACCATCCAGACGGACAGCTGGGTAAATCGACATCAGTATAAACCATCCAGACGGACAGCTCGGTAAATCGACATCAGTATAAACCATCCAGACGGACAGCTCGGTAAATCGACATCAGTATAAACCATCCAGACGGACAGCTGGGTAAATCGACATCAGTATAAACCATCCAGACGGACAGCTGGGTAAATCGACATCAGTATAAACCATCCAGACGGACAGCTGGGTAAATCGACATCAGTATAAACCATCCAGACGGACAGCTGGGTAAATCGACATCAGTATAAACCATCCAGACGGACAGCTGGGTAAATCGACATCACTATAAACCATCCAGACGGACAGCTGGGTAAATCGACATCAGTATAAACCATCCAGACGGACAGCTCGGTAAATCGACATTAGTATAAACCATCCAGACGGACAGCTGGGTAAATCGACATCAGTATAAACCATCCAGACGGACAGCTGGGTAAATCGACATCAGTATAAACCATCCAGACGGACAGCTCGGTAAATCGACATCAGTGTAAACCATCCAGACGGACAGCTCGGTAAATCGACATCAGTATAAACCATCCAGACGGACAGCTGGGTAAATCGACATCAGTATAAACCATCCAGACGGACAGCTGGGTGAAATCGACATCAGTATAAACCATCCAGACGGACAGCTGGGTAAATCGACATCAATATAAACCATCTAGACGGACAGCTGGGTAAATCGACATCAGTATAAACCATCCAGACGGACAGCTGGGTAAATCGTCATCAGTATAAACCATCCAGACGGACAGCTCCGTAGATCGTCAAGTGTTAACCTACACAGAATATAAAAGAAGGTTCAATTACCTCCACACAAACAAGACTGCTCTTTTTTCAGTAAATGATACATTAAACGTCTGCTTGATTTGGAGAACTTTGCTATAAAGCTGAATTATCCAAAGGTGAAGTGTACTTTCGTCGCCATCATTCCCGTACACATAAAACCAAAAAGATTCTAAATTATAACGAAAAATGACGAGTTTTTGTTTCATTTAAAAAACAAAAGTACTCTAAAAGGATACATAAATTGCTTAATGTCTTCAGAAAGATAGCCGTTAGCGACCTCATCCCTTCGGAGCACACCTAACTCGGGGAACGCCAATGGCGAATGTTGTATACAGGTAAAGTGTTTTAAAGACTAGTGGTTTATGTCGATTCGGCTCTGGGCTCCCTATGGATCGACAGTGAGAACTTTTGCGAAGGGCCTTAGTAAGCCGTAAATAGTTAGAAAAGGAAAGTAAATAGATTTGCTGACATTTAGACAAATGTACAAATAGTACATTATTAGTAATTACTACGAAAGCTACGTTATTATATGTTAGGCAATGCCAATCAAAATTGTAGTTCTTTGGAATAGGCTCTCTTAACATATCTGAATCTACAATTTGATATTAAAAAATGGTTATTCCCTACAATTTACTTAAATGTCTACAAAAGTCTGAGCAGCAGTTTTTAAATGTATATCTTAATCTAACTTGTGTGTGTGCTTGTGTTAAAACTACAGTAAAGATAGGGCGTTTTTGACTGTGACTGTTGACTTTGATGATAGGATATTAAATACTGCTTCATGTAATATACGAAACATTTTTCTCAAAATGTACATACCATTATTCATCCCTATTACATGCCAAAAAAGGGCATTATAAAAATATGAATAAAAAAGAAAACACCATAAAAACAAAACCAAAAAAGAAAACAAGTAAAATTTTTAAAAGTGATCATTTATATGAATGGTGGTTTCATCGTTACATCCTCATTTTGAGGTCGAGTCATAACCCGGATGTGACCTAGATTTGAATGGCGGGTGTCGTCGATCGCGATTTGACCGAGATTTGTCTGGCGGGTGTCGTCGATTTGACCTAGATTCAGATGGCGGGTGTCGTCGATTTGACCTAGATTCATAAAGCGGGTGTCATCGATTTGACCTAGATTCATATGGCGGGTGTCGTCGATTGGACCGAGATTTGTATGGCGGGTGTAATCGATTTGACCTAGATTTGTATTTCTGATGTCGTCGATTTGACCTAGATTTGTATCGGTGGGTGTCCTCGATTTAACATTGATTTGTATGACGGGTGTCGTCGATTTAACCTTGGTTTGTATGACGGGTGTCATAGATCACACTTTCCATTCCGGAACACCTTGTCCTATTCATTTTCTTAATGTTCATGTTTAATCATCATTGAGTTCGAATACTGATTTTGCTTACATGTTTGTACAATGTATTATCTCTTGTTTGTTCTTTGCGACCTGACGAATATGTATCTGCATAACAGGAAATGAAAACTAGTTGTTCTGCCATGACAATCGATATATACAAAATTATATCAATTCCTTGTATATATGATATGTAAAATCTCTCTTTGATATCTATATATAAAACAATTACAGACAGTTTAATTGTTATGATATATATTGATAACTAGATATATTCCATTAAGATTTGTTTTAGCGGATGTGGTGCAGTGATATTACCCGGGGAGCCGTTTTACTGTCTATCCCCATGTTGTGTTAGCGCCCCATATGGTATGTAAGCTGTGGGTATTTCTGGCTAGACGATCAGGTGTAGTAGGTCGGAATTAGTTTTCCTTTGCCCTTTGTTTAACTGCTGTATGCTATAACTAATCATAACAAAATATTTCCTATGCACTGTGTGTTGTTGATCCGAAGTTCAAGATTTGAATTTCATGGCGTATTTATACTGTGTTGAATATTCATGTATGTAAGAATCAAAATATCTTTAAACTGTCTGAATGATATCTGTGATATTCCGAAACACTGGCTGCTGTGGCAAGTGATATGTAAACTTCATTGTGATACAACTGAACACCTCATTCGTAACTACTCAGCCGGTTCCGTACCTTCCGTACCCGGAGAGAATCGGCCGAGGTGTTCCGAGTACTGTATACCTTTGATATTTTACATATCTATACATCTCTGATAATCACTTAATGTCTTCTAAGTGATGCCGTATCTATCTAAGTGATAGTTTTGGTTGTTAAGTAACGAAAACCAGCCAAGTATTGTCGTTTTAACCGCAATATACATAATTATTTATTCTTCTTTTAGATGCTTTTCTTTCTTGGCAAAAAAAATAAAATAAACTTCTATGTATAAACAGGATCAAATCGAAAGCAAATATGTTCCATGTTATCCATTTTAACACTTTATATAATGTGCTCATCTTCGGTTTTCGATTGTCGCAAGCTACACAGTTGTATGACGTGCTTCCAATGTTCAACAATAGTAATGAGATTACTGTTCCAGTCTATTATCAGAAAGTACAACCTCTTGTTGAGTCACGTGCTGACTGGGTCACTTCCGGCTAACGTTGGACAGTCCAGTGTCTCGCGCCGTTGTTACCACCTGATGGTGTTAACCTGATGGTGTTATCGTTCTATTTCTCTTAATGAGGCACGGACAATCAAATCAGCACCGGACTATTTCTTCCGCGGCGACATAATATGTATTTTGGGTTGTGATGAGGACAACGCGTCAAGTACAAGTTACAGTGCAAACGTATTAGAATGCGGACAAGTCAAGTAGTTTAGCTAGCAAGCGAGTATCATATTATTATTCATATTAAACATCTTTTTGAAATCAAATTATTTGATTTAACAACATGGACAGAACAATAATATAAATATGTGCGTGCGTGCGTGTGTGCGTGCGTGCGTGCGTGCATTTTTTTGTGTAAGGGATAAGATTTTAATGACTTATTGTCTGCCGTACCGTTTCCAAACATAGGTACAGGGCCCGTATTCATGAAATTATTCTCACGCTCAATCATGAAATCTGTGTTCAACCCAACTTCCTTTACATTCGCTGAAATATTGACATTACAATTCAAAAGAGAAAACAAATAAGCATCGAAAATAATATATCTCACTTTAAGTCTTCCCGGAATGTCTTCGAATCATCGAAAAAAATAAAATTGATTCCGTTATCACAGCCATTACGACAAAATTAGCCTGAACACAAAATATATGTATTTGAGCGTGAGTACGGTTTCGTGTATACGGGCCCTGATGTTGTGAAATAAGGCATGTAACAGATGATTCCTCTATTCCCATGGCAAGCTTGTTAGACTTGTAAAGCATAATGAATTAACAAAACACCAAAATTAAATTGAAATATGCCCGTTTTATTAACGACGTAAGGATATCAATGTACATATACATTTTACATACATTGTTACATATCTAACGTTTTTTGATAAACCGTAGGTTATAAACATCAAGTCTAAGATGGGGGTATGCAAAACGCCACAGAGATAACCTAACCATGGGTAAATCCAACCCAAGGATAGGTTATCTCTCCCCCATCCGAAACAAGGCATGTTATTATCTATAACTTTGGAGTCAGGCACGGTTACCGGCTTCAGTATAACGTTGAATAATCTAAAAGTTATGAATATGACATGTTGAATGTCATTTATAGTCATATAAAATGTAATTTGTATAAACACACAATCACATCAATGAATTGAATGAATTGAATGAATTGAATGCTAAATTACAGAAGTTAAACACCGTAAATCACATTCATCACAAGCTCATGACAATAATCCACAAGGATAATTATATCTGTTTTAATCTTAACA
The DNA here is from genome assembly GCF_902652985.1 of Pecten maximus. NCBI lineage: Eukaryota > Metazoa > Mollusca > Bivalvia > Pectinida > Pectinidae > Pecten > Pecten maximus. The sequence goes on along the minus strand of NC_047016.1, from coordinate 50,210,368 downwards.
TATGTCCCAACAACATGACATTTATAAGTTTTCTGAAACAGATGTTATGTAGTGTTGCCACCACTTAAATTTTAATTCATGCTTAGTTGTTAATCTTTCTACAAAATAGCATATTGGAAATCAACAAATAACATAATTTGAAAATAATTGGAAGGTCAACATTACTTGGTAAATAATATCCTTAAAAATGAATATCTAAATCTTCAAATAAGTTTTCCTATGTCTGGGATTCATCGAAAAACATATTCGACACATATTGAAGTGTCCTGACACTTTATGACTAGCCCTCCACCTCTGGGTTGCGAGTTCAAAACCTACGTGGGGCAGTTGCCAGGTACTGACCGTAGGCCGGTGGTTTTTCTCCGGGTGCTCCGGCTTTCCTCCACCTCCAAAATCTGGCACGTCCTTAAAAGACCCTGGCGGTTAATAGGACGTTAAACAATTTAAAACCATAAAACCAAAGTACACTGTAGCACGTGTTCCTGAATACATTGTATAAACCTGTGGTATGACGTTACTGAATACGTTGTATAAACCTGTGGTATGATGTTCCTGAATACATTGTATAAATCTGTGGTATGTTCCTGAATACATTGTATAAATCTGTGGTATGTTACTGAATACATTGTATAAACCTGTGGTATGATGTTTCTGAATACATTGTATAAACCTGTGGTATGATGTTCCTGAATACAGTGTATAAACTTGTGGTATGATGTTTCTGAATACAGTGTATAAACTTGTGGTATGATGTTTCTGAATACATTGTATAAACCTGTGGTATGATGTTTCTGAATACATTGTATAAACCTGTGGTATGATGTTTCTGAATACATTGTATATCAACCTGTTGTATGATGTTTCTGAATACATTGTATAAAGCTGTTGTATGATGTTCCTGAATACATTGTATAAACTTGTGGTATGATGTTTCTGAATACATTGAAGCTGTTGTATGATGTTCCTGAATACATTGTATAAACCTTTTTTATGAGGTTTCTTGAAGTTTCACATTAATGTAAGTTCATAGTTGTATCCATGTATGAGTTTATGTGAAACAGAATGAACTTTGACATCATACGAGCAAACAGGATGTAATCAAGTCGTAACTTTTGAATTAATATAAGATATATAAAAGCTGATGAATGAAAGAAAAGTATAACAGTTTAAATGATTCATTAACATGTTTAATCATTAGAAGGATCCCTGGGCTTCACATCTTGACCTTCTTCCTGCATTATGTGCTTATAGAAGAAAACAGAAAATACAAGCATAACACATACTATTACATCTTAAGATATATCGCCGACATCGTATAATACTACTTCTTAGGAAATGGCACACACAGTATAGAATCAAAATTTTGGTGGGTGATAATATTTTAAGTTATACATGTATGTTTGTAATATTTCAATATCTTAAGTTTTATGTTTGTGATATTTCAATAGCTTAAGTTATAAGTTTGTAATATTTCAATATCTTAAGTTTTATGTTTGTGATATTTCAATAGCTTAAGTTATATGTTTGTGATATTTCAATATCTTAAGTTATATGTTTGTAATATTTCAATATCTTAAGTTATATGTTTGTGATATTTCATTAAATATACAAAATACACTTGTTTTCAATAGATCATACTTTTTCATTGTCGAAGATGCACAAGAAAACATTGAAACGCTATAAATCTGAAAAGATCCTCTAAAGCTGATTCACCAGTAAACACCCGAAACGCTAGAAAACTGTAAGGATCTTCTAAAGCTGATTCACCAGTAAACACCCGAAACGCTAGAAAACTGTAAGGATCTTCTAAAGCTGATTCACCAGTAAACATTGAAAAACTGAAAGAATCAGGTAACAAACTGACAGTATCATTTAAAATGATATTAATCAACGTAACGTGAACATGTGTTTTGAAACAAGACTTAAATTTGTCGAATGCATAACAAATATAACTTGATATAATTAGGAAACAGTTAAAACTTCAATAAAAAAAAATCCAAAAAACATCACACAAAGCACATTTGATCGATAATTCAATGCTCGTATGTACCGCTTTATAGCAGCAGTATACCCTGTTTTGTGTGTTCGCTAGTACGACATAGAACATACATTGATCATCTATGGTAGAAACTATACATACACATTATACAATTTGCATCTGGAGGTCGCGTGCTCCTTGTCTTGTCCAACTTGTTACTGAGAAGCTCAGAAGTAACGACGAAAACAATAACGTCTCAAACGTCAGGGAGACCATGATTTGTGACGGGAAGTGGATGTCATTTCTCACATCCGGTGTCGGCCATGACAGATGGAAAACAGCAAATTGATTTATTTCCTCCGAATAGAATAATGAGCGAGGCGGCATATTGACCACGTACATCACATACATTTGAAAGTGGAGACTAGAAACAAGGAGACCATGCTGCAACCAGTTGCCAATATCACAGCCCAGTGTGGGTATTGCTGAATTTGTCAAGCATGTAATGCAATGCGATTGCATTCTTAAGCAAGTTTAGCAATATAAGGCGGTCGCGTTGGCATGTAAATCACCAGCAATGCTGTTAGGATTGTACAAAAGAAAGGGACTGGCATATTAATACATTGAATTTAGGACAAAGACAGTAAACGCCGAATCATGAATAAAACTGACACCATACATGTGTGTCGTAAAACAAAGCATTATTGAGTCCTTGACAGAAGTGTCCGAAAGCCTGCATTTGCTATAGTACACATCAAGTGTGGATGTTACGTTTAAAGAACAACGCGGTTTGTACGTTATACCACCTGAAAACGTGTACGATTGGTTCTACATGTCAAACAAGTTGAAACACATAGATATAGTCCCTTTGCTCTTCTGACCCGTTCGATACCGCAAGCTTATCCTCACATACGGAAATTGCTCTTGGTTGTATGATACCGTCATCTTCTGTTAACAGTTCCCGGATGTTTTTCCCATCGGCGGACATTTGCACCACGTTGTTGGAATCGTAGTCACAGACATAGACGTTACCTTCTACGTCGACGTCCACTCCAGCAGCACTCTTCACGACACCGACTTTCATGATGTCAGTGTGCCTGTTGTCATGCGACAATCTGCTGACGGCCACTCTGCCATCAATGGTGGTGTTATGTGTGAGAAACAAGTGACCACGCTGAGAATCTTGAGCCAATCCGTATACATTATCACGATATTTCTGTAATTTGTGGGTCGTACCGTCCTCACTTACACTGCACACTTCAGATCCTAAACTCACTACAAATCCTCCATCTTTGTACGCAATACCATAACAAATAGTAGTAGTGTTTATTTCCGATATGATGGTAAGTTTGGAGGATGTGACTGTCACTACACGTATTTTCCCGGGATTACGAACAGCGGCCGCCACAGTTGTGTAATCTACCGTACAAAGGTCATTTATTGACCCTTTTATCTCGTCAACAACATTTCCTTCGGGGTCGATCAACTTTATCTTTTTGTTGTTGTAATCTCCAGCAACGACTCGGCCATCAGGAAGACAAACAAGTCCAACCACGAAACAAGGGGACGAATCCGACGGACAACGAATGTACGTCTTTCTGATTTGTTTTATCTCACGTGTAGGAAAAGGTCGAAGGAAAGCATCCAAACAACCTGGGACATTTCTATGCTGCTTTCGAACAACGACTTTCCCAAGACTCAAGGCTGCACACATAGCAGAGACATCGAATTTGAAATCATGCTCAAACATCGTGGTAGAAAACGATTTCATTATCTCTACTACCAAATCTCTACAGGACTCGAGCTCGGCTTGACCTCTTTGATACAGTAGAATCGTAGCCCTGTGGTCGTTATTCTGCGCAGCTGTAACTGACGATGCCAGGGTACCCTGCAAGACTGTCATCAGTCGTTCACACTTTTGACTGGAAACCTTAAAATTCTCCTGTTCTTTTTTGAACTCCGAAATCAAATCCTCAGTGACTTTTTTCTTTATTTGCTCAACGCATTTATTTATCCGTTCTTGCAGTTCATCAATGCTTTTCAATACCGCATCTTTATCGACTGTGACACTTTGCAGCTGTAGAAAGAAGTTCTTAATTAGAGTCTCCATGGTGTCAGCTCCTTGCTGTAGATATCTCAACCTTTGATCCAGTCGGGACGTATTTTCTAGTCCATGACAGTATTCTTCTATTGTAGACACATCTTCACACCTCCTGTGGTCGACATATATACACTTACTGCATCCAAAACACTTGTGGTTCTGACAGTAGCAATCACTCTTCTCATTGTGTTTGTCGCATCTTGTGGTCGAGTTTTCCTGCCTGATCTGGAATCTGTTAAATTCCGTCATATTGACAATATCACAATCGCTGTGGACCATATCATGGTGTTCCTCCTTGCATTGTTTGCAGAAGAATGTCTTGTTGTATTCACACCAGAACTGTGCAGACGTCGTATTACCTTTCTTCTGACAGGGTTTGCAGTAGTATTGTTCCGTCTTCTTGTTCGCTAGCTTGATCCTCTCTACGGCATGTCTGTCGGTCGGGAACTGTTTAGCCCAGTTTGTCTTGTCCTCTGATTTGTCGACAGGGTGAGTCAGTTTTCTACATACCGGACATGTAAAGGACGCCGCCGTACCATTCGACTTCGAAGTTTCTTTGACGATGTAGATACTCAAACATTCCTCACAGAAAGTATGGAGGCACGGTAGGTACTTTGGCTGTCGTAACTGCTCCGGACAAATCGGACATTCAAGGAGATATGAATCCGATTGGCTGGGTCGTGTATCAACCACTGAGGGAAGGTCTGGACGTGGGCCTCCTTCCGCCATGTTTGTTGGCACATTGGGCGTCCCTCTTATCTACAAAAACAAACGTAACAAAGAATTGTCAAGGTGACGCATTTGATTAAGGATTAAACTGTCTTTTTTTGGTGTCTATGGTCGATATAGATGCCAGAGCTATGCAAACAAACGTCATATTGTGCGCTAGCTTGTTTGCAAAGCTCTGGTATCTATATCGACCATAGACACCAAAAAAGACAGTTTAATGCTTATATTTACATTCTCGACATATTCGTTTTGTTATTTTTGAAAATTAGAAATAAAAATGCCAATATTCAGCGATTTCGTCAATGGGGTTCGACAAATAGAACAGCCTATTTTTTCAAAATTCATTTGTCACGTGTAGATTGGCAAACAAAAAAGTGCATTGAAATAATACGAAAAAAAACAAAGTATGTTCAATTCTTTTAGTTATTTGTGTAACAATATTGTATAAAATGTCTTTTTGATGCTTTTTAATTAACATAAAAAACGATTTACGTGAGTTACAAGTAGTTTCGGTGGGTGAATATATTCATGCGCGGCATGGATTGTTGGCACGTTTTGGGTGTCAATTATGGTCACATAGACTGCAAATCTTTTTACTAAGTTTATATCGTGGCTTTGCCACTAAAATGTAAATATGTGAATATATATTTGAAAACCGGTAAAACAAGTATTTCTTATATTGCACTATTTTTGTTTTTTGTTGTTTGATTTTTTTTGTTTTGTCTTGAAATATATTTCATCTATAACCATAGATCCTACTCTAAATGATACCAACGAAAGAAACTAACTGGTGGATCATAAAGTGTTAAACAACATGATATCATGGTAAAACCGAAAACAAGAAATTCCAGAGGAGTGTTATTGCTTACCTAAGACGTTCATTATTTGTTTACCATAGATTATCTTTATTTGTTTACCATAGATTATCTTTATTTGTTTACCATAGATTATCTTTATTTATTTACCATAGATTATCTTTATTTGTTTACCATAGATTATCTTTATTTGTTTACCATAGATTATCTTTATTTGTTTACCATATATTATCTTTACCATAGACGATCTTTATTTATTTACCGTAGATGATCTTTTACCTCTTTTATTCGTAACATTCATTCTAACTGAATACAGTTGTGTTTGTAATTTGCCGATTTAATTACATGAATTACAATATAATTTTATTTATTGAAAAGCATAGTAAATTGACACAAAATACATGTATACTAAAATTAATATGACTAACGTGTGTGACAACAGAATGAGGTGGGAATCAACAACTATCAAACTAACATTAGTTGAGGAACCTTAAAACAACTATGTTACTTCAGCTGAGGGGACTTAATACAATTCTCTGTAAGATCTTTATGCTTACATCAGTCGGGCTGGACCAGAACATGGTACTGGGAATATTGAGGCTTCTATTAATTCCAAAGGGCGCTATACGAGTCTGGACATGCGACCTCCCGAGACTCCAACATCCGGTGTCGTCAATTATTGTAACTTGTTACTATGTAAGTCATCGCTGTCAAACGATTTATACAATGTAATTTATTTTTGATTTTTTTTTATGAAATGCCGTGATAAACAAGTGTAAACATAAGGATCTTATTTTATTTCTTGTACCTTCATCGAAGTGTATTTACATTGGGAGTAACTACATATTTCTTTTCTTTTTTGCGTGTTAGTGAACAGTTAAGTTACCCTTATTTGAATACACTTGATATTTATTTGCTGTTTTCGAACAACAACTTCCCCAAGACTCTAGGCTGCACTCATGTCATAGACATCGAATTTGAAATCGTGTTCAATCATCGTGGTAGAAAGCGACTTCCTCATATCTATTGCCAAATCTTTACATGAATCGAGCTCGGCTTGACCTCTTTGATACAGCATAATCGTAGTCATGTGGTCTTTATTCTGCACAGCTTTAACTGACGATGCCAGTGTATTCTGTATTACCAACTTGAGTCGCTCATACTTCTGACTGGAAACCTTTAGTTTCTCCTGTTCTTCTTTGAATTTAGAAACAAAATCCTGACTGACTTCCTCCTTCAACTCCTCCAAACATTTATTTATTCGTTCTTGCAGGTGATCAATGCTTTTTTCAGTACTGCATCTTTATCGCCAGTGACAATTTGAAGCTGAAGATAGAAGTCCTTAATCAGGGCCTCCATGGCGACATATCCTTTTCGTAGAGATTCCCAAATCTGATCTAGTCGAGCCGTACTTTCTAATTGCTGATAGTATTCCTCTATTGTATATACGTCTTCACACATCCTGTGATCCACATCTATACACTTGCTGCATCCGAAAAACTTGTGGCCCTGACAGTAGCAATCCATCTTCTCACTGTGTTTGTCGCATCTTCTGGTTGAAGTTTCCTGACTGGGCTGGAATCTGCTTGATCCCGTCAAATTGACGATATCACAATCGCTGTGGACCATGTCATGATAATCTTCCTTACATGAATCACAGAAGAAACTTTTCAATGTCCCCCACCCGAAATTAGCTTGCGTCATGTTTCCTTTCTTCTGGCAGAGTTTGCAGTAGTGATGTTCCGTCTTCTGATTCGCCAATCTGATCCTCTCTACAGCATGTCTGTCGGTCGGGAACTGCTTGGCTTAATTTGTCTTGTCCTCTGATTTGTCGAGAGGATGAGTCAGTTCTCTACATACCGGACAGGTAAAGGACGCCGCCGTACCATTCGACTTCGAAGTTTCCTTGACGATGAAGATACTCAAACATTCCTCACAGAAAGAATGGAGGCAAGGTAGGTACTTTGGCTACCGTAACTGCTCCAGTCAGATCGGACAGTCTAGGAGCTGAAAATTCGATGGCTGGATCGTGTATCAACCACTGAGGAAGTGTTTGGTCGGTTACCTCCGTCTGCCATGTTTATCCGTGCTTGTGGTATCTCTCTTCTGTACAAGTACAAAAGAAACATTGTCCTCTCAAGATGATATAATGCATTAAATAACTTAATGAACTCAAATGGTCCTTTTATTGTTTATCACAGTGCTAACTTGTTTCAACGTTGTTAGTATTGATTTAGGAAGACAACTGTCAGTCGGATATTTTGAAATATATATTTTGTTATTAGAACATTATGTTAATGCAGTTTACTTCCATCACTCAAGCTTCGCATCATTGATATGATATTAAGTTTGAATGCGTTGGGGGAAAAGTCAAGCAATTTCTAATGTTTAAGTCACAAAGCCACAAAAATAGCATTGCTAATTAGGAATAATTTGGTATTTAGGTTGCAGAACTGGTCGGTACATGTAATTGAGTAAATGCTAACTAATGTAAGTTATCAATATCTTTGATGACTTGATTTGACTTGTCTTGGTTTGGAACCGCATAAAACGAAAACGAAATTAAAAACAATTGTTCAGATAACTTTAGGCAAAAGAATGTACATGGAAAATATTAAAGATGACTGTGCAAGTTAAAAGGCTTTCAAACAAGAACTAAAAATTCGGAATGCTTCCGAGATATTCCCCTATCTTAACGGTGGAGACATTTTAATTTATGCGTTGCTTGGATACGAGTATGGGCGTTTATGGTTATAAAAGTTGTTATAATTTGCACCAATAATTTTAAAAACAAACCTATTCTGGAAATGTACGCTACTGTCAATTAAAGTGAGGCAGTTAAAAAAACATTTAAAATATGAAATCTTGAACTTGCACGGTCACCTTTAAGCAAGCAAATATTACATTACTCACTCTACCTTCCTCCCAATCCTTTAGAACGGTTAGTGAATTTGAATAAAACACTTGATCAATCAAGCAAAACGTGAATCAGGTTCAGCCGCTGTAGCATACTACGTACCATGAGAAGTATTCTAATAACTGTCAGCCATTTAAGTTTGTTTGAGTCTCGTTTGTGTGGCTTACATTTATTTAGCACTGTATGTCTGTGTAATCTCCCACAGATCCCATATTACTGTACCAAAAAACTATTTTTAGAATTGTCAACCATATAATTTTGTTTGGTGTTGTATTTTATGTATAGATGATTGTATGCTTGACTGGTACCGACTTCGATACCATTCATTGTCCAGGGGCCATCTTGGGCTTCTGGCTAAGAATCAAAGTAGTAAAACTAATAATGTCACATGAATTCCGATCAATTTCGTTTCATTATGTTGTAATGATTAAATAACAAAACCTGATATCGACCTTGTGATAGTTAACTTTCAGATTGATTCCTTAAACATTGCTACATAAATTAGTGTCGTACTATAGTGTTCACCAGGTGAAGGATAGAAAATTGGACCTTGACCTTTGACCTGGTAACATATTCCACAATATCTATGGAGGCGATGCACATTTCTTTAAAAAATAAAGCCCAAAATGGATAAGATATATATATATATATATATTTAAAAAAGGAATTCATTTCCAGAAAAACAAATCATATTTATTTTCATTGCTAGACCCCATTTCCTTGCAAAGCCTTAGGACAATAGCATGATATAATGCACCAAAACTTTAAATGGATTAGGCGTCAATCAAGCGTAAAATATGGGTTAGATGCAGTCTATGATGTAGATAATGTGCTAGCATTCCCCTATTCAAAGACATGTAAGAACACCCCCTCACCTTGCCGCGTAAAATTATCCTGAAACTGCTAGTGACGTCATAAAAACAAACATGATAAGGCACTAAAATTACCAGGAACCGTCTTCTAAAACTACACACAAACGTATTATATTACCACAAACGTATTGTATTACCACAAAAGTATTATATTACCACAAACTTATTATATTACAGACGGTTCCATAACAGAGGGGTACTCCTAACGCAAACAGAACACTGACTACAGTCGGTGAGACGAAACCTAGCAATGGTAGACGAAAAACCAGTAACTTACTAGAGACGGTCTGGATAATATAGCACTTATAGTAAAGTATATGCCACACCTACTCCTATACGTATATGAGGTCTTATTCCACCTGATTACATTGGTGGATATTACGACCTCATATTGGATCAGCGTGTGTTTCTCGTAGCTGCCAGCGCCCCGACTGCAACAAAAAAAGTGTCTTAGACGATCTAATACGATAATTTTTGTTACAACTATGTGTACGCTTACTTGTTGATGAAGTATCAATCCACTTATGCACAAACTGATGATGGACACCTCTTAAATATAAATAAATCCACACAAATTCACTTGCAACCTACTGTGTTCAAATTCTGGGTCACTAAAACGACGATTAGTATAAAATACGGAACGCAAATGAAACATCATTAAACTCTCACATCGTTTCGTTCGTATTGTCTATTGTAATCCCAAATTTGGAAGAACCGGAAATAACCAAGAGAGGTCACAATCAAAACAAGTATGGCGGTATATTTAAGTGGGACCTACGCTTAAATTATTGATTATAATCACTAGTTTTTGGATACAGATATGGACATACATTTTGAAACTGTGTGTTTATCATAGCTTAATAGGAAAAGGTAGGTCACATCCTAAGATAACTTTTAAACGATTTTAATTAGGTGTATCACAACAACATATCCTACGCACGGTGGTAATTAGAGGTTACATGACAGCCTGTTAAAAGTTTTCTGTCGTGTTAACCTCTGATAATATTGGAGAAATGCTACACCCACACCAAAAAAAACTAGATAATAAATTTGAATGTAAAGAAATATTGTGGTTACAAGTGTTGTATATGTGTGTATTACATATTTTGTGACCACCAGAGATGTTTCTGGCAAATGAGTTTGATGTACTTTGAGTTTCCGCGAAAATTTGAGATAAACTACACGAAAGCGAAACAAGGAGAATTTGTTTTGTTTTCATCAAAATTCAAATCTATTACACAACACAAATTTAAGTTCCTTTGTTTCGACTAAAGGTCGACTTTTACATTTCCAGGCGCTAAAAGAAGATTTATTTTGCTAAAGTCTTGGTTTTCATTCCTTTTCTCACAGAATATTGTGGGTAAATTAATTATTTCCCACGGATGGTAGCTGCATGAAATGTTGAAGCGGAAATGGGTTTGGCACTTCTGCCTTTTACAGCCTAAAAGTCTATCAAAAATGTCAAATGCTTTTCCGCTACAAAAGTAGGCACATGAATTTATCATGTACAAACTTTTGTTTTATGATAACATTGAACTGTGTTTCCATACCTTCCTCTTTCGGTTTCCATATGTCTAGCATTGCTATCGCTATATTGCATGTGTCAGAGCCTGCGATATGTGATACACAATATTTGCACATCAAATTGAGCAATATACTTCAAATATATTGTAAGCGAAACATATCGGTTAATTATACACATGTATGTGCACTCACCTGTCCATGTATTTAAGTTGTTTGGTCAGGTCTGATGACAGTGACCAGGGGAGCACGTACTCTGCTGCTCTGACTTGTCTTCGTAGCCTTTGTTACGTCATCCGGTACACCACGATATAATGGTAGAATAGTATGCCGGTGCGTTATATCCGGATTTTAATGGGAATTGTCATCTCATCGCTAATAATTCGTAACATATTATCTTCAGAAGTATGGTGATTTTATACGTGAAGATAACCATTCTTATAATATCCCACAGCATGGTCATTTCATATGTATGTCAGCAATAATGATAAGAAATATTAGATATTAATAAATATTTTGTACTCTTATATTTCCATACTCTTTGTTATCGTTCATTTTTTTCCTATCTCTGATCACGTCTACAGCTAAAGGGCATGTCACACCTAGGCGATGTGGCTCGCCAGGGCCGGAACAAACTTTGGCGATTTTCGGGGTTCGGTATTAGTACGGAAGCGGAACGGTATCACATCGCTAAGAATATTAATGATAGTACCGATGGAAACTGTCATGTTAGGTTATCTATAAGGAACGTGAGTTGCCATTGTTAAAAAAAGAGGTATCCCCAAGGTAAGGCGTAAGGAAAGAAAACAGAATACGTAAAACTAGGTACAAGTGGTACAAAAGACATACAAGATATTAGCAAAAAAATGAATTAATTAATTAAATTAAATTTAAAAAAAAAGAGTCGGACACAGTAAAGCCAGAAATATTGAACCACATTATACTGCTGTTTTGTTCTTCTAGGACGGACTCGCCAATGACGTCCCAAAGAGTTGATTCTTTGGAGGCGACAGAGAAAACTGGGGGAAAAATCGAAAAAAAAAATGTCAAAATCTGCCTGAGGTAGTGCAACGTTCCCATAATTCAATTTATGTATCTATGTAATATACAACACGGTCAAGACTACTTAGTTTTTACGATGTTTTGGACAAATATAACACAACTTTTTTCTGATTTGTACTGCAAATAACTAATTATGTATATTAATGTAAAAAAATATAAATTTTATTCATTATACAACAATTCCGGACCAAGTTATCCAAACTTATTTCAACTATTGTTGATGGCCCGGAAAGAAGGGCGGTAGGGGTCCTACTGCGGGGGGAAACCGGAGTACCCCGGGAAACCCCGCGTAGTCCGGCAGGTGACCAAATAAATTTTTAATTCGATTGGGATGTCGAAACCCGGGAGTCTAATTGAAACGCTCACCGCTGTGCCATTCGACCATTTAAGCATTGAACTGCTTTCATTTGGAAGTTATGGGCTGATGAATGCCAACTGGACAAAGGCAAATTTAATGAAGCGCGCTAGCGCTTCATGTTGAATTTTCCTTCGTCCAGTTGGCATTCATCAGCCCATAACTTCCAAATAAAAGCAGTTCAATGCTTATATTTACATTTGACAACGAATTTGAAAGACTTTATTCAGGAATTTTACTCTGATAATGAATGAACAAATTATTATCGTCAAAGACGGCACAGCCTTTTCAACAGCCATCTTTCGTTATCGCCGACGTGACAATTATGACGTCACTATAATAATGACGTCATAATAAAGATTTGGAAGTTATATAGTGGGGCTGCAGTGTAAATGTAAATATATAGTGATATTATACCTCATTCATTTAAGTGCCTATTTGAGTCTAGTAGTTGCTCCGGTCCATATATAGTATATGGCCCGGAGTCAAGGGCCGAAGTCCTTGACTCCGGGCCGACGCTATATGAAAATGACGTCATAATACCAAGTTGACGTCGTCATATTATGACGTCATCATTTCAGACACTGAGCGAAATGGCGTCTGGCAGTGATAGATTTGTTGGTCATATTCGGTATAATATAACAAATATTGCATGTCACTTCGGGCAATATGGGAGTTTATGGACTGGTCAGTCACCCAAATATATGTATATGGACCTCAGCTTCGCTTCGGTCCATATACATATATTTGGGTGACTGACCAGTCCATAAACTCCCATATTGCCCTCAGTGCCATGCAATATTTGTTAAATATATCATTTTAACGTCCACCATTTAGTAATGAATAATGATTTGTTACCACAAATATTTATAGACAACACTCCTTTCAACGCCTATACGTACACAGACTCGATATTACAAACATCTGACATAATTTGATGTGTTCTTGAACCTCCCATAATTTAACACGTAAAAAACAGACATCAGCCACCGAATACACTTGAAATCGTCTTCGTTACCTTACTCAACCCACAACAATAATTGTAAAACAAGAATGCAATTAACATGAATCTCAGGACAGGAAATATTATAGCTTTTTATGAGTAGATCTACCCACAGACTAAAAAACTGGCCCTTAATCCTGACGATCAGTGTTCGTGCAAATGCATTGTCTCTTTTAAATCGAGGTCGAAATTACCCACGAGTACCTCTCCTATACGTAATACGCATTTTTGTCTACAATGTACTGGTGTCGACGTTTGTGATTACGTTAAAGTGTGACCCACTGCTTCCTTGCCATTGCCTCGGTTCTAACTTCGTGGACATGACAATACTTGGATTTGATAAGAAGCAGACGACGGGATATATTCCGATATATCTAGCAAGATTATTCTCTCACTCTTTCAATGTAAATACAATGTATATACTTTATTTCTTGTGCCTACATTAATTCACTTTGCCACATTACTATTGATTTGAAGTTTGAACTAGTTACGATAATATTTAGCTGGTTACAATTCACCATTGTGGTAGTGAAATCATATATCCAGCATGTGAATCCTGCGTGGATATTGAGCGAGAACTAAGTGCGCGAATCTTTAATGTGACTACAGCGCATGTACATTATGACGTACACAATTGTGTGCTGATTAAAGATGGCGGCAAATCATCACATGGTTACCATGAGTCGCTCTGGATTAAATCCGAATACGCAAACAATTATCTCTGATTGTCATTCAAGTTGAAACACCTGGATGTAGTTCTTTTCTGACGAACAGTTCGTCATCGCGATTCTATCACCACAAACGGAGATTGAATGAAGATCCGCAATATTGTCCATTTTTGTTAAAAGCCTTATGTGTTTCCCGTCCCCGGACATCTGTACTAACGTGTTGGAACCACAAACGTAGATGTTTCCTTCCTTGTGTACGTCCATCCCCGACACACATTCAACGATACCGACATTCACCAAGTCAGTGTATATATTGTCACGTGACAACATTCCGATGATCGCTCTATCACCAGTAATTGTGAAATAGGAGATAAACAGGTGTCCATGCGTAGGGTCATAAGACAAAGCGGATACTGTCCTATCGTACTGGTGAATCTTATGGACAGTTCCATCACTTTTTACACTATATACATAACACCCTTGACTAACGATAAACTCGCCATTTCGGTATGCTATACAGGAACAAGAGCCCAAGGCTAGTTTTATTTCGGCCGAATTGACCAGTTTGTATGGTGTAATGGTCACTACGTGTATACCGTCGTCTTTCTCCGTTAGGACAGCTATTGTCCTGTTGTCCACTATACAAACGTCCCAGATAAGTCCGTTTACGTCCAGTTCGTCCACAACATGTCCTTTTGCATCTATTAACTTGAGCTTTTGTTTATAATGATCTCCAACTACGAGCCGACCATCGGGCAGGTAAACATAGCCCCTACAGTCATATGTATCCGATGAACTTTTCCTATTCACTTTTCCTATTTCCTTTAGTTTACATTTAGTTAAATCCTTTTTTAAATTTTTGATACTTTCATGAACAATGCGCTGATCCTTTCGGACCGCTATCTTCCCAAAGCACAAAACTGAACTAATATCCCAGTTCGAATCAAGTTCATGTTCAATCCGTGTAGCAAAAAGCGACTTCTGCATCTCTTCTGCCAAGTCATGATACGATTCAATCTCCGTCTGACCCCTTCGGTAAAACAGGACCGTATTTATAAAGTCGTTCCTCTGCAACGCTTCAGCGGCCGACTCCAAAGTATTCTGCATAGCTGCCTTCAGCCGTTCACACTTTTGACTGGAAACCTTCAAATGATCTCTTAT
Organism: Pecten maximus; assembly: GCF_902652985.1. NCBI lineage: Eukaryota > Metazoa > Mollusca > Bivalvia > Pectinida > Pectinidae > Pecten > Pecten maximus. The sequence goes on along the minus strand of NC_047016.1, from coordinate 50,195,186 downwards.
CTCCTTGTATTTTGCAATCATATCGTCTGTTACATCCTTTTTCTTTTCTGCGATACGATGCTCAATCTTTTTTTGCACATCTTCAATGCTTTTCAAAGCGGTATCTCTGTCATCTGCGTTGGTCTGAAGCTGTAGATCAAATTCCTGTATTAGAGACTCCATTTCGGTTACCCCTAGTTGTAGAGACCTCGTACTTTTGTCGAGTAATGATTCATTTTTCAATTTCGCACAAACATCTTTGAGGCTTGTCAAAGCTTTACAATCCTTATGACCGGCAGTGAGACATTTAATGCAACCGATGAATTTGTGATCCTCACAGTAATAATTCTTCTTTCTGTGATGTTGTTCACATTCTTCATTCATATTCAGCCGGTCAAACCAGTTTGTCAGGTCAACAATATCGCATTCAGTGTGGACCATGTCATGGAAATCGACTTTACATGACTCGCAGAAGGAGGAACTGGTCGCTTTACACCAGAATCTTGCATGTGTCGTCTGTCGCTTCTTCTGGCACGGACTACAGAAGAATGACTCTACGGGATGGTTCGCCAGTCTGATCCTCTCTACAGCATGCCTGTCGGTCGGGAACTGCTTGGCCCAATTTGTCTTGTCCTCTGATTTGTCGACAGGATGAGTCAGTTTCCTACATACCGGACAGGTAAAGGACGCCGCCGTACCACTCGACTTCGAAGTTTCTTTGACGATGTAGATACTCAAACATTCCTCGCAGAAACAATGGCGGCAAGGGAGACACTTTGGCTGACGAAGCTGCTCCAGACAGATTGGACATTCTATGAACATGAGGTGTGAATAAACCAGGTTAGATCGTGTGCTGTCTTTGAAGGGAGGATCTGAACTTTGTCCACCTTCTGCCATGTTAGCACTTACCTGTAAATATAATGCAGAAAATGTATCTTATTTGTGGAATACGTTAACCATCTAAGCCTCAAGTCTGGACGTCGATTAGTTTATCTGTACATATACAGACGAGCTAATCTATGAAGTCTGAATTGGTAGGTAATAGATGTAATAAGACAAGATAAGAAATTGGATATAGTACGACATCATTTGGCAATAGTGGGACCACTTGATGAGTGTCAAATAAATAGTGTGACAGCTAGATTAGCGGTGACTGGATAGTGAGACAACCAGATTAGTGGTGACTAGATATACTGGGAGAACCAGATTAGTGGTGACTGGATAGTGTGATAGTTAGATTAGTGGTGTCTGGATAGTGTGACAGCTAGATTAGTGGTGACTGGATAGTGGGACAACCAGATTAGTGGTGACTGGATAGTGGAACAACCAGATTAGTGGTGACTTGGTAGTGTGATAGTTAGATTAGTGGTGACTGGATAGTGTGTGACAGCTAGATTAGTGGTGACTTGATAGTGAGACAACCAGATTAGTGGTGACTGGATAGTGGGACAACCAGATTAGTGGTGACTTGGTAGTGTGATAGTTAGATTAGTGGTGTCTGGACAGTGCCACAACCAGATTAGTGGTGACTGGACAGTGTGACAGCTAGATTAACGGTGTCTGGATAGTGAGACAACCAGATTAGTGGTGACTGGATAGTGTGACAGCTAGATTAGTGGTATCTGGATAGTGTGGCAGCTAGATTAGCGATGACTGGATATACTGGGACAACCAGATTAGTGATGACTGAATAGTGTGTGACAGCTAGATTATTGGTGTCTGGATAGTGTGACAACCAGATTAGTGGTGACTGGATAGTGGGACAACCAGATTAGTGGTGACTGGATATACTGGGAGAACCAGATTAGTGGTGACCGGATATTGTGTGACAGTTAGATTAGCGGTGACTGGATAGTGCCACAACCAGATTAGTGGTGACTGGATAGTGTGACAACCAGATTAGTGGTGAATGGACAGTGGGACAACCAGATTAGTGGTGACTAGATAGTGAGACAACCAGATTAGTGGTGACTGGATAGTGGGACAACAAGATCAGTGTTTACTGGATAGTGGGACAACCAGATTAGTGGTGACTGGATAGTGAGACAGCTAGATTAGCGGTGACTAGATAGTGGGACAACCAGATTAGTGGTGACTGGATAGTGTGACAGCTAGATTAGTGGTGTCTGGGAACCAAATTTGCTATCGACATATACAGACCAATATGTTATATAGTTACTACGATGAACATATAATTACGAATCAGGAATTAGACTTATATATATTATGATTGATGTGTTATGTATTTAGTGTCCATCAAAAATAATTGAAAAATCCTGATGACTTCACCAAGTATCCAAGAACATATTAAAACCGTGTATCGAAATTCCCAACTTGAACGATCTACGTTGGTAAGAAATTATCAAGAAGTGTTGGTATGTCGGTATAACGCTTTCTTGACTATCTGTTGTCAACATTTACTCTTCACATTCACTCTTCACATTTTATTCTTCACATTTACTCTTCACATTTACTCTTCACATTTTATTCTTCACATTTACTCTTCACATTTACTCTTCGCATTTACTCTTCACATTTACTCTTCACATTTTATTCTTCACATTTAGTCTTCACATTTACTCTTCACATTTTATTCTTCACATTTACTCTTCACATTTTACTCTTCACATTTACTCTTCACATTTTATTCTTCACATTTACTCTTCACATTTACTTTTCACATTTACTCTTCATATTTACTCTTCGCATTTACTCTTCGCATTTACTCTTCGCATTTACTCTTCACATTTACTCTTCACATTTACTCTTCACATTTACTTTTCACATTTACTCTTCATATTTTCTCTTCGCATTTACTCTTCGCATTTACTCTTCACATTTACTCTTCACATTTACTCTTCGCATTTACTCTTCACATTTACTTTTCACATTTACTCTTCATATTTACTCTTCGCATTTACTCTTCACATTTACTCTTCGCATTTACTCTTCACATTTACTCTTCACATTTACTCTTCGCATTTACTCTTCACATTTACTCTTCGCATTTACTCTTCACATTTACTCTTCGCATTTACTCTTCACATTTACTCTTCACATTTACTCTTCGCATTTACTCTTCACATTTACTCTTCACATTTACTCTTCGCATTTACTTTTCGCATTTACTCTTCGCATTTACTCTTCCCATTTACTCTTCGCATTTACTCTTCGCATTTACTCTTCGCATTTACTCTTCACATTTACTCTTCACATTTACTTTTCACATTTACTTTACTCTTCATATTTACTCTTCATATTTACTCTTCGCATTTACTCTTCACATCTACTCTTCACGTTTACTATTCACATTTACTCTTCACATTTACTCTTCGCATTTACTCTTCACATCTACTCTTCACATTTACTCTTCACATTTACTCTTCACATTGTACTCTTCACATTTACTCTTCACATTTTATTCTTCACATTTTATTCTTCACATTTACTCTTCACATTTTATTCTTCAAATTTACTCTTCACATTCACTCTTCCCATTTACTTATGCCGATAGTATATTTTCTTACTTTAACATTGAAGCCCTGTCAGTTGCGGAGTTGGTGAGTGAAACAGTTATACTGGAGACGTATTGAGGTTAAACGTAATTAATTAACAAAAGTGACATATTGGAGTTCTTAATGATAAAAACTGTTTTTGACCTCTCCTAAAAAGGCAGAGTGTTTATAGACTGGTTCAAATTTAGTATGACTCATAATAACAGGTGTCACATGATTGTGTCACGCTGGGTAGGAAATAGACTAGCTGCCTTTGCGGTAGATAATAATGACTTCCCTTTTATTCCATTATCTTCACGGCTCCGGTATTGAATAGATAAAGCAAAGATCAAGATGCCGCAACGAAAAGCAGGAAATTTCGATGACGAGATTGCCTTAACATGGATGTCTTTTGAAGCGGTACTGTGTTAGCTGTTCTCAAATCTCTTCATCTCCCTTATTTCCAGCTGACGTTTGGAAGCTACATTTCAAGTACACGTGTATTGTAGTTGTCCCATCTACTTCGAATGAGCCATACACGACTTTTGAGATATCCCCTCAATTTCAACCAGTGACTACTACAATAGTAATATAAGACTTGCGAGATATCCCCTCAAATACTACAATAGTTATATAAGACTTGCGAGATATCCCCTCAAATACTACAATAGTTATATAAGACTTGCGAGATATCCCCTCAAATACTACAATAGTTATATAAGACTTGCGAGATATCCCCTCAAATACTACAATAGTTATATAAGACTTGCGAGATATCCCCTCAAATACTACAATAGTTATATAAGACTTGCGAGATATCCCCTCAAATACTACAATAGTTATATAAGACTTGCGAGATATCCCCTCAAACACTACAATAGTTATATAAGACTTGCGAGATATCCCCTCAAATACTACAATAGTTATACAAGACTTTCGAGATATACCCTCAATTTGAAACAGTGAATACTACAATAATTATGTAACACTTTCGAGATATTCCCTCAAATACTAAATGAGTTATATAAGACTTTCGAGATAGCCCCTCAATTTGAACCAGTGAATGCTACAATAGTTATATAAGACTTTCGAGATAGCCCCTCAATTTGAACCAGTGAATGCTACAATAGTTATATAAGACTTTCGAGATAGCCCCTCAATTTGAACCAGTGAATGCTACAATAGTTATAGAAGACTTTCGAGATAGCCCCTCGATTTGAACCAGTGAATGCTACAATAGTTATAGAAGACTTTCGAGATAGTCCCTCAATTTGATTTAGTTTAACCTATGTTAGGATAGGTATAGAAGACTTTCGAGATATCTTGGAAGTGCAGACTACAACCATTATGTTGTTATTAATTCCCATCAATTGAGACAATCCCTCAATTGACTACAAAAATGATATATATATATACAACATTTTGTACTCTTATTTAACAGGTAAGTAGGTATTTTAGACACATACAGACTCACATCATATGTCAGCATCGGTGTCAATGTGGCAAACACAAAATGTTGAACTGCCGAGACGAGTAAATCCCAAGCTACAATATAATATGTCGGTTGATATGTTAATTGCGCCGCGGTGTGCACTGTGTGCCCCTTTTCAAAGTGGCAAGGTAAACGGATGTATTTAAGATGTCTAGTGTTGATCAGAGTAACTAAATACAGGTGTTGAAGGTGGCTGTTTTATATAGAATAACATCAAGCAAATATATGACGTCCAAGGTCCACACTTTCACGCTTTTTGTTTAATATGTAACAGGAGAGGAGAAAATGTAGCGGCCAGACCGGGGTTCGAATCCGGGACCTCCGAACACTAGCCGGATGCTCTACCAATTGAGCTACCTGGTCACCGATGATCGACCCAGTCCAGTCCCGCTACAAATATTATGGAGTATGACCATAGTTAGCCCGAATTTCCTCTGGTGTGAGGGCCAGAGGAAACTATGGCTTATTCATAGCTTAATATAATATTCTCTAATGAATTCCCCTTAAGAGGACCCCTCGCTGTTTACTGTTACATGATGAAATATATGCATACCTGTGAAGGTGTATACAATTTCACTACAATACGCATAAATTAAGACGTGACTCATGTTTAGGACATTTTATCCGTGCTGCCTGTCTAGCTAGGAGTTATCAGACGACAGTAACTGTTATAACTACCATTTGCCATTTTATATTTGTGTAATTAAGCAAAAAAAATAAAAGCAAATAATGACGTGATATATTCTTTATTCAAATCGATGTTTTTGGTAATTACATGATGTTTATAACTACAGGGAAGGCTAATATAGGCTTTGCCTGTTGCCTAATTCCGATAGGATTTTCTGAAATTAAAGAATATTTTTATGCGACATATCAATATTTAAGGCATATATTTACATATAAATATATATAGTATATTCATAAACAACCCACACAAACGAAGATATGTTTCCATGACCTTTACGTAAATTAATTCTTATTGCAGTGATCGGCATCATATGTTATATTGTAACCAATTTATAGTTATTTTGTTTTGTTTCTTCATGCCATGCTGAGAGATACTTCTTATTTAAATGTGGCGTTTAAGTTCACCGAGATAAACTGAATGTTTTGAAAGAATGGCGATAGAATCGGATAGCCAATTGTGCAGCAAATGTCACCAGCTCGGGTAACCATTCGCACCATCTCGTTGAAATTTCCGGCAATCTTCGGAAATCAACTCCGATTGCCGAAGATTGACGGAAACTTTTCCCTAGATGTTGCGATTGGTCGGGAAACATGCTATCATCTCTCAATCTTCACACTTTAAAGTGACATGATAACCGTTAAAGTGTTTTAGACCTGGTGTTCTAGTTTAATTCATTAATACAGTGCAACTTCCGAAAACCGAACCTTCTAAAACCCGAACACCTCTGAATACCGAGCGAATTGTCATTGTACGGAATCGGTACTTCTTTATTATAGTATTAAAAACCTTCCAAATACCGATCCCTCTGAATTCCGAACACCGGACACCTCTGTACAGTGCCATTTATTCCAGTACGGATCAACCTTGATGAACGTATTATTTTAAAATGGCCCCTTTACTTCGTTTGTAAAGCCCACATTTTTATATATCAATAAAAACAAAAAATATCTTTAAAAAAGATAAACGGTATAGTTTTAATGCTGGTGGTTATGATGCAAAACTGCTGGTGAAATAAATTAACGAACTGATTATATAATGTGTTTCAGCACAAATAACAAAATTATATCAGTTTGAATCATTTTTTTTGAGATAATAAGACTGCATTTGAATCAGGAATATAATATTATCAATGTGTCATTTGAAAAGATACATCCACTTATTCAGCTTGCATTCAATCTTAACTTTGTTTCCCTTTTAATTGTATATCTGCATTTTGCATTTACCGCTATATTGACCAATCACATACTTCATCTTGACCAGTAACGCCACCTGTCGCGTCATATCCGGGACCAAAAGAATATTATACGGCTATGCCGAAAAAACAGCCTCATTTCTAGCCAAAACGAGTATGCTATTAATATTGACATCTTTTTATAGCCGGGAACGATCCATAACAAAAACAGCGACACTCTCTTTTGAATCCATGTTCACTGACTAGACATTTGTATTATTACCCTTTTATACAACATGAATTAATGGCAGTGTAAATGAGATGCACATCCACTTTTAGACTAGGTGTGGTTTAAAGCATGTCATCTATCAGTAGATGATCTTATTTCGTAATTTACGGAAATTCAAGTCATTTTGAGCGCACCTACGTAATACTTTTTTAAATGAATTCATAACATCAAATTTCCACACAGAAGATAGAATCCGCCAATTTTGTAAACGGATAGCAATACCACGCAAACAGCTCATGGCCCTTCCTCTCAGGCAAATTGAACCACTACAATTAAATTATTCATGGATGATCAGGAAAAATATCCAATTTGGGCAGATTTGTTTTAATCAGTGACCAGATATATGAGTAAAATTACTCCCCCGCGCATGCTTTGAAAGTTGATATTAACGCATGTTACTGCATTAGGGGCTTACTAATTCTCCTGTATATAGAATACACAATTTCTGATTCTGGATTCCAATACTTAGTAATTAGAGTGATTTTATATTTAGGAAGTAAAATATTCATGAGATACAAGCATCGCCTATGCTATCCGGAAAACACATAAACAAACGGCATGTTTACATACTGGAACGAAACAATCTGTAGCTTCTCACTCCCAGTTTTATTTTCCTTTTCCGACGGAGGGTCTATAATCTCGTCGGAGAGTTCCACCTCACGTCGTTGCTATGGCAACAGCACACGTATGCTAGTCACCACTTTGACACGTAGAGTGGATTTACAAGCATGCTCTCATTAACACTGCCAATCCTTGTTATCAACGTTTCGTCTGTTACTAGTTTTGTTCTCAACAAAGGCAGCATTGATATACAGACAGTCCACAGACAAAGTATAGCACACCATTCATACTGTGTATGTTATAAAGCATTTATAATTTAAGTATCTAATTTTATAAATCCATGTAAGACGACCACCACTGTTACAACAACAAAATATCAAAAGAACAAATTGTCACAGAAAGAGAATAGCAATGAGGTTAGAACTGTTACAAAAGGACGATGTACAAAACTGTAACAATAGGACAATACAGAAGAGTAAAACTGTAACAATAGGACAATACGGAAGTGTAAAACTGTAACAATAGGACAATACGGAAGTGTAAAACTGTAACAATAGGACAATACGGAAGTGTAAAACTGTAACAATAGGACAATACGGAAGTGTAAAACTGTCACAATAGGACAATACGGAGTGTAAAACTGTAACAATAGGACAATACGGAAGTGTAAAACTGTAACAATAGGACAATACGGAAGTGTAAAACTGTAACAATAGGACAATACAGAGTGTAAAACTGTAACAATAGGACAATACGGAAGTGTAAAACTGTAACAATAAGACAATACGGAAGTGTAAAACTGTAACAATAGGACAATACGGAAGTGTAAAACTGTAACAATAAGACAATACGGAAGTGTAAAACTGTAACAATAGGACAACACAGAAGTGTTTTAAGATTGATTAGCCATATTCAATTTCTGAACGTTTACAAACTATCAAAAAGCCAGGGTCTCGTTTACAATAATTTGGATATCACTTCATAATTATGTCAGTCTTTGAATCTAATTGTGAAAACAGTCGAATTTGCCATCTTTGCGTGTATCTAAATATGTTATAAAAGTTCAGTTTGACAATTTCATATGCAAAAGAGCTAAACAATCGCAGAGTAAAGTATATTCTTAACAAGACACGGAGAATAAGGCGTTACACTGAGGGACGTTAAGGCTCCAGATATCACAGACATATCCATGAACAATACAATCAGAAATAGCAATTGTTTATAAATGTGGCAATCAATTGGGTGTCGGTGATAATCTCACGCCTAACGTGACACGCTAAATTATTGGATGTATAATTGGAAATAAATGGTAGAGTGACCGTTCAATGGTTGAACACTGGGTGAAATAAACCGGAAATGACGTCGCCCAGACAATCGGACTGCCACGCCACCTACACAAATGTCACAAACAGCTCTCTATACCGATTTCTGTGACAACATAATTTCTGTCTGGCGTGTAATTTGTGTTCTGATTAAAGAAAATACTATTAATAGTTACATTTTCGAGAGATAGGGCATTTCACAGCGTTTTGATTCGTATGTGCCAGAAGACTTGAGGAAATCCTCTTAAGGGTTATCTATATAGGAGAATAATGTTGAATTTCAAACCCAAATAAGCCACAAAAATAATCAAGAAATATACCAAAACGTATTCATGCTGTAGATGCTAACAGTTTCTTCTATAGAGTTACTTTGAGGTAAGATGTAGCAAGGAATAATTCTAAGTCACACAAATAATCAAACATGAAAACATAGACATACTGTTATGCTCACAAGTTTCTATTGCATACGATAGGGGCATTTGTTTGACCGGATTTGATCTTATGTACGTATAAACACTGATTTTGTTTTAACCTTGAAATGCAAATGGCGGCTGGGAATATTACACAAATATGGCATAAAGGGGGCGTTTAAATCAATAAAATGTGTCCATGTCATACTTTTAAAACCATCTGATCATAGTAAGAAGGACTTTTTAAGACACATTGTTAAATTACTGAGTTTAGGTCCTTTTCCCAGAAATATGCACATTTTACCTGAAACTTAGTGTTTGAATCCCCCCCCTAAAACAGTCTTCTTGCCATGTCCTGAGACCTTTATTATGTCCAATAAGAGCATGTCCGATGTTTGAAATACCTCCTTGTGGCCTATATGCCATATATGTGTGCTGCACCATTTGCATTTTAAGGTCAAAATAGAATCAGTGTTTATACATATCATAAAGTCAAACCAAACCAATGGTCTTATTGAATGCTTTATAGACATGTGTGAACACAACGGCAGGACAATTTTGTGCAATATATGTGATACCAATGAACTAATTGAGTGCCCCTGTGGTTGACCCTCTATAGAATTTACTCAATCTTGTAAAATATGAATATATTCCTCGAAATTGGAAACAAGGCATTATAGTAACCATACATAAAGGCCATGGAAAACCAAAGAAGACCCAAACAGCTACAAAGGAATTACGCTTTTGCCGGTATTTATTTATTTTATTTATTTTTGAAACAATAGCAGTGTTGTTTGTTCATATTTTATGTTTATGTGAATCAACAAAATAAAATAGAGATAGTCATGCTATATTAGAACGTCATACTCCATGCTCCTTAGTGCATTTCACCCCATAAACTAAGTGTTGAAGCCGTGCTAATTATAGCTCTTTTTATTGGTGTATATGTTTAATGGATTTTTTTAAACGACAACCGATAAATGAACGAGTTTAATATATAGAGCATTGCCATGAGTGTAAGAGTCTATTCATAGAATAACTCGTACGAGAATATAATTGAAATCTGTCAAAATAATGCTACATGTATATAAGGCAGGGAATTTCACCTCGAACAGTTTGTTTTTCTCTACGGAGACAATATTGGCTTGTCCTTTGTGTACTCCATTGAAATGATGATTTTTATCCAAAGAATGTCAGCTAAAATATTCAATAGAGTGATTAAGCAAACTTTATTCAAAATGATAAAGACTATTTTAATCATAATAAATGATAATTATGATAATTGTGAAGTGATAAGTATTAATGATTGAATACATGAATAATCTGTGAATATTAGTCGCATATAAATCAATCTGTATACTTTTCATGAAATAAACGTGTTAGCCATAAAACTACATAGAAGATAATATTCAGCACGGCCGCGAACAGCCTGGGGTACTTAATTATCCGGCAGCTGAACGTCTATGCGGGATTCAAAATCTTTTACTTAGATATTTTATCGTACTATATAAGTATGTTCCTACAGAGAAGATGAAATTATTTTTCTATGTTATAATAGTACAAAACGAAGTTTCTATGGGTTTTCTCCAATAAATTTAAGATTTAAATAAGATATTTACATTCTGTGTTGCATTTGCCTATATGTCGTTAGTAAACCAAATTGCATTCATAAGACTGTATACTACAATTTACAGTGATTCGGTCAGTGTAGGAATACAGCTCCAGGTGTTGTAGGTTAAAATAATGGCCGCACAGTTACTTTCGGTCTAGTAAGAGGGATCCCCACATGCGATGTGCTACCTACCGACACACGTTTACTACCATAAATTGAATCTGTAGGCTTGTTCTATTGGTATATCATGCAATAATTGAAAAAATTGCTAGCTGCACATAGTTTATACAAAAATATTCATTATATAAGTATGTAATCAATTTTTTTTATCAAAGCTATTGTATACATTAGGCATAGTATAGTTTACACATCTTGTACACATTAATGACTGATTTTGTTCTTAACTTATTCATCTCGACTTCACTAATTTTGTAGGTTATATTTCCTCCAATCAATATATGTAATACATGCATTTCATAATCTTGAAGCGAGTGTAAATAGACACTAAACAGTATATCATTGATATTAATTATACAGCACCAGAGCTGGTCCCTCAAATCAGCCGTACTGTAGCACTAGATGTATCTTTTGGTCTTTATTTAAAAAAAAACCCATATTTATGACATAATTCCATTGTACTCAAGCTACGAATGTTAAAACTATTTTCATTTTATATTATACATATTCTCTGTGTTGAGGAAATCGAAGTGCGAACTTCCAAAAGCATTAAGTTTTAGTTGATTAATTATTTCTCGAAACCCTGTAAAATCATTATCAACTTTCTTTATTTACATTGTGTACCTCATATTTCGTTACAGAATTAGATTCTGTATATTTCCAAGCACCTTTCTTTCGAAGAGTTCCTGTTTGAACAAAACTGTCTAGATTTTAAGGCAGGTAATACTTTTTAAGATATTTTGACTTCCTCAGGAATGAATCCGTTTGGGTACGGTCTATATCTAGCCAAAACGAAAAGGGACTGGTAATAAAAACTTTACTAATAAAAGATATAGGATTCATTCTACGAAATTATCTTAATATTCCTCAAAAAAGTCCAACCGAGTCAAGATGTACACATGTCTGTTCTGGTTCTTTTTATCGAATCGTTGAATAGATTTTACAAGAAAATATTATGCTCTTTCTAGCATTGATATTTCGGTTTTTGTCAATTGCCAAAGCTCGCACCCTTAAAAGGCGGATGGATACAGTTTTATTTTAATAAGCTTCGCTACTGTTAAAGGTTTGGGAGCAAAAGAATGTGTACCAGAATCGATAAGGGACATTGTACCCGATCGTAACTTATAACATGCTAATGTTGTTCTCTCAGTAGAGTTCTCTTAATTATCAAAATTATCATAGAGGCGACTAAATTTGGTATCCCTTTTCTTCATTCTTCATAGTGTTTCCTTTGACACTGCCTCAGATTTGGCCTTTAGTTGAGCGTTCGCCCCTCTGAGGAAGGCTTTGGGTTCTGTCCCTTTGCCGAGACGTGGCAAGAGTCTAAAAATGGTAGTTGCTACTCCTGCTTAACGGTATATTAAGGGATGGTTCGCCTCTTGTCAGTGTAATGCGACCGGGTGGTGTGTCATGCTGGATGTCTTCAACAGTATACTTCATGGAGGTACCAATATTAAATCGGCATCAGTTTCATGCTATCATAAGGAGGCAAACATATCCAAGCCTTCCAAAATACACACAGACACCACACGCATGCATCTCGCACACATGGGAGGCTGTCCTTAAATCACCATACTTGTTAACAGGGCGTTTAACAAAACAAAACCAAGCCATATACCTCTGTACACTTGTATCATCAAAAAATGTATTTTTAAATTTATTTTTTTAAACTAATTGTTGAAAATGATATTTCCCCCCAGTTTTCTGACAATTTAACCCGGTCTAACGGTTTTTTGTATACTGAATTTGTTTACAGTTGGAGTCGTGTATATGTTAAATCAATAACAAGTGGACGTCTGTTACGGAAATAATGAGAACGGGAACAAGTCATTATCAGCAGGAAGATACAGGAAACGTAAAAATGTAAGCATTTAACAATTCTAGGTATTGTGTTTTCAAAGTCGTGATAGATGACCGAACTTTTTTCTGGTAGACATTACATATTTCGCTTACAGACCAGTTCAATAATTAAAAACGCATAAGTAGGTGTTACTTAAGCATTGAACTGCTTTCATTTGGAAGTTATGGGCTGATGAATGCCAACTGGACAAAGGCAAATTTAATGAAGCGCGCTAGCTTCAAGTGAGCTGAGTAAAGTTATATAGTGGGACTGCAGTGTAAATGTAAATATACGTCGGTAAAAATGTTCCATCATCGACTTATACTAATTTTGAAACTCTTTTTGTGATAAAAAAAATAACCCGATGAGAATATCGATAATTCTAAATCATATTAAGTACATTAAGGGGGACTGTTAACGGTGATAATATTTCTCAACTTGTCTTGCATCGGGAGAACAAAAGAGTCCAGATTGGAAGTTTGAATTTAATTTGCGTAGCATGCACTTCTTACGCACGCGAGAAAACTGCAAATAAACAAATCAAATTTCTACAACTCAATTATCTTCTTATGCAGTGCATGCTCCAACATTCCAAACCAACGAATTTACGTGTTTTAGCAGTTGATTTATTTCAAGGATAATCCTGTCAAAACATGAAAACATCTTAATAATGATATTATTTCACTCAGTTCAGGGTCTCCAACTTTTAAAGTGTTTAGCGCTTGTTTGGTCAGAAGATTGGAAATGCACGGACTGTAAATGAGAGAGGATTTATACGGTAGTTTGGTTTGATTAAATGAAGGAATACACATTAAATGCCCTGGCAGTCAATTAGGTGTTACATTAGGCAGGTAATGTGAAATAATCTAATAAAGACACCCACAGCAGATGTCTTTAAACAACTAACTTTAAAGATTTGTCTACAAATACCATATTAACTTTATAGATGTGTCTACAAATACCATATTAATTATATATACATGTCTACAAGTATCATATTAATTATATATATATATGTCTACAAATACCATATAAACTCTATATACATGTCTACAAGTACCATATTAATTATATATATGTCTACAAATACCATAATAACTCTATATACATGTCTACAAGTACCATATTAATTATATATATGTCTACAAATACCATATTAATTATATATATATGTCTACAAATACCATATTAATTATATATATATGTCTACAAATACCATATTAACTCTATATATATGTCTACAAATACCATATTAACTGCTTTACAAGTTGTATGCCATTGTAAGTCACATCTACATTTTTTTTTTCATATTTCATCATCAAAATGAAGATACATATATGATAAACAAGAGTTGCCAGAGCGATCATGGCGCAATCCACTGAATGATCTTAATTGTCAGACTGATCATCTTTCTTCTTTTCTCTTCTTTCCTTTTTCCTCTTAATAATCTGATAACCTCCAAATGAAATCTCAAAAAGATCAAAGAAGAACTGTCTGAGAAACAGAGATAACAAACAGACTGTCAACATCCAAGGCGACTGCCTGTCGGCCATTTTGTTTTCATGTTCAGATTAAAAATTGAAATATTCCTCCAGTGCCTTTAAAAACAAAGCGATAAAAACTTCAACTATTAAAATTCATGGTGGCCGCCTGTCGGCAATTTTGTTTTCCCTGATCAAAAATCAAAATTGAATAAGCACAATTAGGGCTCAAGGGGAACCGACACATGTAGTTTGAGGAATATCCCTCCAGTACTTCTTATGAAATAACGATAACAAGGATTGTTTACGGCCGGACGACGGACGGATCACGGGCGTAGGGCGATTTGAGTAGTCCAACATCTGATGGTGGCGGGATAAACAGATCAGTAATCTTCTCGAAATCTTTGAAACTATTGCAAAATCAGTCATGGTGGAACAAATAAATAAATACCCTTGACCAAAAACCGAATAAAAAGAGTTGTTCAGAGACACCGTCTTCTGATTCAAACATATTTTATTGTCAAAAAGGGTTGGGCACAAGTTTTTGTAACTTATCAACGCCCTTTCCGAAACCGTTTTCTTCAAAGACGATAATGTAAGTCTTAGTGAAACCAAATATTTATTTATATCTTGTTTTATTTTTAGAGAGTCGTTATAATGACATTTCAAGAAAATATTAAACCATCTCTTCAGCACCACAAAATCACAACAGGAAATAGGGGATTTTGTATGTGGGGCTTAACGTCATGGCTGTAGCCACTGTTATATGAGGACACTTGTTTAGATGGACTCAAACAAAAGAATACAAAATCTCAGAAAAAAAGCTCTGGAAGAAAAACAACAAGAACCAGTCACACAGCATGCTAAAAGAAAGACGTTCACTCGATGACACATCCAGAAAACCGTCGCCACAATGTGACAAGTATCAAAAAAAAAAAAAAAAAGGAAAAGAAAAAAACCGTTTCTGCATTTCTATATCTCATTTTATTCCAGTTTATCACAGATATTTTGTTTGATTAGTAATAGTCACATGGTAAAACAATAATACAGAAACATATTAATTGTTAAAACAGGACATCCAGCAAGCTGTGTTGTTCCGAAGGTTCTTCTATACAGTATAACACGCATTTCATTTTTTTTTTTTGATTTTGAAAAATGCATTTTTAATATTTATGAGAATCTGTCAGATTGAAAATTTAGGGCATTTTTATACCATCTAGGGGTTAACAATGTATAATGTTTAAAATAATTTGGGTTGGTATTTTTTTTCAAATGCTTTAAAGAATATAATTTCCTTGTTACTAGGAACAACATTGCTTAACTGAATAATACAATTGATAAAAAGGTCTTTAACAGAATATTCTAGCATCCTCAAGGTCTATCGAAAACGAACATATGTAGTAGAACATGAGCAATCCACAAAGCGTTCAAGACCAATTTATCATGATGATGAATTGGGAGGATCAATAACAACATTTTGTAGCATACAAAAGCATTTAAAACAGCATTTTCTGTGTACAACGAAATCTTGTTAATCTGAGCACTTTAGCTTCTGTATGCAGCAAAACCTTGTTAATCCGAACATTTACTTTGACTAATAAAGTAATTATTTAAAATTTGTTAAGCTTACGATACAGGAAATTCATCTGTGTTTTTGACATGAATCATTCAAAGAAAATAGATAATAGATACATACTTTTATGTAAATTGTGACGAAAACAACTCGATCAAATATAGATCACATGACATGTATAACTAAAGATTAATCATTCATTGATATAAAATAACTTTTGTGATCCCATTTTTGTTTAAAATAATTGAGAAAATTATTACTTTAAATTCTAATTATTGTTGTGCAGAAAATTGTTACATTTGACGTGCATTATCAGAAATCGATCTTAATTTATCTTATTTCACATCGACTATTACGCAACAAGGGCTTTGGATACTATTTATAACTTGTACCCAACGCCGCTGCTATTAAAAAGGCAATGAAAATGTTTAAATTGAAATTCAAGAGGTCAGAATGATTATCTGGACAATTCTTTAAATCATAATCATCATTAAAATCAAATTATGTTTTACATGTCTAATTAATCTGAGGTTGTAGCAAAATGATATATTGTTATGGTGAATTTCATTATCAGTGAAGATTACAAATTTAAATTAAATTGTTGAAAATAAATAAACTAAATAAATAGGAAAATGTTTGCTTAAATATTGTATGTCGATGAATATTGATGAAGTTTAAATACAGAAAATATTAATCAAAATCATTTTGGCAGTTAAATAATTCGTTAACATTGTAATCATATCACAGACGCTCTTTTTCAATTAATGCACGATGAAGATATTTACCGAATAAACATCTCTTAATAAGAAATGCTTGTCCTCTAGATAACAAATAAACCATTCTTTGTTAAGTAGTTGTAAACACATTAATCACAGCTAATAAACTACGGGAATAGCCGGTCGCTAACAAGCTACACACGTCGGCGGCAAAAGCCGAAATGGAAGTGAGAAAACATTATGTCCGGACAGACGTAGGAACTGATGGATAATTCCGACAAACATGTAGCATAAATCACAATTTGTACCTTCCCCTGTAAAGCTCTGTCCCGGTGGGGACAGTCCATAAAAGGAGTAATACGTATCCGAGGAATCCGCCTACTACATCAGGATTCCTGGGTCTGTCAAACACACCCTTCCAGGCCGTCATTGGTGGTCCATTAACGCTTCCGTACACAACGCATGTGTATCAATTATCACGGAATAAGACGACACGGCCTCCTTCTGCTAAATATCACTCGTGGGACCTGTTGGGATTACGTAGACAAGAATAATGAAATCTTACGAGGAGATTGCAGCAAACGGTCGACTTTGAAGGTCAAGCGCGGTTGCTGGCCTGATGGACACTACTATCAAACAACGTCACGATCAGTCAAATTCTGGTTAGCCGAAAGATATATATAGAAGTCCGTTCTCGTCACTGACAGCTCCCAGACATATGATGTCCACACATGGCACAAATCTGCGTCCATCATCTCAATCAGAAATATACAAGACTCACTTTGGGTCAAGCGATGTCGACACACAAACCCAAATCACAATAAAAATGGACATCGCTAATTAGCGGAGCATGTGTAAGGTCAAAAATCTATCACAGACGCCGTCGCAAAATGCAGCTAAGTGTCAATTAAGATATGCGTTCCCAGGTACCGGTCACAAAAAAATGTCATAAATTGAATTGCCATATCGTTGAACCAGGTCATAGACACCAAAACGTGTTATTTCCTGGGAGCCAAGTGCTGGCACCAAGTCGAAGAAAGGAAATTGCGTACACATCACAATTCAAAATAAGTCTATGATCACATCTCAAGTAATAACTTTAATAATACTATAAATCAACATTTGTTTCAGTATCCCATTCAGAAATATATTAAGAACATCTATCCATGGACAGTCTATTTCCAATATGTACAGACGGGTGATAACTTACCAATACAATAACGCATTATTACTGTAAATCAACTTATTTTCACGGTGATTTATTTTCGCGATTTACAGTCATTTAAATACCTACTCTGTGATTGAAACTATTTCGCAGCGATGTATTTTTGCGAATTTTTAAAAAATTGCCCGCAAAAAAACTCGAAAATAAATCGTACGCGAAAATAAGTTTACAATATTATAACGAAAACATCGATTTACATGCCCTGAGGATTCCTAACGATCTGTTACATATTCACTAAGATTAGACCTGGATAATCTAGTTAGTCTGTTGTAAAAAATGCTTAACTACATGTATGTAACAACCCGGACATTTCACTGGAATGTAACAAAACCCACTTATAACTATGGTCACGAATTTAAATCCAAAGGTTCGAGCTTGAGAATGTCTTACAATGTTAAATGTTTTACTTCTGTATTTAATTCAAATGTCATGTTAAATAAGATATAATAAAGTAATTATTTTACCGTGTAAATTGACTAAAACTTACACGGTCTGTGTCTTAGCCAGCTTGATTAATACAACGCCGCCATTTATCGCCAATACACTCAGTCTGTTGTACCCTACGATATAGTAAGATCAATCACAATATTTTGAGACCAGTTAGATTTAAACTGTAGCTCATATGTAAAATACCGACATCATTAACTTCATGACTACTCTTAATACCAGATATTAGGGGGAATTAATATGGACACGTCGTGCACGGGTTTATATCAAAATATTCAACCACACTGACTTTGTGTCCACGTCACAAAAACAGGAACTATAAGCAAAAATCTATCTGAATACGCCAAATCCCGAGAAATAATTCAGTTTCAGTATATTAGTCAACGGATTAAGTAGTACCAGTAAGAGGCCGTTTATTGGCAGACAGCTAGAAGAGCAAATACCCTGATTTCAGAGGTAACCCCTTATTTTTAGGTCCGGGGTTAAACTAATAAAGAAGCGTAGAGCATGCGTCTGTATGTGTCCACGTCACAGACGCGGTATTCTCTCGGTGAAATTAATATGTATTATCAGTTGTCTACCACGATGGACACTATCAAAGCCTTTGTATGGTCCCATTCTTCTTTTAACACCCGATTCAGTTCCACATCTTGTTTCCATCAGTTTTTAGTAGCTACAGGAGCGGCTCTTAGCCTCTTTATGTATTCTTGTCCCCATTCTCGGAGTAAACCCTGTCAAAGATAATGAATTAATAACTAATTGACAACTGCAAAGATTAATTAATACATTAAGTAATCATACAATTGAATGGATGATGATATATCACATATAAACAATAAAACAAACAGAAAACAATGCTATGTCAGCTCGATACATACTAAGTATAATTTGATTGAGACGAAAATGGAGGGAAATATCTGCCTGTAGGTTTTACACAGATAACTTTAGATGTCTCCTAGAGTTTCTGCGTATTGTGTTGATTTTAATTTGATCCTATGGATATCGACCTTCTATATTGAATAAACTGACAGTAAATCACTCACTTTCCATGTCAAATGCACAGAACGAATGGTATCCCCTCCCGATATCAATTTTATAGACAGGTAGTGCGGTATGTTGTCAAAGCTTGTTACGAACATAAGGACCGAATTCCAACATTGCTGCTTTATAAGTACGTCTGACTCCATTGCCAGCTCAGAATGAAACCTGTGATATACACTATTCCTTTAAATAGTTATGTGACCAACACAGATATACCCCGACCCTATAAATAGTTATGTGACTAACACATATATACCCCGACCCTTTAATTGGTTATTTAATTAACACAAATATACCCCACCCTTTAAATGACTATGTGACTAACACATATATACCCCGCCCCTTTAAATGGTTATTTAATTAACACATATATACCCCGCCCCTATAAATAGTTATGTAATTAACACTGATATACCCCGCCCTATAAATAGTTATGTGATTAACACTGATATACCCCGACCCTATAAATAGTTATGTGATTAACACTGATATACACCGACCCTTAAATTGGTTATGTAATTAACACTGATATACCCCGGCCCTATAATTAGTTATGTGACTAACACTGATATACCCCGCCCCTTTAAATGGTTATGTGATTAACACAGATATACCCCGGCCTTATAAATAGTTATGTAATTAACATAAATATACCCCGACCCTATAAATAGTTATGTGACTAACACTGATATACCCCGACCCTATATATAGTTATGTGACTAACACATATATACCCCGACCCTATAATTGGTTATGTACTAACACTGATATACACCTCCCCTTTAAATAGTTATGTGATTAACACTGATATACCCCGGCCCTTTATATAGTTATGTAATTAACACTGATATACACCTCCCCTTTAAATAGTTATGTGACTAACACTGATATACCCCGACCCTATAAATAGTTATGTGACTAACACTGATATACCCCGCCCCTATAAATAGTTATGTGATTAACACTGATATACACCGACCCTTTAAATGGTTATATAACTACTGTGATAATCTTCAAAAGTGAAGTTACTACTTAATTGTAAACAAAATCTGTTGAAATATCTCGTAACACGCCTATTTTCAACTATAGGTATTGCCTATGCCCACATAAATCTAATCAGGTGTAGAACTTTATGATGTTGTTATATGGTCTGATTATGAATTGATGAAGGGTTTGTGAGATATATCAATACACATTTTCGCTAAAGATGCATCCCCCACAAACGAATCAATGGACATCTTATTTTCTTCTTTACTAAGTGGCAGATACAATTTCTCTTATCAGCATTGCCCGTTTAGAATTACTCCTAAATAAATTACTATTTCGCAATTATTTCTTATAACAATGATAGTTTAGAATTACTCCTGAAAGATTTGCTATTTCGTAATTACTTCTGCTAATGATTCTAGTTAAAAATTACTCCCAAAAGAATTGCTATTTCGTAATTACTTCTGCTGATAATACTAGTTAAAAATTACTCCCAAAAGGATTTTTATTTCGTAATTACTTCTGATAACAATTCTAGTTAAGAATTACACCTTAAGATTTGCTATTGCATAATTACTTCTGATAATAATACTGGTTTACAATTACTCCTAAACATCAGAACTGAGTTTCCTTCCATTTCAATTCGTCCTTAACTGCACACTCCGTTCCAGAATTACCTATACATCTTAAATTGTGTGTGCTACGCTGTTTTTTTTAAAAAAAAATTTGAGTGTCCAGTTTCGGCTTCTTATGATTAAAATACTCAATCACTATTTCATGGAGGCAAATTACCAACTTAAAAAACGCTGATCAAGATTCTACATCGGAGGCTGAAATAAAATTTGGAAGCTATTGAAATTGACACCCGTTCCTAACAAAACAAGCAATGAAATCAATTTTTACTAAACCATCTTTGAAGGAAACTACAATTGTGTCAGACGGAACGCTCATACGTCAGAAATGATTAGTCGGTGTTATTTCTACGTATTACTGGCGACGTTGCTGTTGAAATGCTGTTGTTTTAGGCCTGTTGCCAGATTGGAATTGATGGTTGAGAGGGGTCTATCACCGTTGTTGCGACTGATAGTTGACACAGAAATGAATTAAACTGAATCTCATCCATTTGTCTTCAAGTGTACTCTTCCAAAGCTGAATTCTTTAATTGACCGTTTAAAATGATTTACGTCATAATTGACAAAATACGAAAAAGATTAATTCAATGTTTCAGTTCTTTCTCTAGAAACAAGCATTAAAGTCATTTAGATGGACATTAATTCGGGACTTCTTTCTATCAATACCTGACTGCGGCCTGTTTTCAATGATCACAAGACTTTGACATTTTAACAGAAAGCATGGCATTAGTGTCATTCTTAATACTCCGAAGACTATTTGAAAATTTTAAACTTGAAGGAAGCACTTACGTAATGAAGCATTTAGAACAATGTATCCATGTTCTTCATTTACCTTAAAACAATGTATGTTTCGTGAAATACGAAGCTCATTGGCAGCCGGCTGGCCAGACAAATGTCGACAATGCTATTTTTCTGTGTATAGTATATATACAATATGTATATCTCTTTACGTAATACGGTTGATACCCACAATCAATAAAAGTAAGAAGATTTATCACAATAATGTTTACACGTTCTGTTAAATACAGACGCCTGGCAGGAAGTAGGAAGGCGTGCAGACAACGTATAAAATGGAGCCAATGGTATAGGCTCGGTTATAACCGGAACAAACATCGTAAGTACCAGTACTGGCAATCGATAACATAAAAAATAACCGTCATTACAGTTGCCATGAAAACAATACATTATATATCAACGCAAATTAAACTGAAAATTATTCATGTACCGTTTCTGAGAACAACACGCCTTAAGAAGACGTTTCGGTTATCAAACAGTTGTAACAACAACACGTTTGAAAATTCATTAAGATATTAGACGTGCGACGTTACACTTACTGATAATAACAGTATATTTGGGTTGTTGAATTTAGTAACTACGCTGAGTAGCCAGGGTTTTCTAAATGATCAACATCGATATACACTAAAGAATTCTTACTTTTGTAATCATGACGTGATTCCCACCCATGTAAATATCGTATTGAAGATTTGACGGCGATGTGATGGTGGCCTACATAATTTCCTATATAATACTTCACAAGGGTGAAATTAGTGTAGAAAACGCTAGCAATTCCGGAACACCTGGTTCTGCCTTAACATTAAGGTGACGGTATCCAAATCGTATGATTAACCAAAATGGGCCACAATTTCATTAACAAGAGTACCGCAAGACTGAGCAATATTCGCCCGTCCCATATCAAAGATAAATGCATTCGGTGTTAAATTAAAATTGAAATAAATACAAACTTGTTAATGAACAATAATAATGTCTAATAAAAAAAAATCAGAAATCATTTTCGTTTCACAGCAAAGTACAAAGTTTGAAAGTGAGTTGGAAACTGAGGAAGGGGATCTACATTCGAATCATAATTGCGTTCAAGGAAAGACAAATGCATGTATAATCATAAAGCCTACACAGTTTCAAAGAGATCGGCTGAAAGAATTTCTTTTGGATCGCCGAACAAAATCCAGTTACTGAACTAAACAAAGGGTGATAACGTTTGCAAAATTCCTTTCAAAGAAACGCAGCTACATATAGCTATTTTAAAGCCTACAAGAAATCCATTGAAAACTGTAAAAAAATGCTCATTTGAAGTGTGCAATATTGAAAAAATCAGTCCGTAATCAGTTCTGGATACTGACATTTGGAAATACAGAAGAAGCTAATATTGGTGAACTTCGGATAACAGTTTGGCTTTTTGAAACACACTTCGATATTCTTCTGATGATATGACCGTAAATTGACGTACTTCATCTTCTTGATGTGTGTTTGGTGATCTGTTTTGATTCTGTCATCTTATTTGAGTTCATTGGTGACCTTCCAAAAGATTATTGGCATACCAATAGGAACAAACTGTTCCATCTACTGACTGACTTATCTTGAAAACCTTGCCCTTGCAAAGTACTTCAATCGAATGATGGTTATCTTTACATAATAAAGACTTTATCAACCATGTCGATCAGAAATGAACCATGTAGAACTTGAAAGCAAGGACACACAAGTCTCTTCAACACCAGCTGCTAATGTCGATCTTATTTTACAAATTAACCAACAAAGACAGCTTACAACCAAGATGCATGATTAATGTGATGATTGCAACTTACCAACAGTTTACATATTTAGATAGCAACATCCCTGCATCCCCTACCTACGGTGTATACCTGACCCCAGATGATTCGATATTCAAGGGCGTGTTCCCATGCTCACGTTTCCGCTACATATGTCGACTACTGACAGAGAGTTTAACAACAAGGTTTGAGAGATACAGGTTGATGAAGACCATGGGAACGCGATATGGTCGATTTCGTGATCTCATTTGGAAATATTCTAATTCCTTTAAGCATTGATGTCATTTTTTTTAGTTTCATTGGGGTATGAAAAAAAATTGTTTGCAAACTTTTGTAAGAATCCGCTACGCATACAATTTTTTTTCATACCCATATGAAACTAAAAAATAATTGACATCAACGCTTATAATACATAATTGTTTTAATTAATTTTCAAAATTTAAACATGTTTAATGTACAATTGAACTGATCTTATAAGGGATTCTTTTTTCACAAATCAATGAAAATGTCAATGGCCGTATTGTGACGTCACATATTTCGCACCATTTCGGATTTTTTTCATAGAGGTATGAAAAAAAATCTCAACCAATCAGAAAACTACATTCTGCGTACAAACACTGGACAATTAATTATTTTAAAAAAATTGTTTGCAAACTGTATGAAACCGCGTAGCGGATTCTTACAGAAGTTTGCAAACATTTTTTTTCATACCCCTATGAAACTAAGAAATAATTGACATCAACGCTTATAATTATTTTTTGAAAATAATTTTCTAATTTAAAACATATTTTATGCACAATTTTACTTGTTTTATATGGGATTGTTTTTCTCAAATCAAATCCAATTCGTATTGTGACGTCACATTTTTCGCGCCATTCTCGGAATTTTTTTCATAGTGGTAAGAAAAAAAATCTCAACCAATCAGAAAGCCGCATTCTGCGTACAAACAATGCAAAATTTATTAGTATACGATAATAGTCAGACGTGTTTGACGCTTATTGATAATCCTAGTGGTTCGTTGTTACCGTCCGAACTTCCATTGAGGATTGTAACTTAATTCGGATTTGACCTAGATTTGAACGAGGAGTGCCATCGATGAATCAGAAGACAACCTACTCTTCCGGAACTCCTGGTCTTATTCTCCTTGTACTTATGTTTCAGGAGTCTAGATACAAATTATATTTTGTTTATATTTTTTCCTCGTTTAATCGATTTTGAGTTTGAATTACGGTTTCGTTATTATGTCGGTATTCCTTATCGTTTTTGAAATGTCAAATAAGTGTAGGAGTCCACAAACCTCCAAAGCACTCAACGTAAATGAAGATCTATACTGATCGTCTCGAATGAGGTATATATATATATATATATATATACACAAGACAATACCACACCTAAACTACATTATTCAAATGTTAAACACATCAAAATAATGACAAACGTAATTTCCCTTTCAAACATGTTGGCGTAGGTGTGTCGATTGATACTAATTGTATTTTCCTGTTTGTTGTCTGGACTAAGTATAATGAAAAACCATTTCGTGTTGTTTTTTTCTCCCTCTCCTTGTGTATTTTTCCAGAGACTTCAATTAATTGATTGACAGATTGACATTCAACCTACCTCCGAATAGTTGAATGAACGGCCTAATTTACTAAACACTGGTCGCATCTCTTCATCAGTGTAAAGGTACTTGGCTATCTCTCCAGGTGGCGGCTAAAGAACGAAAAAGTGTAGATGTCAACATACGGAGTATAACAGTTTAAAATAAAACCCATTCTCCAAACGTGCTAGGCAGATAATAATGGTTATAGGTCATCTCCGACGAGCTTTCATGGCAAATTTAGCTTCTTATACAGTTTGGAGATAATTTGTGGATAATTATGAAATATTTTGATCAGAAACTATGCTTCCTGTACATAAAATAACAAGAGATCCCAGAGGGATCTTGGCGCCCACCATTGAATGATCTTTATAGGTTCCATGTCAGATTGATCTTTTCTCTACTTTTCCCTTCCTCTAAGTCTTACTAATCTGTGTAAATTCAGAAACAGCCCTCTAGTACTTTTCAAACAAGGGGAACCTATATATAAAATTTAAGATTTAGCGATAATGGCTGTCTGTCGGCCATGTTGTTTTCGGATTGGTCCCAAAATGAAAAAAAACTAGGCACTAAGGGGAACCTACATATGAAATTTGAGAAAGATCCCTTCATTATACTTTCTGAGAAATAGCGATAACAAACTTCAATTGTCAAAATCCAAGATGGCTGCCTGTCGGCCATGTTGTTTTCTGATTAGTCTCAAAATGCAATATGCATAACTAGGCACCAAGGGGAACCTGCATATGAAATTTGAGAAAGATCCCTTCATTACTTTCTGAAAAATAGCGATAACAATCTTCAATTGTCAAAATCCAAGATGGCTGCCTGTCGGCCATGTTGTTTTCTGACTAGTCTATAAATGCAATATGCTTAACTAGGCACCGAG
This sequence comes from Pecten maximus, assembly GCF_902652985.1. Taxonomy (NCBI): domain Eukaryota; kingdom Metazoa; phylum Mollusca; class Bivalvia; order Pectinida; family Pectinidae; genus Pecten; species Pecten maximus. Next base: position 50,169,002 of record NC_047016.1, on the reverse strand, counting down.
GGGAACCTGCATATGAAATTTCAGAACGATCCATTCAGTGCTTTCTGAGAAATAGCGATAACAAACTTCAATTGTCAAAATCCAAGATGGCTGCCTGTCGGCCATGTTGTTTTCCGATCAGTCTCAAAACGCAATATGCATAACTAGAAACCAAGAGGAACCTACTTATGAAATTTGAGAAAGATCCCTTCAGCACTTTCTGAGAAATAGCGATAACAAACTTCAATTGTCAAAATCCAAGATGGCTGCCTGTCGGCCATGTTGTTTTCCGATTGGTCTCAAAATGCAATATGCATAACTAGGCACCAAGAGGAACCTACATATGAAATTTGAGAAAGAGCCCTTCATTACTTTCTGAGTAATAGCAATAACAAACTTCAATTGTCAAAATCCAAGATGGCTGCCTGTCGACCATATTGTTTTCCGATTGGTCTCAAAATGCAATATGCATAACTAAGCACAAAGAGGTACTTACATATGAAATTTGAGAAAGATCCTTTCAGTACTTTCTGAGAAACAGCGATAACAAACTTCAACTGTCAAAATCCAAGATGGCTGCCTGTCGGCCATGTTGTTTTCCGATCGGTCTCAAAATGCAATATGCATAACTAGGCACAAAGAGGTACTTACATATGAAATTTGAGAAAGATCCCTTCAGTACTTTCTGAGAAACAGCGATAACAAACTTCAACTGTCAAAATCCAAGATGGCTGCCTGTCGGCCATGTTGTTTTCTGATTAGTCTCAAAATGCAATATGCATAACTAGGCACCGAGGGGAACATGCATATAAAATTTGAGAAAGATCCCTTCATTACTTTCTGAGAAATAGCGATAACAAACTTCAATTGTCAAAATCCAAGATGGCTGCCTGTCGGCCATGTTGTTTTCCGATCGGTCTCAAAATGCAATATGCATAACTAGGCACCAAGAGGAACCTGCATATGAAATTTGAGAAAGATCCTTTAAGTACTTTCTGAGAAATAGCGATAACAAACTTCAATTGTCAAAATCCAAGATGGCTGCCTGTCGGCCATGTTGTTTTCCGATCGGTCTCAAAATGCAATATGCATAACTAGGCACCAAGAGGAACCTGCATATGAAATTTGAGAAAGATCCCTTAAGTACTTTCTGAGAAATAGCGATAACAAACTTCAATTGTCAAAATCCAAGATGGCTGCCTGTCGGCCATGTTGTTTTCCGATCGGTCTCAAAATGCAATATGCATAACTATGCACCAAGGGGAACCTACATATGAAATTTGAGAAAGATCCCTTCAGCACTTTCTGAGGATTAGCGATAACAAGAATTGTTTACGGACGGACGGAGGGACGGACGGAGGGACGGACGGACGGACGGAGGGACGGACGGACGACGGACCACGGACGCAGGGCGATTTGAATAGCCCACCATCTGATGATGGTGGGCTAAAAACTCAACTCAATGACCTATACGAGATTCTCCTATCTACCTTTGAAGGTCATTGGTGATCATCATTATGATGTTGTAGTTATCACATTTCTTCGGACACGTTATCCTGTTGCTTATTTAAATTCCCGTTATAACGTTAATATGAAGACCTACCAACATAGATTTGCCACGTAACGTGGAGACTCGTCTCACTAGGTATAACATAGTAGTGGCAAGAATTTTCAGGTTCCTCTCGGCAACGTCCGTGAGAGGCTGTGAGGACAGACCGTAGTCCACCGGCTTCATAAGCAACTGTGAACAAATATATTCTTTATACACTGAATTGTTGATAGAACGCAGTCATCCATACGTTTAGATATGAATCACAAATAGGAAAGTGAAGAAAATGAAATTAGTAAGTATGGCATTAGTCATAAGAATTTCTACAAAACATGTGTTAAAAACATAAGTCCACCAACAGTGCCTTCCTTCCTGCAAGCATTGTCTCGAAGGAAAGTCCACAGACAACCAGACGATAATACAAACTATCACATAATCGTGACGACATACACAAACCAATTACGTCACATCGTGATGACATACAAAAACTATCACAGAATCGTGACAACATACAAACCAATTACGTCACATATTTACGTCAAAAGCAAAAATGTTATTAGTGCATATAGTATGAAATTAGAATACACGGTGAACATCGAAACACGCTTTTTATGTTTCAGTCACTGGAAAAATGGGGGTTCTGGGAAAATATAATTAAAGTGAACTATATTTTCATTGTATATGTGCTCAAAATAATTATATACCAACCAGTACAAACTACAAACCTCAATCTTACTTGCAACGAAGCAAACTCTGACTGCAACCACAGTAAGTTGTACTATTAGCGAGATGTTTCTCTGTTGTGTTTTTGTATGGTCACGTGTAATAAACTCACACACAACACGTGTTCTGTTGATATTTACAAATAAGTTAGTTACAAACTGGCAACAGATAAGTTAGTTACAAACTGGCAACAGATACGTTAGGTACAAACTGGCAACAGATAAGTTAGGTACAAACTGGCAACAGATAAGTTAGGTACAAACTGGCAACAGATACGTTAGGTACAAACTGACAACAGATACGTTAGGTACAAACTGGCAACTGATACGTTAGGTACAAACTGGCAACAGATAAGTTAGGTACAAACCGGCAACATATAAGGTAGGTACAAACTGGCAACAGATAAGTTAGGTACAAACCGGCAACAGATAAGTTAGTTACAAACTGGCAACAGATAAGTTAGGTACAAACTGGCAACAGATAAGTTAGTTACAAACTGGCAACAGATAAGTTAGGTACAAACTGGCAACAGATACGTTAGGTACAAACTGACAACAGATACGTTAGGTACAAACTGGCAACTGATACGTTAGGTACAAACTGGCAACAGATACGTTAGTTACAAACTGGCAACTGATACGTTAGGTACAAACTGGCAACAGATAAGTTAGTTACAAACTGGCAACAGATAAGTTAGGTACAAACTGGCAACAGATACGTTAGTTACAAACTGGCAACTGATACGTTAGGTACAAACTGGCAACAGATAAGTTAGGTACAAACTGGCAACAGATACGTTAGTTACAAATTGGCAACAGATAAGTTAGGTTCAAACTGGCAACAGATAAGTTAGGTACAAACTGGCAACAGATAAGTTAGTTACAAACTGGCAACAGATACGTTAGGTACAAACTGGCAACAGATAAGTTAGGTACAAACCGGCAACATATAAGTAAGGTATAAACTGGCAACAGATAAGTAAGGTACAAACCGGCAACACATAAGTTAGGTACAAACCGGCAACACATAAGTTAGGTACAAACTGGCAACAGATAAGGTAGGTACAAACTGGCAACAGATAAGTTAGTTACAAACTGGCAACAGATAAGTTAGGAACAAACCGGCAACAGATAAGTTAGGTACAAACTGGCAACAGATACGTTAGGTACAAACCGGCAACACATAAGTTAGGTACAAACTGGCAACAGATAAGTTAGGTACAAACTGTCAACAGATACGTTAGGTACAAACCGGCAACACATAAGTTAGGTACAAACTGGCAACAGATAAGTAAGGTATAAACTGGCAACAGATAAGTTAGTTACAAACTGGCAACAGATAAGTTAGTTACAAACTGGCAACAGATAAGTTAGGTACAAACTGGCAACTGATACGTTAGGTACAAACTGGCAACAGATAAGTTAGGTACAAACTGGCAACAGATAAGTTAGGTACAAACTGACAACAGATAAGTTAGGTACAAACTGGCAACACATAAGTTAGGTACAAACTTGCAACACATAATTTAGGTACAAACTGGCAACACTGGCAACAGATAAGTTAGGTACAAACTGGCAACAGATAAGTTAGGTACAAACTGACAACAGATAAGTTAGGTACAAACTGGCAACAGATAAGTTAGGTACAAACTGGCAACATATAAGTTAGGTACAAACTGGTAACAGATAAGTTAGGTACAAACTGGCAACAAATAAGTTAGGTACAAACCGGCAACAGATAAGTTAGGTACAAACTGGCAACAAATAAGTTAGGTACAAACCGGCAACACATAAGTTAGGTACAAACTGGCAACAGATAAGTTAGGTACAAACTGGCAACAGATAAGTTAGATACAAACTGGCAACACTGGCAACACATAAGTTAGATACAAAGTGGCAACACTGGCAACACATAAGTTAGATACAAACTGGCAACACATAAGTTAGGTACAAACTGGCAATGTATAGAACCATGGTGGGGAAAGAAGTCATGCAAACCTCGGACATTGACGTTCCACGTATATACAATCAATGGGCGACGTAACATGATAGCGTACGCTTCTAAACTGTAGAGTTCGGTTAATATATTTGTGACGCATTCAAATTGTTTGAAAATATCTATTGTAAATTCTCTTAAAAATGTATAAAAATGAAATTATAAATACGAAAAACTGATTTCAGGGAACGTTTACCCATTGCGATTCACAAACTGATAGCGAAGACCTAAGATTGTAAATCGTTTCACAAATGAATGGCTTATGTCTGAGATAATCAATTTCTAGAATCCTATTTCAATCAGAAGGTATTAATGTTTTCTTCAGAGAAGAATCCATATGATTCAAAAGAAATATATGTGACATTACCACGTTATGTTGAAAGCCGTACATATGTAAGTATATCGGCACCTTCCACTTACATTTCCTATGCTCTCGCATGTAAATACAGACTGGATTGAGAGACATATTTGCCTCGTGTTTTGATGCAATTGTAATCGATGATTAGTCAGCACTCCTTCATTAAAGCAGTGACCTCATTGTGGATAGTACAATCATACGATGCAGGAAAGGTTCAGCTTTCTATGGAAATTATACCTTTCATGATTTTGTGTCAATAAATGGTGATATCCTGTTTCATTTGGAATATCTGCAAATCGTGTCTTTTTGTATCAAAATTGCATTCGGATCACTCAAATGAACGCTACAGTAACATTAAATTGATCTCCAAATATAGTTTCATCAATGTTTACCGCAATTGCAACAAATAAGAAATACATTTTAAATGCACAGATAAATCATGCATTAGATGTTTTATCATCAACATATGACATACAACATGCACTTCTCCCAAACATGTATCATACAGACGCTTATCAATCAACAAGAACTCTTACGGTTGTTACAAGACTCCTCGAGATGAAGATTCCGACAATAAGGAGAAAGGCCTCCGCATCACCAATATTCGTTGTTCTTCCGTTCTCAGTAAATTGAAGTCTGTCCTGTTTGTGTAATGGAGATGGCAATAACGAATTTCAATCATACTATCAATTACTATAAAACATTAAAAAAATTGCACTGTTCAAACCAACAGTTTTAAATTCTGCATATGGATTATATATCAACATATCATTTTAAAAATCTGTGTGCGGATTTTATTTCATGCGAGTGATTTGAATATTATGTGTACATATTTGGTTTCATGTGATATTATTTTTGAAGTCTTGTTTGATATTTCATATAGTCCTATATTTCAAATTCTTGCGCACATAATTCGTCGGATATTATTTTGAAAACCATGTATTAATTTTTCTTCGCGGAGTGCTTTTCCTTAGTTGTTGGGTACTTTATGATTTTGTTTAAATTTAGATGTAATAGACAAGAGAATTACTTACCAGTTCCGCCTGCCAGAAGTATCCATCGGGGAAGCGCTTTCCATTACGGACTAGTTCAAACACGGCAGACTTTCTGTGGGTGCCCAATACCCCAGAGCTTGGCTGTAAAAGTCACATGACTTTGATAGATGTGTTTTGATATATTACAACCATTAAAATAGACTATTTCCTCCACTAGTGGTAAGTGGCTATCCCTAAGGTACGTCTCTCTGTTGTAGCTATGGTATTCTACCATGAATTTCTCATTTTACTTTATTATGTTCACATTTTCTTGTTCATTATGTCTTACATTACCAAAGAAAGAAAAGCTCAATATAACCTCACGAAATGTTTTCCCGTCACAATACACATTTAAACACACATATTTATTACCATACAAACTTACAAACGATGTGACCTCTCAGTACACATACTTTTATCACAACAAATAGTAATAAAAGTATGACAAAGTGAGAGATGCCATAGAAGATAACATTTTGTATGTTTATAAGATATTTTGATTCTGACAAAGAAGTACAAGTATACTATTCAAGTTTGTTCCCTAACGATGCAACTTGTCAGAACTATTCTTATTGAACTCTTGACCTATGAACAAAATGGTCACGTGAAATAAATTCACACACAACACGTGTTCCTTTTATATAACTACAAATAAAAGCATCTGTGTACCTTCCTACCGGAGACAGTGTTTCGCTGGTAGGCCAAATGAGTGACATATAAAGAAACAGTGTTTCAAACATCTTATGTGATGTGTCTATAAATATATCGGCCCAGACACAAATGAAAACATGATAATACTTTCTCAAACAGTAATAAACGTATGACAGACCTAGAGATGCTGATGAAGAAAACATCATAATTTATATGTTTATAAAATATTTTTATTTCTAAAATAAAGAACTTGTATGCTATTTTATGTTTGCATGCTTAAGATATTAAAAATCACTTATCAGAACTGTTGCGATTGAATAGTGAATACCTTGACCTAAGAAAACAAATTGACACGTGAAATAAACTCAAACACAACACGTGCTCTGTTTAAATTTACAAATTAACATCTGTCCACCTCCGCACCGGAAACAGTGTTTAGCAGGTAAGCCATGTGAGAGATACATAAAGAAAAGGTGTTTCTAACATCCTTTGTATATGTAAATATGTCGGCAATGACGCAAATAAAAACATAATACTTTATTATTTGAATTGTGATATTGAGATCGGACTAAAGGACAAAGCTAAACTACATTACAAAACAACTTCTAGTGATACAAGTCAACTTCGTCAAAACATGTACTTGATTTTGTGTATGTTTGATTTAACGATAAACTTAAACTGATCACAAGTAGGGGTAGGTATCGATAAGGGTCTATCTGAGATCATTTGACATGGAATCCTTCTCACCATGATTTCGGTAATGTGGTAGACGAGATTCTCCACCACATATTGGAGTTCCTGGAGCATTACATTTGTCTCTTTATCGCCAGCCCTATCACGGAGCAGGTTTGTCAGGTCGTAGGCCTGCGGACTCACCACATCCGCTAGCACAGGATATATATTACCACTGGGCTGAAATCACATCATAAAATCAAACGATCTCTATATATCTGTGGTAGCGAGGAACTTTAAAATCTTCAAGCTTTATAGCAAAGACATGACAGAAAACAAGGCCATAAATAGCATGACCGTGGCCGTGACTTAATTTGTATTTACGTTAAGGTAGCTGTGGTCGTGACTTTATTTGTACTTACATTAAGGTAGCTGTGGTCGTGACTTTATTTGTACTTACATTAAGGTAGCTGTAGCCGCGACTTTATTTGTGTTTACGTTAAGGTAGCTGTGGTCGTGACTTTATTTTGTATTTACGTTAAGGTAGCTGTGGTCGTGACTTTATTTGTACTTACATTAAGGTAGCTGTGGTCGTGACTTTGTTTGTACTTACATTAAAGTAGCTGTGGTCGTGACTTTATTTTATATTTACATTAAGGTAGCTGTGGTCGTGACTTTGTTTGTACTTACATTAAAGTAGCTGTGGCCGTGACTTTGTTTGTACTTACATTAAAGTAGCTGTGGTCGTGACTTTATTTGTACTTACATTAAGGTAGCTGTGGTCGTGACTTTATTTGTACTTACATTAAGGTAGCTGAAGTCGTGACTTTATTTGTACTTACATTAAGGTAGCTGTGGTCGTGACTTTATTTGTACTTACATTAAGGTAGCTGTTGCCATGAATTTATTTGTACTTACATTATAGTAGCTGTAGCCGCGACTTTATTTGTACTTACATTAAAGTAGTTGTGGCCATGACTTTATTTAATCTTCCATTAAGGTAGCTGTGGTCCCGACTTTATTTGTACTTACATTAAGGTAGCTGTTGCCGTGACTTTATTTGTTCTTACATTAAGGTAGCTGTTGCCGTGACTTTATTTGTTCTTACATTTAGGTAGCTGTAGTCGTGACTTTATCTGTACTTACATTAAGGTAGCTGTGGCGGCGACTTTATTTGTACTTACGTTAAGGTAGCTGTTGCCATGACTTTATTTGTACTTACATTAAGGTAGCTGTAGTCGTGACTTTATTTGTACTTACATTAAGGTAGCTGTTGCCATGAATTTATTTGTACTTACATTATAGTAGCTGTAGCCGCGACTTTATTTGTACTTACATTAAAGTAGTTGTGGCCATGACTTTATTTAATCTTCCATTAAGGTAGCTGTGGTCCCGACTTTATTTGTACTTACATTAAGGTAGCTGTTGCCGTGACTTTATTTGTTCTTACATTAAGGTAGCTGTTGCCGTGACTTTATTTGTTCTTACATTTAGGTAGCTGTAGTCGTGACTTTATCTGTACTTACATTAAGGTAGCTGTGGCGGCGACTTTATTTGTACTTACGTTAAGGTAGCTGTTGCCATGACTTTATTTGTACTTACATTAAGGTAGCTGTAGTCGTGACTTTATCTGTACTTACATTAAGGTAGCTGTGGCGGCGACTTTATTTGTACTTACGTTAAGGTAGCTGTTGCCATGACTTTATTTGTACTTACATTAAGGTAGCTGTGGCCGCGACTTTATTTGTACTTATATTAAGGTAGCTGTGGCGGCGACTTTATTTGTACTTACGTTAAGGTAGCTGTTGCCATGAATTTATTTGTACTTACATTAAAGTAGCTGTGGTCGTGACTTTATTTGTACTTACATTAAAGTAGCTGTGTTCGTGACTTTATTTGTACTTACATTAAAGTAGCTGTTGCCATGAATTTATTTGTACTTACATTAAAGTAGCTGTGGTCGTGACTTTATTTGTACTTACATTAAAGTAGCTGTGTTCGTGACTTTATTTGTACTTACATTAAAGTAGCTGTTGCCATGAATTTATTTGTACTTACATTAAAGTAGCTATGGCCGTGACTTTATCTGTACTTACATTAAGGTAGCTATGGCCGTGACTTTATTTTGTACTTACATAAAGTAGCTATGACGTTCACATTATTCATATTTACATTAAAGTAGCTTTGGCCGTGACATTTTTATACTTATGTTGAGGTAGATGTGGCCAATTCTTTATTTATACTTCATTTAGGTTTGGCCGTTACGTTTTTTATATTTATATAAAGGTAGTTGTGGCCATCATTTTATTTGTACTTACATTAAGGTATATTCTATGTAGTGCAGCGACAATCTCTTTGAGAATGATACCAAACAGGAAAACGCTGCTAGGTCTGTTTCCAATGTTCTGTGCATGGAATACATAAAACATGATATTTTATCAATATATAAATTAATGAAAGTTTAAGCATCGGTACTGTATATCATATATTTATCGTGTGCAGTTTTCTATGCAGTAATCAATAGCTTCAGCGAAAATGCAAAATATTAAAATCTCCACAATTAGATTGACTGAAGTAAAATTAGAAACACAAATGTCTTATGACCACAAAATATCGACTTGACATATTTTTTATGTCAAATCATTAAAACTATAATATACAAGTCCCTAAGCATTAATTATCTTAATAATGAAACTCTGAATCATAGAAATATAAAAAAAAAAATGAAAGAAATCGCGAAGAAATACACGAAATAAGTCAACTGGAATACGAAAATAAATACTCACTGATATGAAAAGACTTATAGAATAGATTGAGCGTCAGTTTTAACAACGCTATCTTCTAAGTTTCCTACTACAAATGCATTTCTTATTTGATATATATTTAAAGCACCATGGTAAATTATATAATAACTGTGAACAAAAAGACAATTCTAAAAGCTCCCAAGGCCTGTGATTAAACCTTGCATGCCGCTTAACTGTACATAATACAGTGTACCTTCCTATCACTGTGACAAATCTAGGAGGAGTAATGATCTTGTAACAAATTTATATTTTCTGTATGAAAGTATTGTGTATCTAAGGTTAAATTTTCTAGGTAATTAATCATTATCTCCGTAAAATTTTTTAGCCTGAATCTTAGTATTATCCCCAGTTACATAACAACAGTAAATCACGCTAGAATGTTAGGCTGTACGAGAGTCTTGTGAACGATCTGACATTTTAAACACCGCCATTAGAACTGGAACACATTCATCAATATGTACCACTCTGTATAGTATGACAATGCATTTAGTTTAAAAGTGCAAGATAAAGGCATTTAATATCTAATCATATTAAACAAATCATTCATCAATCCGAGAAATATTTCTTCAAAAATTGTTCAATGATTGTTTATACAAAGTATGTAACATTTTAAGACTTTGTTAAAAATGTTTCGTTTACATAGGAAAGATAAAATTTGGACAAATTAAAAATAAAAGTTATTAAAATAATTTGGTCTAAAATGTGGCTTGTATCATGCTTGTCATGTTGGTAAGTGTGTCTGATAATAAGAGTAAATAATGGCAATAAAGAAAGCTACAATTTCTACTTCGTATTATCTTACACGCATAAGTTGTTGTTATTTATCATAAAACGTTGATCAGTATTTTTTACCACTTTTAAACACATGTTTTATTACTTTATTATAAAGTAACATGAATACTGTCTAATTAATGTTTATTAGGTATATTGTATATAGTGTAAGTCGTATGAAACTACCTACTAACTTTATACAGGTATAAGGGATATACCATACCGCCACCCATGCTTATCTACAAGGCAAACCGATCTCAACAATGGCTACCTCTAAGTAGACTACCACCAAAAGAAAGCATCGACATTTATTTTGTTAATAAATTAAAACTACTTACAATAAAAACTACCGAACATTAAAACATATCCCTACAAACAAATGTCAACCACGCGTACAAACCAGTCCTAATACTATCGAACATCCAAACCTTTCTCTACTAACAAATGTCGTTACCACCCGTCGAAACTTATATGCGCATGGAGAAATTCTTCGCATGTATCAGCAGTTTTCAAACATCAATTAGTTACCTCCAATGTACAATTCAATCTTATTTCCTAGTGATTCTAAGACGAACCAGGAACTGCCTATAAAATGTTATTTGCGAATTATCATATTAACCAAGCCCAATATTTCTCTTTTTGTATGGTACCTTACTTATCATTGAAATCTACACCCTCATGCCTTCAAAATCAGCAAGAAGCAAGAATCCACTGGCCAACGTAAACTGTACTTACAAACCAACCACAACCATCAATATCAGTGTAGGCCAGCGTTAACTGCCCTGACAAATAAGTTACAACTACCCACACACTATGTTTAAATACAAATACAAATTTAAGTAACTTGGCTTTCAGTTAATTAAGATCTCTCTGTGTAAGTTCTTCTTAAAAGCACCAAGCATCACACCAACAAAAGCTGCTGCATTCACCGTGAGATTAAGTAAGCTAAGAGCTACAGCCGAGTTTAGACTTAACCTTAACGTTACCCCGGATAATGCTTAATCCCTTTTACATCAAAGACATCTCAAGGACAGCCAAAAGGACATACTGGTACTTTCTCTGAATTATTCATTTTATCTACACCACTAACAGCAGTCTGAGATAAAAGTATCTATGTATGAAGATACAAACACAATGCTTCACTTACTACATCATCAGTTTAAATTTGATGTGTTATTCAAATCAAGGTCATGCTCGGCTGATTAAGAACAATGATAATGTTGTTGTTATATATATAAAAAAAACTCGTTTACCAACAGGTGTAATTCAAACACCTGTGGGAACCTAGATTTCCTATCCTAAAAGGTTTGGAGTCACCAAACGTTTTCCTTTCGATGCTGATTACAACACAAGTTATTTATATAAATTCTTCGTATAGTTATTAGTACAGGTATAGTTGATAAGATATAGTGTGTACATATAAATTTTACAGGTAGTAGTTAACATAAAGTTGTTAGTACGTATAAGTTGTGAGTACAGTTATTAGTGTATACAGAAGTTAGTGATACAGGATAGTTAGTGTAGTAGGTATGATTAGTGTATACAGTATAGTTAGGTAGTACAGGATAGTATGTAGTACAGTATAGTTAGTGTAGTACAGTATAGTTAGTGTATACAGGTATGTAGTGTTAGTACAGGTATAATTAGTGTAGTACAGGTATAGTTAGTGTAGTACAGGTATAGTTAGTGTATACAGGTATAGTTAGTGTAGTACAGGTATAGTTAGTGTAGTACAGGTATAGTTAGTGTAGTACAGGTATAGTTAGTGTAGTACAGGTATAGTTAGTGTAGTACAGGTATAGTTAGTGTAGTACAGGTATAGTTAGTGTAAGTAAAAGTATGAGTCAATATAGTGTAGTACAGGTATAAGTTAGTGTAGTACAGGTATAAGTTAGTGTAGTACAGGTATAAGTTAGTGTAGTACAGGTATAAGTTAGTGTAGTACAGGTATGAGTTAGTGTAGTACAGGTATGAGTTAGTGTAGTACAGGTATAGTTAGTGTAGTACAGGTATGAGTTAGTGTAGTACAGGTATGAGTTAGTGTAGTACAGGTATGAGTTAGTGTAGTACAGGTATGAGTTAGTGTAGTACAGGTATGAGTTAGTGTAGTACAGGTATGAGTTAGTGTAGTACAGGTATGAGTTAGTGTAGTACAGGTATAAGTTAGTGTAGTACAGGTATAAGTCAGTGTAGTACAGGTATGAGTTAGTGTAGTACAGGTATAAGTTAGTGTAGTACAGGTATGAGTTAGTGTAGTACAGGTATGAGTTAGTGTAGTACAGGTATGAGTTAGTGTAGTACAGGTATGAGTTAGTGTAGTACAGGTATGAGTTAGTGTAGTACAGGTATGAGTTAGTGTAGTACAGGTATGAGTTAGTGTAGTACAGGTATGAGTTAGTGTAGTACAGGTATGAGTTAGTGTAGTACAGGTATGAGTTAGTGTAGTACAGGTATGAGTTAGTGTAGTACAGGTATGAGTTAGTGTAGTACAGGTATGAGTTAGTGTAGTACAGGTATGAGTTAGTGTAGTACAGGTATGAGTTAGTGTAGTACAGGTATGAGTTAGTGTAGTACAGGTATGAGTTAGTGTAGTACAGGTATGAGTTAGTGTAGTACAGGTATGAGTTAGTGTAGTACAGGTATGAGTTAGTGTAGTACAGGTATGAGTTAGTGTAGTACAGGTATGAGTTAGTGTAGTACAGGTATAAGTTAGTGTAGTACAGGTATGAGTTAGTGTAGTACAGGTATGAGTTAGTGTAGTACAGGTATGAGTTAGTGTAGTACAGGTATAAGTTAGTGTAGTACAGGTATAAGTTAGTGTAGTACAGGTATGAGTTAGTGTAGTACAGGTATAAGTTAGTGTAGTACAGGTATGAGTTAGTGTAGTACAGGTATGAGTTAGTGTAGTACAGGTATAAGTTAGTGTAGTACAGGTATGAGTTAGTGTAGTACAGGTATGAGTTAGTGTAGTACAGGTATAAGTTAGTGTAGTACAGGTATGAGTTAGTGTAGTACAGGTATGAGTTAGTGTAGTACAGGTATTAGTTAGTGTAGTATAGGTATAAGTTAGTGTAGTACAGGTATGAGTTAGTGTAGTACAGGTATGAGTTAGTGTAGTACAGGTATTAGTTAGTGTAGTACAGGTATTAGTTAGTGTAGTACAGGTATTAGTTAGTGTAGTACAGGTATAAGTTAGTGTAGTACAGGTATTAGTTAGTGTAGTACAGGTATAAGTTAGTGTAGTACAGGTATAAGTTAGTGTAGTACAGGTATAAGTTAGTGTAGTACAGGTATAAGTTAGTGTAGTACAGGTATAAGTTAGTGTAGTACAGGTATTAGTTAGTGTAGTACAGGTATTAGTTAGTGTAGTACAGGTATTAGTTAGTGTAGTACAGGTATTAGTTAGTGTAGTACAGGTATAAGTTAGTGTAGTACAGGTATAAGTTAGTGTAGTACAGGTATGAGTTAGTGTAGTACAGGTATAAGTTAGTGTAGTACAGGTATAAGTTAGTGTAGTACAGGTATTAGTTAGTGTAGTACAGGTATGAGTTAGTGTAGTACAGGTATAAGTTAGTGTAGTACAGGTATGAGTTAGTGTAGTACAGGTATGAGTTAGTGTAGTACAGGTATAAGTTAGTGTAGTACAGGTATGAGTTAGTGTAGTACAGGTATGAGTTAGTGTAGTACAGGTATAAGTTAGTGTAGTACAGGTATGAGTTAGTGTAGTACAGGTATGAGTTAGTGTAGTACAGGTATAAGTTAGTGTAGTACAGGTATGAGTTAGTGTAGTACAGGTATAAGTTAGTGTAGTACAGGTATAAGTTAGTGTAGTACAGGTATGAGTTAGTGTAGTACAGGTATGAGTTAGTGTAGTACAGGTATAAGTTAGTGTAGTACAGGTATGAGTTAGTGTAGTACAGGTATGAGTTAGTGTAGTACAGGTATAAGTTAGTGTAGTACAGGTATGAGTTAGTGTAGTACAGGTATGAGTTAGTGTAGTACAGGTATGAGTTAGTGTAGTACAGGTATGAGTTAGTGTAGTACAGGTATGAGTTAGTGTAGTACAGGTATGAGTTAGTGTAGTACAGGTATAAGTTAGTGTAGTACAGGTATAAGTTAGTGTAGAACAGGTATAAGTTAGTGTAGTACAGGTATAAGTTAGTGTAGTACAGGTATGAGTTAGTGTAGTACAGGTATGAGTTAGTGTAGTACAGGTATAAGTTAGTGTAGTACAGGTATGAGTTAGTGTAGTACAGGTATGAGTTAGTGTAGTACAGGTATGAGTTAGTGTAGTACAGGTATGAGTTAGTGTAGTACAGGTATTAGTTAGTGTAGTACAGGTATAAGTTAGTGTAGTACAGGTATTAGTTAGTGTAGTACAGGTATTAGTTAGTGTAGTACAGGTATTAGTTAGTGTAGTACAGGTATAAGTTAGTGTAGTACAGGTATAAGTTAGTGTAGTATAGGTATAAGTTAGTGTAGTACAGGTATAAGTTGATGTAGTACAGGTATGAGTAAGTGTAGTACAGGTATAAGTTAGTGTAGTACAGGTATAAGTTAGTGTAGTATAGGTATAAGTTAGTGTAGTACAGGTATAAGTTGATGTAGTACAGGTATGAGTAAGTGTAGTACAGGTATTAGTTAGTGTAGTACAGGTATTAGTTAGTGTAGTACAGGTATAAGTTAGTGTAGTACAGGTATAAGTTAGTGTAGTATAGGTATAAGTTAGTGTAGTACAGGTATAAGTTGATGTAGTACAGGTATGAGTAAGTGTAGTACAGGTATAAGTTAGTGTAGTACAGGTATAAGTTAGTGTAGTACAGGTATGAGTAAGTGTAGTACAGGTATTAGTTAGTGTAGTACAGGTATAAGTTAGTGTAGTACAGGTATAAGTTAGTGTAGTACAGGTATGAGTTAGTGTAGTATAGGTATAAGTGTTAGTGTAATGTTTCCAAACTAGGAAACAAAACTTGGGTTAAAAGAGGTACATGACACTTTGCTAGATTCTAATTAAGTTGTTTCTGCAAGTGATGAAAAGAACAACAAATTATTTTAAAGCGTGCTGATGAATTAAATTATGTGTTTTTAGTTATTAGTAAAGCTGTTATTTCGGCTAAAAGGAGAGAACTTACTTAATATACATACCCTCTGTTTCTTATTTTTATACTTATGATAGCAAAGTAAAATATTATTAACTGTAAAGAAATCTTTATAAAGATTATAATCATTATTTACTTTTAACATACATTTACAATAATGTATGTATTAAAAGAAAATGTTCAGAACAATGATCTACAAATCTGGGAAACAATATGTAGATTTCTTTAATAAAAAATATTGAATTCAGAATTTTTCAATTCTATAATCTTAATTGTAATTTTGAAATTTTTGTCTATAATTTTTTTTTTTTTTTTCGATCCATGGCCCTGCTACAGTTCTCTCCCCTTGTTAGTGTGTTAGTCTACCTTCTTAGCCGCAGTTCTAAGTATTGCTATAAACCATGCAGCATAAGCTATGTGCCGGAACCTTCTGAGCGCTTCTGAAAAACAGAAAAAAGAAAAACACAATTAGGAAATTATAACAATTGTAAATGTATTTAACTACATCTAATCAATTTTTATATGAAACAATTAAGGAATGGAGAAAACAAAATCATTGGAGTTCAAGATTCATTTTTATTTTGCATGATAATAATTATTTTTTAAGAATAAGTATTACGAATATCAATTTGGGAGTTCAAAATGGGCGTGTAAATAACTCGAGATCTACCATCACAATAATCAGGACACAGTTTTTTGAAAAGGGAATCAGACAACAGAATGATTATCAAATGAAAACAAAATAGTTACTTATATACATACTCAAGTAGTATTGAAGGAGGGAACTTAACGCATTCAAAATAAATATGAATTAAGTATAATGCTTATACAGGGGTTATTCTATAGCTGAGGGAAGGTTGGTCATCAGAATGGGGACAAAATGGGAACGTTCCTCTAACGTAAGTCTTTAATTTTTAGAATTGGTTACTTAACCGAATACAATGCTGATTCAGTCTCAAAAGTCTATTAAATACAAGGGGTTTAAAATCACAGAGATAAATAAGCGAAAATTGATAAAATGTTTAATTAATCAATAACGAACACACTGAATTACAAACATGGCCTCCTTAATGAAGAGCAGACTTAACGAGCTCCTCCTACATAATGTAATGTGTATTTTCACTGTAGTACTTACTAGGCCCAGGGAAGGCATGTTTGGTAAAGGGCTTTACCGCTCGTTTTGATGCTGTGTTGTGTGGAGAAAAATAAAAAGTTAATAATAATTACAAAATAAATAACATTAATTACAAATGAAACTGAGCAAAATTTTCAACAAAGCAACAAAAATTTGAATAATTTCAGCTGATACTGATTACAGACAGAATAATTTATTGAGTAATTTCAAATGACATCATTCTTAAATTTTTACAACTTATTCAAATTCAAGAAATCAAAATTATGAAAATGGCCTAATTTTACAAAGAGAATTTTGTAATTTGTAAACATTCAAAACATTCTTCCCTCCAGTTAAATTTTCTTGTCCAATGTGACATATTTAAATCAATCTGTCTCAGTTAACAACGTTTAAAACTTAATATTGTAACAATTAGCCTAGATATCAAGAGAATTTGGGCTTTAAAGAATAAATTGTCTAATTTTGTATTCTTCTGGGTCAATTTAATACCCTGTCATGCCCACTTCATTGGGTCAAACCCATTATACAATGCAACTTAGCATGAGTTGGCCCCATAATATCAAGACGAATACGGTGTCAATCAGTTTATCCATTCAGGAGGAGAATTTTTTTTCAAAATTAAATTGGCTAATTTTGCAATAAGTGGGTCGCCATCACATTCAATCAGGGACTTTTGGGTCTTTGGTTTCAATATAACATATAATTTATTTGTCATAAATGAATGATCATGGTTGAAATCCATTTAACTGTCAAGTAGCAGGTGCCATCTGATTATTGCACCTCGCCTCTCAGGCCCCTGAATAAACACACTATAATTTTAAAAGTATATTCAATCACAACAATTAATTAGAACACAGCAGAGCAAATTTGGTTGAAATCCAATGATTCGTCCAGGAGGAGAAGGCTTTGAAAGAAAAAGTTGACAGAAGCTGAACGCAGCACTGCATCATAAAATCAGTGGATGAGCTGGTGAGCTTAAACCAGAGACTTGTAACACATGTGATATACAAGTCTCTGCTTAAACACGATATTTTACTGTTAACCACACTCAAAGATAGAGTTCAGCTTGAAAAAACTAGATAAAAACATAAATGGTTTCAGGAAAATACAAGAATTTACAGATGGTGGGACACTTGGATTGTATAGCTGTCAACTGTCTTAACAATTGAGGTGATCTGGCTTGCATTTCTCAGAAACAGAACCGACTCAAAACATTTTACATACATGAATGATTTGTTTAAAAACTTTACTCCTTATAATTATTAACCCATTTTGTGTTACATAAACATATGAGAGATCCCAGAGGGATCTTGGGGCCCACCATTGAATGAAAGACTGATCTTTTCTCTTCTTTTCCCTTTTTTCACTCTTCTTTTGAAACATTTAAGAACTCGGCCATGTTGTTTTCCTATCGGTCCCAAAATGCAATATCCTCAACTAAGGAACCAAGTGGAACTTGCATATGAAAAACTAAAAATGTCCATCACACCAGTTACGCTTAGTATTAACGTTTCCATGGCATAATAAGTAAAATTTCTCTGAATATGGCCGTACATATATACACGACAATATAGTTTGAAAACTTTGGGCAAAACTGATGCTGAAATGACAATGTAAATTGTACATAATCACCTTATCTTTCTGATAGAGATGCTTTTTCAGATTGGAGTTTTAGAAATGTTGAATTTGTTTACCACTTTCAAATGTTTTAAAATCTTAAATTTTTGTCTAACAGTGTGGTTGCAACTTTTATGCTGTTAAAGCAGTGTGAGTATTCATTTGAATTTTGATTAAAAAAAAAGAAAAAAAAACATGAAATAAACAAAAAATATTAAAGCCTTAATTGTCTTCTGCGAGGAATTATCGGCATTAAAGAAATGAAAACAATTTACAAACAAGTTTTCTTTGTCAACATGTGTACTTTAGTTTGATATCTATGACAGAACTTTCATCATTTCAGAAATTAATCAGAAGAATAAAAAAACATTCTTCTTTTTAGAAAAGTTTGTATTTATTGGTAGTTAAAGACTAAAAAAAAAAGTCAACATAACAATCTACCAAATATGTTTGTCAGTCAAAATTAATTAATATTAGTCAGTGAAATATGTTTGTCAGTCAAAATTAGTCAGTGAAATATGTTTGTTAGTCAAAATTAGTCATTGTAAATACAAATGGCCTCCTTTTCTTCATCAAACAATGACAAACACCTGTCACTTTTCTTATTCTAAGGAGAAGATCATTCATACATACCAACAGGTGGTGGAGATATTGACCGCGGTCTGGACACTTGACCGTGAGGTATGACTAAAGCTCTTGCAGGTTCCGGCCGTCCAGTAGCTGCAACTTTTTTTTTTTTTGAAAGAAAAATGTCAAAATTGTTTAAAAAACTGCTAAAAAAACTTTTTCTTCTTCTGATAAATTTAAGCATCACAAATTTTATTAAATTATATTTTTTCTTATTTTGTTAGTATAGAGAAAATATCTGGTTTTGCATAGAAAATACACAATAAAACAGCTGTTTATTTCCTTAATGAATATTCCCCTACAAGAAACACATTGAACACCATCAATAAATCGTCCCTCGTACCTCAAAACTAATTTCACGGTTTTACAGATTAAAATTCTTACTATGAAGTCTACCTTTGGATGGCTTACTCCCCATGGTCACAGATGAGATATGGCCGTACCCCATGTGTACCTGTATTACCTACCCAGTACCTAGTGTTCGTCAATGTCTAGGGGGAGCGGCATTTAATGTAGCATGAACGCCATCTATATATCCCGCCTAAACAACAACTGTATGTGTGATTTAATATAGAGATATGTTTGTGTGTTTAAACTTGTACCCCATCTGTTTATTTACCCTGTGAATACACAACAACTGTTTAGCTATTGTCTAGATTCATCATACATCCATTCAAACATGGCCTTTCATACACTGTATTTAAATCAGCTTTTTAAATTACATGTATGATAATTTTTCACAAGTTTATTCCTCATTCACGTCTTGACATCCTTTCATTTATATGGTTTTCAACTGAACATTGATTTGGAGTTTTAAAAACTTCCCAATATTAAAATGTTGAAAATAAATTATGAGTTTAATGTATCTAGCTAGCTATATTTTCACATAAATGGAGAAATTTGGATTTTTCAATCATGGGCCGTTCTGATTTTCATTGTTTTGGCCTTAAGTGTCACAGATGAATCCTAGAAGTATGAAAAAGATAACTTCTATGCAAAACCAGATTCTGTTTTCTCCTAAAGTATTTTGATAGCATATAAATGAAACATTCGCAATATTGAAATAGCTATCTTAATTGTCTACAATTAAAACAGGAAGCAATTGTAACATAATTCTACACAAATTTAATCTACAATACTGAAATTAATTACAATCCACCTCGTATTAGTACTCCGGTGTCATCACACTTCGATCATTTAAGTTCTTGAATTACTTCTCGTCATGGAAACCAGTAAATTGATAAATAGTTACCGATATGATATATATTATATAATACAGAAAACTACACTGCACCTCTACCGGCCGTTAAATTACTGCACACCACTGGGTCCCAGTTTCATCAACGTTAAATTTTCCAGAGGAATGAATTAATTTTTAATACTTTCCTACGGAAAATTTTGAGATATGGAATGAAAATAGGATATGTTATGGAGATATTGAAACATCAGGCAGTTTATGAAAGTGACAACATACTTTATAAAATAAACATAAAACAGTGCGATATCAATATTATGAAAATACAGTGTGAATATCTGAAGGACTGGCTGGAATGCAATATTTTGACATTTTAAAATGAGAAGTATTGTATATTAAAGCTTACATTACACTTGAGCTAACATACCTAGATCTTCATGGACATTTTGACTAAATTGCTCTTTAGTAAAAAAATTTTTTTATCTAAAATTTAAAAAATCAGAACATTTTTTAAGAAATAAATTTGTACATCCTTCAGGTGCACTGTGTTTTCATATCAAAATTTCAAAAGTTCAATTATGAAACATTTTTTAAATAAGAAAATAATTACATGGTATACAGTTAAGGAAGAACAGAAGAATCGCTACACAGAAATCATCCACATTGTACACAGAAGATAGGATATAGATATTATGTGAAAATTTTACATCAAATGCCTTGGTTTTTCTTACCTTTCACTTAATCAGCAGACTTTTCTAATGGGCTGGAGGACAACTGACGAAAATTCTAAGGGCCGGAGGACAACTGACGAAAATTCTAATGGGCCGGAGGACAACTGACGAAAATTCGAATGGGCTTGAGGACAACTGACGAAAATTCTTATGTGCTGGAGGACAACTGATGAAAATTTGCCCCATCTAGAAAGACCTTGGTTAGATACGTCATGTTTAATTAACATGTATGTGCGGTATTTAAGTCTTCCATATATACAACTCCCACTTGCTACGTTAAAATTTGTAGGTATTATTGTTCATGGCTTCAAGCCATTCAGATAATTTGGTGGCACAAATGTTCATAAATAACCCCATTATAACCAATAGTATTTCTATTTTTCTATTAATCTTGTATTTATATAATTTTCGTCGTTACCTATCCATCTTATGTTCATATACAAAACTGGATTTTATTTTATACAGTATTCATCATCATCATCATCATCATCATTCATCACCATTCATCGTCGTCATCGTCATCATCCACAATTTACATCATGAGAGAAACAGGATATCAAACTTGTGATAATTACGTTCATAGAACAAACTCATTATATTTGGATTTTAATCATTCTGGTCACTCTATACATTTTGACATTTATAAATCAAACATTTAAATCTGGGCAATGGAAATTCAATAAGCCTTAAGGGCAAACAGTAAACTGTATACATTATAAATTCTAATTTGATTTCTATAAACAAGACGCTGGACGTTGATATAACATATTATGTTCCAATATCATGCCCAGTTTGTCATCTTTGTAATACTTATGTAAATTCATTCCCTTTAGGATTTCCTGACTGGCGCCTGATGAAATGTGTATGGAATACTAAATCATTTACAAGTTAATGTACGCCTTCGATTCAAAATCACCAAACTAAACCATTCCATATATGTATATAAGTATACATTAAATTCCAATAAATCTTCAAATCGACTTCTATATCCTGAAGATGTCATCGGTAAACAGATACAGTAGTGTATAGTAAGTCATCTGAGATTTACTTCTTTACATTTAAAATCTTGTTCCAGACTAATCCATTTTCTACCTCCCAGTCCTAACTGGATTTCAAAAATTTCCACCTTTAACATCCCTGGTGAGTCCTAGGATGAATTTATGCTGTGGCTACATGTATGATGTATCTTTGTAAAGTAGCTGTATGGTGTATCTTTGTAAAGAGGCTGTATGGTGCATCTTCGTATTCATTGACAAAATACTGTATTTATTTCTCAACTCATACTTAGAAGTTTTGTTCTGACTTGTTGACCATTTTGCACAATCCTTGATATTTGTCTAATTAGCTAATTAGAAAACATTTATAAATTTTCAGGAAGGTAAAGATAGATTTCATTGAAGTTTTCAAAATATTGAAAAAAAAATTTTTTATAAATGATGGAACACCATTTGATAATAGTTATATTATTTCTTCCAAAATTCTTAGATAATGAAAAAATAACAAGAGGCCCAATGGGCCTTAACGGTCACCTGAGATTTGAAATATTTCAGTTAATTTAATTGACCCTTTTTAGCCCCACCCATCAGCCCCTAGGGGTCAGTCAGGGCCAACATATGCATATTATCAAACTTTCATCCCATGCTGAAAATGTTAACCAAGTTAGAATGAATTCCAATAGAAATCAAACAAATCATAGTCAAAAATGTGATTTCCCTATATAAACTATAGTAAAATTTACCCCCTCCCCATGGGCAAACACATGACCCCAGGGTCATGAAATTCATTAATTTAGTAAAACACCATAAGACCCTTCCACCTATGAAGAGCATTTGATTCTACCTTATTTCGGTCTTGAGAAGAAGATTTTTGAAATTTCAGTCAATTTGACCCTTTTTAGCCCCGCCCATCAGCCCCTGGGGGTCAGTAAGGGCCAACATGTGCATGCCATCAAACTGTCATCCCATGCTGATAATGTTTACCAAATTATAATGAATTCCAATAGAAATCAAACAAATAAAAGTCAAAAATGTGATTTCCCTATATAAACTATAGTAAAGTTTACCCCCTCCCCAGGGGCAAACTTGAGACCCCAGGGTCATGAAATTTACAATTCTGGTAAAGCACCTTAAGACCCTTCCATCTATGAAGAGTGTTTGATTCCACCATATCTGAGAGTAGAGAACAGGATTTTTGAAGTTTTAATCAATTTGACCCTTTTTAGCCCCGTCCCTCAGGCCCCTGGGGGGTTGGGACCATATAATTTACAATTTAGATTAGGTCACTTGAGACTTTGTCTCAGGTGACCTAAAAACAGGTGTCAAAAATCTCTATGAAATTTTGTGCTTTTATAAAATGAAATTATATACAAAATGTACTGAAGAATTTTTATTAGAAACTCCCCTCTCCACTATTGACAAAATTTCATTATAAGTATTATATGAGTGTGGGAGATAGGTATGTTGTATACGAGACACTCCATCTATGTACATGTATATATATATACCAATATCATCAGTCTCTAATATATCTATATGAATGATCTCTTCATGTGTTAAACTCAAAGAAATTTCACGCACCACCAAATATGGAAATAAACTCTTTTCTACCCATATTATGTTTGCAAGATTTGGCCCATGGAGAAAATTCCATTAGTTTATTTCACAATATTTCAAACTCTTATAAGTTGTGAGGTACTAAACTCTATCAAATGAGGGCTGTTCATGCTGTCTCGGAAAGTTTGTGGTTACCAAGTCCATCACTGTGTTTATATGAATCAAAATTAAATACAAATTTCCTTACAAGCTCTTTACATAATGTTCTTTTGAAATACCAAGACTCGATGAATGATGTGATACAAATGTATATAGAGTAAAAAGGGCTAACTCGGTCTACAAGATATTTGTCATCGAAGATATGGATAATTATTCCATGTTCAGTTAATGGTAGTTATTTTTTTAACTATACATGAAGATGAGTATGTTTTAAACATAATAAGGCCATTTTACTGATCCTGTAATCCTGGATTTTGTTTTTAAGATCAGCCATTTTTCTGTTCCTGTAATCTGTATATCGGCCATTTCACTGTTCCTGTAATCTTGTTTTTTAGATCGGCCATTTCACTGTAGGACGTTCCTGTAATCTTTAGATCGGCCATTTTACTGTCCCTGTAATCTTGTTTTTTAGATTTGTCATTTCACTGATCCTGTAATCTTGTTTTTTAGATTTGTCATTTCACTGATCCTGTAACCTTGTTTTTTAGATTGGTAATTTCACTGTACGACGTTCCTGTAAATCTTGTACTTTCAGATCGGCTTTGACCATTCCTGTAATCTTGTTTTTTATATCGGCCTTTTTTCTGTTCCTGTAATCCTGTTCTTTCAGATCAGCCATTTGATCGTTCCTGTATTCCTGTTTTTTAGATTGAAAAGATCTGGCTGGTATTTTTTAATTTCTTGACTTTCATTTGTTAGAGGACAAAGCGCTCAGCAACACAAAAATTAATTTTGATTTTTAGTCAATTGAACGTTATATTTTTGACAGGCATAGGGAAAGATCAGATCAATGTTTTGATTTTATGTCAGAAGGGAATACCACTGTGGTGGTCACACAGCTTTCACTCTATAAACTGAAAATTCCACAGGTCTTGATTGGCATGTAGAGCCATACCACATGAACAAGAGAGAGGGGGTAAATTTATTAATTCTGCTATTATAAAGTGCCTGATCTAGTCTGAAGTATTTTTGAAGCACTGAACACAACACAGATACCCAAGAACACGTTTGCCCATCTTGAGTGACTCCAGTAAATTTTGCAGGGCACTGGCCGCACTCGCTGATTTTAGGGGCAATTATTCCGAAACCTTGTCCAGTCTTGGTACATATTTCCTACATGCAACTATACTGGCTTAAACAGTTGTAAAACCATGCCTGTTTTTAAATTTCTTACTACTATTCTCAGTTTATCTTTGAAATTCACTCTACCTTCATTTAAAATTGTCTACTCGCTACTTTGTTCGTGTCTTTACTATATAATCTATGTTGGTTAGGATTCTGTCACAAAAGCAAGAAATCCATTGTTTAAATATTCACTGACAGCAACACATTCTATTTGGTGATGGCTGTAATAATGACACAAACATCACAAAATGCATTTTTCTGGTCCCAAGTTAAATCAATTTTCCTTAAATTCTTGTAATTTCTTAACTGACAACTTTTCCTTAGGAAAGCATTATTATTGGAGGTATAATGAAAAAAACCTTAAAACTTTCCAGAAATTATGTACCCCCCTGTAATTTGTGCAGTTTTTTTGTACTGAAATAAAGTTAGGAGTGCGCAAATGCTTAACCATGGAAAATGTTTGAAATTAAATTTCAAAAGTTAAAGTTATGGTCGTTAAGGAAACTTGAGCAAGGCCAATTCTGACAGTATCCAAACAGGGTTCCATGACAATGATGTATGTATGTACAATGTATGCAGTGTATCATTGGCCAATAGTCTCCATGACCTACGTTACAGATATGTTTGGAGACTAAATTAACAAGAGGCCCAATGGGCCTGTATCGCTCACCTGGCTCTACAGCAACTTTGAAGTTGCTTGAGGTCATTTCTACAGATACTATGCTGATTACTTCTTTATTCAAATATCACAGTAAGCTAAGTTTATTCATATTAATAAATTTTCTAGTCCTCCATTCAAGCATTTTATTGGCCTAATATCAGCTCTCAGAGGCTCTTGGCTATCGCAAAATTATTGTTTACGGATTTAAGCCGATTTCACCCCTGTGACCTTGAATGTAGGTCAAGGTCATTCATTTGAACAAACTTGGTAGCCCTTCACCCCAGCATGCTAAAAGCCTAATATCAAGTCCCTAGGCCTCTTGGCTATTGAAAGAAGTTGTTTGAAGATTATAGCCTATTTGACCCTGTGATCTTTAGTGAAGGTCAAGGTCATTCATTTGAACAAACTCTGTAGCCCTTCACCCCAGCATGCTACAGGCCCAATATCAAGTCCTTGGGCCTCTTGGTTATTGAGAAGAAGTTGTTTGAAGATTATAGCCTATTTGACCCATGTGACCTTATAAATGAAGGTCAATGTCATTTATTTGAACAAACTTTGTAGCCCTTTACCCTAGCATGCTACAGACCCAATAACAAGTCCCTGGGCCTCTTGGTTATTGAGAATAGGTTGTTTGAAGATTATAGCCTATTTGACCCCTGTGACCTTGAATGAAGGTCAAGGTCATTTATTTGAACAAACTTTGTAGCCCTTCACCCTAGCATGCTACAGACCCAATACCAAGTCCCTGGGCCTCTTGGCTATTGAAAGAAGTCGTTTGAAGATTATAGCCTATTTGACCCCTGTGACCTTTAGTGAAGGTCAAGGTCTTTCATTTGAACAAACTTTGTAGCCATTTACCCCAGCATGCTACAGGCCCAATATCAAGTTCCTGGGCCTCTTGGTTATAGAGAAGAAGTCGTTTGAAGATTATAGCCTATTTGACCCATGTGACCTTGAATGAAGGTCAAGGTCATTTATTTGAACAAACTTTGTAGCCCTTCACCCCAGCATGCTACAGGCCCAATGTCAAGTCCCTGGGCCTCTTGGTTATTGAGAAGAAGTCGTTTGAAGACTATAGCCTATTTGACCCATGTGACCTTGAATGAAGGTCAAGGTCATTTATTTGAACAAACTTTGTAGCCCTTCACCCCAGCATGCTACAGGCCCAATATCAAGTCCCTGGGCCTCTTGGTTATTGAGAAGAAGTTGTTTAAATAAAAAAGTTGAAGCCGGACGGCCGGCCGGACGATGGTCACCGCACCACGGCATAAGCTCACTAGCCCTTCGGGCAGGTGAGCTAAAAACCAAAATGTCCTGTTCTAAGAAGCATTAAACAGAATCTTGCTACAAAGACCATCTGAACACTACGGATACATTCACTTTATAAGAGGTTTTTGAGTTATTGAGTGTTTGAATTTTATGCAATGCTTTCAGACAAAACTGTTGTTATGCCCGTCTGTCAAGTGAACACCGGTGAAGACATATGACTATTTTTTCGAAGGCCCCAAACTTGTACAAAATATTGTATATCTTTACAAGACTGGTGTTTTTTTTCCCAGCCCTGATTGGATGAATGATGTCATGTGACGAGAAGGTGGTTGGATGGCACAGTGGTAACACACTTGCCTTTCACCTGGGCGGCTGGGTTTGATTCTCCGATTGGGCGTGGAAAGGTATGGGGTCACCTGCCCGTCCACATACAGACCCATTTCCTCCCACAGTAAGACCCTTCGCGCTTCCATCGGGGTCAACAAGCGTGATTAATATAAATTAATATAACTTGTTTCGCAACTGTTGTAAAATAAATAAAGTTTACGTGTGACGAGTCTGTAAATCTGTTACAGACCTTGTTCAATGAATAGAAAAGTGTTACAGACCTTGGGCATTATGACATCATAAACACAATACAATATATTGACTGGGTTTGTCATCACGGTATGCCTTCACAGAGTCACGACGGTACACATGGGAATCTAGTAGGTTGACATATGTGACATAGTTAAACAATGGTTACAAAAAGACTTTAGTTTCGGTCTATCACTGATTTACGGACCTGGTCTGAACATTATTCCCTCACTTGATTGCACTGATGTCCTGAATGCCTTAAGATTTGATAGGAAAAGCCTCAAGAAATGACAATGAGAGTGTACGAGGGTTATTCATCAAATTCTCTCACTACACATCTCCAATACAAACAGTGAATACAATAGCACAGAGCCTTGGCACACCGTAAAAGACATTTTTAAATAGAATATATAAAATTGTAACCTGAAGCAAGTAAAGCATTGGTTAAAGTGCGGAAATATCCAAACATCAGATTATTGGAGACTGACCATTATAACCAATTTTCACTCTTTACTTAATCATATTTTGTTTTCAAAGCACTCTTTTTCAAAATTAAGATTTTTCCTACATTTTCAAACGTACCCTAACAGGTATTTTGCCAATTTCTCTGTGCTAGTCTTCACTCAAATTTCTCCTACACTTCTCTTAATTTCAGAAGTTTTTAAAAACTGGCTAATACACAGTTCAAACATTTTTTATGCATGAACATTTAACAGATATACTCTCATTAACATTTCATCAAAAACCAAACACAGAAACCTCAGTATTTACTGATGAAAGTGTCCTGTTGATATGTCCCTATGGCTGTATACCATAAACTATACTTGGTCCATGAGCTAAAGCAATTTTACTGGTAGTGTAAGGAGAACGCCGGTCTCTAATTACAATAGTGTTTACACAGTAGGGGTAGACTATATCAGTTGAGAAATGAAAGTAAAATGCATCAACTCATAGACTTGATTTTTAGACATTTCAATCATCACGACCTAGCTTTCCCAACCAATAACACTGTCAATGTTATCTCAAACCCATCGACATGATCTTAAAAGTTTTCACCAACAACTCAAAACATCCATTTGCGATCTAAATGTAACATTTTATTTATCATGTAATAACTTTGTATATACAACCATATATAGTAATATATTATCCTAAACCATCAAGTAGCAATGGCTCATTTTTCTATTTAAGCAATAATATAATTAACATTTTTGGTTGTTAGCAAAAAATAAAATCCAAGACTTTTATGTTGTTGAAACAGTAAAACACATTATCTTATTATATATATATTTTTTTATACCCAGGAGGTATTGGAAAATTTAAATTCAAAACCTTGACCTTGAACCATGAATTGATATTTCAAACTATAAATAGTATCGGTTGTGTAGCATCATAAACGATATAATTCAAAATGTTTTCACTCTTTCTTCACTCCTGTGAAATCTGACTCGCTAATCAATTTAAAGATTAACTGTTTAGCAAATGTGTCAGAATTTCCAATAAATATGTTTCAACATTGAAGTTTAAAATCCTATCTGGCATGTCCCCTGGATTATCTGTTTCTATCATTAACATTAGCTTCCATTTTTTGTTTCACAAAACATTACCTCCTTGATCGGATAAATCTATACCTGACAAAACATGAAGGAGATATTTTAATGATCATTTAACATTTAATACAATCAACAGTGAATTTCGACATCCATGGTTTCAAAATCTGACAAGTATTGATATTTGAACATCTACACAATTTCAGTAAACTGATAGGAATTTCTTTCATATTGAATATTTTAACCACTAATGACAATGTCAAACTTTTGGCTCAATCACCTCTTCAGAGTCACACAACTCGTCAACTGTATGATGGAATTTTATATTCAATATGTGGCAAAGACTGAATTTATTACTAAATTCACAATTCAAATGTGTATTTGATATTTGCATGTTCTTACAATCATAGTGTTAAAAAATTACGAATAGTTTTTTCCCTTTTTTCTTTTTTTTCCCCTTCTTCTTTTTCTTTTTCCAAACCCTTAAACTTTCGAAATATCAGCAGTTGCTCGATAAGAAGAATCTAATTCACAAGTTGAATTTCGCTCACAGATCTGGTTGAACGATCAAAATGTCTATAATGACAACAGATAGAGTCTATTTAATCTAGTATTTTTGTTAACTTTTCTAGTACATTTGTTTTAATCGTATATATAAATATCTATCTATCTATATGATAAGATTTCTACAAATACAAAATGATTTACCCTTTTTCAGAACAACATAGAGCATCCCCAATATATAACAATAAAACATTTTTTTTACAATATCACAGAGATTTGGCATAATCATAGACTGAATCGTGTCGCTATCACATTCATTTAATACATTTATACAAATTTATATAAATAGCTACCTATATCTCTAAATGTCTTCAATTTCAATTCAGTAGAATAATATAAAAAAAAAATTATAAAATAATTATTTATTTATTTAATCAAATTTAATGATAAAATAATTATTTATCTAAATTAATTTAAATTTAATGATAAAATAATTATTTATTTAAAACAATTTAAATTGAATGATAAAATGATTATTTATTTAAAACAACTTAATAAAATAGGCACTGGAAATTAAGTTCAAATTTTTGTTTAGATTCTTAAAAAAAATCCCTAGAATTTAAACTTGAAAGAAAATTATTACAAGGTTCTTAAAAGCACACCAAATTAGGCAAGAAGAAAATGTTTTTCTAAAATCTGCCATTTCAATATAGAATACATTTCTTACATGGAAACAATATAGAATACATTTCTTACATGGAAACAATATAGAATACATTTCTTACATGGAAACAATATAGAATACATTTCTTACATGGAAACAAGTAATTATGCCTTTTAAAGAGGAAAAGCTATCTAATTCAGGAATAATACGCGATTTATGAAGAAAACATATTTGATTAATAAATTCCTTATGGGAAATTATTCCAAGAATAAAAAAGTCTATAACATAACTAGTGAAGTTTGTAAATGGAAGTAATTTTTTTAAATCGGGTCAATTTTAATGTGAATTGTGTGAATGAAATGAACTATTTTACAAAAAAAAAAAATGTCTTTAAGAAAAAATGCAGAATCTGTGTAAAGTTTCTAATCTCAGTGCGTGTGTGAATGAGTACATTAACATGATACAATTGAGAATAACGTCATACAATAAGTTATACCTAATACACGATTCTATAAATAGATCTCAATGGCAAGTGCTACATATCATACTTTGATAATATTTTCATTAATTTATTTTGCGTAACTTAAATCAAAATAGCATTTAATAACAAAACCTAAACCAGCTAATCTTTAGTCCTATTTACGGTATGATGGCCAATATTGACAATAAAAAGTAATTGTTGTTAAAATCATTATATTAATATATTTACCGAAAATTTGATAGTTTGATATCTTTTTTTTTTTTTTTTTTTTTAAATTATCTATTTTTAATTTTAAATAATTGTTTCCGAAAACTACTAAATGCAGCCGTTACTGATTAATTAAAACTTTTTTCAATGAATACTCATCTATAAAAGATATCATTTTCCCAATACACAGAGGCATTGAGTAGGTGTACAGACATTCTACAGATAGGAGATCACCCGTTCCTCAACCTCTCCATCTCTCTCTAACACATACTGACTGCTGTCATAAAATACTCCAATCAAACGGCCCAGTTTCAGCCAATGAAAGACTTCCTTTAAATCACCTGGTATTTCTTATATAATTATATATCAACAAATAATCTTGATTCCATTTCCAACAAAATGGTGAAAATCCCAGAATCAAAATTGTCATGAGTTCATTTAGCACAGATGTCGCCTGTAACGAGTTCACAGAGCTAAAATGCCTAGCCAAAGTTCAATCAGCATCAGGTCAAAGTTCAAAGTTCACTCAGTGGTAGACATAATAGTTGGAGCCGTCATCATGAGCATTGAAGTATCCGGGCAGGGTGTAACCTGGAAGTACAGAAAAAAGAGCTCAGGTCACGGGCTTCAAAACACACAGTGCAAAATGCTTCAAAAAAATCTAAACGAATTGTACAAATAAAAAATTTTCATTTTCATTTTTTAATATCTGAATAATAATTTAAACTTTAATCTTGAAAGAAACTTTATTGAATAAAAAAAAAAAAAAAAAAATCTGGAGTTTTTGTTTGGAAACACGAATGACATTATCTTGACTTGTTTTTAGTTTTTTTACTACAAATTTCATCTTTATTTTTTCATTGATTGATTTTGATATTTAGATTGTTTCAATCTTTTAAAACAATGTTCTTTTTAAATAAATTTTGAAAATTTTGAAAAATATGAATTTGGAAGGGAAGTATTCTGGAGCACCCTGCCCGTTACTGCAAAGCAAGTAATTGTCAGTACAGCACAAAAATATACGGTACAACAAATACTACAACACATGGATTATTGTTAGTCACAAGTCGATCAGCATAAGTTATAAACAGAGTCACACACCCTCAGTCACTCAACACAAATGCTAAAATGATCTGGTTTCAATTTGTCACATGTACTGCCAGCCTAATATCATATGGAGTCAGCAATTCGTCATGGGTACGTCTCCTGTTTGTAAGGGGCTACTTTTCTATCATCAAATTGCATTTTTATTCTAATGTCTTTGAATGTCACTTATGATGATGCTTTTGAACAATTCTGAAATACCATGTATACTGAATGTAATTGAAAAACTGTCTTTTAAATTTAGTTTTTTTGTATATATGTCATTCTGGATTAATCGTCCATGATATTTTTCATTAGTGTGGTCACATTTACTGATAACCAGTTCAGTGTGGTCACATTTACTGATAACCAGTTCAGTGTGGTCACATTTACTGATAACCAGTTCAGTGTGGTCACATTTACTGATAACCAGTTTAGTGTGGTCACATTTACTGATAACCAGTTCAGTGTGGTCACATTTACTGATAACCAGTTTAGTGTGGTCACATTTACTGATAACCAGTTCAGTGTGGTCACATTTACTGATAACCAGTTTAGTGTGGTCACAATTACTGATAACCAGTTCAGTGTGGTCACATTTACTGATAACCAGTTTAGTGTGGTCACATTACTGATAACCAGTTCAGTGTGGTCACATTTACTGATAACCAGTTCAGTGTGGTAACATTTACTGATAACCAGTTCAGTGTGGTCACATTTACTGATAACCAGTTCAGTGTGGTCACATTTACTGATAACCAGTTCAGTGTGGTCACATTTACTGATAACCCGTTCAGTGTGGTCACATTTACTGATAACCAGTTTAGTGTGGTCACATTTACTGATAACCAGTTCAGTGTGGTCACATTTACTGATAACCAGTTCAGTGTGGTCACATTTACTGATAACCAGTTTAGTGTGGTCACATTTACTGATAACCAGTTCAGTGTGGTCACATTTACTGATAACCAGTTTAGTGTGGTCACATTTACTGATAACCAGTTCAGTGTGGTCACATTTACTGATAACCAGTTCAGTGTGGTCACATTTACTGATAACCAGTTCAGTGTGGTCACATTTACTGATAACCAGTTCAGTGTGGTCACATTTACTGATAACCAGTTCAGTGTGGTCACATTTACTGATAACCAGTTCAGTGTGGTCACATTTACTGATAACCAGTTCAGTGTGGTCACATTTACTGATAACCAGTTCAGTGTGGTCACATTTACTGATAACCAGTTCAGTGTGGTCACATTTACTGATAACCAGTTCAGTGTGGTCACATTTACTGATAACCAGTTCAGTGTGGTCACATTTACTGATAACCAGTTCAGTGTGGTCACATTTACTGATAACCAGTTCAGTGTGGTCACATTTACTGATAACCAGTTCAGTGTGGTCACATTTACTGATAACCAGTTCAGTGTGGTCACATTTACTGATAACCAGTTCAGTGTGGTCACATTTACTGATAACCAGTTCAGTGTGGTCACATTTACTGATAACCAGTTCAGTGTGGTCACATTTACTGATAACCAGTTCAGTGTGGTCACATTTACTGATAACCAGTTCAGTGTGGTCACATTAACTGATAACCAGTTCAGTGTGGCCACGTTTACTGATAACCCGTTCAGTGTGGTCACATTTACTGATAACCAGGTCAGTGTGGTCACATTTACTGATAACCAGTTCAGTGTGGTCACATTTACTGATAACCAGTTTAATGTGGTCACATTTACTGATAACCAGTTTCCTTACATAGTACACTAAAGCTGAAACTTGAATCAAATATGTCTTGATATGGTAGGATCATGACCAGAATTTGCTTCAGTCTATCCAGCTGTACAAATAGGTATCAGTATGCTTACAGGATATCTAACAGAATATCCGGCAAGAAAAAATTTTTCACAAAAAAAAATTTAGGGGCACCCCTTTTCTAACCTTATTTCACTTTTTAAAACCAAGGGGAAAAAAAATTTTCTTTCGATAAAATGGGTTTAATTTTTAAACCTTTCTTGGGAATTTTTGATAACCTTTTTAGGGGTCAAACTAAAACCTTTTCCTTCCCAAAAAAATTTTTGATACCCAGGGGTTTTCAAGTAACCTTCATTGGCACATTTTTGAAAAATTCGGGGAAATTTAGATAACCTTAAAATTACTAAACATTTAAAGAAAAAATTAGGGGTTTACAATGATAACCTTTATTTCAATTTTCGAAAAAAATTTCAGGGGTCACAATGAAAAAACTTACTTTACTAAACCCCAGGGAAACTGAAAAATTTTCTTTCGAAACCATTCGTGTTGGGGTTTTTGAAAACCCGTTAGGGCCAATTTACGTAACCCTTTTTGGGGTCCTTTTCTGAAAAATTTTTTGGGACATTTTCTATACCCCCAAATAGTGAGAGAGACATTGACTCAAACTCTAAATAAACATAATGACAAAATACTCTCAGGAATCACAATGACTCAACCTCTAAACTCTAACTAAACACAAAGAAAAAATACTCTCAGGAATCACAATGACTCAAACTCTAAACTCTCACTAAACACAAAGAAAAAATACTCTCAGGAATCACAATGACTCAACCTCTAAACTCTCACTAAACACAAAGAAAAATTTTACTCTCAGGAATCATAATGACTCAACCTCTAAACTCTCACTAAACACAAAGAAAAAATACTCTCAGGAATCACAATGACTCAACCGCTAAACTCTAACAAAACACAAAACAAAGAAAAAATACTCTCAGGAATCACAATGACTCAACCGCTAAACTCTAACAAAACACAAACAAAGAAAAAATACTCTCAGGAATCACAATGACTAAACCTCTAAACTCTCACTAAACACAAAGAATAAAATACTCTCAGGAATCATAATGACTCAACCTCTAAACTCTAACTAAACACAAAGAAAAACACAATGACAAAATACTCTCAGGAATCACAATATAGTGTTGTGTAGGAAACAAGACTTTAGGGAAACCTGAAAATTGTACTGTATAATCATACTATCCTACTTGACCAAAAATATCCCCAGCACATACATTAATACTATCAGGATTCTCAGAATAAAACATTACCACCTTTGTAGCATGTAATTTTCTTCATTGCTCTGAAATCTTGTGTTTTACATCAAACTCTGTTGGAAAGAGAACAAAAGCGCCAACATAATCAAGAATTTTCATTGTTTAACATAAATATTACACCTGTTAATCATGACTACCTGACTCAGGTGAGGCACACAGGTGTAAAAGAACCAATCGCTGTATGGTACTATAGATATCAAAAGACAAGGAAATCCTGTTGGCTAAAAAGCCACTAAACAAAATTATTTATAATCCTGACTGCAAAACAACTTGTTTTAAGCCCAAGATTAAATCTTTCAACAGCTCAAAAATCATTTCAAAGGTTAACAAGAAAATTCCATAGTGATTAATCATCTCAGAAACTATGACGAACAAAAGACTGTCTCGGGGCAATGTCAAACAATCTTTTATCCAATCCTCTATTCATTAGGTCGATTCATCCGCCAACAGTGTGATTTTGAATTTTTTTATACATTAAAATGTAGTTATCAATGTTCTGTTAAATGAAATATATGTACTGTGTCATCCAAAAATAAGTCCCTGCCCACAACTAAGCCAGTTATTATGACTTTCTTCATTTTTGCAGAATCAGCAGTTTTAAAATAGTACTAAGCTAACAGTGGTTCACATATAATATTATATGCACTTAAAAAAATTTCATACTATACTAGCTTGTGGATAAATATGGTACTTAGCTTTTACTCTAGAGGAAGAGGCTAACTTGAGGATATATACTGTACTTAAAACTTTTACACTAAAGGAGGGGGCTAACTTGATGATAATTACGGTACTAAACTTTTACACTAAAGGAAGGGGCTAACTTAATGATAATTATGGTACTAAACTTTTACACTAAAGGAAGGGGCTAACTTGATGATAATTATGGTACTAAACTTTTACACTAAAGGAGGGGGCTAACTTGAGGATAAATACGGTACTAAACTTTTACACTAAAGGAAGGGGCTAACTTGAGGATAAATACGGTACTAAACTTTAACACTAGAGGGGGAGGCTAATTTGAGGATAAACATGGTACTAAACTTTTACTCTAAAGGAAGGGGCTAACTTAAGGATAAATACGGTATCTATATATTACAATAAAATGTCTCTTTTTTGCCAAGACTTTTCTTAAAAGTATTTGACCCTCCATTCATTTAAACATCATTAACTTCCCTTCACCTTCAACCTTTAATGATTAAAGACCAAATAATTATTAAATTGAATTATTTGGCTACTGTATCTCCTCATTAGGACATTCCTAGAAGGACTAAACAGCTGTATGATGTCCTTAACATCACAGATGAGTCTTAGAAGGATGAAACAGCTGTATGATGTCCCTAACATCACAGACGAGTCTAAGAAGGATGAAACAGCTGTATGATGTCCCTAACATCACTGACGTGTCCTAGAAGGACGAAACAGTTGTATGATGTCCATAACATCACAGATGAGTCTTAGAAGGATGGAACAGCTGTATGATGTCCCTAAAATTGCTGACAAGTCATAAAAGGTTGGAACAGCTATATGATGTCCCTAACATCACTGATGAGTCCTAGAAGGTTGAAACAGTGGTATGATGTCCCTAACATCACTGACAAGTCCTAGAAGGACTAAACAGCTGTATGATGTCCCTAACATCACTGACGAGTCCTAGAAGGACAAATAGTTGTATGATGTCCCTAACATCACTGACGAGTCCTAGAAGGACAAAACAGTTGTATGATGTCCCTAACATCACTGACAAGTCCTAGAAGGATGGAACAGCTGTATGATGTCCCTAACAACACTGACGAGTTTTAGAAGGATGAAACAGCCGTATGATAAAATTAAATTTATTATCAGCTTTATTGCACCTATGAATTTCAATTTGTATTTAAAGGCATTGATATCTCGTGCATCTTTCGATAGTCGGTCAGTGGCTTTATTCTCTATATAGAATTTGCCATCAAAACTGATATTGCACAGTTTCTAAAAGAAATATGTGAAAAAGTCAAGGACTTTCTGAGAAATAGCAGTAACAAGGATTGTTTAAAGATAACATCACAGACAAAGAGTGCTTTGATCTTCCAGATTGTGGGTGTAAAAATACGGGATTGATAACGTCCTCGAATCACCACAAAAGAGGCTGAAAGACACGAGCCGATGTCATATCAAACATAAGTGTACTGAGGGGTCCAGTAAGTTTGATATAAAACAAATAACGCTCAATTCAAAACACTTATGTTCTATTTCAGATAAAAAAACAATGGAGATGAGAAAACTATTGAAGTCAATATCTATGACTGGTTATCTTGACGAGGCTATGATATACTGTACCAACATTTTAAACCTATAGAATGAGAAAGAACATCCAAAAAATAAATAAATAAATAAAAATAAAATAGATTTCATTAACATGTATGTGTATGTTGGAGTTGAATATTGTAAATTGATTATTTTGAACCTGTTATAAGCAAGAAGAGTGTTGATCAAATTTCAATTCCAGGATATTAGAACGATGATATTTCTGTATTTCATCGTTATCAACATCATCAAGCTGTCATATCAAATCTATAAACGGCCTTTTGAGGATACACAATGAGGATACACAATGACATTGATCGTCGTGAAGTTGGATCGGGATTAATTAGAAATCAAATCAAAGCAGAGAATACCTTCAAATGAAAAGTCTCCATATTTCTTAGAATTAGAATTAGAGTTAGAATTGTTTACGTGAAAACAAAGCAATTTGAGTGAACTTCACCTGCTATGAAATGAAGGTATTCGGTAACCAACTGCTGTTTTCATTTGTGAAGGGTTCAATGTTCTCAAAACAAACAAGGTCATATGAGGACAGCAAACTACATTTGCAGGTGTTAAGGGAGATAATTTTAGTGCTAGAAAAATCAGATGAAAAAAAAAATTAGTTTAAAGATATGAAGTGTTACAATGCAGTAGATTAATTCTTTGTCAGTTTATTGTGGGTCAAGTAAAAGGATAGATTTAGAACGCTCTTGAATCTGCAACAGGTCAACATTACCAAAGCTAAATACCTCTTTAAAAGTAGCAGGTTGATGTCACTTGGTATACATATAAATATACGTCAAACACACATTTTAAGGGTCGGAATAGAGTCACATTACATCAAATTGCTCACCAATAACCTCTCCTTTTTTAAACATTTTCCATTTGCCGGAAACGTAAGTTGGTATTGCACCTGTGTTTTTTCCCTGTTATTTCACACAATACTCTAATTTAATTAAAGGTGTTTTTTCCCTGTTATTTCACACAATACTCTAATTTAATTAAAGGTATATTCCCCTGTTATTTAATTAACACAATACTCTAATTTAATTAACGGTGTATTTTCCCTAGCTGTTATTTTTCACAATACTCTAATTTAATTAAAGGTGTTTTTTCTTGTTATTTTTTTTACAATACTCTAACTTAATTAAAGGTGTTTTTTCCCTGTTATTTCACACAATACTCTAATTCAATTAAAGGTGTATTCCACTGTTATTTAATTAACACAATACTCTAACTTAATTAAAGGTGTATTCCCCTGTTATTTAATTCACACAATACTCTAATTTAATTAACGGTGTATTTTCCCTAGCTGTTATTTTTCACAATACTCTAATTTAATTAAAGGTGTTTTTTCCCTGTTATTTAATTAACACAATACTCTAACTTAATTAAAGGTTTATTTTCCCTGTTATTTAATTAACACAATACTCTAATTTAATTAAAGGTGTTTTTTCCCTGTTATTTCACACAATACTCTAACCTAATTAAAGGTGTATTTTCCCTGTTATTTAATTAACACAATACTCTAATTTAATTAAAGGTGTTTTTTCCTGTTATTTTTTACAATACTCTAATTTAATTGAAGGTGTTTTTTCCCTGTTATTTCACACAATACTCTAACTTAATTAAAGGTGTATTTTCCCTAGCTGTTATTTTTTTACAATACTCTAACTTAATTAAAGGTATTTTTTCACCTGTTATTTTTTTACAATACTCTAATTTAATTAAAGGTGTTTTTTCACCTGTTATTTCACACAATACTCTAACTTAATTAAAGGTGTATTTTCCCTGTTATTTTACACAATAAGTATACAGGATGTATCATCACACTGACATCCCATGCCGATAATTCTAACCAAATTTGATTATTTTTAATTCAAACCAAATTATCCTGAAAACTATAGTAAAGTTTTCCCCCTCCGCAGAGGGGCATTTGATCCTAACATATCTGGATATTGAGAAGATTTTTTGAAATTTCTGTCAATTTGACTCCTTTTCACCCCGCCCCTCAGGCCCCTGGGGGAATGGGAACAATATACGGTGTAATTAACAATTCTGGTCAAACTTTCATGGCCATGGCAGGTTTCTGCAACATTTCATCGAAATTGGCTCAGGGGTTTTGGAGAAGAAGTCGAAAATGGCCAGATGGTTTCTGCAAAATTTAATTGAAATTGGATCAGGGGTTTTAAGTCAAAAATGACATTTTTTTATAGACAAAAGTTGAAAATGTCCTGATCAAAAAAAGAGTCTTACCAAATTAATATCTCAGTCTTTTAAGCATCACAAGATCTATGTGTACTCTTGATAAGCAGTGCCGTCCTGGTGATGTAATCGGACGTCAGCGAGCATTAGTGTGTTGTATTAGTATACTCGCAACTCATCATTGACAATATGTCAGTGTGTCAATAGTGATTTGGCAGAAATTTCGGGAGTTGTCCCAACTGTACAAAGCAATGTTGTATTTAACACTGATACATAAACACCAGTCAATTTGGTTACGTTCTCAGTTCACACGTATCTATCAAGACATATTAACGTTATCAAGGAACATGAAGTTCTACAATTTCACTAAAATCAAACAGAAAATTGTAATTTCCTTTTTCTTCAATCAACATGCTGTAAAAACAGTTCCTCTCAGATCCAAGATATCATTCCAGATTGATTTTAGAAAGTAAAGTTGACAGCACATTGGTATGTGTTTCTAAATTTATAACGCTAGCGTTTCCTTACTGACACATGCAATAATCCCTTTAATAAAACACACAGGCCTATAATTAGCTGTAGCGGAGATTGTATATCTGTGCCCGATAAAGGCTAATCACCTGCCTTTGACAAATCTTAATCTCTTCATTTTTTGTTTTGTACTTTTCTTGAATTTACCATATATCACGGTGAGAAACCTGTCAACTCCCATTAAATCGCGCAATGGTAATACTAGCTGTTACGGATATCTGACTTAGATGTAAATACACAATTAGTTTCTTGTCATCACGTATGCATTGGAAATTAAAGACAGGCTTTTAATGGAGACAAAATATTCTTTTTACTTATTAGAGAAAAATAAATTTTTAAGGATTTCTTTTAAAAGGTGTTATGGAATTTCTTAGAAAAGCTCTAGTATTGTAAAATTAAAATGTCAATGTGATTATTAGTTACGCTTCAGTGACAAACTGTAAAATAACACAGGTCTGTATAACTGAATCTTCCATCAATCATTTGTACATACAACTGTTAATTTGTACAAAATAGGTCATTTGTACAACAGCTGACATTTAAAACATTCTAAGCTTTATTCAATCACCCATCCCTGTATAGCTGTCTATTTCTATAACTATAGGTAGACTAACACATCAGATAACACCACCCCATCACATGTGTACTACCCATCAGTAACAGCTGTCTATCAGTATAACTAGGTAAACTTTTACCAGATAACACCACCCCATCACATGTGTACTACCCATCATTACAGCTGTCTATTTGTATAACTAGGTAAACTTTTACCAGATAACACCACCCCATCACATGTGTACTACCCATCATTACAGCTGTATATCTGTATAACTGGGTAGACCAACACATCACCACCCCTTCACATGTATACTACCCATCATTACAGCTGTATATCTGTATAACTGGGTAGACTAATACAAGATAACACCACCCCATCACATGTGTACAGTACTACCCATCATTACAGCTGTATATCTGTATAACTAGGTAGACTAATACAAGATAACACCACCCCATCACATGTGTACTACCCATCATTACAGCTGTATATCTGTATAACTGGGTAGACTAATACAAGATAACACCACCCCATCACATGTGTACTACCCATCAGTACAGCTGTATATCTGTATAACTGGGTAGACTAACACATCACCACCCCTTCACATGTATACTAACCATCATTACAGCTGTATATCTGTATAACTAGGTAGACTTATACCAGATAACACCACCCCCATCACATGTGTACTACCCATTATTACAGCTGTCTATTTGTATAACTAGGTAGACTATATTTATACACATTAGTAAACACCACCCCATCACATGTATACCACCCATCATTACAGCTGTCTATCTGTATAACTGGGTAGACTTATACCAGATAACACCACCCCATCACATG
Source organism: Pecten maximus (assembly GCF_902652985.1). Classification (NCBI taxonomy): domain Eukaryota; kingdom Metazoa; phylum Mollusca; class Bivalvia; order Pectinida; family Pectinidae; genus Pecten; species Pecten maximus. The sequence continues at coordinate 50,127,652 of NC_047016.1, read as the reverse complement.
TATACTACCCATCATTACAGCTGTATATCTGTATAACTGGGTAGACTTTTACCAGATAACACCACCCCATCACATGTGTACTACCCATCATTACAGCTGTATATCTGTATAACTGGGTAGACTAATACAAGATAACACCACCCCATCACATGTATACTACCCATCAGTACAGCTGTATATCTGTATAACTGGGTAGACTAATACAAGATAACACCACCCCATCACATGTATACTACCCATCAGTACAGCTGTATATCTGTATAACTGGGTAGACAGTTACAAGATAACACCACCCCATTACATGTATACTACCCATCAGTACAGCTGTATATCTGTATAACTGGGTAGACTAATACAAGATAACACCACCCCATCACATGTGTACTACCCATCATTACAGCTGTATATCTGTATAACTGGGTAGACTAATACAAGATAACACCACCCCATCACATGTATACTACCCATCAGTACAGCTGTATATCTGTATAACTGGGTAGACTAATACAAGATAACACCACCCCATCACATGTATACTACCCATCAGTACAGCTGTCTATCTGTATAACTTGGTAGACTAACACATCACCACCCCATCACAGGTGTACTACCCATCACTGTACAGCTGTCTATTTGTATAACTGGGTAGACTAATACAAGATAACACCACCCCATCACATGTATACTACCCATCATTACAGCTGTCTATTTGTATAGCTAGGTAGACTAATACAAGATAACACCACCCCATCACATGTATACTACCCATCATTACAGCTGTCTATCTGTATAACTAGGTAGACTAATACAAGATAACACCACCCCATCACATGTATGCTACCCATTATTACAGCTGTCTATTTGTATAACTCGGTAGACTAATACAAGATAACACCACCCCATCACATGTATGCTACCCATCATTACAGCTGTCTATTTGTATAACTGGGTAGACTAACACATCACCACCCCATCACATGTATACTACCCATCATTACACCTGGGTATCTGTATAACTAGGTAGACTAATACAAGATAACACCACCCCATCACATGTATACTACCCATCATTACAGCTGTCTATTTGTATAACTAGGTAGACTAACACATCACCACCCCATCACATGTATACTACCCATCATTACACCTGTGTATCTGTATAACTAGGTAGACTAATACAAGATAACACCACCATGACATTGATGTATTGTTACTAATTAAGTCTTGTTTTAACACATGGTGCCATTAAAGTAAACTTTTAGTTTCAGTGTTACGCATTACAACATGTCAAACAATCATAACAGCTGACATTCTGTGTAAGAAGTCTGTATCTACAATACATATTCAAACAGCTGGCTTCTTATTCAATTATCATAAGTAATCAAGTTAAAAGCAGTCTGTCCAGAAATAAAAAAAAAAAAAAAAAAACAGGCAAGAACGTATGTTACATTAAGTTTAAAAGATTCACAGACATATATATATTTTATGATTCAGACAGATAGATATGTTAGAGAAGAAGTGAAAGCGTTTATGGCAGTGAGGTTGTTTACGACTCCCTAGTTCCGTGTCCTATCGCCATGGTACTGTAAACATGATAACCATGGTACTACTATAACTACCAAGCCTTACCCTCCCTGATGGGTCGTCCCCCGCGACTTATTACAGAATAAATACAAAATTGACAAGTGTAATATTTCTCTTCATCAAATTGTTTTTGTAATTAACAATATCTTTTTTCTGTTGTTTGAATAAGCTGATTTTTTTCAGACATCCCTTAAAAACAAGATGAATCGGCCAACATATAGTTAGTGTAGTTAGTCATTTTTTTACCAAGAAAAATATCATATTCATTTTGTTGATGGCTAAAACTAAGAAACTGCAAACACAATATGATACATCTAGATTAATGCTTTTCCTTTAAATACAAATTCTCCTTAAGTTTACGCACATGTATTCGTTAATGCAATCCCTTTGAAACAAATAATGTTAATGTTTTAGAGTTTAAGTTTCATAAATACGTGTACTTAAGAGATGTGAAATTTCAGCGCCATGCATCTTCACGTATTTCAATCATTACCTCCCTTTTCACAAATCAGAATCGCACCAGTGTTTGCTCCGAATGTCATACATACTGCCTGGTCAAAGACTTAATCTGACTTCGGACTGTTTTAATTATGTCAAGTCAACACTAAAAAGCAAAGTCAGTTCAGTTAATTTACTGGGAAGAAAACCATCCATCAAGCATGATCTGAGCAAAGAAAGACAACTCTGACAAATCAGTGAATTCACTTTTGTTTTTTGTTTTCTCAACATGCTTATATGGAAAATTTTCCTCTCATGCATATATATATATAACAGAGTTCATCTGATATTGGTTTAATTGGGGACTATACGTACGGTAATCTTATTCAATTACCAAATATTACGATAGTGTGTTTGCATATGTTGAAGCATTTCTTAAATTTTCTTCTATTTCTTTCATTTTGTGAGAAGTAATAATTTTTCATCACATCAGCCACAAACTACTTTGTGAAGATTAAAAGATAAGTAATTTGGATTAAAGTCAAATATTTACCAAACAATACATATTTGATAAATCAATTTCGAAATTGCATAAAAAATCAAATTAATCATTTTGTGACACAAAATGAGGTAATGCTTGCTTTCTTGAAAAACAGATTTGACACGGAATTGATATATATATGTTTATACAATGTCTGATCTCAAAAATGTGCCCCCGTGAAAATGAACTCTGGGAAATAGAGAAATACTCTACCAAGGCATTTGATGCAAATCGCAGTATGGAGAGAGAGATCATTGGTAATAGATGGGCTGATAGTTAGCAAACTCACCCCGAACAGGGGTCATCGCCCTGGAAACGAAACAAAACAGATGATTAGTCAACAAAAACAATATCAGACAATTATATTGGTACATCAATATCAAATGGAAACATTTAAATTACTCTTAGTGAAGATATTTTAAAATTTATTTTCTATATCAAAAGGTTGATAAAAAAAAAATCATTTTCCTCCTGCACATGCATTTCTTTTAAGGGTCTTTAGCATTTTTCTAGAATTTTTTAAATATTGCTAAACATCTCTGTATCCAATCTCTATATATGATCTATAACATTTTCAATGTCCTTTTTTTCTTAAAATATCTGTTTTAAACAATTCCTTCTTAGAATTACAATGGATACTACTATTTTAAATTCCGGTGGATATATTAGTGGAAATAATTATAAAAACATTGGTTTGGTTTGTTTTTGTTTAACGTCCTATTAACAGCCAGGTTCATTTAAGGACGTGCCAGGTTTAGGAGGTGGAGGAAAGCCGGAGTACCCGGAGAAAAAACACCGGCCTACGGTCAGTACCTGGCAACTGTCCCACGTAGGTTTCGAACTCACAACCCAGAGGTGGAGGGCTAGTGTTAAAGTGTCGGGACACCTTAACCACTCGGCCACAACATTGAATTTTAATTTTCATTAAAGACCAGTAATAGTTGAATCATAGCTAAATGCCAAACATTTTATAATACCATACAAATTGCAGGTATACCTTTCACTCTGTTTAATTGTTTTCAAATTGTTACTCCAACTATTCTATCATTTATGCAATGGAGGTAAAAACCTCTAAGTAGCTGCAAAGCTTTACAGCTCAACATTCTGTAAATTTGTATTCAGAATCATAAAAAACATGGTACTTTTTCAATGAAATCACATTAAGACTACAAATCCAAGGTTTTAATTTGTCATTCATTTGACAATTTATAAATGTATTTGATGAAAAAATTTTTTTTTGCGATTTTTCATATTTTTCTGCAAGTTAAGAACATGAAAGTATATTTGATTGATTTCTGAAATGATTAATTGTATGTACCCATAAGGGTTGGTAAACATGGATTAATATTCAAAAGAAAACACCTCCTTCTATTCTGATAAATTTCTGTTTTTATTTGTACTGAAAATCCTCCCTTGGTTCATACATCAAACAAACGGCTAGGCCTTTCAACTCAGTTTGTATAATTACATATTTCTGACAGATGCTGTTGATAGGTTGACATTCTAAATCATACAAACAAGCAAGGCCACTGATCAAGGTCGATACAACCACTGATCAAGGTCGATACAACCACTGACGAAAGGTCGATACAACCACTGACGAAAGGTCGATACAACCATTGATGAAAGGTCGATACAACCACTGACGAAAGGTCGATACAACCACTGATCAAGGTCGATACAACCACTGATGAAAGGTCGATACAACCACTGACGAAAGGTCGAAACAACCACTGATGAAAGGTCGAAACAACCACTGATGAAAGGTCGATACAACCACTGATCAAGGTCGATACAACCACTGATGAAAGGTCGATACAACCACTGATCAAGGTCGATACAACCACTGATGAAAGGTCGATACAACCACAGATGAAAGGTCGAAACAACCACTGATGAAAGGTCGATACAACCAATGACGAAAGGTCGATACAACCACTGACGAAAGGTCAAAGGGGGAGCCACGATTTTTTCGTTTATGTTGAATTTTTGTGGTCATTGCAAAGTTCCTTGTATCAAGTATTTATATACACAAGTACTAGGCTCATGATAAGAATACTATTATACTGGATCAGAGAATGGTGTATGAGGAGTGGGAATACAAAACAGGAATGTCCAGATTCTAAAGAGCAGAACAGTGTATTACCCCGCCCTGTGAGGGTATGGACAGGGGAGAGAAGATGAAAGATAACACAGAACAGTGTATTACTCCGCCCTGTGAGGGTGTGGATGAGGGAGAAAATGAGAGAGCTAACATAGAAAGGTTTACTATTCCACGCCCTGTGAGGGTGTGGATGAGGGAGAAGATAAGAGAGTTAACATAAAAAGGTTTACTATTCCACGCCCTGTGAGGGTGTGGATGAGGGAGAAGATAAGAGAGTTAACATAGAAAGGTTTACTATTCCATGCCCTGTGAGGGTGTGGATGAGGGAGAAGATGGAAGAGCTAACATAGAAAGGTTTACTATTCCACGCCCTGTGAGGGTGTGGGCGGGGGAGAAGATGAGAGAGCTAACATAGAAAGGTTTACTATTCCACGCCCTGTGAGGGTGTGGGCGGGGGAGAAGATGAGAGAGCTAACATAGAAAGGTTTACTATTCCACGCCCTGTGAGGGTGTGGGCGGGGGAGAAGATGAGAGAGCTTACATAGAAAGGTTAACTATTCCACGCCCTGTGAGGGTGTGGGCGGGGGAGAAGATGAGAGAGCTTACATAGAAAGGTTTACTATTCCACGCTCTGTGAGGGTGTGGATGAGGGAGAAGATGAGAGAGCTAACATAGAAAGGTTTACTATTCCACGCCCTGTGAGGGTGTGGATGAGGGAGAAGATGAGAGAGCTAACATAGAAAGGTTTACTATTCCACGCCCTGTGAGGGTGTGGGCGGGGGAGAAGATGAGAGAGCTAACATAGAAAGGTTTACTATTCCACGCCCTGTGAGGGTGTGGGCGGGGGAGAAGATGAGAGAGCTAACATAGAAAGGTTTACTATTCCACGCTCTGTGAGGGTGTGGGCGGGGGAGAAGATGAGAGAGCTAACATAGAAAGGTTTACTATTCCACGCCCTGTGAGGGTGTGGGCGGGGGAGAAGATGAGAGAGCTTACATAGAAAGGTTTACTATTCCACGCTCTGTGAGGGTGTGGGCGGGGGAGAAGATGAGAGAGCTAACATAGAAAGGTTTACTATTCCACGCTCTGTGAGGGTGTGGGCGGGGGAGAAGATGAGAGAGCTAACATAGAAAGGTTTACTATTCCACGCCCTGTGAGGGTGTGGGCGGGGGAGAAGATGAGAGAGCTTACATAGAAAGGTTTACTATTCCACGCTCTGTGAGGGTGTGGGTGGGGGAGAAGATGAGAGAGCTTACATAGAAAGATTTACTATTCCACGCCCTGTGAGGGTGTGGATGAGGGAGAAGATGAGAGAGCTAACACAGAAAGGTTTACTATTCCACGCCCTGTGAGGGTGTGGGCGGGGGAGAAGATGAGAGAGCTTACACAGAAAGGTTTACTATTCCACGCCCTGTGAGGGTGTGGGCGGGGGAGAAGATGAGAGAGCTTACACAGAAAGGTTTACTATTCCACGCCCTGTGAGGGTGTGGGCGGGGGAGAAGATGAGAGAGCTTACATAGAAAGGTTTACTATTCCACACCCTGTGAGGGTGTCGGCGGGGGAGAAGATGAGAGAGCTAACATAGAAATGTTTACTATTCCACGCCCTGTGAGGGTGTGGGCGGGGGAGAAGATGAGAGAGCTAACATAGAAAGGTTTACTATTCCATGCCCTGTGAGGGTGTGGGCGGGGGAGAAGATGAGAGAGCTAACATAGAAAGGTTTACCAGTCCATGCCCTGTGAGGGTGTGGGCGGGGGAGAAGATGAGAGAGCTAACATAGAAAGGTTTACTATTCGATGCCCTGTGAGGGTGTGGATGAGGGAGAAGATGAGAGAGCTAACATAGAAAGGTTTACTATTCCACGCCCTGTGAGGGTGTGGGCGGGGGAGAAGATGAGAGAGCTAACATAGAAAGGTTTACTATTCCACGCCCTGTGAGGGTGTGGGCGGGGGAGAAGATGAGAGAGCTAACATAGAAAGGTTTACTATTCCACGCCCTGTGAGGGTGTGGGCGGGGGAGAAGATGAGAGAGCTAACACAGAAAGGTTTACTATTCCACGCCCTGTGAGGGTGTGGGAGGGGGAGAAGATGAGAGAGCTTACATAGAAAGGTTAACTATTCGATGCCCTGTGAGGGTGTGGATGAGGGAGAAGATGAGAGAGCTAACATAGAAAGGTTTACTATTCCACGCTCTGTGAGGGTGTGGGCGGGGGAGAAGATGACAGAGCTAACATAGAAAGGTTTACTATTCCACGCCCTGTGAGGGTGTGGGCGGGGGAGAAGATGAGAGAGCTTACATAGAAAGGTTTATTAATTCATGCCCTATGAGTTGGAGAGTATTACATACCCGGTGGGTCCAGGCAGACCTGTGGTGCTTCTGTAGGAATCACACAACATAAAAATAGCTCGTCACCATGACATTTAGAAGTTAACATACATTCTTTAATTATTCCATAAAACATTTCACATTTTCAAACATATTTCTCTGGAAACTGACCAAAAAACTCACAATAGTTCTGCAACATTAAAGTATTTCGTACATGATCTTAAACAAGCAACGTACGGAACAGCATGTCTTTCTGTATACACCACCTAACTAAGTAAGAATACTTACGGTTGTATAGCGGGGAGGGAGGGGTAGTGATGGACCATGGGTTGTGGTTGGGGTGACATTTGGTAATGGTGATGATGAACAGCTCCTCCTCCTCCTCGACCAACCTATATAACACAGAAATCAGTATAAAACAGACCAAACATTACCAACTGTTGTATTAACTGAAGTGAGGAGAGGATCTGGGTCACACGATATGTCATTATTTATCCCTAATACAATCACAACTAAGACTACTGTTGAAAAATATGCTTGTATTTTCCAGAGCTTTAAAAAGTTCTGAATAAAACATTATTGCTATCAACTCAAAGCGGCAATTAACATTTTTAATCGGTAAACACAAACTTTATAAAATGTAAACTAAACAGTTTTTTCCCTGTTATTCATTTTCACACATTTCTAAGGCATTTAAAATTCTTGAAAATTGGTCACTGCAAAATTGTTTCAATCGCAGGTACATTAGGCCTTTTACAACTGTAAATTGCAAAATTGAATCACTGAGAAAAAGTTGTTATGCATGAAAACGCGAAAATAAATCGTGGCAACACAAAAATAAGTTGCATGACATATGTACTTGTAAAGGGAGATAACTCTTACCATAACAGGAGCTGCTGGTTCTGCTAAGACTGCCGGTAAAGCTGTACGAGGATTTCCTGGTAAATTACTCATCATCATTTGTTGCATGACTAACTGGTGCATCTGTGCCCCCTGCATCATCATCATCTCCATAAAATCTGTAAAAGTGGAGAGTAGAGGTCACCTTACTAGGTCAGATTGTATATAGGTCACCTTAGTAGGTCAGACTGTATATAGGTCACCTTAGTAGGTCAGACTGTATATAGGTCACCTTAGTAGGTCAGACTGTATATTAGAGTAAAAGTGGAGAGTATAGGTCACCTGACTAGGTCAGACTGTATATAGGTCACCTGACAAGGTCAGACTGTATATAGGTCACCTTAGTAGGTCAGACTGTATATTAGTGTAAAAGTGGAGAGTATAGGTCACCTTACTAGGTCAGACTGTATATTAGTGTAAAAGTGGAGAGTATAGGTCACCTGACAAGGTCAGACTGTATATAAGTGTAAAAGTGGAGAGTATAGGTCACCTTACTAGGTCAGACTGTATATTAGTGTAAAAGTTGAAAGTATAGGTCACCTTACTAGGTCAGACTGTATATTAGTGTAAAAGTGGAGAGTATAGGTCACCTGACAAGGTCAGACTGTATATTAGTGTAAAAGTGGAGAGTATAGGTCACCTGACAAGGTCAGACTGTATATTAGTGTAAAAGTGGAGGGTATAGGTCACCTGACAAGGTCAGACTGTATATTAGTGTAAAAGTGGAGAGTATAGGTCACCTGACAAGGTCAGACTGTATATAGTCACCTTAGTAGGTCAGACTGTGTATTAGTGTAAAAGTGGAGAGTATAGGTCACCTTAGTAGGTCAGACTGTATATTAGAGTAAAAGTGGAGAGTATAGGTCACCTTACTAGGTCAGACTTTATATTAGTGTAAAAGTGGAGGGTATAGGTCACCTGACAAGGTCAGACTGTATATAGTCACCTTACTAGGTCAGACTGTATATTAGTGTAAAAGTGGAGGGTATAGGTCACCTGACTAGGTCAGACTGTATATTAGAGTAAAAGTGGAGAGTATAGGTCACCTTACTAGGTCAGACTGTATATTAGTGTAAAAGTGGAGAGTATAGGTCACCTGACAAGGTCAGACTGTATATAGTCACCTTAGTAGGTCAGACTGTATATTAGTGTAAAAGTGGAGAGTATAGGTCACCTTACTAGGTCAGACTGTATATTAGTGTAAAAGTGGAGAGTGCAGGTCACCTTACTAGGTCAGAATGTATATAGGTCACCTTAGTAGGTCAGACTGTATATTAGTGTAAAAGTGGAGAGTATAGGTCACCTTAGTAGGTCAGACTGTATATTAGTGTAAAAGTGGAGAGTATTGGTCACCTTACTAGGTCAGACTGTATGTTAGTATAAAAGTGGAGAGTACAGGTCACCTGACAAGGTCAGACTGTATATTAGTGTAAAAGTGGAGAGTATAGGTCACCTGACAAGGCCAGACTGTATATTAGTGTAAAAGTGGAGAGTATAGGTCACCTGACAAGGTCAGACTGTATATTAGTGTAAAAGTGGAGAGTATAGGTCGCCTTACAAGGTCAGACTGTATATTAGTGTAAAAGTGGAGAGTATAGGTCACCTTACTAGGTCAGACTGTATATTAGTGTAAAAGTGGAGAGTGTAGGTCACCTTACAAGGTCAGACTGTACATTAGTGTAAAAGTGGAGAGTATAGGTCATCTGACTAGGTCAGACTGTATATTAGTGTAAAAGTGGAGAGTATAGGTCACCTTACTAGGTCAGACTGTATATTAGTGTAAAAGTGGAGAGTATAGGTCACCTTACTAGGTCAGACTGTATATTAGTGTAAAAGTGGAGAGTATAGGTCACCTTACTAGGTCAGACTGTATATTAGTGTAAAAGTGGAGAGTATAGGTCACCTTACTAGGTCAGACTGTATATAAGTGTAAAAGTGGAGAGTGTAGGTCACCTTACTAGGTCAGACTGTATATTAGTGTTAAAGTGGAGGGTATAGGTCACCTTACTAGGTCAGAATGTATACTAGTGTAAAAGTGGAGAGTATAGGTCACCTTACAAGGTCAGACTGTATATTAGTGTAAAAGTGGAGAGTATAGGTCACCTGACTAGGTCAGACTGTATATTAGTGTAAAAGTGGAGAGTATAGGTCACCTTACCAGCTTAACCTAACAGGAATTTCCTTTCAGCTATAGTGGTGGGATGTACATTTACAGAGCATTGGTTTGGTTTGGTTTGGTTTGTTTTTGTTTAACGCCCTATTAACAGCCAGGGTCATTTAAGGACGTGCCAGGTTTTGGAGGTGGAGGAAAGCCGGTGTACCCGGAGAAAAACCACCGGCCTACAGTCAGTACCTGGCAACTGCCCAACGTAGGTTTCGAACTCGCAACCCAGAGGTGGAGGGCTAGTGATAAAGTGTCGGGACACCTTAACCACTCGGCCACCGCGGCCCCTTACAGAGCAAGAGGTCACTATGCACATCAAGCCCTAACATGGGCAGAGTATTTTTCGCTACTCCTTCCTTTTACAGGTGCCACTGACTACTCCTAGTGAAAGCTATAGCAAATTGAGAGGCTTCCTTGGAGCTAAAGAACCTGGGTTGTGGTTGTCTTCAGGAACGAAGACTTCATGAAGGAGAGAGTTGTGTAATAGCGGTTGCTAGCTGGAGTCTCTCTTTAGCCTAACTGTAGGATGTAGAGCCAAAGGTCACTAGGTTCATTCCCAATCCTCTCAATTCCCTGAGCTCATCCTCTATAGATATAAGTTAGGAACTAAAATGACCATGAATCAGAGTCAGATTGTGCTTCCACTAGGCTACCTAACATGTAACATATCTAAGGGAAGATATATACATGTGTGGAGTGATATTCAACAACCAGAAAATATCTTGATATTCCTAGCATATTTTAAGTGATATTTACTGTACTTCTAAAACCTTTCAATACAGGATGTTGAAATCCTGGGCACAGAAAGAAATACATCTATGTCGTTTATCATGGACTAATTTAGTTAAACTTGGTTCTATGGTTTAGGGTGTAAACATCAACAAAGTCTGTTCAGGGGTTTTCAAGGTATTATATTGTGTCCCATGCAGGAGCGGTCAAACGTGTCCTTTGACCCTTTAATTTTGACCAATGACCAAAAATATGTGATCAGGTTTAGATATATAACATTGACTTAGTAAGGATGGGAGACTGAGATCTGTTGTGGAGTTCTCTATATATAACATTGATTTAGTAAGGGATGGGAGACTGAGATCTGTTGTGGAGTTCTATATATATAACATTGATTAATAAGGGATAGGAGACAACAGACCTTAATGGGTATACCTATATACTATTTCATAAAATGATGGGGTATATAACATAGAAACACAAATGACGAAGGAAGACATCCCTTGGGTCCTCTTATCATATCTTCCCAATTTCAGATTGATAAAGTCAAAATTAAAGATTTTTGGTAGGGGGGTACTTTTTATGCAAGGGGGGTACGTTTTGGTAGGGGTATAAAAAGTATCCGGTTACTTTTTATGCAGAATAAAAAGTATCCGGATACTTATTATGCAGGAGGTACATATTGCATGACACCAGGCCTCGAACTCACGATCTACGGCACCCAATCGCCTAGCCAGAAATATCTGCAGCTTATACCGCTGCGCCACATCGGCATATATATATATATATATATATAAAGACAAACCTGCTTTGTTAAAGAGGGAGCCCTTTTGAGGCGGGTTGTCGTCGAAGCCGATCCGTTGTAAGACTGGCTGTGGGATCTGCTGTATGACCTGTTGTGGGATCTGAGGGGGCGGGGCTTGCTGTAGCGGGGGCAGGTGGTACGTCTTCGGAGTGTTGATGCGGTGCTCTATCACATGTTTGACTTGATTCATATCTGAAAACAAAACAACAATGAGCCAAATTGTCTAGTTCCTTTAGTTCAAGATTCTATCGACGTAGGTCACAAGCCAAATATCAAGACCCTGCACCAAATGGTTCTTTAGAAAAAGATATTTCAAGAAAAAGTTATGCAAGATATGCAGCCTGATGCCATGCTGTGGCAATTTCTTTTCACACGATCCCTCCATCTGGAAATTAAAATGTTCATAAAACTTATTGTATGTAATCGCCTTCAAATAACTAATGATAACTGTTGAAGCAATGGATACCTGATGCACACCAAAATGTTCATATAAATGAAACAGGTAAAAATATATCTTTCTATTTTGTTTTTTTATTTCTACATTGGTCCGTCCTTTTTCATTTAGAGATTCTTCCTTCCAGTGTTATATTACTGATAATTATATAACTCAGAGGGATCTAACTTAGGGAGATCGTCCACTGTATAGATTTGTTATGGTCAACTTTGCAGAGGAATGAAAAAAGTATTGAATATTGAATATTTAAATTTTTATAGTGAATTTTCCAGACCAATTCACTTCACCTCAAAAACATTATCAGGCATCGCAAGTACCCAACATACATGTACCTTGAAGAATGGCTGAGAAAAGTGCAGAAAATTTAGTTGACGGACTGACAGACAGGGAGAAAACCTATAGTCCCCCTGGTTTAACAGGTAGGGGACTAATTAGTTTTTGTTTTGTCTTCGTTTAACGTCCTATTAACAGCCAAGGTCATTTAAGGACGTGCCAGGTTTAGGAGGTGGAGGAAAGCGGAGTACCCTGAGAAATACCACCGGCCTACGGTCAGTAACTGGCAACTGCCCCACGTAGGCTTCGAACTCGCAACCCAGAGGTGGAGGGCTAGTGATAAAGTGTCGGGACACTTTAACCACTCGGCCACCGCGGCCCCTAATTAGTTAATTCTGCACTGCCCCTACCTACTCTACCCTACCCTACCACTCTCTCTTTACTTCTCCATGTGGTATATACTGCATCTCCCCGGTTTTAATACAATGACGTGGACAATAAATATACCTGTTGAGGGATTGACACAAGATTATTCTGTATGAAACATTTTTGCTACCGACACACTTTACAAATAGGGTCACAAACACAAAAATATTCTCCAGAACATAAAATTTATACTCCTATCACAAATTAATCAATCTATAATGTTTTACGTGTTTATTGTATCTAGGATCTAGATTCAATATGGAGCATATGAACATTTCGCAGCACTGACGGACTGAAGAATTGGTCTTCGGGTGAAAACCTGTACAGAATTGTCCACACATTGTAATGTTTGACACAAGACACACTTTTGTAATTAAACACCCGAGGCATTGATCATAGATGGACATCTCTGGTTCAAACCTCACTGGAATATAGATGTTGTGAAAAAGATCAATTCTGGGACACGGTTCTGTCTAGTAGGACAAAAAATATGGAAATATTGAACTGGGAACCATTCTACAAGTTCTAACTATGGCATAAAGGCGTAAATTTCATATATGATGAAGAATTTTTAATACCCATCATGAAATAATTATGGAAATATTTTATGGGGCATAGTCCTGTGTTTTATATGGTATGACAGGTTTTATATGGTATCATTTCATAGCGTCTAGTTACTGAAGAATATGCAAATTTTCATTGGCCTGGTTCTGCACTAATTATAACATATCTATACAAACACTTTATCAATATCATTTTGGGCAAGGTTGGGTTTTTATATAAGGAAGAGAATGTGGAAACATTTCTAAAATTTAATGAAAATTTATGTTCTGAATCCAGGATTACTGACGTCAAAGGTGAGGATTTCTAAACTCTAGACAGTCGTAAGACATGGTACCTGGTTACTAAGGATCTAAACTCTAGACAGTCATAAGACATGGTACCTGGTTACTAAGGATCTAAACTCTAGACAGTCGTAAGACATGGTACCTGGTTACTAAGGATCTCTAAACTCTAGACAGTCGTAAGACATGGTACCTGGTTACTAAGGATCTCTAAACTCTAGACAGTCGTAAGACATGGTACCTGGTTACTAAGGATCTCTAAACTCTAGACAGTCATAAGACATGGTACCTGGTTACTAAGGATATCTAAACTCTAGACAGTCGTAAGACATGATACCTGGTTACTAAGGATCTCTAAACTCTAGACAGCCGTAAGACATGGTACCTGGTTACTAAGGATCTCTAAACTCTAGACAGTCATAAGACATGGTACCTGGTTACTAAGGATCTCTAAACTCTAGAGAGTCGTAAGACATGGTACCTGGTTACTAAGGATCTCTAAACTCTAGACAGTTGTAAGACATGGTACCTGGTTACTAAGGATCTCTAAACTCTAGACAGTCGTAAGACATGGTACCTGGTTACTAAGGATCTCTAAACTCTAGACAGTCGTAAGACATGGTACCTGGTTACTGGGGATCTCTAAACTCTAGACAGTCGTAAGACATGGTACCTGGTTACTAAGGATCTCTAAACTCTAGACAGTCGTAAGACATGGTACCTGGTTACTAAGGATCTCTAAACTCTAGACAGTCATAAGACATGGTACCCGGTTACTGAGGATCTCTAAACTCTAGACAGTCGTAAGACATGGTACCTGGTTACTAAGGATCTCTAAACTCTAGACAGTCATAAGACATGGTACCTGGTTACTGAGAATCTAAACTCTAGAGAGTCGTAAGACATGGTACCTGGTTACTGAGGATCTCTAAACTCTAGACAGTCATAAGACATGGTACCTGGTTACTAAGGATCTAAACTCTAGACAGTCGTAAGACATGGTACCTGGTTACTAAGGATCTCTAAACTCTAGACAGTCATAAGACATGGTACCTGGTTACTAAGGATCTAAACTCTAGACAGTCGTAAGACATGGTACCTGGTTACTAAGGATCTCTAAACTCTAGACAGTCGTAAGACATGGTACCTGGTTACTGGGGATCTCTGAACTCTAGATGTACACTCTAACACCTTAACCTGGTTACTGAGGATCTCTGAACTCTAGATGTACACTCTAACACCTTAACCTGGTCACTGAGGAGCCCTGAACTCTAGATGTACACTCTAACACCTTAACCTGGTTACTGAGGATCTCTGAACTCTAGATGTACACTCTTAACACCTTAACTTGGCTTGGTTACTGAGGACCTCTGAACTCTAGATGTACACTCTAACACCTTAACCTGGTTACTGGGGATCTCTGAACTCTAGATTTACACTCTTAACATCTTAACCTGGCTACTGAGGATCTCTGAACTCTAGATGTACACTCTTAACACCTTAACCTGGTTACTGGGGATCTCTGACCTCTAGATGTACTCTTAACATCTTAATCTGGTTACAGGGGATCTCTGAACTCTAGATATACACTCTAACACCTTAACCTGGTTACTGGGGATCTCTGAACTCTAGATTTACACTCTTAACACCTTAACCTGGTTACTGAGGATCTCTGAACTCTAGATGTACACTAACATCTTAACCTGGTTACTGAGGATCTCTGAACTCTAGATGTACACTCTTAACACCTTAACCTGGTTACTGAGGATCTCTGAACTCTAGATGTACTCTAACATCTTAACCTGGTTACTGAGGATCTCTAAACTCTAGATGTACACTCCAACACCTTAACCTGGTTACTGGGGATCTCTGAACTCTAGATGTACACTCTTTCACATTAACCTGGTAACAAACAATCTCTTAACTCTAGATGCACATATAATTACTGAGATGGATGGTGGGACATCATAACCTTATTACGTAGGATTCAGTCCTCTACAGATATAGTGTTGATGTAGCCCTCCCTGAGAACATCTATAAATCACTCCAGCATTACAACATTAAACCTGGTTTATATAAATCTTATCATCGTCCTGCGATACAGATAAACCGACTACTGGTATACTAATTCTCCATATCAGGATATGACAGTTATTGCGATCTCCCATTCTATATACAGGGGAAAATATACCAACAAAATAAATGTCTGACCGCTGTCAGATTTATTACAACTTATAAGTAAACCATATAGTATCAACACTTTCCAATTTATCACACTGAATCCACCCCACAAACTCTTCACTTTTGTGAACAATAGGAGCCTACAATAGACTTTAACAGATTAAAGTGTCAAATTAAAAATGGAGATATTTTCCAAGGCTGTCAAACAAAAAAAATCTGGAATTATGTGAATTGGAAAATGGACAAAAACACTCATGAAAATCTACCCAGCTACTTTAGGTACTGATTACAAGTACCAAGGCTCAGAAAAAATTTGGTGAATCAAGATATTGTGAATTGGGATACTTTTAAAGGGGCATAACTCCACAAAAATCTCATCAACATGAAAAAAAAATGTCAACCAAATAGCATTGGGTACTGATTATCTGTATTGAGTTTTACAGAAAATGGTTGAGAGAGTAAGAAAAATTAGCCTATTTTGAACAAACTTCCACCTATGGACCGAACAAATGGACAGACAGAGAGACACACCAATTCAATATTGAATATATATTCAATATTCAACACCATATATATCTGAGCGGTTGAGACTGTTTTATATTGACTGGTATACTGATACCTTTATAAGGTAGGAGACAAACTTTAGAAGTTCTGATTCTCTTTATTCAATCTTTTATTTTAAATGCATACATCAAACCAAAAATTCATCAAACTTTTCTTCATAAACAAAACCTTGTAATAGTTTGTTTATAACAAAGAAAACCATAAACAGTGTATGTTAACTGTTTTTTAACTTAAATATACAATATATATATTTAAGAACTTAAGCATCTACTTCGATGACCATGTAATGTTCAAACACTGACATCAGTTCCAGAACTTCTATGAATTACCGACACCATGCAATTGTTAAGGGTTTACGCCAATAATATACTTAATTTTAAACAATCGGTATTCTATGAAACAGGAAATCATACTTCATCAGAAATTTTACTGGTACATCAAAGATTTTCTTGAACAAAGCCATTATAAATTTGAAACACAATTATAATTGTACGGTTAATTTTTTGATGACAAGAAAAACAAAATGACTCTTGGGCAGTCAGTGGAAAAATATGCAGTTTTAAATTTATCAAGAATTTTTTTTTACTTTCATCAACATAAAACATCAACTATGGACTCTGTAGCTTCCAACAAGCCAGTGAAATTTTATTTCACGTTATCAATTAGTGATATTGATATGGTAATAATCATAATAAATTAGACCAGAATCAGAAATTGTAAATTACAATTGGCACAACTTCAGCATGACCACACAAACATCTTCTGAAACTTTCATTTAAGCAGGACAAGAAAATTCATAGAAAAAAAAAAAATTGACTCATATTTTATGATGCTAATTAAGTTTTCTGCTAATAAGCCATGAAGTATTAATAACTAAGTGAGTTAATTACCTCGGCGCCGATCATGTTTTGTGTAATCCCCGATGACTCGATTGCCTGCATCAATTAACCAGTTTTCCATAATATATGGCACATGATCGTGGTAAAGTACCGTCCTAACATGTAGACTCTCTCACTTTCTCGTCATAATGAAACCCACTTTCTTCCACTCTAGGTAAGCGTGACATCCACAAGTGGGTATTACGGTAGACAGAAAACTTCCCGCCAATAATCAGTACGGGTTAAAATACTTATATCACTGTAGCTGCATGGTTTTGAAATGGCAACATACACTTAAATGCATGAAATAATAGTGATATCCACAAATTCAACGTCCGTCAGTTGGAGAGGAGATCATTAACATATTACAAGTGGAAGGAAATGTTGGACTAAGTTTGTAGGTATGCGGTGTTCTGATCAAGACAGAGTGCTAACTCCGTCACAGGTATATGTACACGTTCACACAGTATGGAGTTGCTATGGGAAAGCTATTCAAGTGAAAATTTTCCCTGGACAATGTGTATAATGAATGTAATATTTTGTTTTGCAAATAACGGCAGTAAAATTCAGTCTTTTCATCTGATTTTGGTCAGCCTTTTCACAGCCCGCCACACAAAGAAGCGGTAGTAATAACCCTTTATGAGCTGTTGTATACCTGATGTAGATTTTCAATACATACGTTTACCTATCATTGAATTCATTGAAAGTGTGAAATATCAGTTCTTACACACCAGGGTGTGAATCTGCCGATTTCTCCCGTGTAGTCCGACCTGCTAACTATAACAAATTCAGGGAGATGATACCTGTCAAGCTTTAGCCATCTACAACTCAAAACACATTCAAAAACTCCCCTTTTATTGACAAAGTGTATATGAAGATTTGCAAGGATCAGAGAAGCATTATCACCCCTGTAAAGAACTCTTATTTAAAAAGAGGTGAGATTAATTTCAATAAGTTTATTCAGCTCAAATTTGGCGTAGCTTGCAAATGGTGTCATTTGTGGAGTATAAGCGGACACCTATGGTAACCATACAAAGGCAGACTGTTCAATAGCAACTCCAAACGAAAACACGCCACTCTGTACACATCAGATTCTTAGGATTCCATTGACCCTACTCAAATCAAATTGATCCATGCACATACTTATAGAGAGTCCGTCTCTATACAAGTGTTTGTATTGACGTTAAAATGCTTGAGTTCACTGTGCTGTGATTACATAGGATCCTCTGGTTGTGCATTTAACAATCAAAATTTAATATTGTGCAAAGTCATTCTGAATAAAGGGTAGAAGAATTATGTACTTCCTCAAGGTTGTACAAACATTACAGTCCATAAATGTCTGATATTTCCGTATCTGTTTTTTTTTTTTTATCTTATCTCGAGTTACTACTTTTCGACTCCCACGGCAACTTTGTTGACTCAATCCTTGAGATATTTGTCTACTCAACTTCCATCTGAAATAATTCTTGACTCACTCCTCGAGTTATATCTGTACTACCCCTCCCACTTACCATCACTGTCGACTCAATCCTCGAGTTATATCTGTACTACCCCTCCCACTTACCATCATTGTCGACTCACTCCTCGAGTTACTTGTCCATGATATCACCATAGGTGACTCAATATCAGTCACTTGTTTATAATACCCCTCTCACTAGACATCTTCTTGACTCGATTCTTGAGTTACTTGTTTACAATATCCCCTTCCATTTAACACCATCCTTGACTTACTCCTCAAGTTACTCCAGTCTTGTCTACAATACCCCCTCCAATCTGACACTATCCTTGACTCATTCCTTAAGTTACTCCAGTCTTGTCTACAATACCCCCTCCAATCTGACACTATCCTTGACTCATTCCTCAAGTTACTCCAGTCTTGTCTACAATACCCCCTCCAATCTACAACATCCTTGACTCATTCTTTAAGTTACTCCAGTCTTGTCTACAATACCCCCTCCAATCTGACACTATCCTTGACTCATTCCTCAAGTTACTCCAGTCTTGTCTACAATACCCCCTCCAATCTACACCATCCTTGACTCATTCCTTAAGTTACTCCAGTCTTGTCTACAATACCCCCTCCAATCTGACACCATCCTTGACTCATTCCTTAAGTTACTCCAGTCTTGTCTACAATACCCCCTCCAATCTGACACCATTCTTGGCTCATTCCTTAAGTTACTCCAGTCTTGTCTACAATACCCCCTCCAATCTACACCATCCTTGACTCATTCCTTAAGTTACTCCAGTCTTGTCTACAATACCCCCTCCAATCTGACACCATCCTTGACTCATTCCTTAAGTTACTCCAGTCTTGTCTACAATACCCCCTCCAATCTGACACCATCCTTGACTCATTCCTTAAGTTACTCCAGTCTTGTCTACAATACCCCCTCCAATCTGACACTATCCTTGACTCATTCCTCAAGTTACTCCAGTCTTGTCTACAATACCCCCCTCCAATCTGACACCATCCTTGACTCATTCCTTAAGTTACTCCAGTCTTGTCTACAATACCCCCTCCAATCTACACCATCCTTGACTCATTCCTTAAGTTACTCCAGTCTTGTCTACAATACCCCCTCCAATCTGACACCATCCTTGACTCATTCCTTAAGTTACTCCAGTCTTGTCTACAATACCCCCTCCAATCTGACACCATCCTTGACTCATTCCTTAAGTTACTCCAGTCTTGTCTACAATACCCCCTCCAATCTGACACCATCCTTGGCTCATTCCTTAAGTTACTCCAGTCTTGTCTACAATACCCCCTCCAATCTACACCATCCTTGACTCATTCCTTAAGTTACTCCAGTCTTGTCTACAATACCCCCTCCAATCTGACACTATCCTTGACTCATTCCTTAAGTTACTCCAGTCTTGTCTACAATACCCCCTCCAATCTACACCATCCTTGACTCATTCCTTAAGTTACTCCAGTCTTGTCTACAATACCCCCTCCAATCTGACACTATCCTTGACTCATTCCTTAAGTTACTCCAGTCTTGTCTACAATACCCCCTCCAATCTGACACCATCCTTGACTTACTCCTTAAGTTACTCCAGTCTTGTCTACAATGCCCCCCTCCCATCTGACACCATTCTTGACTCAATTCTTGAGTTTCCAGTATTTGATTCTTATTGCTCAATATTTTATCTTTAAGCTATTTATTTTCAAATTTGATTACCATCATACAATATGCTATTGTCCATTTTGATTTACCTGTTTGTGAGTTTCCAACCTTCCAAGGATCATAGGCTCTCCAATGGCTTCCTCTGTGATTCATTGTAACATGTTTTATCCACGGAATCTCTCATACTACAGAAACAGATCCATTTTCAGCATCCTCCATATAATGAAGAAGAATGTGTCACTCAATCTCAAACCACCTTTAATACAACTTCTTCAAAACAAGAAGTAAACAAAACTGTTCTTATAGTAAACAAGGCTTCTTTAAAGCCAGGATTGAAATACGAGATCGTAGAGGTGGCTGATATCGTGTCCTTATCATTCATTATGATGGGATGAATATAGCGTCGGGCTGTGTCAACAACCCTGTATCTACTGACCAGTAGTTGTCTTGTAGATAATACCTCACCAGCACATAGCAAATAGCAAAGCCTACTTTTACTCCCTAGCCATGCTAAATGACCTGGGTGAAAAGCACATCGTGAGAAAATCCAAACATCAGTTTCTGTTCGAAAGACGCAAAACTGTACGAATAATTCAATTTTTTTGCTATAAATGATTCAAATGTTTTGAAAGTATCTTGCAATGTTTTCAAAATTAACAATTACATCTACTAAAATTGACTGTTATCATGATTGAGATTAAGTCGATCCCCCTTATCATATCGTAACTACAGGTTGTCTTGTTGACCAGATAAAGACATATTAATATCATTTCTGGCCTCTGGGTCCTCGATTCTCCACAAAACTATGTCAATTACTCCAACCCTGTACAAAGGTTACTCCCGACTAGCTCAACGAACATCAAACATTTTAGCAAAGCTAAAACATTCCGTCCTTGGTCGGTTTGATTTGGCCATGTATTGATGTTTAATTGATAATTCTTCATAGGTGGCGCCACTGAAAAGCTTGGTGGTAGATCACTAAGTATTTTATTTTAACTGGAGACATATTTCACTCCAAAGGTGGAGAGTTAATCCAAGGGGCTTAACTCTAGTAAGGTTACTGGGTGTAACACAGTACCTATGTTAATCCAGTTTATATTTAGATTATCAACTCGACAAGATTCCACGATTGTTGACAAAACCACCGAGGAGTCTGTTAAGTAACAGTTTAAATCAATGTACATTTTTTCTTCAAAGTTTGGCACCGAGAAACTCGATACCTTAGGGAACATCACATTGTGTAAGGGGGATTTAATACAAGGGACAACATACGACATCTGTAACATTTCAAGTGATATAGTCCAAGAGTAAATCTGAGCGATGTTTCATGGAAGTCATATCAAGTAAAAGAAAATTTGTTTTTAATAACCTGCATATTTAATGCAATCTCATTAACATCTTCCAGACTATTTGTATAAAGCTCTTTCATTTTTAGAGTCAGAAATTAATTGGTATGACCAGCAATATAATGATTTGTAACCATATCGCGACACAAAACGCAATTCACCTTTGAAGCGTCACATTTGAATTCACAGCCCGAGACCATTTCCCAATACTCAGTAAAATTATATACCAGTAATTTATGTGACTATATCCAAGGACATTGTAAAGCCAATAATTAGATCAAAATTCAAGGTTTTTCATGCCTCACAACAAAATTAAATGAATTTTCAAGTATCCAAGCATAAGTAATGCTTGGTAAAATTGTATTTTAGTAAAAGTAACTTTCTGATGACGGTCACACCAACTTACTTACAATGCAATATTAGCACACCTTGTGGGTGATGTGCATATAGTAATATAGAAATTTCAAGTTTCAGCAAGACACCTTTAACTGTTTAGAAAGTTTCAAATGAATAAATTCTGCATAAAGTTTTGACCTTTGACCTTGAAGTAAAGTTGATAGCAACCTTGTTTCAGAACACTTTGCACACAGACCAAAACTTACTTTAGTCTACAAATGATTTGAGCAACAAGATATCTTAGACAGTTGAAAAACTATTGCCTATAGGAAAGATTTTATAGAAATTTTTGCAAATTCCTTTAAAAGGTCATTAGGACCCACCAAAATCATATAAAACGTCTTTGGGGACTACAAAATCGTATAAAAGGTCATTAGGGACTACAAAATCCTTTAAGGGAACAACAGCAATCAAACTAAAATGTTAGATATTAACTCTTATTTAAATGTTTATACAGTTTAAACTAACAACTGTGGCCAGGATTAGCCATATCTTGTGAAACAGTCCGAAAGCTTTTAGCTGGCCGAAATATTTTGTATGTCTAAATATGGGTTTAAATGAGATTTAAGAGGTTAAATGAGGCTAGTCAACTGACAATAATATGTCCCCTTTCAATTAGAGAGAGGAAACAGAACATTTTCTTCCAAATATGTGACAAAAAAGGATAATGCCAAATTGCCATTTTACAAAACATACAAAACTCAGACCCCTCGGAAATACACTTGTTACAGAGCTGGTCAGTGTTGGTAAGAAACTTCCAGTCTATCCAGCCACCAATGATCTACCCTTAATGTGCGGACTGCAGGATTTCTGTTTCATTATCTCTTTCCGTACTATCTGTTTCTTCCGGATTCCGTACCAGAAGTCGTTTTTAGTCTCGCCCCCAGATGTTTAAACAAAATGGCAGACTACATGTGTGTTTTTGGTGTGTTGTTTTTCCATATAGAAACACAAAGGGTAGTGTTATCTTTGTACATACTTAAGAAATATTTAACTAAATAAGATCTAGATGTCAGATTGAACACTCTGAAACGTCCTGTACTCTGATATCTGAACTGCAAATGTAGCAAGCTGCCATATTGTTTACATTAACAACATATTGAGAAAATATCACCTATTACTCTAACGGAAAAACATGTAGCCCAAACAAAATAAAAATAAATTTATTAACCAAAATGGTTGTTTCAAAACTTTTGAACACTTTTTACATGCTTTACATTGAATTACAATGGTACTGAAAGAGGTAATCAAAAGATTTGCATTAGTTTTACACTCCAGCTATCTTAGGGATTAATAAAAGGACACCAACCTTGACCTGGAGGTCGATAGGAGTAGTCTCCCTTGTTGAAGTCTGGGAGTGATCGTCGTGAGGGAGGGGGCTGTACAGGGAGAGGGTGTATATCGCCGCCTAGCACTAAAGGATCGCGGTCGTCTGCCTGTGTAGTCGTTGTTCATTAATTGTTCATGCTGAAAAGATATAATTCCACATTGTTTACCTCCATTAAAATCTCAACTGAATGCATGCTTTCAGTATCCTCAATATATAACAGCGCTCTTTTCTCTGAATAGTGAACGATTCCCTCAATATATTGACATACTTGAAGACAAACTTTCTCTAAACAAAAGCTTACTGTATGAGAAAAAACATGTGTGATCCCAATTATACAGAATTTCTTCTGTATGTGTGTGCAGATGTACGAGTGGTGTTATGTAGATGTATATAAGTACATAGATGTTGTGAAGATGTTACAAAGTGCTCCGTTTATCATGTACATGTATTATTGTATTGAATAAAAAAGATAAGTTACAAAAAAAAAAAATGTATCTCAGTACACCTAGATCTTATCAGAATGGCAGTATAACAAGGTCACTATAACTGTCTAGCTAAACTAGATTTTATCAGGACGGCAGTATAACAAGGTCACTATAACTGTCTAGCTAACCTAGATTTTATCAGGACGGCAGTATAACAAGGTCACTATAACTGTCTAGCTTACCTAGATTTTATCAGAATGGCAGTATAACAAGGTCACTATAACTGTCTAGCTAACCTAGATTTTATCAGAATGGCAGTATCACAAGGTCACTATAACTGTCCAGCTAAACTGGATTTTATCAGGATGGCAGCATAACAAGGTCACTATAACTGTCTAGCTTATCTAGATTTTATCAGGACGGCAGTATAACAAGGTCACTATAACTGTCTAGCTAAACTAGATTTTATCAGAATGGCAGTATAACAAGGTCACTATAACTGTCTAGCTAACCTAGATTTTATCAGGACGGCAGTATAAAAAGGTCACTATAACTGTCTAGCTTACCTATATTTTATCAGAATGGCAGTGTAACAAGGTCACTATAACAGTCTAGCTTACCTGGATTTTATCAGGATGGCATTATAACAAGGTCACTAGAACTGTCTAGTTTACCTAGATTTTATCAGGACGGCAGTATAACAAGGTCACTATAACTGTCTAGCTTACCTAGATTTTATCAGAATGGCAGTATAACAAGGTCACTATAACTGTCTAGCTTACCTAGATTTTATCAGGACGGCAGTATAACAAGGTCACTATAACTGTCTAGCTTACCTAGATTTTATCAGGACGGCAGTATAACAAGGTCACTATAACTGTCTAGCTAAACTTGATTTTATCAGAATGGCAGTATAACAAGGTCACTATAACTGTCTAGCTAAACTGGATTTTATCAGAATGACAGTATAACAAGGTCACTATAACTATCTAGTTTACCTAGATTTTATCAGGACGGCAGTATAACAAGGTCACTATAACTGTCTAGCTAACCTAGATTTTATCAGGACGGCAGTATAACAAGGTCACTATAACTGTCTAGCTTACCTAGATTTTATCAGGACGGCAGTATAACAAGGTCACTATAACTGTCTAGCTAACCTAGATTTTATCAGGACGGCAGTATAAAAAGGTCACTATAACTGTCTAGCTTACCTATATTTTATCAGAATGGCAGTGTAACAAGGTCACTATAACAGTCTAGCTTACCTGGATTTTATCAGGATGGCAGCATAACAAGGTCACTATAACTGTCTAGCTTATCTAGATTTTATCAGGACGGCAGTATAACAAGGTCACTATAACTGTCTAGCTAAACTAGATTTTATCAGAATGGCAGTATAACAAGGTCACTATAACTGTCTAGCTAACCTAGATTTTATCAGGACGGCAGTATAAAAAGGTCACTATAACTGTCTAGCTTACCTATATTTTATCAGAATGGCAGTGTAACAAGGTCACTATAACAGTCTAGCTTACCTGGATTTTATCAGGATGGCATTATAACAAGGTCACTAGAACTGTCTAGTTTACCTAGATTTTATCAGGACGGCAGTATAACAAGGTCACTATAACTGTCTAGCTTACCTAGATTTTATCAGAATGGCAGTATAACAAGGTCACTATAACTGTCTAGCTTATCTAGATTTTATCAGGACGGCAGTATAACAAGGTCACTATAACTGTCTAGCTTACCTAGATTTTATCAGGACGGCAGTATAACAAGGTCACTATAACTGTCTAGCTAAACTTGATTTTATCAGAATGGCAGTATAACAAGGTCACTATAACTGTCTAGCTAAACTGGATTTTATCAGAATGACAGTATAACAAGGTCACTATAACTATCTAGTTTACCTAGATTTTATCAGGACGGCAGTATAACAAGGTCACTATAACTGTCTAGCTAACCTAGATTTTATCAGGACGGCAGTATAACAAGGTCACTATAACTGTCTAGCTTACCTAGATTTTATCAGGACGGCAGTATAACAAGGTCACTATAACTGTCTAGCTAAACTTGATTTTATCAGAATGGCAGTATAACAAGGTCACTATAACTGTCTAGCTAAACTGGATTTTATCAGAATGGCAGTATAACAAGGTCACTATAACTGTCTAGTTTACCGAGATTTTATCAGGACGGCAGTATAACAAGGTCACTATAACTGTCTAGCTAACCTAGATTTTATCAGGACGGCAGTATAACAAGGTCACTATAACTGTCTAGCTAACCTAGATTTTATCAGGACGGCAGTATAAAAAGGTCACTATAACTGTCCAGCTAAACTGGATTTTATCAGAATGGCAGTATAACAAGGTCACTATAACTATCTAGTTTACCTAGATTTTATCAGGACGGCAGTATAACAAGGTCACTATAACTGTCTAGCTAACCTAGATTTTATCAGGACGGCAGTATAACAAGGTCACTATAACTGTCTAGCTAAACTAGATTTTATCAGGACGGCAGTATAACAAGGTCACTATAACTGTCTAGCTAAACTAGATTTTATCAGGACGGCAGTATAACAAGGTCACTATAACTGTCTAGCTTACCTAGATTTTATCAGGATGGCAGTATAACAAGGTCACTATAACTGTCTAGCTAAACTAGATTTTATCAGGACAGCAGTATAACAAGGTCACTATAACTGTCTAGCTAAACTAGATTTTATCAGGACGGCAGTATAACAAGGTCACTATAACTGTCTAGCTTACCTAGATTTTATCAGGATGGCAGTATAACAAGGTCACTATAACTGTCTAGCTAAACTAGATTTTATCAGGACAGCAGTATAACAAGGTCACTATAACTGTCTAGCTAAACTAGATTTTATCAGGACGGCAGTATAACAAGGTCACTATAACTGTCTAGCTTACCTAGATTTTATCAGGATGGCAGTATAACAAGGTCACTATAAGTGTCTAGCTAAACTAGATTTTATCAGGACAGCAGTATAACAAGGTCACTATAACTGTCTAGCTAAACTAGATTTTATCAGGACGGCAGTATAACAAGGTCACTATAACTGTCTAGCTAAACTAGATTTTATCAGGACGGCAGTATAACAAGGTCACTATAACTGTCTAGCTCAACTTGATTTTATCAGAATGGCAGTATAAAAAGGTCACTATATCTGTCTAGCTTACCTAGATTTTATCAGGACGGCAGTATAACAAGGTCACTATAACTGTCTAGCTAAACTAGATTTTATCAGGACGGCAGTATAACAAGGTCACTATAACTGTCTAGCTTACCTAGATTTTATCAGGATGGCAGTATAACAAGGTCACTATAACTGTCTAGCTAAACTAGATTTTATCAGGACGGCAGTATAACAAGGTCACTATAACTGTCTAGCTAAACTAGATTTTATCAGGACGGCAGTATAATAAGGTCACTATAACTGTCTAGCTCAACTTGATTTTATCAGAATGGCAGTATAAAAAGGTCACTATATCTGTCTAGCTTACCTAGATTTTATCAGGACGACAGTATAACAAGGTCACTATAACTGTCTAGCTAACCTAGATTTTATCAGGACGGCAGTATAACAAGGTCACTATAACTGTCTAGCTTACCTAGATTTTATCAGGACGGCAGTATAACAAGGTCACTATAACTGTCTAGCTTACCTAGATTTTATCAGAGTGGCAGTATAACAAGGTCACTATAACTGTCTAACTTACCTAGATTTTATCAGAGTGGCAGTATAACAAGGTCACTATAACAGTCTAGCTAAACTAGATTTTATCAGGACGGCAGTATAACAAGGTCACTATATCTGTCTACCTTACCTAGATTTTATCAGGACGGCAGTATAACAAGGTCACTATAACTGTCTAGCTTACCTAGATTTTATCAGGACGGCAGTATAACAAGGTCACTATAACTGTCTAGCTTACCTAGATTTTATCAGAATGGCAGTATAACAAGGTCACTATAACAGTCTAGCTTACCTAGATTTTATCAGGACGGCAGTATAACAAGGTCACTATAACTGTCTAGCTAAACTAGATTTTATCAGGACGGCAGTATAATAAGGTCACTAGAACTGTATATTACCTTAATTTTATCCAGTAATTCTTGTCTTCTCAGCATAATCTGCTGCATACGTAATTGCTGCTCCAAATCATTGTTACCTAGCAACAGTAAAACAAAACATCTACATTATTTTGAAAACAATAGGCACACAATAGAGACTCCATTCCATTTGTGATACTCTGTCATTCCAAGTGGTACTCATGACCAATTTTAACATATGTAGGCAATATGGGATACATGCTCAGCCCCAGACAAACCCATGCATCATGATAAAAGGGCAATAACTCTGTAATTAATTGGTATTAGTATCTAACCTTTCTTCCTTCACAAAGGGCTATAGGACTATCGTATACAATTTGGCAGTTGCACTGAATATAAAATAAAAACTGGCCATGCAGTCCTATGTTATAGATAACACAAGATTGTCTTAGGTAGTGATAATTATCTCAAGTCATTGTCTTAGGTTGTGATAATTATCTCAAGTCATTGTCTTAGGTTGTGATAATTATCTCAAGTCATTGTCTTAGGTTGTGATAATTATCTCAAGTCATTGTCTTAGGTTGTGATAATTATCTCAAGTCATTGTCTTAGGTAGTGATAATTATCTCAAGTCATTGTCTTAGGTTGTGATAATTATCTCAAGTCATTGTCTTAGGTTGTGATAATTATCTCAAGTCATTGTCTTAGGTTGTGATAATTATCTCAAGTCATTGTCTTAGGTAGTGAAAATTATCTCAAGTCCAATTGTACCAGTCTCAAAGAGATTTTAATTGATATGAGTTATGTGATAAACAGAATCTTGCACTCTTTTAAATGAAATATGATATAATAGATAGGACACTTGATTAAAGGCTCATGACATATCAATTTATTGAGCTCTTAATAAATTCCTCACTACATTTAATCTTATATAGACTCCTCCATATAAACTACATGTATATTTAAAGTTCTAAATAAGGTGATCAAAAGACGTGTGGACTGATAGAGTGTGATTCAACTCATGGTACTACTTGTGGGGACTAGTTAATTTATAAACCTTTTAACACCAGTTAAATTATTCTTTATACATCTTAACCCCATTGACACAGCACCCCAAAACGTTTTAACCCGTTACTATATTTACATTTCATAGATAAGGAATAATTGACCTCCGTTGTCCTCTACAACAATTATTAATGTGTATTTAATATCTATCCCCTCTGTAAATCTGAAGGCACTACAAAACTCCTAGTCATTGATGGATGGGACAGGTTTAAACGTTAGTCCGACATCAGAGATCAGTGGGGCCTATAACAGTGTTCTGTTAAATCTATTGTAATGCGTTAAATCCCTAAAATAACTACAGCTTTGTATCATCAAAGACACCAGAGAAAGCCAACTCATTCTCATATAGATAAATTGATTTCTTTGGGTGAAAATACATCATTAATTTCGACACATGGGGTGTTCCTTTATGCAAAAAGACTCATATAGTATTGATGAATTGAATAAAAAGTCAAAGTGCACTCAGGGACATAGCCAAAGTGCACCCAGGGACATAGCCAAAGTGCACCCAGAGACACCAGGGACATAGCCAAAGTGAACCCAGGGACATAGCCAAAGCGCACCAAGGGACATAGCCAAAGTGAACCCAGGGACATAGCCAAAGTGCACCCAGGGACATAGCCAAAGCGCACCAAGGGACATAGTCAAAGTGCACCCAGGGACATAGCCAAAGTGCACCCAGAGACACCAGGGACATAGCCAAAGTGCACACAGGGACATAGTCAAAGTGCACACAGGGACATAGCCGAAGTGCACCCAGGGACATAGCCAAAGTGCACCCAGGGACATAGCCAAAGTGCACCCAGGGACACAGCCGAAGTGCACCCAGGGACATAGCCGAAGTGCATCAAAATTTGATGCATATTAAGACCCCAGCTCAGGGGTCAACATTAAGGCTTGTCCGCTTGTCCGGTACCAGACTAAATTGCTGTCGGACAAGTGAATGTATCAAAATGCTTGTCCAACGGGACAAGTAACAAATATTGTCTTTGTGTTGTTTATTTATATTCTAAAATCAACATTCACAAGACTTCACCTTATACATATGATAAAAAAGAAACGAAAATTCAGAACACTATGCAGATGATAACGTAACTTTCCATGTTTTTTGAAAATATTCAATTTTGGTGTCTTTGAATTGAATATGCATATTGGAAAAAAAAGGAATACCGTATTTGACCTAATAAGGGCGCCCCTACCTTTTTTAAAGGAAATAAATCTTTGACTGAGTGTCAAAATGGTGTTCAAAAGTAATAATTCTTGTGCAATGTTTTGCTACTTTATGTGTTCAGTTTTCTTCAGCAAATTAAGTAACTGCAACACAAGTTTTCGCCACTATTTGTCTATTCCTACAGATGACATGTCATTGCAAAGGGCACCCGAAACTAAACACACATACAAATAATAACTAACCATCTTTATTTGAAGATAAAGTAAAAGACTTCATTCTTGTTGATAAATAACTTTTGTTCAGAACAGAAAGCTAGTAAAATACATTGTTAATCAATTATTAGGTCAAAAAACGATGTCTGGGATGATCTGGGAAATCATCTGTGTCTATAAATAGAACACAAAAGAGTTCCATTTGAACATAAATGGTGGAACACACGTTCTCTGGTCTAAAGATCAGCTGGCATGGTTTACAACTTTACAGGTATATTCAAGTGATATTTAAGCTTAATATGATAATGAATAGATATTTTCATCTGGAATATATTTATGACGGAGTATTTTACCGTTTCCACAGCCTTGGGTATTGTGATATAAGGTATAGTCTGTTTCATAAAACTTCAGAATAACTAATCTTAATAAGGGCTCCCCCACTGTCAATTACCCGCGCCCTGCATCCTTATTAGGTCAAATACGGTATGAATAAACGCGTACAAGGAAATTGTAAGTGAATTTGAAGGTTTGCTTTGGTTTGCTTTTGTTTAACGTCCTATTAACAGCCAGGGTCATTTAAGGACGTGCCAGGTTTTGGAGGTGGAGGAAAGCCGGAGTACCCGGAGAAAAACCACCGGCCTATGGTCAGTACCTGGCAACTGCCCCACGTAGGTTTCGAACTCGCAACCTAGTGGTGGAGGGCTAGTGTTAAAGTGTCGGGACACCTTAACCACTCGGCCACCGCGGCCCCTAATTAGTTAATTCTGCACTGCCCCTACCTACTCCACCCTACCTCTCTACTTCTCCATGTGGATATATACTGCATCTCCCTGTTTTAATACAATGATGTGGACATTAAATATACTTGTTGAGGGATTGACACAAGATTATTCTGTATGAAACAGTTTTTCTATCGACACACTTTACAAACAGGGAATTTGAAGGACTAAAGTGGTGACATATGCTGATACTATCAGGCTAGCTATTTATTGCAAGATTTAGCATAAATAGTATTTCAGATATTTATGCACTATTGCATTTCTACAATTATGTTCATGTTTTAGTCAGTTAATTTCTATTCTACTACTTTAGTTTCTGCAAATCGAAAATAGGCAGTCGGTAGCATTTTTTTTTCTTCATTATGTAACTTTGACAAAACACCAATAAATATCAGTAATATAGTTGTCATTGCAATGTTATCGTTTTACTGCATGACACACAGACATTGAAAAAACATCATCAAACTTAATTGAAAATTTTCAAGTGGGACAAGTGATAATTCCATTCGGACAAGTGAATATAAATGTTACTTGTCCAAAGGGACAAGTCCCAAAAAAAGTTAATGTTGACCCCTGCAGCTCTTAAACTCACGTCTCAAAAAGGCAAATCAAATTTGTGTGTTCAAAGAAGTCTTACAATAGCTAGCTGGAGTATTGATCAAAACAAGAAGGTACGACAAAGGAAAGAAAACTTCAATCCTACCTTGTCCCTATATAACCAGGCGATTTGTTCAGTGTTAGCCTGATCTTTCATGGTATCTGTACCCACTGAGGTATCCGAAGGTACTTAATGATTGATTGATTGATCTACATGGGGAAGAAACTTACAGCATTCAGCGCCAGAGGCTCTAAAGGCCTAAAGGCTCTGGTCACACAGGGAAATTGTCAGGAAGGCTATCATTCTAAAGATTCTGGTCACACAGGGAAATTGTCACGAACGCTATCATTCTAAAGATTCTGGTCACTCAGGGAAATTATCACAAAGGCTATCATTCTAAAGATTCTGGTCACACAGGGAAATTGTCACGAATGCTATCATTCTAAAGGCTCTGGTCACTCAGGGAAATTATCACAAAGGCTATCATTCTAAAGGCTCTGGTCACTCAGGGAAATTGTCACAAAGGCTATCATTCTAAAGGCTCTGGTCACTCAGGGAAATTATCACAAAGGCTATCATTCTAAAGGCTCTGGTCACTCAGGGAAATTGTCACAAAGGCTATCATTCTAAAGGCTCTGGTCACTCAGAGAAATTGTCACGAAGGCTATCATTCTAAAGGCTCTGGTCACTCAGGGAAATTGTCACGAAGGCTATCATTCTAAAGGCTCTGGTCACTCAGGGAAATTGTCACGAAGGCTATCATTCTAAAGGCTCTGGTCACTCAGGGAAATTGTCACAAAGGCTATCATTCTAAAGGCTCTGGTCACTCAGGGAAATTGTCACAAAGGCTATCATTCTAAAGGCTCTGGTCACTCAGGGAAATTGTCACGAAAGGCTATCATTCTAAAGGCTCTGGTCACTCAGGGAAATTGTCACAAAGGCTATCATTCTAAAGGCTCTGGTCACTCAGGGAAATTGTCACAAAGGCTATCATTCTAAAGGCTCTGGTCACTCAGAGAAATTCTCACAAAGGCTATCATTCTAAAGGCTCTGGTCACTCAGGGAAATTGTCACAAAGGCTATCATTCTAAAGGCTCTGGTCACTCAGGGAAATTGTCATGAACGCTATCATTCTAAAGGCTCTGGTCACTCAGGGAAATTGTCACGAAGGCTATCATTCTAAAGGCTCTGGTCACTCAGGGAAATTGTCACAAAGGCTATCATTCTAAAGGCTCTGGTCACTCAGAGAAATTCTCACAAAGGCTATCATTCTAAAGGCTCTGGTCACTCAGGGAAATTGTCACAAAGGCTATCATTCTAAAGATTCTGGTCACACAGGGAAATTGTCACAAAGGCTATCATTCTAAAGGCTCTGGTCACTCAGAGAAATTGTCACAAAGGCTATCATTCTAAAGGCTCTGGTCACTCAGGGAAATTGTCATGAATGCTATCATTCTAAAGGCTCTGGTCACTCAGGGAAATTGTCACGAACGCTATCATTCTAAAGGCTCTGGTCACTCAGGGAAATTGTCACAAAGGCTATCATTCTAAAGGCTCTGGTCACTCAGGGAAATTGTCATAAACGCTATCATTCTAAAGGCTCTGGTCACTCAGGGAAATTGTCACGAAGGCTATCATTCTAAAGGCTCTGGTCACTCAGAGAAATTGTCACGAAGGCTATCATTCTAAAGGCTCTGGTCACTCAGGGAAATTTCACATTGTTTACCAATACACAAGATTGTGTATATATTCAATTAGCCAGTGGTCAGTAATTCACAAGGTAGTATGGACGTCCATACCACCACTTGACTGACCATCTGGACCAATCGTGTGATTAATATACATTGATATAACTTGTTTCGCAATTGTTGTAAAATATATAAAGTTCACATTTTACCAAGTAATACAGACCGAGCCTGTTGATATGTCGGACCAAAGATTTTGCGATACAAATGAATTTATGAAGTAAAAAAGAAAATGTAGTCGATTATAAAACTTTAGTACTTACTTTCTGTAGAATTTGGTCTCAGTTTTTCTCGCTCATTTGCTATTTTCTGAAAAGACAAAAAAACAATCATCATTCAGTATATTGCCCATCGAGACTTCACAATGTTGTGTAACTAATATCACACATACTTGACCCGATCTCTCACATTATTTGGCTCTATATCTAGGTGAAGATCGATCGATATTGGTAGTCTTAATTCTTTAATTAGATGTGTTGCTGTGACATGAATGCCCTGTCAGTAACCAAAAGCGTTTGGAACTTTTTAATGTAATAGGTTTTAATGAAGAGCTAGTTGTATACTTTCAGGAAAAGTGAAGTATTGGTTGAACTGTACAGATTACCAGCTGGTTCAAATATTATTTGAGGTGAAGTCACTACGTTCCACCAGATATATTTCCATTTTAAGAGATTCTACATGTTGGTGTACTTTTTTCTCAGCTGATTTTTATCTTTTTTTTTTCTCTGAAATTCCCTCCAGAGTTAGTCAAGGCTCTCCAAGTTAGGCCCTACTGTTATTAAAATTTTAATTAAAATTAATCAATGGAAAATAAATTGACCAAAACCAAACCAGAACATGGCCTGCACTTTTATCATTAAAATTACAGTTCTACATTTGCATCCATTAGAGAGTAAATGAAATAACGATGGCCAAAGTAACAACCCTTTATGCCACCAACCATAAAATGACCATTGTTTAAGGCCAAGCAAAATCATATAATTGTTTCACTGGTATACTTATAGAAATTGTCAAAATTTTCATGATACAAAATTGACACTATCATACAAATGTCAGATGTTTATGAATCCGGATTGGACCTGTGACTTTTGTCAGGGTGACATTTATTTAATATGCTAATCAATTCCATATTTGTTTTTTCACCACCTGTACAAATATTTCATGTTGCATAACTTTAAACACCTCTTAACGGAATTAAAAAAAAAATACAACTATCAATTGATTCATCAAAATAGTGAAAAAATGATTAAAAGTAATAAAAATATGACTTACAATAAATCATTGTGAAAATGTTCCACTCTCTGGGTCACATGTTGGGAGAATTCATTCATTAAAGTCTATTATCAGGAATCACAATGATAAATTCTCCTTACGTATGTTATGTTGTATTTTGTGATTCGTTGCTAGACAAGACTTGTTGACCTTACGACCTACAGGTACAGGTGCGTCTGTCGTGTTTTCCTTGGTGACACTGTGAAAGTCCTACAGAAAAATCTTCACACAGACATCATTTCAAATTCAGTCGGTGTGAAATTGTGTGAAAAGGACAACTTGTGATTGGCAGAAGATACCTGTATATACCTCCGCGTGTCCGACTGTGAGCTTTTGACAGCGTAGTCATCATCGATATAATAGACATCTCCCATCTTAATATTCTACTCAAAACCCTTATATCATAGGTGTATCGTCAAATACATATACTCCTCCAAACTAAAATTATATATAGGTACAAGATTTTTACACAATTTTTTACCAGAAATATCATGGAATGGCATGGTCCTTTGTAATTTTTTTTCAGGAATTTTTTCTTTCTGTCTTTGGATTAAGGACAACAAACTCTTGTTATATATCCTCCTTTTGGAAATGTAGTGATATTGTCTTTGTCTTAATGTAAAATGAAATATAATAATTTAACTTGATGGAAGCATCTAAAACATGGATTGCTAAATTGATACATACACCCTTCCCTCCAATGCCGTTGTAAAAATTGATGTAAATGAATGTACAAGCACAGGGTCTGTGAAATCACCGAAATAAAAACTACATTGTGATAACAAAACTACTTTATGCTCGAATAGTGTTAACCGAGTTTCATAAAAATTGGCTGAAAGAAGTATTTTCTCTCGACAAACTTCGGTCTACACAGGAACATCCTATTCCAGTTTACTTGTCAATTAGCTTCATTATGGAGGGCACAGTACAATTGTCATGAAGCAAAGGAAGTTTGCTAACGACACTGCTTTATTGACGGCCTACATACCTTTGACTGACAACAGTAAATTCACCTTGACATTGAAGAAAGGACAAAGGATTTAATATACCGAACAAACTTTAATAAATACCTACAATTATTTTCAAATGATTCATCAGCATGAATACAAGCTGTTGAATGATTTTCCGCTACATTTATCAAACACAAATACCAAATTTTACCACCAACCTGGCATGTTACTTCCAATATTTAATATTTTTTAAATTTTTGTGAACACCTGAACAATATCGAACCCATTACATTTGGATGTTAATGGGGTTTGTATTTCATCAAGTTAATTACTCTTAAGCCAGATAAAATATCACATCCCATTTCTGTTTATTCCACATTACAAGCTTCGTAAAACTTTTATTAATATTTACTATCTGATTTCATGCATTATTTCTTTGTATTCAACAAGACTTTAAACATACATTTTATTTTCCTAAATGCATTCACTGGTAACATTTATTGAATTTTGGTCCAACTTTTTTCAACAATGTGAGTTTATATAGTAGGAAATACATTGTTTTCCGTCTTTGTAATATTTTAATAGATATTTTGTGTTTCCATTAACAAAAAATTAAAACAAACAAAATCTGCACACATAATTAATATTTTCAGTGTTATAAACAAATAACCTATCCTGCATTTTAATTTCATTATGTCAAATATCATTGGACACAAATTTCATTTCATATAGCTTCTCATGATTCAGAAAACCAATCATTTTCAGGCATCTACAGATATAAATCATAAAACCTGAAATATTTTTAATTTCATTTATCACAATATTCTTGAATATGAAATTATTCTTATTCATCTTACTTAAAAACAGATGTATGTATGGCCAACCTGTGTCTGGGTGCCATTTCGTTCACCAACATTCTGATTTACCACACAATCAAATACCCATTCTTTGATCAATGCAACTACATTCTGTTTATTTGAAAAAATATTTTCTGAAAATTGCTTTAAAACAAACATTCAGTTTCTCAAAAGCTACTCTTAAATTGGCCTGAATTATTCAACATCAGCTTTTCTCAATGACTGTTTTGTGAGTTTGGAATATTATATTGCAATTAAAATCAAATAAAAACTGGAAACACCAAAGATAAAATTTTATATACTCTATAAATATATTATATATCAATGAAGTTTCTAAAAAAATCATTCAGGTTTACAAATGGATTATTATACAGATTATATAACATCCTTTGATAGACTGCTCTTAGATAGTGAGCAATAGGCAATCATGAAAATGAAATCATTGTACATTTATAAAAGAACACATAAAATCTCAAAGAGTGACAGAAATTTCAATTTTACCTACCAAATAATGAAGTGCAGATTTGAAGCTCTCTCAAAGAAATTGAATTTCTAAAATTTAAATTACTAATTTATGATTTAAATATCGTCTCCTGCTGCGGTTGCCCCACTTCACACCAAGTCAGAGGCACTTCACATAAATCAAACTCCACCTACTCCCACTTCTAACACAGACAAATCAGCCATTTTATTTTCAACAGGTGTATGAATTATTTTCATTCAAACACACTTCAACAGAATCCGAGTCCTTCTCGGTAACCCATTAACTCAAGATCATCGTACCTACCACTTTAATTTGTACCTATTAACTAATGGATCAAACAGGTAAATGACATAATATGCTTTTTTTATAAACGAGTTTGATGCTTTTTATTAAAAGAGTCATTATCAAACAAAATATTTCATATACAAATTCAAGTAGATCAAATCAATAAATACATAAATACTTCAACCTTCTTTGGCCTGAATTTTTTTTTTCTTAATCCTCATGTTTTACGATTCCTCATGATGCATTCTCTTTCCAATCTTTTTTTTAATTTTTTTTTTTTTGCTTTTTATTTCTTTTGAAAGGAGAAGTAATTATTAACTCATTTTATTCCATGAATATAAAACAAGCTGACTGGGGATTGCTTAAGCAATACATGCATGCCCTGTACCAGCCCCCACCAGATATTACACTGCAATGATTTTTAAAGAAGCAAGGATTTAACTTGACCCAACATCCTTGAAACTCAAACCTGTCATAATATTGCAGTCCTTTGTAAATGTGTGAAGTTTTAATCAAAATCTCTCAGGGAATGAAGCCACTGGAGCGCTGACAAAGGATTTTATGAAAATAGTATTGGTGACTTTGACCTTGACCAAATAACCCTGAAGGTCAAACTTGCGTGAGATATCATGGTCCTTTGTAATTGTAGTAAGAAGCTGTTAGAGTGCTGAAAATCTTTGGGTGTTACTGTACATTGGTACATACAACATAGACGTAGAGGACACCAATCAGTCCCCACGACTTCACTGTTAGTAAAAACTATTCAGAAGAAATAAATTTCCAGACCTGATAAGGGAAATCACAGTTTAATGCAAACTATGACAGAACTTCAAAATGGGTCAAACCTGCGTTCATTAACCTTTTCACCTTTGATTTCCTATTGAGCCCCATGGAGACCTCTTAATTCAACTGTGATCTTTCCCTATTGGGCTCCATGG
The DNA here is from genome assembly GCF_902652985.1 of Pecten maximus. NCBI lineage: Eukaryota > Metazoa > Mollusca > Bivalvia > Pectinida > Pectinidae > Pecten > Pecten maximus. The sequence continues at coordinate 50,089,368 of NC_047016.1, read as the reverse complement.
AGACCTGTGCATTTTCCTTGGCTATCCCTATTGGGCTCCATGAAGACCTCTTCATTCCCTAAATTGATTTACCTATTGGGCCCCATGGAGACCTCTTGATTCATCTGTGATTTCCCTATTGGGCCCAATGGAGACCTCTTCGTTTACCTTGGATTTCCCTATTGGGCCCAATGGAGACCTCTTCGTTTACCTTGGATTTCCCTATTGGGCCCAATGGAGACCTCTTCGTTTACCTTGGATTTCCCTATTGGGCCCCATGGAGACCTCTTCGTTTACCTTGGATTTCCCTATTGGGCCCCATGGAGACCTCTTCGTTTACCTTGGATTTCCCTATTGGGCCCAATGGAGACCTGTGCATTTACCTTGGATATCCCTATTGGGGCCTCGTGGAGACCTATTCATTTACCTTTGATTTCCCTATTGAGCCCCATGGAGAGCTCTCTGTTCAACTTTGATTTCCCTATTGAGCCCCATGGAGATCTCTTCATTTACCTGTGATTTCCCTATTGGGCCCCATGGAAAGACGCCTTTTAATATGACATACATTGTCAAGTCTAACTTTCCCATAAATCCCTTACGTGAACATCAAGTCATTTTGACAACTGATTTCTTAAAAATGTTGTTTACCTTAAAAGGTGGCTTATTTGAAAACACTTTATATCGTTAAGGATAATCCCCAAGTTTTATCCAGAACAGAGAAAATGCCCTGGAACTGATTAGGGGAGAGCACTCTGTCATATAAAAGTTAAAGGTTATCAGCGTGATGTGATATGAGTCACCTTAATATTAAACAGGAATTACTGAAAAAGTTACTAAAGTCTGCCCCATCAAGAGTCAATTTAACAGTACAAAAAAAATTTACCATATTTATCTGGCAAATAACCCTATCCCTGATAATGAAGCCATTTTCTGTTACAATCCAACAAAATATTAAGTTTAGAAATGCTGTTTTATCATTCTACAATGTAGCCAACCCGTTGGTTGAATTAAAAAAAAATTGCCATTATACTGTTATGTCCTCGACCTTTACTTGTATTTCCTTGACTTTAAAATCTCGAAAAACAAGAGGCCCATAGGGCTAACCAGTCATCTGACTCTAAAGAACCTTCTACTGCTGTAGTATACATGCTCAGTAGCAAGTATAGTGGTACCATTGGCCATGGTGGCCATCTTGGATTTCAGACCGACCCCAAAAAATAACAACAGTTGGTCAGGACCTTCTCAGGATCACTTCAAGTAAATTTAAGCTGAATCCCACAGGTGGAACTTGAGAAGTTTGAAATAAATGTTGTTCAGGAAAACCATGATTACACTATCATGTTACAAAATGGCCACCATGGTTGACATGTCAAACTTTTTATGAGGCCGAAAAATAAAACATGTTGGCTCCACTTCTTAAACATCCCTACCGATTATCAGTTCAATAGCATCATGTGATGGTGGACAGGACACGCCGACGGACGAAGCACGAAGGGTCAGATGACCTTAAAATTTAAACTTGTTTAAATGAACCTAATACTAATTAAGATATACTCCGTAAAGACCCTCTATATCTTGCCATTTAATCAGCTTTGATTTTTTTTCATAAATTTTTAAAACTGCCAATACATTTATGGATACATATATGTCCACACAAGGTAACAAACGTCACCATTTAATGGCTCATTTTGTATCCTTATCTAAAGCCTCCAAACTTTCCTAGGTATTTTGGGAATGGGACCTTGGACAAAAACTGTGAGTTTCTGTCGACATACAACCTGTCACTCGAGATAATCATTAACATTGTGGTGGGTTGTTAAGTACAATACCTCAGATCAGAGCTAAATCCTTCACCTGGGAAAGTTTACTCGGTACAGTATCCAGGAACTGGTTGATAGATTCGATACATAATGGTTTACAAACCTATCTCCCTTTAATTCATCTAAAACAAAAAAAGATACTTGATGTGGCAGAGCAAAATGAATGGCCCCACTAGTAACCAAGGAGACGTTTGGAATATTTTAGTGTTATTGGCTTTGGATGTGCAGGGCTTTTTCTGAAGGCTTTTTGGGGCCGTTAATTGGCCCCATTCCCAATAGAAATTATTTCATATTTTGGCCAAATCCCCAAAATTTGCCCTTTACTCCTGAAAATTAAAAAGGTTTTTGTAATCATTAACAAGAGGCCAACAGGGCCTGTATATTTCACTGATTAATAAAATCATAACCGCCCATTTACACAACAATGGATCGCCTTTGCCCAATGATACCCCAGACCAAATTTCATCAAAATACATTCAAGTGTTCAGTAGCAATTCAATTGGTTTTTTTTGACAAACAACCAATAGACAACAGATGGACAGATGATTGGACGGGCGCTGTGTCATGGCATTAATAAATATGATGGTAAGCAGCTAGGCATATTTAACAAGAGGCCCAACGGGCTTAAACGGTCATCTGAATACCTTGAGTACATCACACTACTATAGCAAGTAATTAAAGGGGCATTTCTTGATTCTAGATCAGAAAGATGCAACAAGAATTGCTCACATGGCTCTACAGCAACTTTGAAGTATATCAAGGTCATTTCTGTAAATACTTTGCTGATTACCACTTTATTCACATATCATAGGCTAGGTTTATTCATGTCAATTAATTTTCTAGTATTTCATTCCAGCATACTATTGGCCTAATATCACATAACAGAGTCTCTTGCTATCAAAAAATCATCATTTAAAGATTTAAGCCTATTTGACCCCTGTGATCTTTAATGTAAGTCAAGGTCATTCATTTGAACAAACGTGGTAGCCCTTCATCCCAGCATGCTACAGACCCAATATCAAGTCCCTGGGCCTCTTAGTTATTGCAAAGAAGTTGTTTGAAGATTTTAGCCTATTTGACCTTAAAGGGGTCAAGGTCATTCATTTGAACAAACTTGGTAACCCTTCACCTATGCATGCTACAGGCCAATATCAAGTCCCTGGGCTTATTGGTTATAAAGAAGAAGTCCTTTGGAGATTTTAGCCTATTTGACCACAGGACCTTAAAAGTAGGTCAAGGTCATCCATTTGAACAAATTTGGTAGCCTTTACCCCAGCATGCTACAGACCCAATATCAACTCCCTAGCACTCTTGGTTATTGAAAAGAAGTTGTTTGAAGATTTTAGCCTATCGAACCCCCTTGACCTTGAAAGTATGTCAGGGTCATTCATTTGAACAAACTTGGTACCCCTTCACTCCGGCATGCTAAACACCCAATATCAACTCCCTGGCACTCTTGGCTTAGGAGAAGAAGTTGTTTTAAACATTTCAGCCTTTTCAACCCCTGTGACCTTGAATGTAGGTCAAGGTCATCTATTTGAACAAACTTGGTAGCCCTTCACCGAAGGATGCTACAGGCCAAATTTCAAATCCCTGGGCCTATTTGTTATTGAGAAGAAGTCCTTTGGAGATTTTAGCCTGTAAGACCTATGTGACCTTGAATGAAGGTCAAGGTAATTCATTTGAACAAACTGGGTAGCCCTTTACCCCGCATGCTACAGGCCTATTATCAAGTCCCTGGGCCTCTTGGTTATGGAGAAGAAGTTGTTTGAAGATTTTTGCCTATTTGACCCCTGCGACCTTGAAAGTAGGTCAAGGTCATCCATTTGAACAAACTTGGTAGAGCTTTATCCAAGGAAGCTACATGCAAATATGAATACCCTCACCCTTCTGGTTATTAATAAGAAGTCGTTTGAATTAAAAGTTTTAGGACGGCGGACGATGCATGATGACTATAGGTCATCCTGACCCTTTGGGTCAGATGACCTAATGATTTGGAGATATAGATTGTGAGTTAGAATCCTTGATATATGACAAGCGTTAAACAAATTTTCCTTCATACTGTTATATCTACAGTTTATATATTTATATTAAACCAACTTTTTGCAAATGAGATGAAATTAAAATCAAGGAATGTTATGCGCTGTGTTTAATGAGGCTGTGACCATCTGGAAGTCATAAATCACTCACAATTTTTTTTTTAATTTGTATGCCTTTACTAACTGCTTTATTGAAAATAGAACAAAATGGAATTTTTTTAGACAATTCAATATGTGTCAAAAGTGGAGGAAAATATTTAATTTTCCAATACCACTCACTACAATGACATTTGGTAGGAAATTTCAGGCCAATAATTAGCATGCTATCACTACCAATGATTAAATAGCAAACTCTGTAAGCTTACATAATTTGTGGTGTAGAATTCAGCAATGGAAGGGACATAATCCTTACATACCGAGTGTTACCTGTATTACAGGTGAGTACCGGCCACACCTGTCCTCAGAGACACAGGTAGCGACACCACTCCTCTCTGTTTATCTACAGGTGAACATTCCAGATATACCTGTTTACTTATCTCTCAAATGCCAAACGTTCAAAAACATTGAACAGGGCCATCACCAATGAATTATTCATATCCAGTGAAATGAACATCTCATTGATGACGCACTTGTGTCCTGTCGAGGATAAACAGAGGCAACCATGACAAAATATCAAAATATTTATATGACATACCGAATATTATTTAATGAAGAACATCACACGATTACTAGCTTAATCTACTGAGGATAAACGGATGCGATAACTCTGACCTTTCATCTTGAGAAAATAACACGTTGCCAGGAAGGAAAACATTTTCATCAATTACTAGTTTAAAACACTTGAGTATTGTATCCTTTGTTGCAGTTCTGAATTGATTTGAACCAATAATAGAAAGTTCAGACCTCAAATAAGAAATTCAGATGCAGCTGAAATGAAATCTGGTTTATAAACATTTGTCCTAACAATCCTTAGATATATATAATTGTCCACAAATACCCTCTTAATTCCCTATCAAAACATCCTCGAATGTTCCAGCATCTGTACAGCTGGGTAGACTGGAATATCAGTTTGGTACTCATTTGTACAGCTGGGTAAACTGGAGTATCAGTTTGGTACTCATTTGTACAGCTGGGTAGACTGGAACATCAGTTTGGTACTCATTTGTACAGCTAGGTAGACTGAATTATATGAAGGAGTACTCATTTGTACAGCTGGGTAGACTGGAATATCAGTTTGGTACTCATTTGTACAGCTGGGTAGACTGGAATATCAGTTTGGTACTCATTTGTACAGCTAGGTAAACTGGAATATCAGTTTGGTACTCATTTGTATAGCTGGGTAAACTGGAGTATATGAAGGAGTACTCATTTGTACAGCTGGGTAGACTGGAATATATGGAAGAGTACTCATTTGTACAGCTGGGTAGACTGGAATATATGGAAGAGTACTCATTTGTACAGCTGGGTAAACTGGAATATCAGTTTGGTACTCATTTGTATAGCTGGGTAAACTGGAGTATATGAAGGAGTACTCATTTGTACAGCTGGGTAGACTGGAATATCAGTTTGGTACTCATTTGTATAGCTGGGTAAACTGGAATATCAGTTTGGTACTCATTTGTACAGCTGGGTAGACTGGAGTATCAGTTTGGTACTCATTTGTACAGCTAGGTAGACTGGAATATCAGTTTGGTACTCATTTGTACAGCTGGGTAGACTGGAATATCAGTTTGGTACTCATTTGTACAGCTAGGTAGACTGGAATATCAGTTTGGTACTCATTTGTACAGCTGGGTAGACTGGAGTATCAGTTTGGTACTCATTTGTACAGCTAGGTAGACTGGAATATCAGTTTGGTACTCATTTGTACAGCTGGGTAGACTGGAATATCAGTTTGGTACTCATTTGTACAGCTAGGTAGACTGGAATATCAGTTTGGTACTCATTTGTACAGCTAGGTAGACTGGAATATCAGTTTGGTACTCATTTGTACAGCTGGGTAGACTGGAATATCAGTTTGGTACTCATTTGTACAGCTAGGTAGACTGGAATATCAGTTTGGTACTCATTTGTACAGCTGGGTAGACTGGAGTATCAGTTTGGTACTCATTTGTACAGCTGGGTAGACTGGAGTATGTGGAGGAGTACTCATTTGTACAGCTGGGTAAACTGGAGTATGTGGAGGAGTACTCATTTGTACAGCTGGGTAGACTGGAGTATATGAAGGAGTACTTATTTGTACAGCTGGGTAGACTGGACCATACATAGTTCTACATATATCACGGTTGTACCATTTGTATAGCTGGGAAGAGATATCAGTGCCCATCAATCAGTATTTGCGATTCTATGATGTAACCTTCATTACAATTTATTTTTATCCTTGACTTGAACAAAGCCCGCCTGTATGATAATTGCTATTTTTCTTTCCTTTCTTTTCTTCATATTTTCAGATTGTTAAGAAATGAAAATTGGAATGATTTTTTTTTTCAATCTGAACAGCATATCTACCTGACTACAGATTATTAAATCCTGAAGTCTTTTCAATTAGCTTTTGATGTGTGAGGTTTAACACATCATAATATCCGTGACGGATCTCTGTATTTAAAGGGAGCATTGTATAGTGTGAGTAATATATATTCAAATTGTTGATCAATTGATTTTAGAGGTGCAAGGTTCATCAATTATCTAAGTCTGCTTTACAGACCTGGTGCTCTAATTACTTTGTTATTATCCAGGAGTGATATGTTGATAATTCTTCAGTGTGAGACACCACACAACAACCAAAGTCAACAATATTATCTTAGGTCTCCAATATTTAAAATGGTCCTCACACCAGGATTTGGCTGAACCCCAAACAACAGCCCCCATCTCTTTCCAAATACACTCAAGTATCAGACTACCAAATTGAAATTCAGATCATTGTAGAGGCCCACTATGACCCACAACCTTTTTACTCTGCTTGTGAATTTGTTTGACTTTAGGGGGATATATATTTTTTATGACTTTAGTATAAACTTCTATTAAATTGGCAGCAGCTTGCAGTAAATCATCTAAGAATTACTGCATAAATCTTCAAAATTAATCAATTCTGTGTAATACCAGGTGCTCCGGCTTACCTGGGTATTGAAACCTGAGGTAGACAAGGAGTTTTATCTACCCTATATCTACACAGGTATAGACTTTTAGTCATGTATATTTCTTTTTTATCATTCCATTATCAACGAAAATCCATCTTATCAATAATTATCATATTATGGGAATCATGTCCCGCTGTTACATTAAATCGAACCATCCTCCGAATAAACATGGTACCATCGCCTTCCTGATTATGGAGTTGTAAAGATAGTACAAAACATATGTATTAACTCAATATAAGTACCTTTATTGGCACTCGATGGCACCAAGTAATCTAAAAAACCCAGGTAACACCAAGTAATCTAGGAACCCTGGGTCACACCAACAGTACTAAGTAATCTAGGAACCCTGGGTCACACCAACAGTACTAAGTAATCTAGGAACCCTGGGTCACACCAACAGTAATCTAGGAACCCTGGGTCACACCAACAGTACTAAGTAATCTAGGAACCCTGGGTCACACCAACAGTAATCTAGGAACCCTGGGTCACACCAACAGTACCAAGTAATCTAGGAACCCTGGGTCACACCAACAGTACTAAGTAATCTAGGAACCCTGGGTCACATCAACAGTAATCTAGGAACCCTGGGTCACACCAACAGTACCAAGTAATCTAGGAACCCTGGGTCACACCAACAGTACCAAGTAATCTAGGAACCCTGGGTCACACCAACAGTAATCTAGGAACCCTGGGTCACACCAACAGTACCAAGTAATCTAGGAACCTGGGTCATACCAACAGTAATCTAGGAACCCTGGGTCACACCAACAGTACCAAGTAATCTAGGAACCCGGGTCATACCAACAGTAATCTAGGAACCCTGGGTCACACCAACAGTAATCTAGGAACCCTGGGTCACACCAACAGTAATCTAGGAACCCTGGGTCACACCAACAGTACTAAGTAATCTAGGAACCCTGGGTCACACCAACAGTAATCTAGGAACCCTGGGTCACACCAACAGTAATCTAGGAACCCTGGGTCACACCAACAGTAATCTAGGAACCCTGGGTCACACCAACAGTACTAAGTAATCTAGGAACCCTGGGTCACACCAACAGTAATCTAGGAACCCTGGGTCACACCAACAGTACTAAGTAATCTAGGAACCCTGGGTCACACCAACAGTACCAAGTAATCTAGGAACCCTGGGTCACACCAACAGTACCAAGTAATCTAGAAACCCTGGGTCACACCAACAGTACCAAGTAATCTAGGAACCCTGGGTCACACCAACAGTACCAAGTAATCTAGGAACCCTGGGTCACACCAACAGTAATCTAGGAACCCGGGTCATACCAACAGTAATCTAGGAACCCTGGGTCACACCAACAGTAATCTAGGAACCCTGGGTCACACCAACAGTAATCTAGGAACCCTGGGTCACACCAACAGTACTAAGTAATCTAGGAACCCCGGGTCATACCAACAGTAATCTAGGAACCCTGGGTCACACCAACAGTACTAAGTAATCTAGGAACCCTGGGTCACACCAACAGTAATCTAGGAACCCTGGGTCACACCAACAATAATCTAGGAACCCTGGGTCACACCAACAGTACTAAGTAACTAGGAACCCCGGGTCATACCAACAGTAATCTAGGAACCCTGGGTCACACCAACAGTAATCTAGGAACCCTGGGTCACACCAACAGTACTAAGTAATCTAGGAACCCTGGGTCACACCAACAGAATCTAGGAACCCCTGGGTCACACCAACAGTAATCTAGGAACCCTGGGTCCACACCAACAGTAATTATGGAACCCTGGGTCACACCAACAGTAATCTAGGAACCCTGGGTCACACCAACAGTAATCTAGGAACCCTGGGCATAACACAACAGTACCACGTAATCTAGGAACCCGGGTCACTACAACCGTAATCTAGGAACCCTGGTGTCACACCAACAACCAGTATCTAGGAAACCCGGGTATACCAACCAGTATCTAGGAACCCGGGTCACCACCAACAGTAATCTAGGAACTGGGGTCCCACCAACAGTAATCTAGGAACCCTGGGTCACACCAACAGTAATCTAGGAACCCTGGGTCACACCAACAGTACTAAGTAATCTAGGAACCCTGGGTCACACCAACAGTACCAAGTAATCTAGCTAACATGATGGAGACCGGCGCCCGGTCAGTACGATTGAACCAGGTGATGATGGAGACTTTGGTGTACTGGTAAGACAAACTGGGCTGGTGATATAAGTGTCCCTACTTCAGGTCTAGGTATAGGCACTATCCAAAAACAAGATACCTTACTCTGCTCTGCTCCAGTCGTTGTCCCAAGGGAGTTGAGAAAGTTGAGAATATGCTGTTAGCCCTGAATGGCAGCTTCTGCAGTAACAATACTTCCAAGGGAGTTGAGAAAAATAATCATACAAACTGATAAAATAAAGGTTTGTTCCCAATTTGTGAACCACTTTGAGAGACAGTTTAGGCTATGATTAAGAACTTTAACTTAACATTATTAGATTTAGTCTTGATAGGAGATGGTCGCCCCGGTCACTCTCTAAACACCAGGGTACTCTAGGTAAATAATATCTCTATATCACATATCTGGGTTGGTAGGGCCCTTAAATCCTAAAATCTGATTTTACAGATATTACACTGCTGATTTAGTTATTAAAGTGTCGAGCGACCTTGACAGTAGATCCAGGGCACTCATATATATACAGTACTCGATCCCGATATCTACTGGTCAAATAGCAGCCAGAGGTTCTAATAGTTATCTAGAAGGAGTTGTCCAAAGGAAAAAAAAGTTGACTGGTGGACAGATCGATCGGCATACTGCTGCATCATATATACCAAAAACAAACTTAGCATTTCATGCTTCAACTCATAACCAAAATATATACTACAGGAGCGAGTCCAACGAAGTGGGTTTCTCTTTAGGTCTGAATTTGGTGAATGGAGTTGTTGAAATGTTTCAGCTTAAAGAGAGTCATTATCAGAAATTAAAATTAAGATCTATGAAGAAATCCGCTGTGTGTTGAACTGACTTCTTTAGTATGGATTGCTCTAGTGAGACATTTTGTATACTATCATATCCACCGTAGATTTGTCAGGATTTCTATGATTTCTACCTTGAGAGATATTGTGTCACTCTGACCCCCCCCCCCCCCCCCCCCCCCCCCCCCCCAGAGGGTAAGAGTGAGGCATTGTCAATGGAAACATAAGAAAGAATCAAGTTTTTTAAGACAGAAGATAAGATCCCAAATGTATTTGCCTCTTATGTATATGCCATAGGGCAGCAGGTACCATTCTTCTGCCCTACCTACAAGGCAGTTTTTTTATTATCAAAGCAATCTTAAACCATGAACATACAGGTAACATTAAAATTTTCTATACATTTACTACTACATGATTCAAACCTAAAATTCAGAGTTGTTTTAATCATTCGCTCCCTTTAATAAGTTATACATGTATAGGTATTCGTACAGAGTTTGAGACATTTTAACCTTAAAACACTACTTTATAGATCATAAAACTGTCACCAACATCTAAAATTAACATAAATAACAACTTTGTATTTACTTTCCTCTTCATTTGAATTCAAGACCCTTATGTCAGACATTCCAGGTATGCTGCTAAAATTTGACAAATATCAGATTAGCTTTTTTGGTTCATTTGTTTGGCAACTATTCAACTTTACCTTTCAAACTGTTCTTTCTTCATTGTCATAAACTTCAGCTAACAAATGCAATACATCGTCATGATATAAACTTGTTTTGATGGTCTTCTGTGGGTCTGATGTCATATGACCTAGTATAGACTTGTGTGGGTCTGATGTCATATGACCTAGTATAGACTTGTGTGGGTCTGATGTCATATGACCTAGTATAGACCTGTGTGGGTCTGATGTCATATGACCTAGTATAGACTTACCTGGGTCTGATGTCATATGACCTAGTATAGACTTACCTGGGTCTGATGTCATATGACCTAGTATAGACTTACCTGGGTCTGATGTCATATGACCTAGTATAGACTTGTGTGGGTCTGATGTCATATGACTTGGTATAGACTTGTGTAGGTCTGATGTCATATGACTTGGTATAGACTTGTGTGGGTCTGATGTCATATGACCTAGTATAGACTTGTGTGGGTCTGATGTCATATGACCTAAAATAGACTTGTGTGGGTCTGATGTCATATGACCTAGTATAGACTTGTGTGGGTCTGATGTCATATGACCTAGTATAGTCTTGTGTGGGTCTGATGTCATATGACGTAGTATAGACTTGTGTAGGTCTGATGTCATATGACCTAGTATAGACTTGTGTGGGTCTGATGTCATATGACCTAGTATAGACTTACCTGGGTCTGATGTCATATGACCTAGTATAGACTTGTGTGGGTCTGATGTCATATGACCTAGTATAGACTTACCTGGGTCTGATGTCATATGACCTAGTATAGACTTGTGTGGGTCTGATGTCATATGACCTAGTATAGACTTGTGTGGGTCTGATGTCATATGACCTAGTATAGACTTGTGTGGGTCTGATGTCATATGACATAGTATAGACTTGTGTGGGTCTGATGTCATATGACTTGGTATAGACTTGTGTGGGTCTGATGTCATATGACCTAGTATAGACTTGTGTGGGTCTGATGTCATATGACCTATAATGACTTGTGTGGGTCTGATGTCATATGACCTAGTATAGACTTGTGTGGGTCTGATGTCATATGACCTAGTATAGACTTGTGTGGGTCTGATGTCATATGGCGTAGTATAGACTTGTGTGGGTCTGATGTCATATGAATTAGTATAGACTTGTGTGGGTCTGATGTCATATGACCTAGTATAGACTTGTGTGGGTCTGATGTCATATGACCTAGTATAGACTTGTGTGGGTCTGATGTCATATGACCGAAGATAGTTTTGTGTGGTGCCTGATGTCATAATGAACGATGATGTCTGCTCTGTGGCCAAGTTGTCTTATGACCTTTTATGGCCTTGCCTATTGTGTGGCTATGTTGTCATACGACATTACCTGTTATGTTAACCCAATCTGCCAATTAACTGGGGTTCAAAATATACTTAAGGCTATATCCTACCTTACAACTCAATATCAATAGCTGTTAAACAATAATGAGCTATGTTTTAAAACTTGAGTATAATGACTATTGTCTTGTGAGCCTATCAAATATGTCACCAAAGGATGAATTAACCCCGAGATACACATTTATATATTACTTCTTTTGACTTGGAACTCTTTTGAAAAGAAGGTCAATAACATCAGAAAGCATACCACCTTAACTGATCAGTTCTTCAAGGAAACAAGTTATTAATTTGATCCAACTGTAATAACACTAAAATATTGAAACCACAATTAAATATAATAATTCTAAGGGAATTGACAAAACCGGGATTCAGTATATTTATAAATGGACAACACCAGAATGAAGTTCACATCTTTCCCAACAACTGACAAAACGGCTATAATCCACATACAATTCTACTTATTCATATCGAAATGTACTTCAAATGTCTATTGATTCTTTATAAAAGATCACCAAGAAAATCAAATTCAATATGACTACTACGATTATATATATTTCTTTTACACGTATTGAAGACCAGCTTTTAACACAAATCTAATCGGGCGTGAAATTTTTTAAATCATCAAGCATAGGATTTCTAAAAGACATAAATAAACAGTTTGATGTACATCAGACTCCTCAGAAGAATTTAACGTCATTTTATATCCTTTTTCGTTCAGAAGAATGTAATGGTCCTTTAATAAAATCAGTAAGTAAACAGTCCGGACTAGTCCGTATATGGCCGTTATAATCAAGGTGAGTAACTGTACGTGGAAACATTTACATAGTCTCGTAATTTATCCAGTCACTTTGATCAAACATTGATCAGAATTATATAACAGCCTTTCCATTTCTTTAAAATAAACAGCAAGACCAAGCAATGTTTCAACAATTTTGGAAGGATTATTTCTTAATCAAATTTGGCCTGTCTATAATCAAAAATAACTATTTTGTCACTGAACATCCATACAGATCCAGATACTTTGGAGGGCGAGACATAATTGTTTGTCAATATACATAATATACATGTGTTGAATATAAAGTAAATCAAAACAAAAAACATTAACTTCAAATCATGTCTAAATTTTTATTTTTATCACTGAATTTTTTATTTTCTCAAATTATTTGACCATCAGACAGCATTCTTGCACAATGTTTATTGAATTATTATTAAAAAATATTCTTTTACAAATAAATATGGCAAATAAATGAATAAATATATATATTTTTTTTAATCTTTAAAAAAATGATTTTATTAAAAAAAGATTTTTTTTCAATTATAAAAAAATAATTTTATAATTAAATAAACAATTTTTTAGATACATAAATAAATCTAAAATTTTATAAATAAATAATAAAATGAATGAATAACTCTTAACATTTTGTGAGGACACTCTAGACTCAGCGTAGTACATAACATCTCTTTTGCATTTAAAAGTGTAGGTGAGCTGAAATCTGGACCAAAGTATAAAGGTATTTGTCAAATATCTGTAAAATTATGACAGGGTCTAACCTAGGTGAAAACTGCACATGTTGTATATCGACAGGTCCACATCGGTAGAATCCATTATTTGATATACACCAATGGTTTAGAAGTTACCCTGTTAAAGCTCTGGGTCACAACCAAGTAATAATATTGATAAGACATGTTGGAAGATAAACTATTTCTGTCCGATATTTAGGGACGATTACAGAATTGATTTGAATGTAATATTGGAGATTGTAGATAAAAGAACATTACACTTTGTACAGAATGAAGATCCAAAAAATCAAACTAATCACCAATCTAAGGCGTTATGTAAGATTAAGTTTCATAGAGATTTACCGAGAAATTCCACAAGTTACACATGAAAAACGTATAAATACTGTACCTATAATGTTTGTATCACTAACATCTCTCAGTTGTGTTTCTGTCTCTACACCTGACACACAATGATTTTATCTGTTACTGTGTATAAACAATTAAATAAAAACAACATCACAGAAACACCAATATATACCATCGTTATTATAATTTAGCTTTAGGTGAGGAATGAGGCCCACTACAGAATAATCTATATCAAATAATTAACGCCAATATTATAATGTATATTTCAACAAATTAAATATTGTGAAATTAATCAGCAAAAATAAGGTTTTAATTTTTTTTTTTTTTGTACATCAGAAGGACATCTTTCTTGACAACTAGCATTTGAATTTCCATGAGGGAGAATGCACTTAAACAAATTTGTTAAGCCCCATAGAGGAACTTTTATAGACCTCCTTTTGATAAACTTATACCCGAAAAATATTTTAGGCTGCTCTTTATTTGAATTTCAAAAGTTACAAACAAAGAAAATATTTTACCGATACTTATTTATGTCTGAATTTTATGATTCAAATCAGGAGAGTTGACAAAAATGAGATATCTGCTTTTATCTCGATAACAGATGTCAAAATTTATTATATAAACCAGCAAGATATCATTTTGTGATGTACATTGTAAATGTGAAGTTTCAACCACTTAAAACCCTCCATGCTGTTTAAGAATAAGTATACATCTTTTGTTTTTTTTGCTGTTTTTTTTTCTATCTCAAGTGATTTATAAACAGCACTTCCACATATGCCATTATAAAGTTTCCTGACTTTAACTCCATCTCAAACGAGTGTTGGTAGCAGTGACAATATAAACATTTAGAGTTAAAACCCCTCGCTTTATACAATGTAATGACGGCAACTCCAAACACCATTCAACTATTCATAAAAACAGCATCAGTCAGAAGCTTGAGTAAACAGATACATTTCCTATGAGAACAAAACGTTTATATGATGTCAATCCTGAATAACACATTCTTACACATGTCAATCACAATACATTTATTCTGATTGAAAATAAATAAAGTGTTTTATCCTCTCATTGTCGTTTAAGTTAAGTGTCAACATTCGGTCGTGACAGAGTTGATGTTGTCCCTACCAGTCGGACAAGTGAGGGGAAATTGGTTTTTGTAAGTATAATATAAGCTATTTACCTGGTATCAATGGACACTTGACTGTAACAAATGACTGTGTACAAATAAAGCCATACAAACAGGTGTGTAACTGTCTCGTTAACAGGTAAGTTTTCTACCTTTAAAGTGTTAAAACATGAGTAGTCGTACCAATATAATGAACAAACATAGCACTATAGGACACAGTGCTGGGAACTGATCTCACTTTTAAAATCTTGTCTCTGGTCTATCTCAACTTATCCTACTGTCCCAATTTTCATGAAACAGAATTGCATTTAGAAAATTATTACTGTGGGTAAATTTCAAACAAGTTATAAAACTGAAATGTATCATCAGTTCCCTTCAAATTCACATGCGATGCTTCAATTCTTCCCTTCTGTAACACCCAAGACAGGCCTTGTCTCCTGGTATTGGGATGGGGTATTTTTAATTTCTCTCATTTTGGGAAGAAAATTGGTGAAATCGGCAGGAAATTTTCAGTTTCAAATTCTGAAAACTTAAGTATGAAACAAGACAATTCTACAAATCACAGTCCCCCACTAGATGTGAATTTATTAGCCAACAATACAGTACACAGGTAATGAATTTGTATCAAAACTAATTCTACACACTAATTGTTTGTCAGACCCACAACTTTCAAGATGCAATTGGTGGTATTATTGTGAAGGATGTCCGAATATACAATGTTATATATTCAACATCTATATTGCCGACAATGCCAGGTGTAGTCTACGATCACACAAGTATAGGTGCGTAAAATAGGCCCTAATACGACCTTGACCAAATGTAGACTACACCGATTGTGGTCACGCACGTTCGAACATCAACTCCGGGACGAGGTGAAATAAACATCTTCGCCTAGAGAAGTCAGCTCGTCACAACAGTATCAATGTGAATGAATTCAGAAATAGTAAGAGATATCAGAAGTTCAATGCAAGTGAACTCAAAGTAAGACGAACCTTAATGCCCGAAGTAAGAAGTTCCAGCGACAAAAGGAAAAGCAGGTCTGGCCCCAGCATTTTCTTTTCCTTTGATGTTGGTCAAAGGTGAAAATGAAGGTCAGAGTGACCTACTTTTAGTACATGACACACCTCTCTCACCTAGGTGAACCTGTATGTCCCTTGTATGAAGTTCCAATGACAGGTAGTATATAAGTGATAAGAACTCTGACAATTTTTTTCTTCGATATTGATCAAAGGTCAAAATGTAGGTCAAAGTGACCTACTTTGACCTACTTTTGGTATGTGACACACTGCCTCACCCAGATTGGTTTGGTTTGGTTAATTTTGTTTAACATCCTATTAACATCTGAGGTGATTTAAGGATGGCCTCCCGTGCGTGCGACATGCATGCGTGTCGTGAGTGCGTGTGTGTGTTTTGGGAGGCTGCGGTACGTTCGTGTTAAGTCTCCTTGTGATAGGCCGGAACTTTTGCCGATTTATAGTGCTACCTCACTGAAGCATACTGCCGAAGACACCCAGCAGGACACCCCCACCCAGGTGAACCCATGAACCAAGTACATGTATGAAATTCAAGTAACAAGTAACATAGAAGATAAAGATAAGATACTGATTTAATTTCAATTGTGAATTGGGCCCATTTTCAGCCCCAAAGAAGTCCCGAAGAATCCCTGATATAGTCTTGTAGCCATGAACGTGATTGTCCAGGGGTCTCCATGAAAATCTATCACTTGTTAATATTTTGCCTTCATCTTGCCAACTTAAAATCCATAGAATCAGTTCTATCTGTCTCATCAATATTTTCTTATTGTTTTTTTTTTTAAAACATCTCACACTTTTGAACAAATGCCCTACACGCAAGTTACCTTTTCTATAACCCGTTAATCGAGTATGTGTGTATCATGATTAACCAGTGTATCAAATGACCCAGTCGGCCTTCACAGGTAAATTTACGACACTTCAATTACACCTTTATGTCAATTTCTGACGACTTCTCTTCACACCTAATTCTCTATCTACCTCCCACAAGTTGTAAAAGCGGTAAGCTATGTATCGAGTTAGATACTTACAAAAACACTTGTATGTAAGTTGATAAGTTATTATCAATAATCTGTGACATCCTATACAGTATCTATTCAATCACACATTGTCTGTGATAAGTCGTCTCAAATAATTGTCGTAAGAATTCGATCATTAAAATTTAATTAACATGCTTTGACCTAACCCAGAATTTCATCTCAATCATTTCACCACTTGTTCAGACAAAAATCAATCAGTGGTTGAACCATGGTTGACAAGACATGTGCATTACATGTAACCAAAGTGATTTTGTTTCAACTATAGCAAGACCCTAGTTATTATAGTTTCAGATCAAACTCGCTCCGTGATTGATGGCATTATGGTCACATAGATCAAACAGTTTTATAGTCTAATAATATGCATTGCAATGGAAGACTGCAGAGCAATTATATCATTGATGGTAAACTTGAAGCAGTATTATATTAATAAAACAAATTTTTAAACCAAAATTTAGAAATACAAACTGCATAGAATTATGAAGGATTTCTTACTATTGATGGCAAACGTACTCAATCATAATAAAATTGGGTCAGCTCAAAATATGTGTATTCCCTTAACTTGACAGATAGCGTGAATTGTATGTGTGTTGGTCAAATTGATGATCAAGTTCCTCGTAGACTCAAATTTCCTCAGGTATAGAACTCACCTAAGAAGATGATTTTAATTTCATTAGTAATGATCGAAATCTATTATACCTGGAATCCATTATCAGATTTACTATGTCGGATGTCCCAGGGGTCATCATAGAGAACCAATCAAATCAATTAGCCTTCTCTCTGATGTGTTTAGAGATGTACAATTTCAACGTAATTTCTCATCAAGGGATATCAATACTAGAATTGCACATTTCAAATTTGTTTGAGGATGTTATTCTGAAAAGTGTTCAACCACACATTTAAAATTTAAACATTGTACTTATTAGGGACTTGAACCCTGGACCTCCAAACTCTTGACAGGCTCAAACTACTAGTCACTATATCACCTGACTAATGTCTTATACTAGTCACTATATCACCTGACTAATATCTTATCAGGCTCAAACTACTAGTCACTATATCACCTGACTAATATCTTATCAGGCTCAAACTACTAGTCACTATATCACCTGACTAATGTCTTATCAGGCTCAAACTACTAGTCACTATAACACCTGACTAATGTCTTATCAGGCTCAAACTATTAGTAACTACAGAGGAGCCCACTTATTTGCATATCGGTTATTTGAATATCCCGCTTATTTGCATAAAATTCTCAGGTCCCGATTTTTTTCTTCTTTATCTTTGTATTTCAATCCCGCGTATTTGCATCGACTAAAACACCGACTCCCGCTTATATGCATATAAAAATTCCAAAAAATCGAAAAATTTTAATTGATTTAAAGGGTATTTTTATGAAATGTTTTTTTAACTTACATATTGATTTAACACGATGTACAACGTTATCTAATCATTGGTTCATACTTCGTCATTACAGGTTACGTTCGATGCATCGATATCGACATTTAGTTATTATCCAGACCATATCAGTAGCATTGTGCAGAAGAATTACTGAATAAAATATTTACATGCCTCATCTTTTGATGAGATTTGTTTATTTATTATAGCATCGATCCAAACTTGTGTTCTGTGCACTTGAACACTCGCTGAGGCAGGTTGCGATCGTTGTGATTGTTTACTAGGCGCGTTGCATTATGGGGGCATATGTGTAATGAACGACAACTCTTTTTGTGTGTGCGCCATTTTCCAAAACGAACCCAAACAACAATACACATGTCACGGTCATATAAGACAGTCTATTGCTTCAGCAGTTCATCATCTATGATTAAACAACTAATATACTCATAGCAGGAACACAACGCATCTCGAGACGATAATGAATGTTAATTGAAACGATGACATCGTAGTGCCAACCCATGTGTGTATGACCGATATCGGACCCAGAGTGACGAGTAACTTTAGTAAACAATGAAGTGTATGCAAATATTTTTATTTGTACATTTACAAAGAATAACAACCCATGTATTTCGTATTTACTCTTATATTTTAAATAATGGTTTTTTTTTTAAATATATTTTTAATGCAAATAACGTAAACAATCATATAGCGCCCATTTTGAGTACCTACCTGACGATCTACATGTGTATAAGAGGGGCCAAAACCCAACTCCGTCTATATGAATACTCCGGTTATTTGCATATTTTGTCATGGAAAAAGGGCTATGCAAATAATCGGGTTGCTCTGTATATCACCTGACTAATGTCTTATCAGACTCAAACTACTATTCACTATATCACCTGACTAATGTCTTATACTCGTCACTATATCACCTGGCTAATGTCTTATACTAGTCACTATATCACCTGACTAATGTCTTATCAGACTCAAACTACTAGTCACTATATCCCCTGACTAATGTCTTATCAGGCTCAAACTACTAGTCACTATATCACCTGACTAATGTCTTATTAACCTCAAACTACTATTCACTATATCACCTGACTAATGTCTTATCAGACTCAAACTACTAGTAACTATATCACCTGACTAATGTCTTATCAGACTCAAACTACTGGTCACTGTATCACCTGACTAATGTCTTATCAGGCTCGAACTACTAGTCACTATATCACCTGACTAATGTCTTATACTAGTCACTGTATCACCTGACTAATGTCTTATCAGACTCAAACTACTAGTCACTATATCACCTGACTAATGTCTTATCAGACTCAAACTACTAGCCACTATATCACCTGACTAATGTCTTATCAGACTCAAACTACTAGTCACTGTATCACCTGACTAATGTCTTATCGCCTGACTAATGTCTTATCAGACTCAAACTACTAGTCACTATATCACCTGACTAATGTCTTATACTAGTCACTATATCACCTGACTAATGTCTTATCAGACTCAAACTATTAGTCACTATATCACCTGACTAATGTCTTATCAGACTCAAACTACTAGTCACTATATCACCTGACTATTGTCTTATACTAGTCACTATATCACCTGACTAATGTCTTATACTAGTCACTATATCACCTGACTAATGTCTTATCAGACTCAAACTACTAGTCACTATATCACCTGACTAATGTCTCATCAGACTCAAAATACTAGTCACTATATCACCTGACTAATGTCTTATCAGACTCAAAATACTAGTCACTATATCACCTGACTAATGTCTTATTAACCTCAAACTACTCGTCACTATATCACCTGACTAATGTCTTATCAGACTCAAACTATTAGTCACTATATCACCTGACTAATGTCTTATCAGGCTCAAACTACTAGTCACTATATCACCTGACTAATGTCTTATCAGGCTCAAAATACTAGTCACAATATCACCTGACTAATGTCTCATCAGACTCAAAATACTAGTCACTATATCACCTGACTAATGTCTTATCAGACTCAAAATACTAGTCACTATATCACATGACTAATGTCTTATCAGGCTCAAACTACTCGTCACTGTATCACCTGACTAATGTCTTATCAGGCTCAAACTACTCATCACTATATCACCTGACTAATGTCTTATACTAGTCACTATATCACCTGACTAATGTCTTATACTAGTCACTATATCACCTGACTAATGTCTCATCAGACTCAAAATACTAGTCACTATATCACCTGACTAATGTCTTATCAGACTCAAACTACTAGTCACTGTATCACCTGACTATTGTCTTATACTAGTCACTATATCACCTGACTAATGTCTTATACTAGTCACTATATCACCTGACTAATGTCTTATCAGACTCAAACTACTCATCACTATATCACATGACTAATGTCTTATACTAGTCACTATATCACCTGACTAATGTCTTATACTAGTCACTATATCACCTGACTAATGTCTTATACTAGTCACTATATCACCTGACTAATGTCTTATCAGGCTCAAACTAGTAGTCACTATATCACCTGACTAATGTCTTATCACCTGACTATTGTCTTATACTAGTCACTATATCACCTGACTAATGTCTTATCAGGCTCAAACTACTAGTCACTATATCACCTGACTTATGTCTTATACTAGTCACTATATCACCTGACTAATGTCTTATACTAGTCACTATATCACCTGACTAATGTCTTATCAGGCTCAAACTACTAGTCACTATATCACCTGACTAATGTCTTATCAGGCTCAAACTACTAGTCACTATATCACCTGACTAATGTCTTATACTAGTCACTATATCACCTGACTAATGTCTTATCAGGCTCAAACTACTAGTCACTATATCACCTGACTAATGTCTTATCAGGCTCAAACTACTAGTCACTATATCACCTGACTAATGTCTTATACTAGTCACTATATCACCTGACTAATGTCTTATCAGGCTCAAACTACTAGTCACTATATCACCTGACTAATGTCTTATCAGGCTCAAAATACTAGTCACAATATCACCTGACTAATGTCTCATCAGACTCAAAATACTAGTCACTATATCACCTGACTAATGTCTTATCACACTCAAACTACTAGTCACAATATCACCTGACTAATGTCTTATCAGGCTCAAAATACTAGTCACAATATCACCTGACTAATGTCTTATACTAGTCACTATATCACCTGACTAATGTCTCATCAGACTCAAAATACTAGTCACAATATCACCTGACTAATGTCTCATCAGACTCAAACTAGTAGTCACTATATCACCTGACTAATGTCTTATCAGACTCAAACTAGTAGTCACTATATCACCTGACTAATGTCTTATACTAGTCACTATATCACCTGACTAATGTCTTATCAGGCTCAAACTACTAGTCACTATATCACCTGACTAATGTCTTATCAGGCTCAAAATACTAGTCACAATATCACCTGACTAATGTCTCATCAGACTCAAAATACTAGTCACTATATCACCTGACTAATGTCTTATCAGACTCAAAATACTAGTCACTATATCACATGACTAATGTCTTATCAGGCTCAAACTACTCGTCACTGTATCACCTGACTAATGTCTTATCAGACTCAAGCTACTAGTCACTATATCACCTGACTAATGTCTTATTAGGCTCAAACTACTAGTCACTATATCACCCGACTAATGTCTTATACTAGTCACTATATCACCTGACTAATGTCTTATCAGACTCAAAATACTAGTCACTATATCACCTGACTAATGTCTTATCAGGCTCAAACTACTAGTCACTATATCACCTGACTAATGTCTTATCAGACTCGAACTATTAGTAACTATATCACCTGACTAATGTCTTATCAGACTCAAACTACTGGTCACTGTATCACCTGACTAATGTCTTATCAGACTCAAACTACTAGTCACTATATCACCTGACTAATGTCTTATACTAGTCACTATATCACCCGACTAATGTCTTATACTAGTCACTATATCACCTGACTAATGTCTTATCAGACTCAAAATACTAATCACTATATCACCTGACTAATGTCTTATCAGGCTCAAACTACTAGTCACTATATCACCTGACTAATGACTTATCAGACTCAAAATACTAGTCACTATATCACCCGACTAATGTCTTATACTAGTCACTATATCACCTGACTAATGTCTTATACTAGTCACTATATCACCCGACTAATGTCTTATACTAGTCACTATATCACCTGACTAATGTCTTATCAGACTCAAAATACTAATCACTATATCACCTGACTAATGTCTTATCAGGCTCAAACTACTAGTCACTATATCACCTGACTAATGTCTTATACTAGTCACTATATCACCTGACTAATGTCTTATACTAGTCACTATATCACCTGACTAATGTCTTATCAGACTCAAACTACTAGTCACTATATCACCTGACTAATGTCTTATACTAGTCACTATATCACCTGACTAATGTCTTATCAGACTCAAAATACTAATCACTATATCACCTGACTAATGTCTTATCAGACTCAAACTATTAGTCACTATATCACCTGACTAATGTCTTATTAGGCTCAAACTACTAGTCACTATATCACCTGACTAATGTCTTATTAACCTCAAACTACTATTCACTATATCACCTGACTAATGTCTTATACTAGTCACTATATCACCTGACTAATGTCTTATCAGACTCAAACTACTAGTCACTATATCACCTGACTAATGTCTTATCAGGCTCAAACTACTAGTCACTATATCACCCGACTAATGTCTTATACTAGTCACTATATCACCTGACTAATGTCTTATCAGACTCAAACTACTAGTCACTATATCACCCGACTAATGTCTTATACTAGTCACTATATCACCCGACTAATGTCTTATACTAGTCACTATATCACCTGACTAATGTCTTATCAGACTCAAAATACTAGTCACTATATCACCTGACTAATGTCTTATTAGGCTCAAACTACTGGTCACTGTATCACCTGACAAATGTCTTATACTAGTCACTATATCACCTGACTAATGTCTTATCAGACTCAAACTACTCATCACTATATCACCTGACTAATGTCTTATACTAGTCACTATATCACCTGACTAATGTCTTATCAGACTCAAACTATTAGTCACTATATCACCTGACTAATGTCTTATCACCTGACTAATGTCCTATCAGGCTCAAACTACTAGTCACTATATATCACCTGACTAATGTCTTATTAGGCTCAAACTACTAGTCACTATATCACCTGACTAATGTCTTATACTAGTCACTATATCACCTGACTAATGTCTTATCAGGCTCAAACTACTAGTCACTATATCACCTGACTAATGTCTTATTAACCTCAAACTACTAATCACTATATCACCTGACTAATGTCTTATTAGGCTCAAACTACTCGTCACTATATCACCTGACTAATGTCTTATCAGGCTCAAACTACTCGTCACTATATCACCTGACTAATGTCTTATCAGACTCAAACTATTAGTCACTGTATCACCTGACTAATGTCTTATCAGGCTCAAACTACTAGTCACTATAACACCTGACTAATGTCTTATCAGGCTCAAACTACTCGTCACTATATCACCTGACTAATGTCTAATCAGGCTCAAACTACTCGTCACTATATCACCTGACTAATGTCTTATTAGGCTCAAACTACTCGTCACTTTATCACCTGACTAATATCTTATCAGGCTCAAACTACTAGTCACTTTATCGCCTGACTAATGCCTCCACACATTATATAATCACATTCATGAGTGTAAGAATTGTTTTTTAACATTTTACCTTCACCGCCAACTCGTTTAAAAAGTTACAACACAGACACTTCATACACCTTGATGGTGTGTATTGGGATAGGGGGGGGGGGGGGGGGGGGGGGCAATTTCAGTCCAATTTCAGATATTTCTGTGCTAGGCGACAGTACTTGTGTGTTAAGAAGAGAAATATAATTGTTATATATAGACCGGGATTCGAACTGAACTAGTCCTCCAAACTCTAAACAGCCCACTTCATAACTGATCTACCTAACGTCAATGATAATCCCTAGCTACACCCTGGGTTCCCTTCACGGCAACAATGTAACAAGATGAAAAGACACAGGATCAGACCGAATTCAAACTCCAACAACCCAAACTCTAATGGCAGACATGTTTGTAGTATATATAATGAACTGAATTACCTGTACATTGGCTGTCAAATAGCTTAGTCCCAACACAGTATAAATCTGTGATAATTTACACTCTAAATGTGGTTTAAAAATTTCATTTTTTGAAGGTTCCATTGTCCTATGACGAATATGATAAATGACATTAGGAAGAAATTTTCTACGTTCGGTGATAATATAGCCTCTTTTTATAGAACAGTAGGTCGTAACCTAAACTCAGCCGATTCTACAGACAAATCTTCTATCGTTTCGATGTTGTATTGTTCGTATGTAGTACAATCGGTTTTATTATATATCTTACATAGATCCACAAAAGGTACAAGCAATATTCACACCAGGTAAATATTCTCACCTGTACAATCTGGTACACACAATTATCAAAAGTTTATTTCAATAAAATATCACTACTTTATACCACAAAGCCACCCTCAACCTCTATCGATGAAGAAAAGGTACAAGGCCAGCTCTAATCGTAATATGTTTGTTCCGAACTTGTACAAGATCAGGATTATACTCCAAACTTACTATCATCACACGAAACAGATTTGTATAAACCTGTTGTTTGATTAAGCAACCGATTCAATAACACAGTATGGTTTCATTTGCTATTTTCTAATTCCTTAGAAAACTTAATTGGGTGTTTGGTTTGGTACAAAGCATAATGAATCAATGTTTGATTTCTACCAGAAATTTACAATTGTGCACTTTAATGAACAATTTAAAATGGAACCTGAAATTTACATCAACCAGTGTAACTATATACACTTATGTACTTGAAAAATATAGTAATTTTTTCTTTAAAACTGGGAAGTATTCCTGCTTAATTCTTTAGTTTTGGGGGAAAATCATACAAATTGTAGCTAGGGGAACATCGTAAGTTTTTGGCTGTAAAAGAGATAAAAAATATCACTTTAAAGAGATTTAACTTTAAAATGGTAAAGAAAATGCCAACAACCATCATATTTACTCAAAATATACGAAAGAATTGAGTCGGAAATTTGACATAAGATAATTTTTTATTTATTCTGTTTTTTTCTCATATAGATATTTTTTCATCACATCTAAATGATATTTCATTCCAATATCAGGTTACTTGATATCTTGGTTATGCTGCGGAATTCAAATTGGTTCAAGGTCAATATTACTCTGAACAAGTTAATATGTAACGATTCACCAATGCATAGGGGCCGCGGTGGCCGAGTGGTTAAGGTGTACCGACACTTTAACACTAGCCCTCCACCTCAGGGTTGCGAGTTCGAAACCTACGTTGGGCAGTTGCCAGGTACTGACCGTAGGCCGGTGGTTTTTCTCCGGGTTAATAACTCCGGCATTCCTCCACCTCCAAAACCTGGCACGTCCTTAAATGACCCTGGCTGTTAATAGGACGTTAAACAAAAACAAAGCAAACCAAACCAAATCACCAATGCATAGATATATTGGATCCCAGAGTAGTATCCTTGATTTGTATCGCTATACCTGAAAAGTTATCTCCCTTGACCAAAGTCAGCTTACGTTTTGTAGTAAACAACATGGCTGACAAGGCCATTCCAGTGACTTATAAAGCCGCCTGTTGGAGTTCTTTAAAATCCAATTTATCTTAATTCAAGAACGCTTTGTGGGAAATGGACAAAACGTATATTTTTTTAAACAAATGTAGACAAAGACTCAAATATTCCGGAAATATCACAAACAAAACATGACTACTGTACGATGGAATACCAGATATCTGATAGGTCATCAGCTTCTCATATATCGTGATATATATCGTATCGTGACCCCGGTATCGCGATACGAACCGTATTGCTACCCACCTTGCGATACACAGCTCTATTAAAATGTCATTAATCATTTTGGACACAGCAAATAGTTGTTCACATGAAGTTGTCCATTTGAACTGTCCCCATTAGATCTTGAATGTAGGTCAAAATTACTTCAAACAAAGACAGCCCTTCAATCAAGCTTACCACTGGCAAAGAATGTATCTTTAAATATCAAGCCTTTTAGATAAGGAAGGAAAAGTTATACTGAACATCACACCAATAGATGAGCAATTCCCATCTCAAATTATCAAGTTGAATCCTTTTAATTAATCTTCTTAAAGCAAATTTAACATTAAATTTCCTACATCAATTTAGTTTCAAATTCTGGGTTTGTGTTATCACAAACCAAATGATAAATTAGAACAAAAATCAAAAGAATATCATGCAAAATATGCTTGATATTTAAAACCAAAGACAACTTGATATTTTTCAAGAATGCTAATTAAGAAATATTCAATACAATTTTCAAGTCAACTACCAAAGGGCCATTCTCAGTCCATCTGTGTACAAACTAATATATAACATGTATAACCATGTAGATGTCCATAAAATGATGAATCTATTCTATATTGATATATCAATAATAATTATGAAGACTTATTAAATGATAAACTTTAATTACCTTTGACAAGTTCTCAGGTATTTGAAAAGTTTAATTTTCAATAAGGCAATTCAATTTCTCAATTTGCCTTGCAATGCGTTACAGCTGTAATTTTTGTGCACCGCAAACCACCCAATTGCCCCGAATCATCAAGCACCCTGACAACTTAGATCATTATACAAGTTGTAATTTTTGTGCACCGCAAACCACCTGGTTGCCCTAAATCATCAAACACCCTGATAACTCGGATCATGATACGAGTTGTAATTCTTGTGACCCGACATCACCTGACTGGCCTAAATCTGTCTTGCTCGCGAGTGCAACAAGTTCCAGTTTAGGTTAAGGTTTCGGACTAAGTGTAATCTCCTTTGTATTTTTTAGACCTAAGATACATCTCTAGGAAACTTTTCAATTCACGAATATTTGTTAAGTATGTGTTATATACAGGAGACAGGCAGGTTCTATTCAAACTCATCTTGTTATTTCTCTATTTTAATTTTCCATTACTCAAATTTTGTACAACAGCATAATGTGTGCAAATAAATTTTCATTTTTTTTTTTTAATTTTACATGTCATGGAATGTGACTGTCAGAAAAGTAGTTATTTCGCAATGTGTCACTGATCAAGAAAATACTGTTTAATCTTGATTAAAGTACATTCCTTTTATTTTAAGTGTATTTAATTGATTTATCTGTAACTGTGCTAATAATTATTTCAAATAAAAAATATACAGACTAATCAAATATTTAAAATGTTAAAGAGTTGTTTACACGACGTTTACATGAAGCTAAAAATAGGCACTGCAATCATTCTTCATGGTTTTGTGTATTTTTGTAAAAACCATTTCAAACAACTTTAAATATTTATACAAAACCCACAGACAAAAGATGACGGGATATTGTCATCTTTCATCTATCACATTTAAAAGTCCCTGTCTGCCATTGTTGTTTGGAATTCTTGTTCATAGATAACTGGTCTCCTCGGGCTTCTCGACTTAAAAATATTTGCGATATTCTCCTAACACATCTTTCTCCTAAAAAAATCTCTGAAATAGTACTAAAATATGAAAACTATGCCTTTGAATAAAAACTATTTTTAAAAAATTCTGTTTTTTTTTTTTATATTTTATAATATACATGCCAATTTAATTATATATACCATGAAACTTACTAAATACCTATGACAGGGGGGCAGGGATAAAGTTGGTAGATAGAGACAGCTAAAGAATTTGTCTAATTGAAAGAAAAAAAATAAAACATTCTGACCTGTTGGACCATTTTCATCCGTAGTCGTGTCAGGTAATCATGGACACTGTCCGTGTCCGTGGCAGCCATTTTCTCCGGTTTCCTTAGCAACACAGTACACTTTTTTGGTAGTTCATGTTCCTTTCATGTCACTGGTATAGAATCCTTTCATCGGACTCACCTGTTTGGAAATTCAAAATACTTTCTTCAGTTTGTTCAACAGTCTATTGAAGGCAGTATTGACACGAATTGGATCAGTCCACTTTCCATACGAGGTTGGAACAGGTCTTACCTTTAACAGGTAGAATGATAACTTCAAACCCATTTGACAGATAAAGAGTGCATCTTTTCATACCTAGCTCCTTTTACCTATAGTGTATATAAATATATCTACCTGAAAGCTATTTCAAATCCTACAAAAAGCTTACTAACAGTAAATTTCTTCTCATTTCTAAATTCCTTTAAAAATACTTTTTTTTCTACAAAACTTGTAGAAATATTATTCTGAATGTAGTTTGATTAGAATATATTTCAACATTTACTTGAACTTGAAAGTCAACTTTTATGCTGAACAAAATTTTGTATGATTTTTAAATGAAGTTGACCATGCTTTCGTATAACTGGGCAAACCTTCTCATTACGAGGACCAAATATTAAAACTTTTATCAACGGAAATTTTAAATAACTGTATAGCGAGGGATTTCCACCAAATTGATTTCTGGCCGATGGTTGTATACAAATGGACGTGAGATGAAAGTCATGTAAGGTAAACTCGAGACATGGTAAATCTTTAAACACCCAACCAACCGATCACTCTTATAACTGAACCATAAAATTATTTTCTCAGTGGTCACTATAATATGTATGTGTACAAGTAAACAAACAAAGTTCAGTTTTGCCACAGAAACACATTAACATAAATTGTACTCTGGTAAATATAAACCGCAATCTTCCTCTTGGCTAGAGAGAAATTGTATTTAGCTTGAAATATCTCATATATGCCTAATAATCCCTAGTAATAAATGATTTATAATCAATAACATTCTCTGTTACAATACATACACAGAAATACTACTAATGTCAAATTCAACATTTTCCTTAATAGAGGAAACAACAGATAATTCTTACATTAAAATATTGTAAAGATCATGACAAAAAATCTTTACTGAAATAATATGAACAATACAAGTCCCTGATCATCCATCCACATCTCGAGATTTAAGACGGTTGAGACACTTATTATTTCTCAGATAGTAATCAAATTATAAACTTAGGCCTTTAATAATATTATAAACTTAACTGACGAGTTAAGTTTGTGCAGCATATTTTTCCCATTTTAACAAACTTGGAAGAAAAACATCTAAATGGTTATTTTAACCAAAGTTTAAAAAAAAAGGTTACTTCATGGCAGAGGTATAAAAATATAGACTGCAGTGAACATTTTTCTACAAACCTTTCTGTCTAAACCTGAAAAGAATGATTAAGGAAAAATATTTATTAGAATTTCAAAAATTTGAATTTTATTGTTTTCATCAGTCAATATTTGTAGCTAGTGTGTGCAGGATTTCTACTTACGAAATGAACACATCAATGTTGCAAATGTTGGAAACTCTTCAGGCATTTTCTACTAAGTTTTACTACGAATTTAACTTAGTTATGGAAATCTTAAAGTAAAACATGAACACATATATAGCTGCAATACCTGACAAATTCATTAGTTTATTAGCTTCCTTTTTTAATTGATTTTAAGGTAATGTAGTCTCTAATATATAAAACTAGCATCAAAGTTATTAAACTCACGAGTTGCTCCAATTTTAGGCAAACACACTTTAATTTGAAATGTGCACAAAAAAAAAAATTTTTTAGATGTAGATCTTAAATATCAAAGCAAAGTTAATTCATATTATACGAAACATTAGGTGTATGTGAAGCTAGAATACAATAAAGAAGTTTTTAATGTCAATTCTTAAACCAAAACATGATGAAATCTGCAAATTTACAAATGATTTCAGAATTTTAGCTGTCATTTAAACCAACAAGTTTATTAGTATGTATGGTTTCATAAAAAAAATATGGGGAAAAAATCAATATTTAGAAATCATTTTTACAGATACACAATTTCAGCTGATTGCATGAATATGACAAAAAAGGGGGTAAGAAGCATTTCAAAAACATCTCAGCATTTCTACTACTGTTCTGATTCATCAGTATGGTATACTGGGAGGGCATACAGCATTCAAAAGCCTGTGTATACAGCATTCCCCAGCCTGGGTACAGCATTCACAAGCCTGGGTATACAGCATTCCCCAGTCTGGGTATACAGCATTCCCCAGCCTGTGTATACAGCATTCCCCAGCCTTGGTATACAGCATTCCACAGCCTGTTTATACAGCAGTCCCCAATCTGTGTATACAGCATTCCCCAGTCTATGTATACAGCATTCCCCAGCCTGGGTATACAGCATTCCCGGTCTGTGTATACAGCATTCCCCAGCCTGTGTATACAGCATTCCCCAGTCTATGTATACAGCATTCCCCAGCCTGTGTATACAGCATTCCCCAATCTGTGTATACAGCATTCCCCAGCCTGTGTATACAGCATTCCCCAGTCTATGTATACAGCATTCCCCAGCCTGGGTATACAGCATTCCCGGTCTGTGTATACAGCATTCCCCAGTCTGGGTATACAGCATTCCCCAATCTGTGTATACAGCATTCCCGGTTTGTGTATACAGCATTCCCCAGCCTGGGTTTACAGCATTCCCCAGTCTGTGTATACAGCATTCCCCAGCCTGGGTATACAGCATTCCCCAGCCTTGGTATACAGCATTCCCCAGCCTTGGTATACAGCATTCCCCAATCTGGGTATACAGCATTCACAAGCCTGAGTATACAACATTCTCCAGCCTGTTTATACAGCATTCCCCAGCCTGTGTATACAGCATTCCCCAATCTGTGTATACAGCATTTCCCCAGCCTGTGTATACAGCATTCCCCAGCCTGTTTATACAGCATTCCCCAGTCTGGGTATACAGCATTCCCCAGCATGACTATACAGCATTCCCCAGCATGACTATACAGCATTCCCCAGTCTGGGTATACAGCATTCCCCAGCATGACTATACAGCATTCCCCAGTCTGGGTATACAGCATTCCCCATCATGACTATACAGCATTCCCCAGTCTGGGTATACAGCATTCCCCAGCATGACTATACAGCATTCCCCAGTCTGGGTATACAGCATTCCCCAGCATGACTATACAGCATTCCCCAGCATGACTATACAGCATTCCCAAGTCTGGGTATACAGCATTCCCCAGCATGACTATACAGCATTCCCCAGTCTGGGTATATCATTCCCCAGCATGACTATACAGCATTCCCCAGTCTGGGTATACAGCATTCCCCAGCATGACTATACAGCATTCCCCAGTCTGGGTATACAGCATTCCCCAGCATGACTATACAGCATTCCCCAGTCTGGGTATACAGCATTCCCCAGCATGACTATACAGCATTCCCCAGTCTGGGTATAGCATTCCTCGGCCTGGGTATATAGTAAGCAAAGCCAAAGGGGGACAAATCCTATACAAAATCAAAATGTTTTATGAGTATATTGACAAATCAAACACTCATGAATGTCACTGTAAGAGGAATTTATCTGAACTGTTAAATCATTACAGAATCAATGGTCAGACCATCTACTTACTTGATAATTGTTCAATAAATTGAAGTAGTTTTACAGCTAGCCAATATACTGTTATAAACCAACTTCAAAGACCCAGGAAGTACAAGCTTCACTGCTGAAACTTCTTTGATTGACAAACCTCCGTCAAAAATGACGATTACGGTTGCGGGAAGGATCGTTGTATGCTTTAAAAGAATTAAAAAAGTGCAGGGATTTGGGTACAGTGAGAGGGTTTTTTTTTTTTTTTAAATTAATTTTTTTAGTGGAAACTATAAGATAAAACATTATGAGGGTGTGTCTATGGTGTATGTTTGAGATCATCAAGGGCTGCATTGTGTATATGTGCCTTGAAGATCTCTAGTGTAGTGCATTGTACTGCTGCCACCGGGAGGAGGTTCCATTGTGTTATTGTGTGTGGGAAGAAGGAGTATTTGTATGTGTCATTGGTGGCAGATAGGTGTCTGAAGGTGTAGGGGTGTGTTTGCCTTGTCCTAGGGTCTGCTGGGTGCATGATGCCGTGTGGGTCTATTGCGACATGATGGTGAATGATTGTGTATAATAGTATGAGTCTGGTCTTGAGTCTACGTGTTTGAAGTGTGGGCCAGTTGAGTTTGTCCATCATGTCTTGTACTGAACTTGTGTTGTGGTATCTGTTTTGTACGTATCGTGCTGCTCTGCGTTGAATTTTTTCTATTTGGTTGATTTGGTTTGTGTTGTGCGGGTCCCATATGGAAGAGCAGTATTCCAGTTTGGGTCTCACTAGGGCTTTGTATGCATGTTCTTTTATATGTTGTGAGTTTATTTTCAGGTTGCGTTTTAGGAAGCCTAGTGATCTGTTGGCGTTTGCGGTGATGTTGTTGATGTGTGTATCCCATTTGAGATTTTTCTGTAGTGTGAGTCCTAAGTATTTGCTGGCGTCGACTTGTTGCAGTGTGTGGTCGTGCAGTTTATAGTTGTATGTTGTTTTGGTGCGTTTGTTTGAAGTGGATATGATATTGCATTTGTTTGGGTGAAATTTCATGAGCCAGTCTTGTTCCCACTGTCCTGCTGCATTTATGTCTTGTTGTAATTTGTGTGCGTCGTTTATGTTGTGGATTGTCTTGTAGATGATGCTGTCGTCGACGAAGAGTCTGAGAGTGCTGTGTTTGATGTAGTCTGGTAGGTCGTTGATGTATATGAGGAACTTACTACCTTATTTGACCTAATAAGTGCATTGTGCACTTACAAAAACACAAAAGGAATGTTTTTACAATGACACCATGTACAGGGAAAAGTTCTGTGATGGGAACATTTTTTTTTTCATTTGCACATCTTTATGTAGCTTAAATAATCCTTTTGCTTAAAGACCAGGTTATATTAACAGATTAGTGAAGTAAGGAACTTTTTATATTTCAATTACCACAACCATCCTCCTTTCCTGTAGAGTGTGTTTATTAGGTTGGGTATGGTTAATATGTTAGCAAACTATGGAATTTAAAAGAGAAACTGTAAGAATACGGGAAAAAAAAGGAAACATTGAATGCTTCAGCTTTCTTTTAACACAAGCTGAAAATTAACCTGTTAAGGAAATTCTGTTTGGGAATTTAACATTGAAATTGGGAATTTGAAAGAATCAGGGGCCAAATACCAGCCTAGGAAATCTCAACACAAGATTCAAACACAATAATAAACATTGAGAGATAACTCCGGTCAAATGAAAGTTACAAGGGACCTGACAGACAAAAAACATCATAGCATCATATTCTCATCAAATCGGACAGGTTGTATAAAAGAGTCTGCAATCATGATCAGTTTTAGGAGTCTATCAAAACATCAGATCAACTGATTTCTTGAGAGTTTCTAAAGTTTCATGAAGTCTTCTGAAAAATAATTAATTATTGCTTGTTTCCTATTAAGAAAGACCTATACATAGAATTTTAGTGTCAGTGTAAACAAAAACTTGGCCAGCAGAGGAGAACCCAATGGAGGGGTGCTAGTACTAGTAAAAGACAGGGACTGGTTCATCAGATCGGCCGGAACGACGAAAAGAGTAGGTAAGTCAGAGCATCAGAGTATGGACGTACACAAGCGGTCTAAGTGTGGGAGGAAACTGGAGTACCTGGAGGCCCCCCAACAAGGCAGATATCACTGAAAACACGACCAGTTCCTTCGGAGAGTACTTATATCTTGGAGACTGAGCAGAAGGACAAGAAAAAGTAGAGTACCACAGGCAGATATATTAGCTTTGTCAAAGAAGGGGCGCAGCTGAAGACAACGCCAGACAGACAGGAATGACTGGAATTTTTGGAGGAGCCAATGATTGGATACTAATAGTACGACCTGGAGAAGAAAGCAAGCTCTTCAAGAGTCCCCAGAAAGGAAGCAATGAAGTATGTTAGGTCTGATGGAGGGATACAGGGCATGGTGTTTTACCCAACTGAAATTGGAGTCAGGGGATTAACAAGTGCCAAATCGGAGTTTTTCTGCTGCCCCGGTGCCATAGTTCAAGCTTTGCAACATATACCTTTTCTTTCCTAATTAACCCATCTTTTGACTTGTGTCTCCCTGTACATTTAGACCTCCTCGTTGTCTCTAGCTGTTCCACCGATGTTGGAAATATCCCGCCATGTGTCAATTTCCCAACCGGAAATGTAAACCATGATCACGTGACCCTACGTCACTGTCCAAAATGGCGAATGTCAACAAGCGAGTCATATGAGAGCAGGTAAAGCAATGACAGTTGCTATCTCATCGATGTCAGTGTCGTTACCCGTGATTATTCATGAGGATTCGTCACATAGATATATCTGCTGAATGTTGACATTAATTTAGATTGTGAAATTGATTTCTCTTTTATTGATCAGTTCTCATTGTCACATGTAAATATATTTCGTAATTTTACGGGTCAAATTTAGGTTCTAGATTACGATCAAAACAACCAGCGTCTACCAAGGACTTTGTGCGTATATATGTGTCAAATGACCAAAGTGTGGTATGTTATTTGTTGATAATTGATAAATGTCCATCGCCATTCGGTTTTCCCTCTAAACACGGTACGTTAGCAACAAAAAAATGATACTTGTGTATCCGATCATTTACAGTGGTTCTTAGTTGATGACAACAACGTTAACGTCAAGTAGATATTTTCGGAATTTCTGGCTAAACATCCAGCTGTTGAAATGTGTTATATTATATTTTTATTACAACGTAGCCCGGGCTATGTACAACCAGATACCTATATTAATGTATAGGTCTCTGGTACAACGTAACTGTTTTTACAAGTCGTTGAATATGGGAATCAGTCTAATCTTTATGCAACAGAATCGTTTAATATACCTTATGAATTATTAATTTTTTTCTTTCAGGTTGAATAGTTAAATTTGTTCAACCAAATTGATAGTGCCTTTATTGAACTAGTACAATAACCAGAATGTCCGGCTCGCAGACGTCGTTAATCGCCAGTCTGGTTCACACAATAAGTGCCCATACATCTGATGTCAATTGTGTGGCGTTTTCTACCGATAACAAACTTGCCACCAGCTCTGGTGATAAAACTACAAGGCTTTGGGATATCAACGACTTCACGGAACTACCCAGTTCTCCTTTGTGCGGCCATACCTACTATGTACATTGCTGTACGTTTTCCCCGTTTGGGACCACAGTGGCCACTTGCTCTACCGATGGTAAACTGATAATCTGGGACGTGCAGAATGGGAAGAAAGTGGCGATGTTACAACATCAGAAACAGAATGGTATACGTGTGTGCCGATTTTCTCCGAATTCGAAATATTTGATATCGGGAAGTGATGATGAAACTGCCTGTTTATGGAACGTACAACAACAAAAACTTCTCAGGTATTGATATTTTGTTTGATTTCTTTTGGATTTAGAGTCTTTTGAACCATTTTAATACATTTTTAAAGGAATGGGAGGCATGGGGAAGTTATATAGAGAGGAGGGGAGGGGTGGTGGCAGTTTGGATCACCCTCTTGTTAATTCTTACCTGATTCGACAATCATAATTATATAGACTAGCTATGAACAACATATTGATGTGAATTGATTGTCAGGTTATAAGAAAAGAAAAGCAGTTGTTTTACAGATGATCAAGGTATAATATGTTGGTAAAATCAGGTTTTATAAAACTCATGTTTTACGGTATATATGTAGTACAAAGATTACTTTTCCGAAAATCAAAGATCTACTATGTGGTCAATGATTCAACTCTTTATTTTTTTTTTTATTTTCAGAACCTTTGCAGAGCATGAAGCATCAATTGTTGGATGTGCATTCTCTCCGGACAGCAATTTCGTGGTGACAGGTTGTTCCAATGGTAACCTCAGAGCTTGGGATGCTAACTATGGACACTCCAAACATTTGGCCTACATCCTGGAAGGTCACGACCTTGGGGTGACATGTTGTGACTTCTCTCCTACCTATGGGTCTGCACGAGGTTAGAGTCCATTGTTCATACAACATATTCCAGTTTTTTTCTGTCTATATATTTGGTTCCAAATTTAGTTTCCATTCCGAACTGTGTATATTGTTAATTTTACCCAATGAAGTCGTAAAAGATCACAAAAGCTGGATCTAATATTTTTCTGCAAGGAAATGAAATTCAGCAACCTATATACTGTATGTACCCCATTTTCTGCTTATTTTACACTTTTGCTCAGCAACAAAAAATTCTACCGGGTAATTTTCACAAGGCGATATGCAATTTCATCAATCGCTATTGAAACACTGTGAAATGGTAACCAGTATGATATCGTAAAGAATGATACATGATCTTTATCAACACATAATTTTTTGAAATATCACATATTTATCAAATTGATGAACTAATTGAACTTCTGAAATGGAGATTACCAGTACATGTCTTGCAGTTTAGAAACTCACCCATAACACAAACAGTATAAATTATATACCTGTATCAGCAGTAAGATCAGAATTTCCTATTGCTGTGGTATTGATTATTATGGATTAATGTAGATGACAATGTGACGTGGATTTCTTTGTTTGACAGAGGTGTACAAAGATGGCAGTGTATGGTTCCTGCTGGCGACTTGTGGCCAGGACAGCCTGGTCAAGCTCTGGGTGTTCCATACTCAAATGGGCAGTAGAAGTAAGTGGTCAGAATTACATTCATATTGAGGTCCGACGTGACAGTAGAGGTAAGTGGTCAGAATTACATTCATATTGAGGTCCGCCGTGACAGTAGAGGTAAGTGGTCAGAATTACATTTATATTGAGGTCCGACGTGACAGTAGAGGTAAGTGGTCAGAATTACATTCATATATTGAGGTCCGCCGTGACAGTAGAGGTAAGTGGTCAGAATTACATTCATATTGAGGTCCGACGTGACAGTAGAGGTAAGTGGTCAGAATTACATTCATATTGAGGTCCGACGTGACAGTAGAAGTAAGTGGTCAGAATTACATTCATATTGAGTTCCGACGTGACAGTAGAGGTAAGTGGTCAGAATTACATTCATATTGAGGTCCGACGTGACAGTAGAAGTAAGTCGTCAGAATTACATTCATATTGAGGTCCGACGTGACAGTAGAAGTAAGTGGTCAGAATTACATTCATATTGAGGTCCGACGTGACAGTAGAAGTAAGTGGTCAGAATTACATTCATATTGAGGTCCGACGTGACAGTAGAAGTAAGTGGTCAGAATTACATTCATATTGAGGTCCGACGTGACAGTAGAAGTAAGTGGTCAGAATTACATTCATATTGAGGTCCGACGTGACAGTAGAGGTAAGTGGTCAGAATTACATTCATATTGAGGTCCGACGTGACAGTAGAGGTAAGTCGTCAGAATTACATTCATATTGAGGTCCGACGTGACAGTAGAAGTAAGTGGTCAGAATTACATTCATATTGAGGTCCGACGTGACAGTAGACGTAAGTGGTCAGAATTACATTCATATTGAGGTCCGACGTGACAGTAGAAGTAAGTGGTCAGAATTACATTCATATTGAGGTCCGACGTGACAGTAGAGGTGGTCAGAATTACATTCATATTGAGGTCCGACGTGACAGTAGAAGTAAGTGGTCAGAATTACATTCATATTGAGGTCCGACGTGACAGTAGAAGTAAGTGGTCAGAATTACATTCATATTGAGGTCCGACGTGACAGTAACAGTAAGTGGTCAGAATTACATTCATATTGAGGTCCGACGTGACAGTAGAGGTAAGTGGTCAGAATTACATTCATATTGAGGTCCGACGTGACAGTAGAAGTAAGTGGTCAGAATTACATTCATATTGAGGTCCGACGTGACAGTAGAAGTAAGTGGTCAGAATTACATTCATATTGAGGTCCGCCGTGACAGTAGAAGTAAGTGGTCAGAATTACATTCATATATTGAGGTCCGACGTGACAGTAGAAGTAAGTGGTCAGAATTACATTCATATTGAGGTCCGACGTGACAGTAGAAGTGGTCAGAATTACATTCATATTGAGGTCCGACGTGACAGTAGAAGTGGTCAGAATTACATTCATATTGAGGTCCGACGTGACAGTAGAAGTAAGTGGTCAGAATTACATTCATATTGAGGTCCGACGTGACAGTAGAAGTAAGTGGTCAGAATTACATTCATATTGAGGTCCGACGTGACAGTAGAAGTAAGTGGTCAGAATTACATTCATATTGAGGTCCGACGTGACAGTAGAGGTAAGTGGTCAGAATTACATTCATATTGAGGTCCGACGTGACAGTAGAAGTAAGTGGTCAGAATTACATTCATATTGAGGTCCGACGTGACAGTAGAAGTAAGTGGTCAGAATTACATTCATATTGAGGTCCGACGTGACAGTAGAAGTAAGTGGTCAGAATTACATTCATATTGAGGTCCGACGTGACAGTAGAGGTAAGTGGTCAGAATTACATTCATATTGAGGTCCGACGTGACAGTAGAAGTAAGTGGTCAGAATTACATTCATATTGAGGTCCGACGTGACAGTAGAAGTAAGTGGTCAGAATTACATTCATATTGAGGTCCGACGTGACAGTAGAAGTAAGTGGTCAGAATTACATTCATATTGAGGTCCGACGTGACAGTAGAAGGTAAGTGGTCAGAATTACATTCATATTGAGGTCCGACGTGACAGTAGAAGTAAGTGGTCAGAATTACATTCATATTGAGGTCCGACGTGACAGTAGAAGTAAGTGGTCAGAATTACATTCATATTGAGGTCCGACGTGACAGTAGAAGTAAGTGGTCAGAATTACATTCATATTGAGGTCCGACGTGACAGTAGAAGTAAGTGGTCAGAATTACATTCATATTGAGGTCCGACGTGACAGTAGAAGTAAGTGGTCAGAATTACATTCATATTGAGGTCCGACGTGACAGTAGAAGTAGTGGTCAGAATTACATTCATATTGAGGTCCGACGTGACAGTAGAGGTAAGTGGTCAGAATTACATTCATATTGAGGTCCGACGTGACAGTAGAGGTAAGTGGTCAGAATTACATTCATATTGAGGTCCGACGTGACAGTAGAAGTAGTGGTCAGAATTACATTCATATTGAGGTCCGACGTGACAGTAGAAGTAAGTGGTCAGAATTACATTCATATTGAGGTCCGACGTGACAGTAGAAGTAAGTGGTCAGAATTACATTCATATTGAGGTCCGACGTGACAGTAGAGGTAAGTGGTCAGAATTACATTCATATTGAGGTCCGACGTGACAGTAGAAGTAAGTGGTCAGAATTACATTCATATTGAGGTCCGCCATGACAGTAGAAGTAAGTGGTCAGAATTACATTCATATTGAGGTCTGCCATGACAGTAGAAGTAAGTGGTCAGAATTACATTCATATTGAGGTCCGACATGACAGTAGAGGTAAGTGGTCAGAATTACATTCATATTGAGGTCCAACGTGACAGTAGACGTAAGTGGTCAGAATTACATTCATATTGAGGTCCGACGTGACAGTAGAAGTAAGTGGTCAGAATTACATTCATATTGAGGTCCGACGTGACAGTAGAAGTGGTCAGAATTACATTCATATTGAGGTCCGACGTGACAGTAGAGGTAAGTGGTCAGAATTACATTCATATTGAGGTCCGACGTGACAGTAGAAGTGGTCAGAATTACATTCATATTGAGGTCCGACGTGACAGTAGAGGTAAGTGGTCAGAATTACATTCATATTGAGGTCCGACATGACAGTAGAAGTGGTCAGAATTAGATTTAAACTGAAATCCGATGTGACCACTGGATAGATTCAAGTCCTTTGAAGTGTGAGAATGGGTCAAATACAATCCCACCATATCATATTTTATTTTTCATTAATAGATTCAGAAGTGTATATTTATAGGCCCTTAAGTGGTTCCCTTTATCATAAACATTCTGTATTTAATCAATTTAATATACATGTTTTATCTAACATGAGAATGAACCATGAAAATAAACACAACAAATTAAGTTAAATAACAAGACGTTTTGTTTTGATATGGTACAAGCAAACAATTGTACCATACAACTGTACAGAACTAACCTGCTACCACGAAAGACAGTATTCACAGAATCTTGTGTTATACAGTATTGTCTTAAACAAAATATATAGGTAATAGAATCCTACAGAAAATATAATGTAATGTCCTCACAAAATTTTCTTTTTCAGCGGTTGATTTGACCACAATACACACAATGGTTGGACATAGTGGCCCGGTCATGTGCTGTTGTTTCTCCCCGAATGGTCAGCTGCTTGCCTCTGCGTAAGTCTGCTACTTATGACTAAATAATTGTACTGAGGAAATATGCTTGTTGTATTTTCATCATCATCATCATCATCATCATCATCATATTGGCCATACAAGGGTCCAAAGGAATTACAACAGAAATGGAGAACAGTACTGCCAAAACTGAAAATTAGGAATTGATTTGAAAGGCGTTGGTTTCCTAAGAAATATCCCTAGCTCAAGAAAGAATCAATGTTGTATACCATGTTTTAGGGGATACCAGACATACAGCTGGGCCCTTCCTGGCCTTTGTTAATGTTCTCGTTCAATATATGTATATATTCTCCAATTATATTTTTGATACTCAACTGTAAAAAAAAACTGTATAATGTAACCATGGCAACAGTTAAAATTGGGAAAATTTGTCCTGAGATTATATTGATTTTGTAATAATCTGTTTGGTATGACTGGTTGTGTTGCTGATTATATAATTTGTTATCATGTTAATCTGCTGGACAAAAGTCATGTGATCCTCAGTCAATTTATCAGTTGTACAGACCATTGTGTATAATGTCATTGTTTTGTTTCAGGTCAATCGATAAGACCATCAGACTGTGGGATCCAGTAAGTATGATAAAACAATGTAGCTTTGTCTAAATAAAAGCAAATAGCACATACTCCCAATTCCCCTAATTAAAAACCCGTCCTACAATTGCATATTCCCTACCCCACACTCCATCCACTACACATCTGCTTTCCCCTCCCTCTGTCCCCTATCCCCTACCCCTCCCCTCCTCCCTTCCCCATTACCCCCACTCCTTTTGCCTTTGCTCTCCCTCTCCCTCTTCCCCTCCCTTTTTTCTCCCCTTCCCCCACTTTCCCCCTCCCCTTCTCCTGCCTTCTTTTTCCCCTTCCCCCTTTCCCCCTCCACTCCCCCCTTCTCCATTACCCCCACTCCTTTGTCTTTGCCTTCCCTCCCTCCTTCCCCATCCCTTTCCCCTCCCCTTCTATTCCCTTCTTTTCTCCTTCCTCTACTCTCTTCTCTCTCCCCCCTCCCTCTTCCTTTCCACTCTGCCCTCACTCTCCCTCCCCTTTCCCTCTTCCTTCCTTCTTTCTCCCCTTTCCCCCCTTCCCTTCCCCCTTGCCCTCATCCATTACCCTCTCTTTCTTCTTTGCCCTCCTCTTCTTCCTTCCCTTCCCCCTTGCCCTCATCCATTACCCTCTCTTTCTTCTTTGCCCTTCTCTTCTTCCTTCCCTTCCCCTACCCTCCTCCATTACCCTCTCTTTCTTCTTTGCCCTCCTCTTCTTCCTTCCCTTCCCCTACCCTCTGCCCTCCTCCATTACCCTCTCTTTCTTCTTTGCCCTCCTCTTCTTCCTTCCCTTCCCCTACCCTCCTCCATTACCCTCTCTTTCTTCTTTGCCCTCCTCTTCTTACTTCCCTTCCCCTACCCTCCTCCATTACCCTCTCTTTCTTCTTTGCCCTCCCCTTCTTCCTTCCCTTCCCCTACCCTCTGCCCTCTTTGATTACCCTCCTTTTCCCTATGATCTCCCTTTTCCCTCCCCTTCCCCTCCAACTACAATTCACAATATATGATACAAACTACCAACTAAGAAATATTTTATGATACTACATAAACCAGGATAATAAGCAATGTTACATTAACTGGAGCTTGAAACATGATAATAAGCAATGTTACATTAAGTGGAACCCTCTGTGTTAACCATTACTTATATACTAAACCATGATAATAACCAATGTTAAGTGGAATCCTCTGTGTTTACCCATACCTACACTATAAAACATGATAATAAGCAACATGACACGTAGTGGAATGATTTTATTTGTGTTACCACTCCTAACATGATATTCCCTTTGGAACAGAATTCCTGATAACAGCTCTTCTTTCATTTCCAGGCAACAGGAAGCTCACTACACATAATATCTGGACATTCACGGTATGTGGCTAGTGAGGGTCAATTGTATAGAGTGGGTAAAATAATCATACTTTTATTTTATGTATTTTTCAGTCAGTTTGCCATCCATGTATCTGTTCTGATCATCTATATTGTGTTTTTATCCAGAGATGCAAGGTGATTAGTCAGTTCAGGTCGTAAGATATTGGTAATAAGGGTGCTTATGTATATACTTCCCTGTTGTGTAAAAGTGGAGAGTTACTTGGAGGAAGGGAGAGAGAGAGTATTTCCCAGTTTGTAGATATGTGACATTGTAATATGTATCTCCTTGTTTGTA
Organism: Pecten maximus; assembly: GCF_902652985.1. NCBI lineage: Eukaryota > Metazoa > Mollusca > Bivalvia > Pectinida > Pectinidae > Pecten > Pecten maximus. The sequence goes on along the minus strand of NC_047016.1, from coordinate 50,046,395 downwards.
GGTATGTGACATTGTAATATGTAATATATATTATCCTGTTTGTAGGTACGTAACCTCGTGTGCCTTCTCCAGTGATAGCCAGTTGCTGGCGTCAGGATCTAACGACAAGACAGTACTGGTATGGAAGATCACCACACAAGGTGAAGCGATCGGTAAGTGTAGGACTATCAAACACATTCCTCATCTACAGCCTATCCCAGCCTGGCCGCCGTGGCTGAGTGGTAAGGTGTCCCAACACTTTATCACTAGCCCTCCACCTCTAGGTCACGAGTTTGAATCCTACGTAGGGCATTGCCTGGTACTGACCATAGGTCATGTTTTTTCTCTAAGTACTCCAGCTTTCCTCCATCTCCAAAACCTGGCATGTCCTTAAATGACCCTGGCTGTTAATAGGACGTTAAACAAAAATTACAAAAAACAAACCTTGGCCAATTTGATTGATAAAACGCAGGAAATACCCTGTAGACTACATACATGCTATACCTCCTACAAAATCTACAAAAAGTATTAAAGTCGAGTAAGTCCCACATAATTAATTGTTTTATAGATAACCTGAACACAGACCAGGACAGGAAAGGTGCGGCCGAGCAGAGCTATATGACTGTAAAGCCTATAGCCCAGTGGGCCGTCGAAGACGTGTGTAACTGGCTAGTCACCATTGGGATGGGGCATTATACAGACAACTTCAAGTCTAACGACATCGACGGCACCGAGCTAGTCAGTCTCAACAGCGAAATGCTCATCTCACTCAGAATAGGTGAGCAAACGTCAATCATTGTAAATAGTCACGACTTTCAGATTGGTCAGAGAAACAAGATGGCTGACCGGCAACCATCTTTGATTTTGATACATGACAAGTTTTATTGCCTGTTTTAAGAAGTACAGTAAAACTCGGATAAGTCGAAGTCGACGGGACCAAGCAAAATATTCGACTTATCCGATGGTTCGACTTATCCGTGTTTGTATATGGAGACAAAACCCGACTATCATCGGTTGTATGCAGAACAAGTGCTTGCATGATAACATAGTCGAAAATAAGCAATACATAATAACAAAGAAATTAATTAATTGTACATGATAACAATTATTCCTTTATCTAATAAACAATATTGTGCACAGTTACAGATAAAAACAAAGTTCATGCGTAAAATAGTCTTTGACATAGACACACGATTTACACACGGGAGTCGCAAATGACAGCATAATATTCTATGAAAACGTTACATATATTATAAGAATATAAATGTATATATTGTACTCATATTATTTATCTTTAAATCCGTTTATATTGTTCTCCAATTTAACAATATTAAACAATAAACAGGAAAATTGATCGACCGTACGCGTGCTGATTTTGTATCAAAGGTGAAGGCCGCGGTCAGTGTTTTATCGGCTGCATAATCATGCATTGCCACAATCTTTTGAACAGAGTAAAATCATCCCGCATATCATTGTTACTATTGCATCGTCGTATTCAGAATTTAGGCATATATAGATAAATCAATGACAGACAGGTATTTTTCTTTGCATTTTTCGATGGAAGATATGTAATTTATCGTTTACTTTTTCCTTATTTTTTTCGGCGGCCTTGTGCATCAAAACAGTAAACAGAACACATATTGGTTTGTAGACTAAAACGTGCACATTTTATTCTTAGTTATGTATACCTGAACGTTTTACTTCACCTGAGCACCTGTATAAACAATGGGATGATGCGTAACCGACAGCCGGAAACTAATAATAGGCTCTGTTTACACCGTTACGGGTGATCGGTCACACTCGGTCAATCAGACGAGGCCAGCAAATTTTACCTGAGACAGCATGACGCCTCGATGTTCGACACAAAAATGGAAATTTTGGTATAGTTTAGAAGGGAGGGACCACAAAATATATTCGACACAACCGCAGTATTCGATTCAACAGTGTTCGAGTCATCCGTGCTTAATTTACTAAGATAAAGAAGGGAAAAAATCGGGACCGAACGAAACGTTCGACACATCCGATGTATTCGATTCAACCGTGTTCGACACAAGTGAGTTTTACTGTATATGTACTTGCATTGGATTCATTTGTTCTTTCTCTTTCTTTTAGATATATTTTCATTTGTGTAAGTTTATATTTAAAACTGTATGGAAGAACAGAATGACCGACAGGCAGCCATCTTTGATTTTGATACATGACAGCCATTTTGAATTTTGGAATTTTCACATTATCATTGCTTGCAAACATTTTTAGGGATTTTTCTTAGTGTTCAAGATGACAGATTTCAAAATATCCCTTTGAACTCCTTCCCTTTGTGCTCAGTCCTTGTGTGTGTTTGATAGAATATTATAATTTGACTACTATTGAATTATTCCCAGATGCCCTCGGCCATAGAAACAAGATACTGAGAGCCATGAAGTGTATCAGTGTGAAGAATGAACATCTACTGAAAGATCCTGGTAAATATTCCATCAAACTTATTGTTTGTCATTAAGTTTTCATTTACTTATAGTAATCACTTAAGTTGTAACAGACACAAGTTTGCATTAATGATTCATTTTTATTTTGACAGTAGTAAAGTTAGCTCATCATGTGGCTCAAATCGACTTTCTCCATGTTGCAATCGTAAAACAAGTGTTTAAATCACACAAAAAATTATATGTATTGCAATTTTACAGTATAAGTTTGTGCCATTTTAATTATCCATAGGACGAAATCACTGTTTCTTATGTATGAAATCCAGCTATAGATAGTATGCCTTAATTGTAACACAGGACCATGATAAAATAATTATCCAGGGTTGAACCATGAGGTTAGATATTTCATTCTAGCTTATAGGAATGTTCAAACCCCTGTGCTTCGATATAAATTTTGATGCCAACAATAGGACAATGATGTAATTCAAATTTTTTGTTGTGTACCGGTAATTTAAATTTTTTGTTGGGTCCTTGTTCTTCAGATGCTGGCATTCCAGATGAATATCTTTGTCCAATCACCAGGGAGCTGATGAAAGACCCTGTCATAGCAGAGGGTAAGTACTGGGCTCTTTTAGCTTTTGGTTGTCCAGATGATTTGACAGGATTGCCTGTTTTAGGGAAAAAAAAGTACAGATTTAGTGATTTCATTGTTATATCTGAATGCCCATCAAAGTTTAAGCATGGTATGTGACCTTTGTAAAATTAACACACGTAGATGAATAGGCCCCTGATATATCTTTAATCTCAAAAAGGAGTTGCCGCGTACTCAACGTGCAATAAGCCCACCCCACCCCTAGTAGGAAATAAAGGTATTTTAATGGGAGGAGGGTTATTGCCAAATGTATTTATTTATTTTACTGCTAAATGGTTCTAAAACAGGTTTCATACCAACTTGGGTTTTCGGCAGAATACCTAAAATACGAGAGGCTATTGAATGGTAAATTGACCCAACACTCTTTGTTAATTGAAGACTGAAACTATCTGATTATTTTCAAGACTCAAATCAGATTCAACAATTTTCCATCTGTAAATGGGCAATTACAAGTAGGCCACTTAATCCAATACAGCATTATTCATCTGTAGATGGCTACACTTACGAGCGGGCGGCCATTACAGCGTGGACCTCCAAGGGCAAGGACAGGAGTCCTATGACCAACGCCATTCTCTCCACCAAACAACTCACTCCCAACCGCAGCCTCAAGATGCTCATACAACGGCACCTCAATGGATAAACAGACCAGGACTGTTGTGTGCTGTTTATTTTCAGATCTTGACCACATGTAATTATGAAATATTTGTGGACACAAGTTTTTTCCAATCATTATTTTGCTAAGTAACCCAAAGGCTAAAGACATCCATTCAGAAATTCATGGGGTCTTGTCCAGAGATAGTGCTGACAGTTGAGACGAAGGGTGAAACAGTCATGTATATATATTCTGGCCTGCAGTTATGGCCACTACTGGGGAAAAAATCAAATTTTACTGCAAAGTTGTTAAGATACCACTTCAATGCCTTTATTGAAAAATTAGGGATAAAATAAAATTGATATCTTTAAAGCAAAATCATTATTGATGTTATAGTCATTTGTTATTTCCATGAAAAAGTATTCTTTAAATACTTAATTTTGGTCTAACTGTAAAAATTTGAACTAACAATTAAGACATTTATATTAATCACTGAACAGTCATTAGATTGCAGAACTGGTCTGGGCGGAGCACTGGTGGCCAGATAGCTCAAATGGTTAGTGCGCTTGTCTAGAGGTTAGAGGTTCCAGGTTCGAGTCCCGTCTGGTTGTTGCATTTTTCCTCCCTGTTCAATAATGACAGTCTATATACATAATGTTAATCTGTATAAACTTTTAACTGTTATCAGGCCTATTGTTTCATGTTAAATGGCCGTCACAAATCGTTTGTCAAGTTAAATGTATTTTTGTTATGAACTGTTTGTGAGATATTTTGTTGATCTGTTGTATGAAAATACATTATGTACTTTGTGTATTTCTCAAACAAAATTAAATTTATAACTACCAGTTATTTTTAAATTTCCTTAATTCTAAATGTTTGTTTATCAAAAGTAATGTTAAAACTCCTGTTTTGACATTTATAATCATTTAAAACAGTAATAATATTGTTTTTAGTAACAAAAAAAATTATAAGAAATATTAGAATTGATGGCCTATTACAGTTTGATGAAGTTTCACAATAACACTTATATACAGGTATATAGACAATAATTTGTAGTAAAGTACTAAATGTTGTAGCTTTACATTGTGATATTTTTGCAAGTATGGAGGGAAAATCAAAGTAGGATTGGTGTTGTAAAGAAACTGTCCTACCTCGTGTGTGTGTCTGCCATAAGATACTGGATCAGACAGACGATCTGTTGCTGGTTCAATGTCCATTTCGTATAGATTAATTATAGGGTAATCACTGGACGGAACATTAAAATCATGATTGTTGATAGATTAATCACTGGATGGAACATCAAAATCATGATAAATAATGGATTAATCACTTGATGGAACATCAAAATCATGATAAATAATAGATTAATCACTTGATGGAACATCAAAATCATGATAAATAATAGATTAATCACTTGATTTAACATCAAAATCATGATAAATAATAGATTAATCACTTGATGGAACATCAAAATCATGATAAATAATAGATTAATCACTTGATTTAACATCAAAATCATGATAAATAATAGATTAATCACTTGATGGAACATCAAAATCATGATAAATAATAGATTAATCACTGGATGGAACATCAAAATCATGATAGTGATATTTCCGTTTGTGGAGCTTTATTAATCTGCTTTTCATTCTTTTGTTGTCCCATTATGCATGCATGTAAATACTTTTGTTTTTGGAGAGCCATGTTTGTAACAATGATCGTCATTGAATATGTCCAGCTCGGCAGCTCCTGCAGTGTGAACCGATTATTTACGACATTACCAGGATAACAGTGTCAATATTAGACTAAAACAAACCAATCAGGCACAAACAAAGATCAGCCAAAATGATACAAAAATCTGCCTACCACAGGAAGTTATTTATTGCAGAGTGATTACAAGCTTATGTCTTTATGTTATTACTGATAACTGGATTATTGATATTGTACACATATTTTTATATACATTTGTATACTATACCAGATTGATCTTGAAGTCCTACTTTTCTCCATGTTTGTGTTCCATTGTCATTAGATATTATACACTGTATATAATTTAATTTGTATCTTATTCAAAATATGTCAAATGAAAACAAAAATGAAATCAAGATTCAAGTTATTTTGGTTACTGGATAACATTCCAATTCAGATTTACACAGGTTTTATATTAGAAATCCAGTGTTATTTATAAGGCCAGATTACACAGGTTTTATATTTAGAAATCCAGTGTTATGTATAAGGCCAGATTATACAGGTTTTATATTAGAAATCCAGTGTTATCTATAAGGCCAGATTACACAGGTTTTATATTAGAAATCCAGTGTTATCTATAAGGCCAGAGTACACAGGTTTATATTAGAAATCCAGTGTTATCTATAAGACCAGATTACACAGGTTTTATATTAGAAATCAAGCGTTATATATAAGGCCAGATTACACAGGTTTTATATTAAGAAATCCAGCTATATCTATAAGGCATGATTACACAGGTTTTATATTAGAAATCCAGTGTTATATATAAGGCAGATTACACAGGTTTTATATTTAGAAATCCAGTGTTATATATAAGGCCAGATTACACAGGTTTTATATTTAGAAATCCAGTGTTATCTATAAGGCCAGATTACACAGTTTTATATTTAGAAATCCAGTGTTATATATAAGGCCAGATTACACAGGTTTTATATAAGAATTCCAGTGTTATCTATAAGGCCAGATTACACAGGTTCTATATTTAGAAATCCAGTGTTATATATAAGGCCAGATTATACAGGTTTTATATTAGAAATCCAGTGTTATATATAAGGCCAGATTACACAGGTTTTATATTAGAAATCCAGTGTTATCTATAAGGCCAGATTACACAGGTTTTATATTAGAAATCTACAGGTTTTATATTAGAAATCCAGTGTTATCTATAAGGCCAGATTACACAGGTTTTATATTTAGAAATCCAGTGTTATATATAAGGCCAGATTACACAGGTTTTATATTAGAAATCTACAGGTTTTATATTAGAAATCCAGTGTTATCTATAAGGCCAGATTACACAGGTTTTATATTTAGAAATCCAGTGTTATATATAAGGCCAGATTACACAGGTTTTATATTAGAAATCCAGTGTTTTCTATAAGGCCAGAGTACACAGGTTTTATTTAGAAATCAAGTGTTATCTTCTAGAAATCCCTTGTGATTGTTAAGGCCAGATAACATATTTTTATCTTTAGAAATTCATTGTGGTTTTTATTACACAGGTTTTGAGAAATCTAGAAGACTTCCGATGGTGATCAAAATGTTCTCCAAACCACCGAGTCCTAATTGACGTCCATGATCAAACTTTTTTTCCTTCGATACATTTTGTACATTAATTCCTGTACTGTAGACGAATCCACAATGGTGATCAAATTTCTGTGATAGGCATGATTGTCATTTTAACTGTTGTTTGTTCCGAGTTATTTCTTTGTGGGGAAATTTAAATACAGTATAATAAATCATAATTTTGTAGATTTTCTTCGTTTTCAAAGTGTTACAAGATATTCTGAGTGGAAATGTTTTGATTTTGTAAAACTTTGTATCTGGAAATGACAAATAAAAAGTGCTTAAAAAGTGAAGATATATAGTGTTATATGTGAACCATGACTGGAGAATCATGTGCCTTAATTCCTCATGCATGCTGGGAAATTTGATAGAAAGTCAAGAGCTGGATTCACTTTCATTGTTACTTGAATCAATGGCGTTTTGAACAATAGGTCACAGGCGGTATTTGGCTTAAACAGTTTTTATGAACGACCACAACATTTCATATCATACACATTGTAAAATATGATAAAAACAAATTCTAGAAGTTGACTATCAAAATTGATGTTTGCAGAGTAGTTACAATATATTTGAAACAAGAGGCCCAGAGGGCCTGTATCGCTCACCTGGTTTCATGAGATATGAAACAAGAACTATGCTTAAGTATATTTGCCACTGGTATTGCTATGTCAATATATATCATATGCATTTTATATGGTTACATGAACATTGTTTTTATTGTAATTCTAAAAATGTCAATTTAGCCAAATTGATCCCTTTTGGCCCCGCCCCTCAGCCCCCCGGGGGTCAGCCCCACCAACTGTACAATTTTGAATCCCTACCCCAAGGGGATGTTACCAAGCGAATATGAGCGATATATATATATCCATTGCTTAGTTTCAGAGAAGAAGTTGTTTATATCAATTTAGGCAAATTGACCCCTTCTGGCCCGCCCCTCAGCCCTCAGGGAGGTCAGCCCTATCATTTTTACAATTTTGAATCCCTACCCCAAGGGGATATTACCAGTCAAATATGTGAGATATCCATTGCTTAGTTTCAGAGGAGAAGTCTGGCCCTTTTTGGCCCCGCCCCTAAGAAACCCAGGGGGTTAGCCCCACTAATTGTACAATTTTGAATTCCTACCCCAAGTAGGTGCTACAAGGCAAATACGTGAGATATCCATTGCTCGGTTTCAGAGAAGAAGTCGTTTATATCAATATAGCCCAATTGACCTCATTTGGCCCCGCCCCAGAGGCCCCCAGGGGGTCAGCCCCATCATTTGTACAATTTTGAATCCCCACCTCATAGTGATGCTACCAAGCAAATATGAGCGATATCCATTGCTCGGTTTCAGAGAAGAAGTCGTTTATATCAAAATAGCTAAATTGACCCCTTTTGGCCCCGCCCTAGAGGCGCCCAGGGGGTCAGCCCCATCATTTGTACAATTTTTAGTCCCCTACCCATAGGAATGCTTCTGACCAAATTTGGTGAAATTCCGATCAGCGGTTATGAAGAAGAAGTCAAATAACTCAATTGTTGACGGACGGACGGACGGACGACAGACGGACGACGGACGGACGGACGACGGACGCCACGGTATGGCATAAGCTCACCTTGGTCCTTTGGACCAGGTGAGCTAATAATGTTAACATTTAACCTGCTATGGAAGTTTAAAAAAATTTTGACCTCACACAGTAAGATCATAAATAAGATGCAATCTCCAAAGAACTGATGAAGTACAAATTTTACAACAAGAAATTCCACTCGTGTGAACATAATGGTGTTTATATAAGTAATACACTGACTACGGACACACCTACCATTGAACTTTGAACCCTAGTGGTGTCGGGATTGCAGTTGGTGTATCCAGTAGGATACAACATTAACCTTGGACATTGATCCCAATTGGAGGCAGAGTGTTGGTGTATCCAATAGTATTCCAATCGTTTCCTATGGGAGGTGTTTATAATAGTATTTTATCCTCCATAGTTATGAAATTGATCATCCTCTTCTGAGAGTCACCAAATCTATCAACTCTGCGATCATTAAGAGATATTGATGTAGAATAACAACAATGACAAAACTGATTGTTTAAAATTTTATTTTTCATTTTAAAAATATAAAATGAATCGAGCTACTGGAAACACAAGAAAAATACTTGTGGTCAATAATGCAGATACAAAATTTGAACTGCAGAGTATACAACATTTTTTGCCAAAAACTAGGACATATCAAAACCCAAAATTTATTTAATCATAAAAGCTTTAAAACATAGATCATGATAAATAATTATGTACTTTTAAACATGCATTATGCAAAGAATAAATTATTTAAACATTAAACATTTTTGATGACATCAGAAAACAAGTTATCAAATATAAATTTCATAAATTACTTTTAAAATTTACTTGTTGATTTTATGTACTAAATAACATCAATTTTCATATTTGCTTAAACCATAGTCAATTGTTTTCATTAATAAGTAAGATAAAAGAACTTTATAAAATGTTCAAAATCCAAAATATCTTTATAGAATATTGTCCCTATACAATTATATATAGAAATGTTTAACCAACTTGTAATTTTACCATATTTTTGAGAAATCTCTGCCTTAATTACCCAGCACTACATTTTCCAATTTGCCTGGTGGCATAACATTTGGTAACATATATTGCTTGTGTAGAAAATATTGTCTCATTTTTTACCCAAAACATCAGCTGAAATAAGCATCCAATCAAAATATATTATCTGTTATGTTGGGTAGCAAATTGATGTCCAAGGGAAGTAACTCTTAAAGTCAGGTTTACTGTGCAGAACAGGTTTTGTACACTGGCACCTCCCACTAGAGTAACATATATAGCACCCAATACATGAATTAATGAATGTTAATATAGAACAAATACATGCTTCCTTATAAAACACACTTCATACAACATGTATACCAACACTTAGTTAAACCTGTATAATCTGACCAGATCATTCCCACCACAATGTCCGACTTGACAGTAAACCTGTATAATCTGACCAGATCATTCCCACCACAATGTCCGACTTGACAGTAAACCTGTATAATCTGACCAGATCATTCCCACCACAATGTCCGACTTGACAGTAAACCTGTATAATCTGACCAGATCATTCCCACCACAATGTCCGACTTGACAGTAAACTCGTATAATCTGACCAGATTCTCCCGTCACAATGTCAGAATTGACAGTTAAACCTGTATAATCTGACCAGATCATTCCCACCACAATGTCCGACTTGACAGTAAACCTGTATAATCTGACCAGATTTTCCCGTCACACTGTCAAGACTTGACAGTTAAACCTGTATATTCTCTCTACCACAATGTCAAGACTTGACAGTAAACTTGTATAATCTGACCAGATTTTCCCGTCACAATGTCAGAATTGACAGTAAACCTGTATAATCTGACCAGATTTTCCCGTGTCACAATGTCAGATTTGACAGTAAATCCTGTATAATCTGACCAGATTTTCACCCGTCACAATGTCAAGACTTGACAGGTTTCACTGTAGATCCATTCTCAAACCTCTCATAGCTTCATTGTAATACCTTTCTGTAACAAATCTGTAACCACGTTCGATTATTAAAGTATGTCATATTTATATATAAAATCACAACTTTATGTAATATGGTCCACATCAACAAGTCCTCTGTTATTGAAATATTGAATTATGATGCACTATTGTTCACTTACAAATTGATGATGATAAAATGAATGAATTTATATTAGAACACAAACTGGTGTAATATCACTGTTTTGGAAGTATTCAGGGTCCTCGATTCTTTGGCAGTGTTCACCTCGAATACTAAATCTTTGAAGCTTTCACAAAATCAGGAATCCAAACTTGACATGAGAATTAGTAAATCAAATGTCCAGTAGCTAATATTCACCCTTTTCCAGAGTCATTAACATCCATCACTATGAAAGACTTTGGAGATGTTCTTAAATCATTTCCATATGGCCCTGAATGATACTACAGGCATTTTATTACACTGAATTGTACCACAAGTGTTTTATTATGACCCTGAATTGTACGGCGTACATTTCATAATTACACTGAACTGTCTACTTCAACTGTCCCTGGAGTTAGAATCAGTCACAAAGACTCTCCCATTATCACGATGAAGCTGTTGCTTCTGAGGTAGAATTCTTATCTTCAGCTTTCTCAGCCTTTACATCCTCCTCCTGCTCCATGACCTTGAACACGCCCTTCACCTCCCGTACTGGTTCTTTGGACTTCTTCTTCACAAATGAACCATCTACAATAAAAGAGAGAAAATCAAGCTACTACTGTCAGGTTGTATGTGCCTTTTTCAGGGCTTTTTGGGGCTGTCAATAGGCCCCATTTCCATTTGAAATTATTTAATATTTAAGCCCAACTCCCAAAATTTGCAAAAAAAGTCATTCCCAATTCACAAATTTTCTTCCAAAATGAGACAAAAAGGCCCAACCCCAAACCACTTAGAAAAAGACCTGCTTTTTTTGCTTTTTTTTGTTTAACTCATTGTTTAAAGGCAATTCAGTATAGAAGTCCCTATCAATGATTTGATAGTGAACCACCTATATTAGTATGGGCTAGATTAACAGTAAACCGAATTTGTGCTAGCTGGGGTAAACAAGGTGATGTTTCTGGCTCAAACACCGTCAAACTGAGTGAAACATTGTGAAAATTTACACAGAACACAATACCAATCACAACATCACTTTTCTGTCATTAATGTCAAATTCCTTATATTACATTACATGATGGAAATCTTTATCTTATTAACATTTATAATGTCAAATTGCATATGAACAGGTGAAATTCTCCAATGTCTTTCAAGGGCTCTACACATTTCTAGTAGTAATTGATCAAGTGAACTACTAACTACAATACTTACAGCCCTTGTCCACAGCTTTCTACCCCTCGTAACTACTAACTACAATACTTACCTCCCTTGTCCACAGCTTTCCATCCCTTGTAACTACTAACTACAATACTTACCACCCTTGTCCACAGCTTTCCATCCCTCGTAACTACTAACTACAATACTTACCTCCCTTGTCCACCCCTTTCTACCCCTCGTAACTACTAACTACAATACTTACCGCCCTTGTCCACCCCTTTCCTCCCCTCGTAACTACTAACTACAATACTTACCGCCCTTGTCCACCCCTTTCTACCCCTCGTAACTACTAACTACAATACTTACCGCCCTTGTCCACAGCTTTCCTCCCCTCGTAACTACTAACTACAATACTTACAGCCCTTGTCCACCCCTTTCCACCCCTCGTAACTACTAACTACAATACTTACAGCCCTTGTCCACCCCTTTCTACCCCTCGTAACTACTAACTACAATACTTACCGCCCTTGTCCACAGCTTTCCTCCCCTCGTAACTACTAACTACAATACTTACAGCCCTTGTCCACCCCTTTCCACCCCTCGTAACTACTAACTACAATACTTACAGCCCTTGTCCACCCCTTTCCACCCCTCGTAACTACTAACTACAATACTTACCTCCCTTGTCCACAGCTTTCCATCCCTTGTAACTACTAACTACAATACTTACCGCCCTTGTCCACCCCTTTCCACCCCTCGTAACTACTAACTACAATACTTACCGCCCTTGTCCACCCCTTTCCACCCCTCGTAACTACTAACTACAATACTTACCGCCCTTGTCCACCCCTTTCCACCCCTCGTAACTACTAACCACAACACTTACCGCCCTTTCCACCCCTCGTAACTACTAACTACAATACTTACCGCCCTTGTCCACCCCTTTCCATCCCTTGTAACTACTAACTACAATACTACCCTTACACCCCGAACACCTCCCTTGTCCACCCATTTCCACCCCTCGTAACTACTAACTACAATACTTACCGCCCTTGTCCACAGCTTTCCACCCCTCGTAACTACTAACTACAATACTTACCTCCCTTGTCCACAGCTTTCCACCCCTCGTAACTACTAACTACAATACTTACCTCCCTTGTCCACAGCTTTCAACCCCTCGTAACTACTAACTACAATACTTACCGCCCTTGTCCACCCCTCGTAACTACTAACTACAATACTTACCTCCCTTTCCACCCCTTGTAACTACTAACTACAATACTTACCTCCCTTGTCCACCCCTCGTAACTACTAACTACAATACTTACCTCCCTTGTCCACCCATTTCCATCCCTCGTAACTACTAACTACAATACTTACCTCCCTTGTCCACAGCTTTCCTCACCCTACTTAACTACATACTACGCCTTGTCCACCCTTTCACTAACTAACTACAATACTTACCGCCCTTGTCCACCCCTCGTAACTACTAACTACAATACTTACTGCCCTTGTCCACCCCTTGTAACTACTAACTACAATACTTACCGCCCTTGTCCACCCCTTGTAACTACTAACTACAATACTTACCGCCCTTGTCCACCCCTCGTAACTACTAACTACAATACTTACCTCCCTTGTCCACCCCTCGTAACTACTAACTACAATACTTACCGCCCTTGTCCACCCCTTGTAACTACTAACTACAATACTTACCTCCCTTGTCCACCCCTCGTAACTACTAACTACAATACTTACCTCCCTTGTCCACCCCTCGTAACTACTAACTACAATACTTACAGCCCTTGTCCACAGCTTTCCACCCCTCGTAACTACTAACTACAATACTTACCGCCCTTGTCCACCCTTTTCCTCCCTTCGTAACTACTAACTACAATACTTACAGCCCTTGTCCACCCCTTTCTACCCCTCGTAACTACTAACTACAATACTTACCACCTTGTCCACCCCGTTTTCCATCAACTCCTACAATTCTACCTCCTTGTACCACCACCCACTTAACCTACAATACTTACCTACCCTTGTCCACCCCTTGTCCATCCCTCGTAACTACTAACTACATACTTCACCCCTTACCCCCCTTGTACTCTAACTACATACTTACCTCGTCCACTTCACCCCTCGTAACTACTAACTACAATACTTACCTGCCCTTGTCCACCCTCGTACTACTAACTACACTCCGTCACACTTCACTAACTACTAACTACAATACTTACCGCCCTTGTCCACAGCTTTCCACCCCTCGTAACTACTAACTACAATACTTACCGCCCTTGTCCACAGCTTTCCACCCCTCGTAACTACTAACTACAATACTTACCCCTTGTCCACAGCTTTCCACCCTGTACTACTAACTACAAAACTTCCTTTCCACCCCTCGTAACTACTAACTACAATACTTACAGCCCTTGTCCACCCCTTTCCACCCCTCGTAACTACTAACTACAATACTTACCAGCCCTTGTCCCACCGCCTTTTCCACCCCTCGTAACTACTAACTACAATACTTACCGCCCTTGTCCACCCCTTTCCACCCCTCGTAACTACTAACTACAATACTTACCGCCCTTGTCCACAGCTTTCCACCCCTCGTAACTACTAACTACAATACTTACCGCCCTTGTCCACCCCTTTCCTCCCCTCGTAACTACTAACTACAATACTTACCGCCCTTGTCCACAGCTTTCCACCCCTCGTAACTACTAACTACAATACTTACCGCCCTTGTCCACCCCTTTCCTCCCCTCGTAACTACTAACTACAATACTTACCGCCCTTGTCCACCCCTTTCCACCCCTCGTAACTACTAACTACAATACTTACCGCCCTTGTCCACCCCTTTTCCACCCCTCGTAACTACTAACTACAATACTTACCGCCCTTGTCCACAGCTTTCCACCCCTCGTAACTACTAACTACAATACTTACCGCCCTTGTCCACAGCTTTCCACCCCTCGTAACTACTAACTACAATTAGCCTGTCCACCTTCACCCACCACCACTCGCCCTTGTCCACAGCTTTCCTACCCCTGTAACTACTAACTACAATACTTACCCGACCCTTCCACCTTTCCTACCCCTCGTAACTACTAACTACAATACTTACCTACCGCTTTCCCCTTTCCACCCCTCGTAACTACTAACTACAATACTTACCGCCCTTGTCCACCCCTTTCCTCCCCTTGTAACTACTAACTACAATACTTACCGCCCTTGTCCACAGCTTTCCACCCCTCGTAACTACTAACTACAATACTTACCGCCCTTGTCCACCCACTCGTACTACTAACACAATACCTTCCCTCGTAACTACTAACTACAATACTTACCTCCCTTGTCCACAGCTTTCTACCCCTCGTAACTACTAACTACAATACTTACCTCCCTTGTCCACCCCTTGTAACTACTAACTACAATACTTACCGCCCTTGTCCACCCATTTCCACCCCTCGTAACTACTAACTACAATACTTACCGCCCTTGTCCACAGCTTTCCACCCCTCGTAACTACTAACTACAATACTTACCGCCCTTGTCCACCCCTCGTAACTACTAACTACAATACTTACCGCCCTTGTCCACCCCTCGTAACTACTAACTACAATACTTACCGCCCTTGTCCACCCCTTTCCTCCCCTCGTAACTACTAACTACAATACTTACCGCCCTTGTCCACCCCTTTCCACCCCTCGTAACTACTAACTACAATACTTACCGCCCTTGTCCACCCCTTTCCACCCCTCGTAACTACTAACTACAATACTTACCGCCCTTGTCCACCCCTTTCCACCCCTCGTAACTACTAACTACAATACTTACCGCCCTTGTCCACCCCTTTCCACCCCTCGTAACTACTAACTACAATACTTACCGCCCTTGTCCACCCCTTTTCCACCCCTCGTAACTACTAACTACAATACTTACCGCCCTTGTCCACCCCTTTCCTACCCCTCGTAACTACTAACTACAATACTTACAGCCCTTGTCCACCCCTTTCTACCCCTCGTAACTACTAACTACAATACTTACCGCCCTTGTCCACCCCTTTCTACCCCTCGTAACTACTAACTACAATACTTACAGCCCTTGTCCACCCCTTTCTACCCCTCGTAACTACTAACTACAATACTTACCGCCCTTGTCCACCCCTTTCCACTTCGTAATATAACTACAATACTTCCTTCCCCCTTTCCACCCCTCGTAACTACTAACTACAATACTTACAGCCTTGTCTCACCCTTTCTACCCCTCGTAACTACTAACTACAATACTTACCTCCCTTGTCCACGCTTTTCCACCCCTCGTAACTACTAACACAATACTTACGCCCTTGTCCACCCCCTTTCCTAACCCCTCGTCCTCCTATAACTACTAACTACAATACTTACCTCCCTTGTCCACCCTTTCACCCCTCGTAACTACTAACTACAATACTTACGCTCCCTTGTCCACCCATTGTACTACTAACTCCAAATTACGACTGCCCTTGTCCCAGCTTTCTACCCCTCGTAACTACTAACTACAATCTTACCTCACTTGTTCCACCCCTCGTAACTACTAACTACAATACTTCCCTCCCTTGTCCCACCCCTTGTAACTACTACTCCATACTTACTCTGCCCTGTCCACAGCTTGCCTCCCCTTTGTAACTACTAACTACAATACTTACGCCCCCTTGTCCACAGCTTTCCTCCGTCCCCCCCTCGTAACTACTAACTACAACACTTACCGCCCTTGTCCACCCCTCGTAACTACTAACTACAATACTTACCATCCTTGTTGCCCGCAGCTTTCCACTGCTCGTACAGGTCAGATCGATCCAGCAGTCGGTCAAGGTCACGGTTACTGATGACACTGCCTGCCTTATTTGAGTTGTTCATTGTCATCTGATGGTCATTAGACTTGAGAAGGTCCAACAACTCATGCTGGGTCAGAGGCTGTAGACTTGAATTGAAGTTTGAAATACCACTCTTGAACTTTTCTGTAAAAGAGAAATTGTGATACTTGTGCTAATCTACAGATTATTAGATTTTTAGATATCAATAAGATATGTATAATTCATGTCAATGCCTCTGGGTGAAAAAATATTTCACACCCAAACGTTTTTATCTCCATCCAAAAAAGGCAGGTTGGCAAACTTTTAAATAATCTTGTTACTAAGCTTGTATGGAGCAAAAGTATTCGCTTTAAAAGTGCTTGTTCAAAATAACACAATTAATGGTTTTTGTTCTTTACATATATCTTTTTATCTATTTTCTTAGGATTGATTGTCCTGGCAACAGTAAAGATGCATAATGATAATAATCAGATGTGTAGAGAGGCCCAAGACAGGAGAGCTGCCCTGTATTGCTGTATTGTATAAAGAGGAGAAATCAGATTTACTGAAACCACATCTATTTCTAATTTACCTTTATGGATGACCATCTTCTCTATCTTCCTCTTGGCAGCTGCTCGCTCCACGATGCGCTGGTCAATTGTGTTAGATGTGACAAAGCGATAAACACAGATGGGCTTTGTCTGTCCGATCCTGTGACACCTGTCCTGTGCCTGCAGGTCGCACTGTGGATTCTAAGGGCGACAAGGAAATCATGTTATAACCAGGGCGACAAGGAAATCATGTTATAACCAGGGTGACAAGGAAATCATGTTATAACCAGGGCGACAAGGAAATCATGTTATAACCAGGGAGACAAGGAAATCATGTTATAACCAGGGCGACAAGGAAATCATGTTATAACCAGGGCGACAAGGAAATCATGTTATAACCAATGCGACAAGGAAATCATGTTATAACAAGGGCGACAAGGAAATCATGTTATAACCAGGGCGACAAGGAAATCATGTTATAACCAGGGCGACAAGGAAATCATGTTATAACCAGGGCGACAAGGAAATCATGTTATAACCAGAACATGGCTGCAGGATGTAAAAGGACCTCTT